>NC_134568.1:81217245-82419482 GCF_050947875.1 Dermacentor variabilis | reverse complement strand
CGTGTTAACTTGCTTTATTTTTTCATTCTTATTTCTGTCTGTCAAGATCTCTATTCTTCGTTTCTCCCAATTTCTTTCCTTCATTGACCGTCCCACGAGACAACAAGCAGGCGAAAACGAACTCCTCCCCCCCTCCCCCGCCTCCCTACCGTCTCGTCTACAATGCCCTCGTCTCTTGTGCACTAGCACCTCATCCCTACCGCTTAAACAAAAGATACTACCACCAAACGAAGGCGAAATGCTTTCGACTCCGATGGGTATCGGTATATCTATGCAGCAGCGGCCCAACCTTGCGCTCGAAGCTTTTAGTACGAGTGCCGACCGAAGCGTCTTTATTTCTTGCACTGGGGGTTTTTCTCGGGAGTGGCGCCATAAAGACGGCAGGAGTGGGGAGCTTCGGGGCACATCAAGCTGAGAACCTTGAACGGTCGAGATCTGGCGAGGCTGGCCACCCGTTCGGCAGCAGAAGCTGTCTTTCAGGCTAGGTTGGCGAGAAAAGATGCCCGTGGACTGCCCCTGCCCAAAGATGTCAACTGGCGATACGTTTCCCATACATTATCTTTTCTTTTCTGTCTTTCTTTCTCCGATTTTTCTAATAATACACACACACACGTGTGTGTGTGTGTGTGTGTGTGTGTGTGTGTGTGTGTGTGTGTGTGTGTGTGTGTGTGTGTGTGTGTGTGTGTGTGTGTGTGTGTGTGTGTGTGTGTGTGTGTGTGTGTGTGTGTGTGTGTGTGTGTGTGTGTGTGTGTGTGTGTGAGTGAGTGAGTGAGTGAGTGAGTGAGTGAGTGAGTGAGTGAGTGAGTGAGTGAGTGAGTGAGTGAGTGAGTGAGTGAGTGAGTGAGTGAGTGAGTGAGTGAGTGAGTGAGTGAGAGAGAGAGAGAGAGAGAGAGAGAGACTGATGGAATTACGGACCCACGAAGGCAGACGAAATCATGGGTTCATATTAAATTCATATTCATTTGCACGACAAATGTGTCTTTAGGTAATTAGCAAATATCACTACACGACTGTGAATTTATTTGGTTTATGGCACATCACATGTACCAAATGGGAAATTTAGGCAAAGCAGCTACTAAGTCATATCTATTCAACAGAAATCATGTGCTTAGCACGCGTTTACAGAAATACATTGTCAGAAACTATCAGGAAGTGCATTTGTGTTCCAATTAACATTTATCAGGATTTTGTTCTCTGGGGCTGGTTGGTACATGGCTTATTCTGAAGGAACAGCGCAAAGACGGGATACAGAGTGCAAGAAACACACACAGCGACGCGTTGAACTCACAATTGCTGCGTGATTGCTTGTTCTTTCGTTTTATGCAAAGCGAAGCGTACGCGCAACGAGAACGAAAGGAACATACTGCTCCAACAAACACGTGCGTATATCGACAATATAGTTCTTTTTCGCGCAAATTTAGCAACGGCACGCTTACACACTTGTCCCCTCCTTGAAAAATCATATATGCTTCCATATCTCTCCATTTTTGTTCCCAGTACTTTCTTAATAGGCAGAAAAGCTCGAATTTCAGCAAGCAACAGCAACCTTTACAATGAATAGCTAAGTGGCTTCTATGCTTGACATCTAGTGAATAAGCACGCTCACACAAGCTCTCACTAAGAGATCTAATCGTCTGTTATACATAGCATCGGCCGCATGGCAAGGGGATTTCAAACACTAGCGCAATTTTTGCGCACAAAACTGAGATCATTTAGTTCGTTGAGATTCTACATGTTTGAACTGCTCTGCTGCAAAATCGAGATTTTTCTCCGGTGAAATACACGTCGAATTTCGAATTTACCGTTCCGCGGTGTGCCATGGCAATAGCACGCCGTCCTAGAAAGCAGCGCCCGTGTTGCCCCGCATTGTCTTTATGCCATCAGGATGGAACGATGCAGACGGAAGTAGTTGGCTCGTTTCCCGAGCCGCTGCTGTATTTCCTTGCCCGATAACATCTAACGCGCGTCTATCTTGGTTTCTTTCTTTTTTTTTCGCATTCTCTTGCTTTCCCTCATTTCCTGAGAATCACACTGGCATGGCTTGGTGATACTGCAAGTGTACTATAAGCTTACTCCTGCGCTACAAAACGCGCATGTTTCCTTCCTGTATGATGGCGCCGTTTTTTGTTCGGTTATTTCATATCCCCAGCCCTCACATGCGAGCGATCGACGTATTGCATGCGATGCCTACACGCTGCCTTGTTAGCCGCCTATCGAGCTCCGGCTATAGAGCGGGTCGAGACGCCAGAGCGCGCGGTGGAACAGGCAGCACACGGGGCAGAGCGCACCGAAACTTCATTTAGCCAAGTCCCTCCCTGGCGGGCTGTGGCGCGGCGGCATTCGAGATTGTCGCGCGGGGCCGAAGAGAATTGAAACGCAAACGAATTGTACCGCGGAGGATAAGACGCGCATATAGAAAAGACGCCGAGGATATGCGAAGTGCCGCGCGAGCTCTGCATACGTTACATATTACACCCGCGGGGAGGAAATAATAACTCCGTGCCACTTCTTTCTTTCCTTTGTTCTACGTCGCCTTTTTGCTCGCATCTCTCACACAGGCGCTGCAACCGAAGGCTCCGAGAATCGAGATGAGTTTTCACTCTTTCTTTCTACAACCCCCTCTCCCCGCCTAGCCTCCCCCCCCCCCCGCGCTATCATCCACTCCCTCTTAATGTTAGTTTTTGGTTGATATCTGAAAGAGAAAGTTAGGAGATATATATGCCTCGTGTCCGATGTTTTCTTTGTCTTCGAAATAAATAGTAGGAAAAACAAATAAACGATGTTATTTAAAATATGAGAACCCTGCAACGTCCACTGCGTACATCGGGTCGTGCAGGTTAGCGCGCTTCTTGGACATTCTTTTGTTTTCGCTCGTTGCTTAGCGCGACCGAGGAACAGCCTGACGCGCGCGGTTCCCGGGAAAAGTATTGCCTGGTGACAATTGAAAAATGATGCCAAGGGATTGCGATGGCCGAAAGAAACAGCCAGTGCATATACACAAAGCGAAGTATGCGTACAGTAATGGAAAAAGTACAAAGCCTCGAAATCAAAGGAGACTGAAACGCAGAGTATCCTCAAATGGGATTAGGCTGCTTCGCCGCGGAAAAAGAAAGCTGGCGCACACATGAGCTTACGTATATACGTGAGCAGATAGTGCTAGGAGTAAAGGAACTTCATTCTAAGATCAGTATGGACTGCATAAGGAAATCTACATTGTTGCTATCATTAGTCATCCCACTGCGGATGTTTCTGCTTTTTTGTAAGGAAACGTCGATATGTGAACCGGGTGCACGGCAATGATAAAGCGATAAAATGTAATGACATGACGTAGTGCATTCTGAAGCGCCGTGGCCCACGAGAAGTCTTAGCGGTGGTGTGCGTGTCATATTAGGAGCGTAGATGACGATACTTGCGCGGAAATTTCCCCCTACCGACAGAGGAGCCTTACTACATTTCATATGAGGTTGACGTGGCCAGAAATAGAAGCTGTGACATCGCATTTGTGACGTAGGCGGTTCTGTTGTCTAGCTACCGAAGAATATATATCGTGATCCTGAAAATAAAACTAGCCAAAATAAAATATGTGCGAGCGTCATTTACTTCGAAGACGTCGCAGTGCCAGCTAGTCGGTTTAACGACAGGCTTTGTAGTAAGCGCATATGTCAACAATTTTTTTTTTCGGAACGCATCCTCTTCTTCCTGCGGGAGCAGCGCGGTCTGCTTTTACAAGCGATGCTGATCTGCTTCACTACACTCTGATAATTAAGTTATGCAAGCGCTGAGGATGTTACTTGACGCATGCAACACAGTCTGTTGCTACCAACGCCAAGCTTCACCTGCCGTGTTGTCTCTAGGGTTGTAGCGTGCTGCTGCTGAACAATATGACATAGGTTCGATTTCCGTCACGGCGACCACATTTTATTGAGTGCTTGTAGGTACCTTTTGATCTTTTCACTCACTATTTAAACGTTTGATCGCATTCCCCGCACCCCAGGTGCAGTGAAACAACCAACCAAGCACACTGCCAGCTCATCAGCGTATCTATCATTTATACTATACTATAGGCTACCTTTTAAAGTAACTGTACTGGTGAGATTATTACGACAAGTATTACTTTTGAAATTGGTAAATGTGAATTACCTTTGGGCAGCGACCTGCGTACGTACGTATATTTGCTGGAAACACACTAACCGAGACGCTGAATACAGTTTTTCGATGCTATACACATGCAGCTCGCCAGTTATTCTGCAGCACCTGTTTCAGAAGTAAGCGATGTTCTTTAGTTCCGGGTAGTTGATAACGCAACGACCAAGTGCGAGCGATTTGGACGAGCGTGGGAGCGTTGCACCGCTCACCTTTTCGAAAGGAAAAAAGAAATATCAGCTACACTGACAGTTTATTTCGTGAAGCGCCGGCAAGCGTGTTAGAGAGCACGTGCTTTGTATTAAACCTGAAAACAATAATCGTCTAGCACATGCCTTTTCCAAGATGGCTTTTTAAAAGCCTTTCAAACATGGCAACCAACACGCAGTTATTCTTGGAAAAATAAACTTCAATATCGCGTACGAATTCCACACTACAGAGCGAAAAGAGAGAAAAGTAAAGCCAACAGAAAATGTGGGGAGGTTAACAAGATGAGCGTCCGAATTGCTAAACTACAGGAGGTTAGGGAAAAGGGAATAGAAATATAGGGGACAGTATACGTACACTAAATAAAGGGCAAGTTATTATCAGTTTGTTATAAAGAAAAGGAGATGATTCTGTGTACTGTTCTAGAGCTTCGACCGGTCTTTGTTATAATTTGTGTTGAGATGTTATGCCTTCCAGATATTTATGGATATCAAGACGTCAATGATTGTAACCACGCATGATAAATCTTATTTTATTTCTGATCATTATTTACAGCGCAAAGAAGACAAAGAAAAAGTAGGGACAATACGAATGCTGCCTTCCTTTGTGGTTGTCGAGTTTGCGCTGTAAGTCATGAATCCGCTCCAACTCAGCCAGTACTCCATTAGTTCTCATTTTCTACGTATCGTCAAAAAGTTTGGCTGGAAAGCGTGCTGCCATGATCCGTCTACATAATAAAAAATAAAGTCTGTACACAACTGGGTCTTTCAAGCAAATGGGTGGGGGGGGGGGGGGGGTCATATTAAGAAAAACTAATATATACTTCATAACTCGGGCTATATTGGCGGGAAAGTGCTTACGTCAAATGTATGAGAAACACCCGCGTATATAGAAAAACGCTAGTGAAACGTACCCTCACTGAGGAGGCCGCGCAATGTTTCCGCAGAGGTTTTCTGATGCGCATTTGCCGCGCCGCTTTCGCTTCGTTCGCCTGACACATAAAGCTTCTGTCGGCGTGGCAGAAACCGAATGAATTCGGCAATCTTTGTCTACTATCCGGTCTACAGCTGATCCCACCAGCTGTACAGCTTACTCAGTCGGCGATATATAGGTATACTGCCGCCTGACCTAAGACGAGTTGAAACAGGACTTCCGTGTCGCTGCGCGCCTTAGCGCCGCTTTCGGGAGCTCATTCCTCAATCGAATTGGGCCCAGAGCCGTGCATTTGACGTCTCTGGCCGCCGTGAGACGAAGACACATCCCTTGCAACTATCATCTTTGCGTTTACCGCTACTCGAAGGATTGAATGACTATCCGTTGTCGGAAAGGAGGACACTGATCCGGAATGTCAGCCGGAGGATATCCGGACTGCGTGACAGACCGTGACGGTTATTGTAACGCTCATATGTACGTATATGTCACTTAGTTTCTCGTTTTTGTAGTAATACTTGTTCTAGTCACTACCCGTCTGCCAGAAGGCGGCCACACAAAAGTCTTCGTATACCTGCGCCATTGAGGCCTACAGAACTCTCACGCTCATGTGCCTATCTATGTCAAGAAATTTCATAACGATCCTTTTTGGCCACTCAAAGGCAAGATTTGGCAGACAAATGTTAAACCCCCGACATATGTTCTGGACGAATATGACAAAAAGCGAAAAAAGCGTTGATAAGTTAATACAGTGGCCACTCAAAACTCGTAAAGGAAAGCGTTGTGCAGTCTTGTTTATTTCAATGTGAAAGTAAACCTTAAGCCACACGTGAAAGTCCGTTTCATCATTTAGTGCTTATTGTTTGCCGCTAATCTCTATCATAAATGAACGTCGCTCAAGCCAAGCGATAAGATCATATTCTAGAGGTACATAATACGCTTATTTCGGTTGAAACTAACGAGCTCGCGCATAAACTCTCTTCTTTTTTCCTATTTAAGCATGTATACGCTGCAGTAGCCTTAATCTCAAGCAAGCTGTAACAAATCAGGAAAACGATCACTAATGTTGCTCTTCGGAATACTTATACGTTAAAAACGGCATTGTGATACCCTATAGCGGGTAGCTGGTGCCTGTAAATTGAGCTGAAGGTCAGGAGATATTAAAGCGAAGCTTCCTTTGCAAACCCGCTCGGCTGTCTTGCCGAATAGTTCATACTAAATAAAAAATTAGCTCACCGACGGTGGGATCGAACCTCGGTCCCACAGCACAGCAGCCCGATGCTCTTACACTGGCACGTGCATTTCTAACGTGCCAACGCCAACCGGCTCGGTGAGACGATCGCCTCGCGCGTCACATTACATCGCGTGTAGCAGGGGCGCGCGCGAGAGCACTTGCGCCAAAGACGCAGGATGGAAATCGGCAAGATTATAGCGCTTGATTAACAACATCACGAAAGCTTATCGCTTCCCAGATATTCCAAGGTGTGCGTTGGATCTGTATAATATTTGTTTAGCGCTAACGCCGTTTGTGGTCACAGCAGCCAATTAAATGCGCTGGTTATTTGTCTTTCAGGCAAATGGACGTCATTGTGCTTGCTCACAAAATGTTTACACACGGTTCGTGCTCTGCGCGGCCGGGTCCCGAGAGTACTCTATTGCGGAGGGTGTCGAAAGATTCACTGTTTCGCTTGTTTTCCGCTTGCTTTAAGAAGTAGCAAAGCGGTGAATTGGGCTAGTTGGTGCATTGTAAAGAAACTTAAAGAAGCTTTCGGTCGGTTTACCTATCTGCCCGTTCGCTTTTCGATATGGTCGCCCATACGTGTACAGAGTCCTATATTGCGATCTGTTATCATTGTTCTCCTTCTGTCGGCGCGTTCACTTAGTGCACTCTCGCGGGTGCTGCCGTGCGCTCACTTCGCGACGCCGCCGCACTCAGTCCCTTCATCCTTGCATCCCCGGGCCGCGAAACGCACTTCCTCACAGCCACTCCTTCAAAATGTCAGGCCACGTCGGGAAGCTCGGCTGTGTTTGGGCTGTCTTGCACACGACCGCGAGGCTGTGCGTTATACAGCGCGTGCTAGCGCGCTTGCATCGCCACTTTATCCTACGCAAACCGCCTGCGACCACCGGTAGCCAGGCGAAAGGGATAAACACAAAAACCAACTGCCCGACAAAAGCGAGGGCGAGACCGTACTGCGCTCGCTATTTACACACCGTTTGCGCGAGGACGCAGCGGTGCTGGCGTTTTCGGAACAAGGCAAATCGTTTTCGCGCCGCCGCTTATTCGAATGTATGTACGAGTTTTAGTAAAAAAAAAAAAAGAAAAGCCGCACGCTTCCGGGCGAGTTTTTTTGAGCAGAGCCGCGGACGAGGAGATACAGCAAAACGCGCGTTTGCCGGGGCGCCTGAAGCTGCCAGATAAACGTCAGGGCTCGTTCCAGCGTGATTGAAACGCTGCGCCTGGTTGTCCAAAGGTGGTATGGCATGGGCGGCGTGTTTGCTGCCCGTTGAGCTCAACGATGCCTGGCGTCGCTTGTCTCGCACTCTCTCTGCGTGCGCCCACTGGAGCGGCTCGAGTTTCCGGATATGCAAAGCGAATGCGAGTTTTTCAACTCTTCCTTTCTTCGTGAAGCTGCGCTTGCAATCGTACGGCAGCGTTAACGCCTCGACAACTTCGTTCCTCACTTTTCAATGCCGCTCGCCGTGGTGGCTTAGTGGTTATAACGTTCTGCTGCTCAGCACGAGGCTGCTCGTTCGATGATTTATGACTGCGGCGGCAGCGTTCCAATGGCGGAGGGACGCGAGAAAGGTTGTGACGAAACCATCGATGATGTTTGTCAATGTAAGTGAATAGCCGAACGCTTCCAGAAAGCTACTGGCTTCGTTAAAGGAGTGATGCGCTTGAAGGTGTATATTTGTTGCAATGAGTATATATAGGCAGTGTTTGTTGTTTCACTGCGTAATTCCGTAGATAATACAGCCGCTATTCAACGCATATGTAGCGGTAGTACAGATGGCTCCACATTGAGCCGATTCGTCGTATGTGTGTTGTCTCCAGTGGCTGCCATCCTCCTCTCTCTCAGCCGGAGTCCTCTGCCGCTCCCGTCACAAGAGGAAAGTGCAGTGGAAGAGGATGAGCGCGGTCCTTCCCGAGCACACCGCCATAGCGTCACACTGAGGTACCAGCGCTGGGCTTCTGGCGCGAAATTCAAAACATTCTCTTCCGGTAATCAACCGCTTTCCGCGAAATTAATGAATTTAGAGTTGTCGAAGAATGGTGCAACCGGGGATAAATAGTGATCAGAAATAAAGGAAAATACATTTACAAAATACACATACACAAGCTAGAACCAATATGGCAGAAAAATAGCAACCACAAATGTCTTGCCGATCATCATCTTCTTTATCTTGCTGAGCGCCTTCTTCAGTGTGCGGGAATGGCCTGCAACAATAGTATACCAGTCTAGAATAAATTGGTGTCTCTTTTCAGGGCTGCTTCGAGCCCCAACAATCAATCAGTTTATCAAGCTTCATTGTCGTGTGTCATCAGTCCCCTAATCACAATAGCTTTTTCTTTTCTGTCCGGCCGTATCCACTAAAGAATTAGGTCAAGCAGGTAAAAAATAAATAATAATTATAATAAAAACAATGACGCCCGCACTTTCATTCCACCATCTAATAATTGTTGTCCGAGTTTTACATCCTAGCGTCACGGCTTAGATATTCTGTGCGCCGTAGTGGGCACTACGGAATAACTTGAGCCACATGTTGTTTAATCCGCACGTAAAGCTCGGTACGCGAGCCTTTTTAACATAGCGGCTTTAGTTGCCCGCGCACGAACGTGCGTTTGCTGACCCGGAACTCGACCAACCTCAAATCCAATCCTCGCGTCTTGTGTCCATCTGCAACTCCATCAGTAGCAACATCTCCAGCATATCATTAAAGTTTGTATCTCTCTCTGAACAGTTCTGTGGTGTCTCCGGCATCATAAGGTCTACTATTCCTCATTTTGATGGCCGGCAGCTCTGCAATGGAATGCGTGACTGCGATGATGTAATAGCGCATTTCCTGTGTGACTACCATTTCCTGTGTTTGGCGCGCAAAAGGTATACGCTCTCGGCAGTGGTTGAAAGGCTATTTAAGTGGCTGTTTTGGGGACAAAAGGTCTTTTGAGCAAATCATAACCGCACGCATGAGTTCGTATACGTATTCATCCATCTATTTTCTTCCTGTCTTTCACTACCATTATCTCGTTCTTCCAGTAGAGGGTAGCCAACTGGACATATATTGTTACGGTCGGCCAGCGGGGCTAGCGACCTTCTAACCTCTTCCAGCCCCCTGAAATGAATCGCTTCGTGAAGCCAACAATGCCCAGCCCTCGGACAGACTTGTAGCGCCACCAAGGCGAGACACGTTTGGCAGACTGAGTATTGTTTGTTGATTCACGGTCGCTTTCACGGACCAACGGAAGCAAGAAAATTTCTGGAAAAAGGTGTTCTAAGCAGTTTCCTCACGGCGCCCGGTAATCGTCACGGTCGTTTGACAGACGCGAGGTCATCATCATCGCTAACTGGGGGGTCATCTCAGGAACCAAGACATGCCAGCTTGAGTCAAGCGTGACAACCCCTGTCTACGAGGCCCCACTCCTTTCGGTGTGTTCAGTGAAACAAAGGTGCGGGAGTGAGTTTGTGAACCCTCGTTGTCAAAGGCAACTTTGGACGCTCCGATTGGACAAAGGTTGGAGGGCGGTTTCCCTGGCCTAGAGATCTAGGGAGGGCAGACGGGGTTTTAAACAGCCGTTTTCGGCTCCTCGGCTTGCTTCGTTTTCAATCGTGCTAGGCTGATGAAATGTAACGCTCCACTCTTCAGGTAGATATTATAAATAAACTCAGTACTCCTCGTTCTCGATAAGAACGCCTGCCTCCCTTCAACAACGCCCTTAGCGTGGATGTGTCGGACGAGTGCACGGGACAGCTACCCCTTTTTGCATGCCCGACCCCAACTCTTACAAACATGTTCTCCACAGCATTTAGATCGGATCCTGCATTCGAAAAACATTTTTGTAACGACGTTTCTTTATTAGTCCGCGTTTTAATGTGCACCATAGATGATAGCGATTGGCATGATGACTAGAGGCGGCCGCGGAGATAGCCAATCATGTACGCCACTTACGTAATAGGTTTGTGAATATGAGTCCAGGTGCCTCGCTGATAATGCGGCTGAAAACTGTCCTCGCCATTCAGAGCTGGATATCCGGTTAGTGGCGTTACCTGCGGCACTCGTTCTCTTTCTCTCTCTTTCTTATAATTCTTCTTTTCAAATATCAAATGTGAGGCAGCGAAATTCCGCGATTTCTCTGCCTCTGAGCTAATTTATTGCAACTGCAGTTACTCTCCCGACTTACTCTCAACACTCCCAACTTTGTGAAAAAAATCTTGCAACAATTTGCAAACTCCCCCTACACGAAGACGACGACGGCACCACCACGACGATGACGGCAAGAGTACGACAGCGCCATGACAGCGAGAATCTGTCGGCTGACACATAAGAGTGAAGAGCATATAATATATAAAATGTGGTTTTACGCGGGTGTGGTTTTACGTGCCAAAACCACGATCTGATTATGAGGCACGCCGTAGTGGGGGACACCGGGTTAATTTTGACCGCCTGAGGTTCTTTAACGTGCACCCAAATCCAAGTACACGGCTGTTCTCGCATTTCGCCCTCACCGAAATGAAGAGCAGCCTGTGACTGAGGCTGAGAATGGCAGACTGAGAATGGCTGCCGCGCTTTGCTCACGGTGGTGGACTATTCCTTCATCGCGCAACTGCCCTGTTGCGAGGTCGCGAGAGTGTATTCCCTCTGAAATACATGCGCAGGCACCAGAACTCGCCCAGAATGCGCGTCGCACGCTGCAAGCTTCTGATAGACTATCACGGACCGGATGTCAAAGGTAGCGCACGTGTTGCCGCGTCCGGCTCGTAATTCCGCACTGCCGCAGCAGCTTGAGTGGCTGGAGTCAATGCACGAGAAGAAAGAAGGGTTAACCAAGGCGCCCGATTTTTTATTAGTCATATCATTAGAAGCCAACCAACAAGGACACCAGGGACAACATAGGGAAAATTACTTGTAGTTACCAATTGAATCAAAGAAATGAAAATAAATGCCAATAAAGGGGGATGAAAAAACAACTTGCCGCATGTGGGGAACGATCCCACGTATTGGCATTAGGCTTGTGATGCTCTAACCAATTGAGCTACCACGACACCGCTTTCCCATCCATTTTCTTGGGCATTAATGCGGCGACTCAGTCAACTGTATTGCTGCAGTGGCTTGAGCTGCTTGAGCGCATTACCGCAGTGTCTTGATCCACATGAAGGGGCACTGGCAATGTTTTGTTCTTCTTAGCCGTATGGTGAGGACGGTTATATGTTGAGGAGGCGGTGAAGGTGAGGAAACGCCATTGCGACGACAGCGGCGTAACAGAATTGACCAACAAGACAAAGTCAGTTTTGAACTCTTATACCCCTGTCAAGCGGGCAAGTTAAGTGCACTTACTGGGAGTGCACTTAGGGACCTTGAGTCACACTTTAGGCAACGCGCTTCTTAACGGGAAAACAGAGTGCACTCCCAGTAAAAAAAAAAAAAAATGGCGACAGACTAAGAGCGCGTTTTTAAAGGTGTAAATTAACAAGAGAAAGCTGCTAAAAAGCGATTGTTTTAAGTAGCATTATATATAACAACAAACTTCATCTATTTGTCTCAACAAAAAACGAAGACGTTTTTATTACAAATCTGTTGCAAGTCAATGCTGGCCAAGACGAATGCCTAGCAAATCCAAAACAACATGGCGGCGTGCGGCGAGGCGGCAGTTGATCCTGCTAGAACAGAATATGAGCAGTTATATATGAGCAAAGACGGCGAGTTCGATATTTAGCTACACTGCAAAATGCCACGCACACGGCTCAAAGCACGACCGGCATGGTCCCCCCCACCCCCCAGCACGCTTTCACACCAAAATAAACACGAGCTGAATGAATCTGGCGGCGCCGCAGTGCCGCATCATTCTGGCGCCGTTAGTTGCGTACATGATAAATTCGTTTCTTTATTGTGCTATTTCGCTTTTCGCTAAACACAAATTATATTGTTAAAAGCTGTTCACTAACTGAAATGAACTTCTGTGTCCTTTTTCTATGCATTACATTTTGCGTCGTTGAAAGCGTTGGCGGCGAGGCTACGTACTCGGCCAGCAAAGTGCGTTCCGTGAACGTACTCCGACTTGAGTGCACTCATCCGAGAGTACACTCCGCTGCGACGTTAAGATTTGGGAAAGTGCACTTAAAAACTGAGTGCACTCGCCGTAAGTGCACTTAACTTGCCCGCTTGACAGGGGTATTAGTTGCTATCACAGTAATATAAGAGAGAGAGGGAGGGTTCCGAGAAAACGGAGGATATTATCCTTGCTGCGTTCAAATTTGCTATATCAAACAGAGGTAAAGCTGATTTGAGTAGATTTATAGCGTGTTCGAATGACTACTTCCCAATTAAGAGGTAGAAGTACAGCCAACCGCACCCCGTTCCCGTTCACTACTTGCCGGTTCACTGTTTCCACCTGTTGCCCGATTCCTGGCCTATCTACCGTAGCAGAACGTGCCGTACTTGAGGACCGCCACCATCATCATTCCAGAAGTGCCTCGGCTTCCTTTGATGACCATGTTTCCTACTTGCAGCGTGGAAATTGCAAGCCGGATTATCCAAAGCACTATCCCACATTAGAAAGCAATCATCCGACATGCTACAATGGCGCACATTCAAAAAATAATTCAAGCAGGTAGGCTCAAACTGAGTAGAAAGTTGTACTCAGATCTATATTTCCGGGTTAGTACATGTTTCCGTCTTGTTCCTCTTTGACATATAGCGCGAAAACCACAGCTAGCGGCAACTTGAGCAGATACAATGTGCGCGAATATGCCGCGCTGTACACGGTCTCCCGGTTTAGCCAGAGAACAGTTTAGCGTGGGCTTAAAAGTTAAAAAAGAAATCTAAAAAAAAAGAAAAGGTGAAAAGGTGGTAGTATTGCATGGCAAACTGCGACCACGCAAGCAGAATAATTCTTGGACGCCGAGAGCGCCTCGCAAGAACAATCTAGCGCAGCTACAATATGCTAGAGGGTGCCCGCCAAAGGGAGGAATAAGGCGCTAACGACGCGCGTGCTCCCTCACCGACAGGGTGCCCTCACGTGGAGATGCGTTAACTTTTCCAAAACTTACGCTTGGATTTTCAAAAGTGGCGTAAAAGGAGAGAAAGAGGACGTCGGCACTTGTGTCACCGGCCCATCTGTAGTTGGAAGAAGACGGTGCTCCACACAGGCGCTATAAGAGGGACAACGGCAGCAGCATCAGCCAGTGCCGGCAATGTGGCCATGGCATGCGCGTGCCCATACGCAAATGCGCGCTCACGCGGTGTCGCGAGCGCGCTCGACGGCTCGTGAAGGAGCTCTCCCCCTCTCTCTCGTTCCCACTCTCTCATATCGCGTACGCGTGGAAGTTGGGCATGAGACCGACCGATGCGCAAGGTCCATTAGTGGCACCTTCATCGCTGCTCTTTCTATCGTTCGCTGCATTTTTGTCGGCTTTTAGCTTTTCGTTGCTGCTTTCTTGTTTTCACCCGCACGCGCCCGCTCGTGCCGCGTACAAACGCTAACCAGACGGAGAAGCCCTGCGGTCGCTTCTCGCAATGCGCGGTCGATATCAAAATTAAAAGAGACTGAAAAAAAAATGACAGAAGAGTTAAGAAATGTTTAAAGAGGAGTTTCGGGGACTTTTTTTCAATGTGTCGTCCTGAAAAGAAATATTGCGCCTCGCGCATCTCGAATGAATACTGGATGAGCCCGCGTACAGATGTTCGCCTTAGCGAGGTGCCTAGGCACTGCGCTTCTCCACCATCAATCGTGGTTAGTTCAAAATAGTAAATGTTGCCTCGAGCTCCATAATCGAAATATACGGGAATGCCTAAATGCTCTCATTAAACGAGTATGGCAGCGACATATGAAGAGTTTGTTGCGTTCAGTAGCGAAGACGTCGTAGCGCATGTGATAAAAGCAGTGCTTTTCAATTTATTGCCGAATTTCATCTGAGCTAGTTTGTCGTAACTGCAACACTTGAAAAAGTTCAGATGAAATGTTCGAAATGATCCATCTCCCGAACGAAAGTAGGTGTTAAAAAAGCCATGAAGTGAGCCTGTTAGAACTTCTAGAGTCGTGCAAAACTGAAACCTTAAAGTAAAGCTGTACGCCATTTCAGCGGTGTTTGAAATACCTCATTCGTGAAGTGAAATTCTCTCACATAGTCCAGTTCTAAATAGGGATTCTTTCATAGTGAATACGTCCTAACAAATTAGTCTATGTAATTCTGATATCCGCTTCTCTTCGGAAACAACAGTGTAGTGCATAGGCGTTCCGACAGCTTGGAGCTATTACCATTTCAGTTTATTTAATAACGCTATTGTTATAATAAAGTAGACATGAAATTTTCTGTTTAAATGCAATACATATTAATGCCGCTCAAAGGTCGGTATATTAAAGAATTAACCCGTTTCCCCTGTGTGTCGACAGGCAGTCGGTGTTAAGCGAGAGAAAGAAATGCAGCTTAAGGAAAACGACCTCGAAAACGCCAAAGAGGAGAAAAGTTTGAAGCTGGGCGAGTTACTTTGCATTCAGCATTGCGAAAAGAGCATATGGCGAGACGTAAGAAAAGAAGACATGCCCTGCTTCAATATATCACCTCTTGTCCAATCGTCTTCGCTGTTCGCTGTGTTGTATTAATGGAAACTTAAGCACCAAGATTTTGTGATTAGTGAGGAGTAGGGCCTTTGTTGGGCCTAGTAAGCCCACCTGCCCGCAGGCATGGGGGATACAAGCATAGAAGATGAAGATTTTTCTGGAAATGAAAGAAACAGCGCTCAGGACGACTTCGGCTGGCAAGTAGTGGCTGGCCGAAGATCACGAGCTAGCACAAAGGCTGCGGATGAGGAGAGCACATTGCCACGAAATCAGCGAGAGCATGGCGTCAAAAAAACCGCCGTCGGTGGAATGGTTAAGAATCGGGTTATCAGAGCTTCGAGAATGCCTCAGCTGCCTGAGGAGCACAGAAAGGTCATTATACGGCCTCGAGGAGGGCTCAATTTGAACAAGGTGAGCACCACCACGATTGGTTCTGCAGTCATCGAGGCGTCCGGCCTAACGGAAGACGAGGCCCGTGAAGATGTTGTCTGCCCAAACTTCACTCAAAATATCATCGTAGTCAGCACACTTAAGCCCGAACATGCTGCGAAGTACGTCAGGATCAAGTCTTTCAAGATCATGGAAGCGGAATACGAGGTAAATGCATACGAAGCGGTACCACATGCCACATGCAAAGTCGTCATCCGAAGAGTGGACATCAGAGACTCCCAAGCTATGATAACAAGAAATATCGTGCATGACTTGAACCCGCTTGCGCTGGCTGCTAAGCGCATCAAGACGTCGGAATCGGTCATTGTACTTTTCGATGGACTCAAAGTGCCAAATTTTGTCAGGTATGGATCCACACTAGTGAGATGCTACCTTTACAGGAAGCAATTCGACGTCTGCTTCACCTGCGGAAGGGTCGGGCGTCGCTCTGATGTGTGTCCACCACCTGACTTTGTTCAGTGCAGGGGTTGTGGAACTCGCAACCCAGGAGATGAACATGTGTGTGTACCTAGGTGTAAATTTTGTGACGGCGATCACCCTACCGGCGACATGTTTTGTAAGAAAAGATTTCAAGTCCCTTACATCGTACGACTCCGTCGAAGAGAGCGCAACAGGACTCGGTCGTCAACAAGAGCACAGTCGGAGGCGCAACAGCTGGCGCCCAACCATCGCCCCGAGGACAGGGAGCACTCACGCTCCAGGAGTCGTACCAGATCCAGGCATAGTTCACTATCCAGGGAGAGAAGGCGCTCCAAGTCAAGGGAAGCGCAGGGCGCTTTGTGCAAAGAGACTCAATACCTGGCGAGAAGACGACGCCAGGAATCACCTGGGCTGACAAAGTCAAAGGTATGGCGAGGGTTGCTGGAGGCGCCTCTACGGCTGTGGGTGATGACAGTGATGCCAGAATAGAGCAATTAATTAAAGAAGTAAGAAAAGCTAATGAAGAATTGACCAGGCAGGTAGTAGAGCTTCGTAAAAAAGAGCAGTCAAGCCCTGCTAGAGTAGAGATAGATAGACCTGTGAGCAAAAGCAACGATCCAGGGGAATCCAGCTCCCCTGGCCCTAAATAGAGAGTGATGGGCTCCGAGGGTGATTCAGTCTTCTCAGCCCTCAGTGAAATAAAAGAGGCAATTAAAGCAATAAGAGAGACAGTGGAAACGTCCAACTTTAAAGTGGACAAATTGTGGAAATGGAGGCTAACGGCGGAGAAAAGACTTAGGAAAATGGAGGCGCGAGGGGATGACGATGATGAGTATCTGCCATAGGAGGCGGATATTATAAAGTCCATTCCTGGATTGTCGGCGGCCATCACAAAGAGGAAAATAGCAGGTAACAGTAAGGCAGCCTCACCTAATAACAATGGACAGTAATCATGGATTTAACGTGTGGCAATGGAATTGTCGTGGGTTCCAACACAAAAAAGCAGCACTGCAGCAGGTGATCAGGTCATCTGAGGCCAGGCCAAAGGTAATTATGCTGCAGGAAACCTTAGCGGACGAAATTATGCTCACTGGGTACAAAGTTATATGTAGTGACAAAAAAATGGGGAGGGGGTTGGCAACCCTCATTGACAAAAAGTTGCCATACATTGAGCATGATATTCACCTTAGACATTCCAGGTTTGAATTTATTCTAGTTGAGATTATGCTTAAAAGGAACAGAGGTAAGACGCAAAGCATTTTCTGCTTGAATATTTACAGCAGTCCTAACGACATGAGACAGAGGTTTAGAGCACTCTTCAACAAGGTGCTTTCGGTTGCCAAAAACTCCCCGCTCATTATTGGAGGGGACTTTAATGCTCCTTGTCACACATGGGGATACACTTGCAACAAAAAGAAGGGAGAGGAGCTATGGAGTCTTGCCATAGATCTGGAGTTATGCTTGATTACTGATCCGGCGTATCCCACCCGTTGTGGCACGTCCACAAGCAGGGACTCCACGCCTGATCTTACTTTTGTAAACAATTCAAGAGGAGCCAATTGGGAAAATTCAAACTTGTATCTCGGAAGCGATCATTACATCATACACATAACCATACGCATACCGAGACAGGAAATTAGAATCTTCAAATTCACTGATTGGGATCAGTTCAGAAAAATTAGGGCGAACAGAAGGAAAGTGGGGCCTCTAGATGCCGAGCAGGAGCCCCTTCAGACATGGGTCATCCAGCTCAGAGAGGACGTCAAGGAGGCCACTAAAGAAATTAGGACACAGGCAAATATTGAAGCTATGGACAGCAGGCTGGCTCATCTGATTGAGGCCAAACAGGCTATATTACAGAGATGGAAAACGCAGACTTAACAGAAGGCTAAGGAAAAAAATAGCGCAATTAAACAGAGAAATTGATGATCTTTCGAAGACCCTCGTGAAGCAACAGTGGGATGAGATCTGTAATTCGGCTGATGGTAGACTCGAACATGGAGGTAGCTGGAACCTCCTCAAGCACTTGCTCAACGAGAATGAAACAAGGACAAGCAAGAGAACAGCTATAGCTAAGTTGGTTCATCAGGAAAGCCAAGATAAAACAGAGAGGGATATCATGGATAGTCTCGCAGCCAAATATCTCCCACTTAAGCAACCAAACGAAGGAGACGAGAGCCCCGAGTATACGGGAGGCATATGTGAAGAACTTGACCGGGACTTCACTGAGAGTGAAGTGATGGCGGCTCTTCACAGTCTTAATGGTAGATCGGCGGCTGGACCTGACAAAATAACCAACAAGACATTAAGAAATCTAGATGATGAATCAATCTTTTATCTAACTGAACACTTCAATGAATGTTGGCGAAAAGGGGTATACTCAGAGGAATGGAGGGTGGCCAATACTATCCTCATACCAAAGCCAGGCAAACAACTCACTCTAGACAACCTCCGTCCTATTTCCTTAACGTCATGTCTAGGCAAAGCTGTGGAACATGTCATCCTAAATCGACTAACGAAATACGTTGAGCAGAACGAGATCCTCCCATACAACTTGATCGGCTCTCGTCCAGGGCTGTCAACTCAGGATGCTATGCTGCTGATCAAACATTAACTTATACAGGCCAGCCCAGCGCATACGAAAGCTCTTTTGGGATTGGATGTGGAAAAAGCTTTTGATCGTATAAAGCATAAGGCAATACTCGACGTTCTCTCAGAGATGGGTTTAGGTAAGAGACTTTTTAACATGATTAAGGACTTTCTTAGAAATAGAACTGCACAACTCATGCTGGGTGAGCTTAAATCAGAAGCTAAGAATTTGGGAAATAGGGGCACTCCACAAGGGGCTGTGCTCTCACCTATGCTATTCAATTTAGCAATGTTCAAGGTTGCAAGAAATCTGGAGAAAACTGAGGGTATACATTATGTGATATATGCCGACGACATAACCATATGGAGTGCCAAGGGCAATGTAGGACAGACAGAGACCAGATTACAGGAAAGTTCATACGTTGTAGAGAACACACTGAAAGACATGGGGTTGAAATGCTCGGCAGCCAAATCAGAACTCTTAGTTATTAAACATCGCAGAAAAGGTCGTAAACCAAGAGGTTACATTCCGGAAGATGAGCCAAGAGTGTGCTTATACACTCATGAAGGATCCTCAATCAGGCTAGTGGAAAAAATCAAGGTTCTTGGGTATCATATAGACGGAAACAATACTAACTATAGAACAATACAACATATCTCGAATAAAACAGGAGAAGTCATTAGGTTACTAAGGAGAATTACCAATAGACACAGAGGCTTAGGAGAAGACAGCGCTTTGAGGCTAATACATGCCTTTGCTCTCTGTCACTTCACTTATGTGGCTGGATTATTCAAATGGAAGCAGGCAGAACTTAACAAACACAATGTGATGCTCAGGAAGCTCGTTAAAGTAGCCCTAGGGATACCCAGTAACGCTGCAACCGACAAACTCATGAGTCTAGGGGTGAACAACACAATGGAAGAAATTGCGGAGGCCCAACAGCTAGCGCAACATGAAAGATTGACAAAGTCACGAGCTGACAGGAACATATTACAGGCAATAGGTGCAGAACTGAATACATCAAGGAGCCCAATAGAGGCTGAAGTAGAATTAAGGACTGAAGTTAGGAACAAGATCAGAACCAACCCTCCCCCCAGAAATATGCATCCAGAATATAATGTCAAAAGGAGAAAGGCAAGAGCTAAAGCACTCTTGCAGGAAATAGAGCAGCAGAACCAACTGGCAGCTATAGTTAATGCTGCCTGGGTGAAAGGTAAAGAAGCATATACGGCCATTGTATCAAATTATCAAGGGAAGGTGCAAGACGCTCTGACTATTTTTACCAAGGACCCCATGGTGGAGGAACAAGCGGCAATTGCTCTAGCCATCAGGAGTAATAAGTGGGCCTGCATTTACAGTGATTCGAAATCCGCTGTAAAGTGTTTTGATAAAGGCTACGTAGCTGGAGTTGCAGCTAAACGTTTTGAAAACATCGGGATTATGACAAGTGAAATTCGATGGTTTCCTGCGCATACGGGGAAAGTGGACGAGACTCGGGTAAACCTCAATGAGGTTGCTCATGACTTGGCACGAGGACTTGCTAACCGTGACAGTCACAACTGAGCCGTTCACCATCAAGCCAGGGAATCTAGAGAACATTTAATAACATACGATGACGTTACCAAACATTACTAACGTTACCAAACATTAGTATTTAGGAAGCAGACAATTCCCATTGCCACATCCAAAACTGAACAGGGCTCAGGCAGTCTCCCTGCGCTTATTGCAAACGGGTACATATCCCACACCGTACACCATTAATAAAATATATCCAGAGAGGGAGATTAAGATGGACAGCAATGATTGTAATGGCATCATTGGAATCAGACATATGCTTGCGGGGTGTCCCGCGACTCTCCCCAACCTCGTTGAAGAATGGACACAGTGGGAGAAAATGATTCAAAGCCCATTGTTTCAGGACCAACTAAGGGCAGTCCAGAGGGCCCATGATGTCGCTGAAAGGCTTAACCTGACAGTGCCAACGTGGGAGCGGCCCGCCTTGGCTTGAGAAGTCGAGCCTCCGGACCTCATTACAATAAAAGTTTTCACACACACACCAAGCTTTTGTCGCAAGTAGTCTGTTTTGTTGCTTTGCGTGCTCAATTGCAATGCAGGTCCCAGTATTAATTTTCTTGGTGTACGCCAAGGCCTGATTTATACAGCCGTCATCCGCCCCGTCCCGTCACTGTCAGGGCACTGACGTCCTCCAGGAGAGAGCGTTTCCTCGCTGGTTTGTCCTCAATATCGCGACACTGCAGACGTTAAAAGCTTCGGCCAACGTCTCCTGCGTCCCATCTTTGACGAGAAACCACCTAGAAAACGCTTTCATGCCACGACGGTGACGGAACGCCCGGGGCGTATGATGGCTGTGTAATGAGTGCTGCGGACATAAATCACTTGCACATCGGCGTTTTTCAATTGATGCATGCTCCAGCGGCCAGACCTACGCCAGGCACATCGTTACTGGCAGAATATTTCACTGACTTAATTAAATTTATATCCACTGATTGAACTCTCTTGGGCTGGAGCCGTGTCAGTACAGATGTGAGGCAAAGCTCTTGCAACTGTGTGTAAATCTACGGGAAAGGTTAGCATCTTCCGATCCCAGACAAAATATGTAATATGAACTACTTATCTAGAGCTCAAGAACATGAAAAGAACTACTCGGAGCTATCCAAACTGATTAACGTACTACATGATAAGGTTGAAGAAACAAAACCTTTGCGAAAGCTGTGCTCAAGTCGCACTATTTCGGCAGCGTCTGCAGTAGGGACTAGAGCACTGCACGGGCCCGGACCGGCCCGAAAGCCCTGGCCCAGCCCACGGGCGGGGCTCGGGTCGGGTAAGCTATCTCTATTGCAGGCCCGGGCCGAGATCGGGCCAAGGAGCTTCGGGCTAGGATCGGGCCCGGGCCTCGGTCAGACCCGTCATAGGGCCGAGCCTCCATCGGGCCCCTAATAGACCGGGTATGCTATTGCTGACTTTTGAAAACTGCCTGCTGTTATAAGAGGGAAAAACTTTATTTCGTCAGCGTTAGGTGGGGTGATTCGGCGTGGATTCTTCAGGCGGGCCAGATGGCCGTCAATCGATGTTTGATGGCGACCTCTTCAGCTCGTTCTATGGCCTGGAGTAGGGTGTCCAGGCTAGAACTGCGTAGCACCGCCTCCCATCCTTCAGGTGAGGGAGAAGCCTTCAGGATAGGAGGAGGCTTGTCCTCCTCTTAGTCCCATATCATGTGATTCAGTGTTGCTAGTTTCCCACAGAATCTACAGAGTGGACTCAACCGCGTGGACAGCGATGCACCGCCTGTGCTACGGCCCAAGAGGAGAAACGCGCTTACCTCTTCATCCCTCCCCCTAGCGCGCAATCACTTTGCCCCCGATCCCGCTCTAGCTATCTTTTGATCACGTGAGCTCCAACATCGGGCACGCTGGAGGACGGCGCACATCAAGCCCCCCCCCCCCCCCCAACATCTTTCTCGTTCACTCTCGTAAGCTTTCTTTCGCATACACAGCAAATGGCTGTGCGTTCGACAATGCATTCCGAAAATTGCAATGCTAGTGAGTGAGATCTGCAAAGTCTAACACGAGGTAGAAAATTTTAATCTGTCTATGTGCCAGCTTTCGTGGTCATTGCTTTGTATTCTTTCTCGCCCTACACCGCTTTGCCGGGAGCGACAACTTGCTGGACTCACTCTATGCCGTACTTGCATTGCGCTGAATACACTACATGTTGAAACAGAATCGACAGAGTCCGCGTTCACTTATATTACGAAGCATAGTACTAATGTTCATGCCTGAAAAGTCAACCATTGGAATCAACCAACCTTGAAATAAAGCGTAGTCAGCCAGTTGTCAGGATTGGGAGCTCAATCCCGTCGCTCGTGATCCGTTGTCAAGATTGGAGCCCGGCATGAATTAGAAGGTAGCTGGCCCATGCCGTCGTCGTGACGCTGAGGATGTTGATGAAGGGAAGGACTGCTTCTCATCGAGAACGAGGAATATGGGTTTATTTACAGTATTTCTATCAGTCTAACATGACTGTTTTAGAAAGTACATCAGTCTAACATGACTGCTTGAGAGAGAGTGTCCAGAGCAGCCGCACAACAGCGGTTTTTAAACACTCGGTCCTCTCCCGATACAAGGTGATCGGAACGTTCATTTCGTCATCGCAAACTAGCCGCCTCCCCGCAGGGCGGTCTACACACACAAATGCACACACGTTCGAATGTCCGGAGCCGACGTCAGAGGGGCCCCGTAGAACTCGGAGCCGTTCCGGGTAGCGCGTTGGGAAGTTTGGGAACAATAGTTGTCCCGCCGAACTCATTCCGTCACAACGGCGATGAGACTAGAGGTTGGTGGCGCTTTCAGCAAAAAGCCTGCTTCATCGAACGCATCCTAGCTGAAGCGACGGAGAGTGGGGGATGCCCGTATTGTTCCCCGACACGAAGTCGATTTAGTCACACTGTGGCTAGAAGTGGGCGGCGACGCTCCCGGAATGTTACCTCCATAGTTGTAACTGGGTGGCAAACTTGCACTGCAGCTGGCCGTTCTTAACAATAGCCAGGGTCTCGAATCTTGCAGCTTTAATACCTTCAGGTAGCCTACACGCGTTTATTGGCCAGTTGACTTAGCCCAAAAAGTTTCGCCACGAAGGCCGTGAGTGGCGGCGCTGGATAACACTCCCACGGTTGGTTCCAGTAGTAAAACATAAGTAATCCAGAAAGTGGATGGGCAAACGGCGCCGCCCAGTTCGTAACGATGCCCAGTTCGTAAGAGCCTCGCATGCGTAATGTGAAGACGTGGGTTCGTATTCCACTTGGGGCCAGTTGTATTTTCAACCTCTTTCAGTTCCATTTAGTTTCGTTTTGTTGCGTTTCGCCTGCGACACGTGGTTTTGCCGGCGCGACTGCGGCGGGGCGGCAGACATTTTGGCCCGATCGTCGTCGCCGCAACACTCATCGCCAGGTGTTTCCAGGCGCGACTGCGGCGATGCGACCGCCTAGGGATCATCCTCGCATTCCAGTCATTGTGCCCGAAACAGGCGATGCCAAAGCAGGGATCTCATTCCAGTCATTGTGCCCGAAACAGGCGATGCCAAAGCAGGGATCTCGTTCCAGTCATTGTGCCCGAAACAGGCGATGCCAAAGCAGGGACCATCCTCTCATTACAGTCATTGTGTCCGACCGGCAGCGCCACGACAGGGTGCTACGAGATCGTGCTCGACATGGTGCTACGGCATCGCTACGACAGTGTGCGTCACCATTAGCCCATTGTACATTCACGTGCTCGTCTTTTGAGGGGTTCCTTCTTGCCCTCAACTGCGAGAGTATAAAAACAGCTGCCCCCGGACGCCAAAAGGAGGGCTCCGATTTCTTCTGTTGAGTGAAGTGCTCTCCCGTCTCTCTTCTACGGTCAAACCTGACCGCCAACTCTTTGCGATGTTAAAATAAACAAGTTGTTTCGTTGTTACCAGTCGACTCATGCTTTGCCGGGACCTTCGGATGCTTCCAGTTGTACCCCAGGCCGCCAGGCCAACGCTACCCTTGGGGCTTGCGACCCAGGTACAACCACGGGCGTCAGCGCCGAGTTCCCAACAGATCGTACCAGCAGTCCGATCCCAAACATCTGGTTGGCAGCGGTGAGATCGCCTCCGACTTCAAACAACTGTCTGCGAGCGGTGAGATCGCGACAACGGAGGCCAGCAGCAAAGAGATGCAGTTGACGGTATGCTGAGCAGCTCAACGACGATCCGGGAGCAGTGCAACGAGCCCTGTGTGACGACTGGTTGCCTGCAGCGGAACGACTGCGCGGAATTCCTGCCTGCGAGGTTTGGTGAGTGCGGGACTTTCTTCTTCTGAGCTTTGCCAGGCTTTTTGTTAGTGTTAGAAACAGAGCTGGTAATTGTGGTTGTCGTTGCTGCCGGGTTAGTTGCGGCAAGACAATAGTAAGCAGTAGAGAAAGCAGCATTCAGAGCAGCCATGGATTTGAAGTCGTTGCGCAAACCGAAATTGTTGGAGCTTGCAAGAGAGTTGGGTCTGGATGTCTCAGACAAACTAAGAAAACCGGAACTGATAAAGGCTATTCTTGAGTTAGAGGCTGAGGATGACGAGCTGTCGGAATGCCTTGAGACCATTGAAGAGAGAGAGACTGCAAAAAGACAGGAGCGCGAACTTAAAGAGCAAAAAGAAAAAGAAGAGCGTGAACGTAAAGAACAGAAAGAAAAAGAAGAGCGTGAACGTAAAGAACAAAAAGAAAAAGAAGAGCGTGAACGTAAAGAACAGAAAGAGCGAGAGCAACAAGAGCGTGACCGTCAACACGCTTTGGAAATGAAGCGTCTTGAGGTAGAGATGGAACGCGCTCGTAATGGAAGTGAGGCACACGGTGCAGGAGAACGAGTATTGTTCAAAATGACTGACCTGATGCGGCCGTTTAAGCTTGGAGAGGACATTGGTTTGTTCCTGGTTAACTTTGAGCGAACGTGCGAGAAGCAGGGGTTCTCTCGGGAAACGTGGCCACAGCGCTTGCTCACTTTGTTACCCGGCGAGGCGGCCGACGTAGTCGCTCGCTTGGATAGAGAGGAGGCAGAGGATTTCGACACAGTGAAATCGAGTCTTCTAAAAAAGTACCGGCTGTCTGCGGAGGCGTTCCGTCGGAAGTTTCGGGAAAATGAGAAAGGCAGAAGTGAGTCATATACAGAGTTTGCGTATAGGCTTATGTCGAACATGCAGGAGTGGCTCAAAGAAGAGAAAGCGTTTGGTGACCACGATAAAGTTCTGCAGTGTTTCGGGCTAGAACAGTTTTATAGTCGGTTACCGGAGAACGTGCGATACTGGGTCTTGGATAGGCCAGACGTGAGTACGGTGGCTAGAGCCGCTGAGCTAGCCGAGGAGTTTGTGACGCGTCGAGCTCGCGGAGCTAAGGACGGTCAAAAGGGTGAATTTGGCTCGAAGTTTGAGAGGCCGAAGTTCACACCCATGAGAGCAAAGGGGAACACGCGTAGTGCGGATGCGAGTGGAAGCAGTGCGACCGAACCTAAGGAGACGGCGGCAGCCGAAGCCGAACGCAGAAAGCGGTTCGAGATGAGGCGAGCGGGCGTTTGTTATACGTGCCAGAAGCCGGGTCACTTTTCGGCGCAGTGTCCGGAAACAACACCAAAAGTTGTGTTTTTTTCAATAGGCAGCACTGACGAGAACATGAAGCTTCTCGAGCCTTACATGCGAGACCTCCTCGTAAACGGGAAAGAGTGCCGAGTGCTTCGCGATTCCGCAGCTACGATGGATGTAGTTCACCCGTCTTACGTAGAACCCCATATGTTCACGGGCGAGTGCGCGTGGATCAAGCAAGCCGTGGAAGCTCATAGCGTGTGTCTGCCAGTAGCAAAAGTGCTTATTGAAGGACCTTTCGGAGCGCTTGAGACAGAGGCGGCAGTGTCATCTATGCTGCCACCCCAGTACCCGTACCTATTTTCAAACAGGTCCGATCACCTCCTGCGCGAGAAGGGGCTTTTGTTTGGTGAAGCTAGTGTTCAGGCCTTAACCAGATCGAAGGTTCGGGAGCTCGCTGCAAAGGCGGTAGTTGCGGGGCCGACGTTATCAAACAACGAAAAAGGGTCAGAGGCGCAGCAAGCTGATATTCCGAGCACGCCCGAACTGAATAAACTTGAGTCTGTAACGTTAAAGGCGCCAGATACTGGAGAGGAAATGCCCGACACGGGAAAGTTAGAAGAGCTATCTACTGATTTGCTCATCGCGCCTACGTCAGACGGACTTGATAGGTTGCTAAAAGTCAGCCGGTCGGCTTTGATAGCCGAGCAAAAAAAGGATGGCAGCCTGGAAAACGTGCGCTGCAATGTCAAAGAAGGTATCGCCAGGAAAACTGCGCGTTTTGTGGAAAGGGGTGGAGTCCTGTACCGGAAGTATCTAGACCGCAGAGGAGTGGAGTTCGATCAGCTGGTCGTGCCTCAATGCTATCGTCAGGATCTGTTGCGCTTGTCACATGGGGGTTCGTGGTCCGGACACCTAGGAGTTAAGAAAACTAAGGACCGTCTCTTGCAAGAGTACTATTGGCCAGGGTGTTTTCGGGACGCAGACCATTTCGTGAGGACATGTGACACTTGTCAGCGGGTGGGCAAACCAGGGGACAAATCGAGGGCGCCGTTGAAATTGGTACCTATCATTACGGAGCCTTTTAGACGGCTCGTTATTGATACTGTGGGACCTCTGCCGGTAACAGCCACGGGGTACAGACACATTTTGACTGTGATCTGCCCAGCGACAAAGTTCCCTGAAGCAGTGCCGCTTAAAGAACTCAGCTCAGTTGAGATAGTCAATGCACTACTGTCCATATTTGCGCGAGTTGGTTTCCCTGCGGAAATCCAATCAGATCAGGGCACAGTGTTTACTAGCGCTTTGACGACAACTTTTCTCGAAAGGTGTGGGGTAAAGCTGTTACACAGCTCAGTGTACCACCCACAGTCGAATTCCGTTGAGAAGCTCCACTCCGTCATGAAGCGCGTGTTGAGAGCGTTGTGTTTTGAACATCGATCTGACTGGGAGCTGTGTCTGCCTGGGGTGATGTTTGCTTTAAGGACCGCGCCGCATGCGGCTACGGGGTTTTCGCCAGCTGAACTGGTGTACGGTCGCTCGCTTCGATCTCCGCTTCGCATGCTTCGAGAATCATGGGAAGGTAGGGGCGACGACCCAGTCGTGGTGGAGTACGTGCTTAAGCTCCTCGAACGCTTAAGAAGGGCACAGGAGTTGTCAGGTGAAGCAATGACAAAGGCCCAGCAGAGGGCCAAGGTTTATTATGATCGGACAGCCAGGGCCCGTCGTTTTGAGGTTGGCGATGAGGTCATGATATTGCGCACATCGCTAAACAACAAACTAGACGTGCAGTGGGAGGGCCCAGCGCGAATTGTTCAGAAACTGTCGGACGTTAACTACGTGGTAAGTCTGCCAGGAAAGCGGAAAGCACAGCAAGTTTACCACTGTAATCTGCTCAAACCTTATAGACAAAGGGAAGCAGTGGTGTGCATGATGGTAAACGTTCCTGAAGAGCTTCCGGTCGAGCTTCCGGGACTAGGCTCAGTGACGAACAGGGAAGACACCGGTCAAGTCATTAGTGACCTTATCAGTAAAGCACCGCTGTCGCCCGAGCAGAAAACCGAACTACACCAGCTATTACAAGAGTTTCAAGGTCTGTTCTCTGAGAGGCCTGGTAGGACTTCTGTACTTACTCATGATATAGAACTTACCTCCACAGAGCCAGTACGATCCAAGGCGTATCGGGTGTCACCCCGCCAGAGCGATATTATGGAGGCTGAGGTAAAGAAAATGCTACAGCTCGGTGTTATTGAGGCAGGTGAGAGTGACTATACCTCCCCTTTGATTTTAGTTGAGGTACCGGGCAAGGAACCTCGTCCTTGCGTCGACTACCGCAGGCTTAATTCCATCACTAAGGATCAAATTTATCCGATCCCTAACATCGAGGAGCGCCTTGAGAAAGTTAGTAGCGCTCAGTTTATTTCCACCCTAGATCTTGTCAGGGGTTATTGGCAGGTTCCACTTACAGAAGAGGCTAGTAGGTATGCGGCGTTCATTTCACCAATGGGAACATTCCGTCCTAAAGTGTTGAGTTTTGGTTTGAAGAACGCGCCATACTGTTTTTCAAGTCTCATGGATAAAGTGTTGCGGGGACAGCAAGAATTCGCTTTACCGTATCTAGACGACGTAGCGATATTCTCCGCATCCTGGTCTGAGCATATGACACACTTGCGGGCAGTGCTAACCCGCCTGCGCGAAGCGGGCTTGACAGTCAAGGCTCCTAAGTGCCAGTTAGCACAGGCCGAGGTTGTCTACCTCGGTCACGTGATTGGTCAGGGTCGTCGCCGCCCCTCTGAAATAAAAGTGGCCGCTGTGCGAGACTTTCCGCAACCGCGCACCAAGACCGATATTCGGTCGTTCTTGGGTGTCGCCGGCTACTATCAGAGGTACATCCCTAGGTACTCTGATATCGCGGCTCCCCTGGCGGATGCTCTAAGAAAGACAGAGCCTCAAACAGTCGTCTGGGACGAGACCAAGGAAAGAGCTTTTAGCGCCCTAAAGAGTGCCCTAACAAACCAGCCTGTGCTACGATCGCCAGACTATACAAAAGGGTTCGTTGTTCAGTGCGATGCTAGTGAGCGAGGCATGGGCGTTGTACTGTGCCAACGGGAAAATGGAGAAGTAGAACACCCCGTCCTGTATGCTAGTCGTAAGCTGACCAGTCGTGAGCAGGCGTATAGCGCCACCGAGAAAGAGTGTGCATGTCTCGTGTGGGCCGTTCAGAAATTGTCATGCTATCTAGCCGGCTCAAGGTTTATCATTGAGACGGATCACTGCCCTCTCCAATGGCTGCAGACCATCTCTCCCAAAAATGGCCGCCTCCTGCGCTGGAGCCTCGCTTTACAACAATATTCCTTTGAGGTGCGTTACAAACAGGGGAGTCTCAACGGTAACGCCGATGGCTTAAGTCGAAGCCCCTAACGTAGGAATCAGCCTCAAAATTGTTTGTTACTGATGTTTTTCTTCCTGAGGCAGGATTTTTTTTAACATATTGCTTTTGTTTAGTGTTTCAAAGTGATGATATGCTTTCTAGTGCAATTTTTCAATTTGTGGACGCGTTCTGAGTGATGCTAGACTACTGTAAGGAACTAGGCAGTGGTATAAAAAGGGGAAAGAGCCTGGCAGGGCTTAGTGAGGGTTGTGCCGTGCTTGCTGACTGAGCGGTTGAGTTTCAGCGTAGTTCTAACGCTTGCCGGGAACGAGAACAAAAATGTGAACTCTCCCGAAGTCACTTTGCAGTGTCCCGTGCGAACCTGAACAAGAGAACGAGGCCTTCTCTGTGCGCTGCGCTCAAGGAACGTCGAGGGACGCCCGACTTCGGTTATGAGCATCATCGAGCGACATCCCTCCGGACAGCGGATGCAGTCCCCTGTCCATCGGGATCTCCTTCCCCCGGCGGGGCGGTCTGTTGCGTTTCGCCTGCGACACGTGGTTTTGCCGGCGCGACTGCGGCGGGGCGGCAGACATTTTGGCCCGATCGTCGTCGCCGCAACACTCATCGCCAGGTGTTTCCAGGCGCGACTGCGGCGATGCGACCGCCTAGGGATCATCCTCGCATTCCAGTCATTGTGCCCGAAACAGGCGATGCCAAAGCAGGGATCTCATTCCAGTCATTGTGCCCGAAACAGGCGATGCCAAAGCAGGGATCTCGTTCCAGTCATTGTGCCCGAAACAGGCGATGCCAAAGCAGGGACCATCCTCTCATTACAGTCATTGTGTCCGACCGGCAGCGCCACGACAGGGTGCTACGAGATCGTGCTCGACATGGTGCTACGGCATCGCTACGACAGTGTGCGTCACCATTAGCCCATTGTACATTCACGTGCTCGTCTTTTGAGGGGTTCCTTCTTGCCCTCAACTGCGAGAGTATAAAAACAGCTGCCCCCGGACGCCAAAAGGAGGGCTCCGATTTCTTCTGTTGAGTGAAGTGCTCTCCCGTCTCTCTTCTACGGTCAAACCTGACCGCCAACTCTTTGCGATGTTAAAATAAACAAGTTGTTTCGTTGTTACCAGTCGACTCATGCTTTGCCGGGACCTTCGGATGCTTCCAGTTGTACCCCAGGCCGCCAGGCCAACGCTACCCTTGGGGCTTGCGACCCAGGTACAACCACGGGCGTCAGCGCCGAGTTCCCAACAGATCGTACCAGCAGTCCGATCCAAACAGTTTCTTTAATTACATTAGGAATTGCATATAATTTCCCCTATGGTGTCTTCGGTGTCATGGTTTCTTGGCTTTGATATATATATATATATATATATATATATATATATAACGTTAAAGAAGCGGTGGCTCTGGGCGCCGCTTGGTGCTCTTTTCGTGCTCATCCTTTTGTCGCGAAAAGAGTATAGCGCGGGCCTCTTGCTTTCTTTCCGGGAATTTTGTGGGCTCCTCGACGCGGGGGGAAACCTTTGTACACTAGTAACCGCGACGGCGCCGCGGGCATGTGCTGCCGCCGCCGCCGCCGCCGCACCTAACGTCACACGTGCACATGACGCGTCCTCGTCCCACGCTCGGCTGTCAAAAGCTGATTAGTTATGGTCAGAGTGCTTTTGTATACGGAGCGTTCACGCGACCATGTCTTGGCCCCTTGAACTCTGACGCTTATTGGATGATGTCGACCTGCCTGATTGGTCGGAGTAACGAAATAGCCCAATGGTGGAGAAATGTGTCCCTTGGATGCTGTGTAAACTTATTTAAGAAATAGTTCGAGTAGTTTTGGGAGTGAGCAAGTAGACGGCGCAACTTCGCCAGGGGAGACCAGGCCGGTCAGGCAGGCTGTCGACGGGGTATGACATCGTTTTGTTCGTAGATATTTTGTACAGCTTAAACTTACGGTGAATGCCATGTGAATAAACCTAGTTAATGGAAATGCTACCTCTCGTCGTCGTACCTGCGGATTTGGACTTGCCCCTGCCAGAGCTCATCCCCATTCATCTTTCGTCTCTGTGGTGAGCTGATGCGTCAGATATCGAACGGCTGCGTCAGTTCGCTACACTTTGTTGGCTCTATTTCTTTTGCTCCCACGAGCATCGCATCAGCCTTCCTTTCGCCGCCCCGAAGAGCGGGCACGCGGCGGAAACGACGGGGCGGTCACGGCAGTCAAAGGGCTCAATACCGTCGCAGCCCGAAAAACGCGCGAGGGCCACACCGCGGGAACGGTAAACAGCCGAAGCGTGCCGAAAGCAGCGGGCGAGTCAACGTCTGCATACAACGTTCGCCGGTCGCCTGAGGGCGCGCAAGTTGGTCTGGCGATTAAAAAAAAGAAAGTGCAAGAACCCCTCGCGGCATACACTGTACGCACGCCCATCCGCGGCTCACGTGCAAGCATATACGCCGCGGCAGCGGTGGCGATGCCTTGCCGCACGCGCGCCGCAATCTCCTTATGCGCGCTCTCCGGGCGTTCGGAGCGATGTGCATGGATCCGGACGCGACGTGCGGGGCTATAAGCGGGTATCGAAGAGGAGGGGCAGTAGCGCTTTCGCGCTGACAATAATGGTATACATGTTGCTTTGTTGAAGAGCGCGGTGATGCATGCTCTAGACAGTTAGCTATATGTTTTGCACGACGTATATATATCAACCAACCAGGCCATTGCTTACTTGGTGGGATCTGAATACGAGGAAATTCGCGTTGAGTGACTGCGTCAGACGTATCGACCGCGATCTTTCAACACACATCAAGCACTTGCTTTTTGTACGCAGCGGGTGCACAATACGTGACTAATCGATGCGACCGTTCATTCCCGCACTCCGAGGTAGGAGAGTGTTATCTCAGGACGAGACGCCGTAGCACTTACGACCGATTCCATTCGCAAGGAACACACTGAAACACAAGCATCCGGAATTTATGGAATGGAATTTTTTCTATAAAGAAATTGTCTCTCAGACGCGCGCATAGAAATGTATATGACCTCTGCCGATTAAACACGTGTATGGTGGACGTTGCATGATCGGTAATGCCCGCTTCCATCGCAGCTGTAGTGCTAGCTGAAGACTCCTTACAGGAGAGGCAGTTTACTGCTACAGCAATTAAGAACCCAAAGGTGGATTTTAACGCGATAGCGTTAAGGAGCTCGTGTCGCAGAAAAGCCGGTGTCGTCGGCGTCGGCGTCCGCGGCGTTGGCCGTGAGCGATAAATCACGGCAGGCACTTCATAAATAAAAAGCAACTTCCAAGATGGGCTGGGTGGGAATCGAACCAGGGTCTCCGGAGTGTGAGACGGAGACGTTACCACTGAGCCACGAGTTTTTTTTCTTTATTACTGAGCCACGAGTTCGATGCTTCAAAGCGGTACAAAAGCACCTCTAGTGAACGCGGTGTTGCCTTAGAAACGAGCTGTTTCTAAGGCTCAGGCGTGCGTCGCTTGCTCAGGCGCACATTTCGTTGTCGCGCCGAACGCTGCGTTGCTCGACGCTCACCGCGTCCGATGCGGGGCGCGTAGTCGCTGCGCCGTAGCCCATTGTCTTACACCCCTTGGCGGGTCGACGGGAACGCTGTCGCAATCCACTCTTGAAGGCGAAGCTTAAGCGTCCTCCAATTTTTTACGCCGCAGTCGTCACCATGCCACCTCCCTGCACTCAGCGTCAAGCTCATCGTGCGGTGAGTAATGACTTCATCTACGGCCCCCAGTGGGGATCGAGCTCGTGCCACTGAGGCAATGTGCAATCCGGAGCCAAAACCGCTATACACTGAACGAGAATGCAGCTTCCAAGCTTAGCCTTTCGTGTGATGTTTGTAGCGTGCGTGGTGCAGACTCAGACAATTGTGATGTCATCGCATGTATTTCGGAGTTGACAGCAGTCAATACACTCACGGCGGTGTAGCTGGTGCGCAACGCATCAGTCGTTCACCGCGCGGTTTTCAGCACGGGGGTCATTTTCAGCGTTTTTCTTCCAAAGATTCAAGATTCATTTATTTCTCCAAGAGAAAAAGGCCGGGGACAAAAAGCTGCCTTGAAGCAGCTTGACGGGGTCCGGGGCCCATTTACAAAATGGCAGCAGTGAAGGGAAAAAAAGGTACAATTTGACATACATCATGAATCAAGGAACCATACACAATGCAGAATTACAATTAAACTTAATGTAATATACAAAGTAACAAAGCAGAAAGTAAAACGTAATTGCATTTCAACAGTACGATATAATATATCAAGTTCAAACAATACATAGCAGCATTTCTTTTTATACAATGGCAAAAAAACACTATTAGCCTAATTTGGGTTTGAACCCACCACATGCTCAAAAAATTGCTGAACAATTGTTTTTCTGTTTAGGTTCATATTTTCTGTGTACCATTTGTTTGTGTTAAGGGTGTTCGGAACCAGGAAATGCAACATTTGGGAGCCATACGTTGTGCGAAGTCGGGGTAGATGCCATTTCTCTTTGCGTCTGGTGCTTGTATGAGTGTGCGTTTGTGTCACCAATGAGAGTTGGATTATGAACTTAGCCCGAGGTAAGCTCAAGTTATTCAAGGCGCGAAGAATGGTAAATGACACTAGATGATGAATGGGAGATATTCCATGTTTAATAAACAGTGGTCTGGTATGAGCTAGGTAATCTGAGCCAGAAACTATGCCGATAGCTTTTTTTTTTTTTGCAGAAGTAGTAGTTGGTTTAGATGCACGCGAGCCGCAGTTCCCCACACAAGATGGCAGTAGCTTACTTGAGAGTGAAATAATGAATGATATATTAATTTTTTAACTTTCACGGGAAACAAGTCGCGACCTCGTGAAAGAGCTCCTACAGATTTTGACAAGCTTAATGAAAGATGACGGAAGTGATCAGCCCATTTAAGATGTTCGTCAAATATTACGCCAAGAGATTTATATTTACTTACGATTTCGATAGCGCAGTCTCCAATAAGCAGTGGGATTGATATGGTTACTTTCCAATTTATCGAACGAAAAATAACCGCCTTATTTATATTGAGATTAATCTTTAAACTGTTTACATGTGACCAGTTATGGAGGCTTTCCAATATGACGTTCGCTTCAAAGAGGAGTTCATTCGATGAGTTTCCAGGTAAAAATAGACTAGTGTCGTCGGCATATATTGTAAATTCGGCGTTCTTGGAAATATGGACGAGATCGTTTATATATACGTTAAAGAGGAACGGACCTAAGATACTGCCCTGCGGTACTCCGCATCTTATATACTCAAAACTGGAGCTACAACCATCAACACATACGGATTGCTGCCGTTTTTCAAGGTATGACCTTATCAACTTAAGCGGATTGCCTCTTATACCGTATGCATAATGTTTATCTAAAAGAATGTTATGATTAATAAAGTCGAATACTTTGCTGAAATCGACAAAAATGCCCAATGTTAGAAGTTTATTTTCAATGTTTTGCAAAATTACTTCTTTTTGTTTAAGTAGCGCAGATTCCGTACATAAGCCTTGTCTAAAACCAAATTGGGAATCTGTAAAAAGGCGATTGTCATTAAAGTAAATTTCCAAACGCTTGAGCAATATTTTTTCTAGTGGTTTCGAGAAAATTGGCAGAATCGATATTGGTCGATAGTTGCCCATGTCTTGTGTCGCCCCAGATTTATGGATAACAATCACTTTGGCTAGTTTTAGTCTGTCTGGGAAGGCAGATGAAGATATCGATAGGTTAAAATATACGATAAGTGAGGTGCAAGAAGGTCAGCTACAAATTTTATTGGTTTTACTGACAGACCCCCTGCGTCAAGGCTGGAGCTATTCTTCAAGGCCATTAGTGTAGCAAAAACTTCGAATGGGTGCGTAGGGTGGAGAAAAAAGGAGTCTGGTGTTTGTACAGAAATTAGGCAGGTAGCATCTTTGTTGTAGTCTGTTTTAGGGAGACCAATAAAATGTTTGTTAAAGCTATCCGCTAGTTCAGTACCCATTAAGGTTACACCGTTCATTGTAAGACCTCCTATAGAATTGGAGGGCTTGGGCATGTTGAGGACTGCGTTTATTGTTTTCCAAACTAATTTTGCATGACAGCGGCCGTCTTTCTCAAATATATTCGTATAATATTCCTTACGTGCCTTGCGCAACTCGCTGTTTAATTTATTTCTGAACTGTTTGAAGGCAGTCAGGTCGGCCAAATTTCGGCTGGATAAAAATTTTTGAAACATCTTGTCTTTCTTTTTTATCTGTTTATAAAGAGACGGCGTAATCCATGGTTTTCTCATTTTTTTTTAGATTGGCGCTTTGTGGACCACGGGAAACATGCATCATATATTTCACGAAATTTATTTATAAATATACTGTACGCTTCATCTGCACTTTTATTAGCATAAATTTCGGACCAGTCAGCACTGTTTATCATTTCTCTGAATTTATTAAGATTTGTGTCATTAATTGACTGATAGGTAGTAAGGGCTTTTCTAGTGAAAGTTGAAAGTTTTGTACAACCGACACAAAAATTGGACAGTGGTCGCTAAGGTCAGACGACAATGTACCAGCGTATTCGACAGTAGTGTCTGCATTCACGACATATAAATCTATAGTTGTCTGGCTGAAAGCCGTAATTCTTGTGGGAGACACTATTACGTTTGTAAAACCATTGGATTCAATTATGTTGGCAAGACTAAGTGACGTGTAATTATATTCAGCTATATTTATATTGAAATCGCCACCCATGACCACTATATAACGGTTACTAGAACAGAATTCTGGAAATTTGTTTCCATAATTGAGAAACTGGTCACTGTTCCCGCTCGGGGGCCTATATACTACCGATAAGATTTGATGGTTATGACGTAATGTGAGAATTTCATAGTCATTTGTTATAACTGAAAATTCATCAACAAGCTCGAATGCGTAACAAGATTTAATATAAACTGCCAGGCCACCCCCGCGGGTCCCTCTGTTCAAGAAAAAGCGCGAGAATGATTCCATCGAAATGAGATCATTTTCTTGTGCGCACCATGTTTCAGTAAACATAAAACAATCAAAAGGTACCGGAAGATTATGTATCAGCTGATCTAGTTGTTCGTGTGTATGCCTCATTGAATGAATGTTTAAATGCAACGCTGAGAACAAGCCTTTCTTTTTCATACTAGATCCCAGTGTCACAGGGGCAAACACGTTCAAAATACCGATTGACTGTCATCAAGAAATGATAAGAAAGAATAAAGTACGTGACCATACGGAAAATGGTTGGCAAACGCAACATGTGTAACTGCAAGGCCGAGTTCTTGCTGACATATGCAGATATCTCTGGTACAGTATCAATAACCACGTGGGACTGTCAATTTGTACGATATAAACTTGGGCAATCAAACTGGATGCTTCATCCCGACTGAAACTGTTTAGTGCCAAAACCTTAAGCACAGGGACACAACAACGTAATATGACGCAATTCGTTTTGGGTATAATATACTTACAAGGGATGTACGAGGGTATGACAAAACTTCTACAGAATAAACATGTCGCACTGCAAGTGCGCTTGGTTTCAGAAGCATAGACATGCGACATGTTTTCAAACGTTACCATTTCTGAGCCAGTGACACCTTTTGCTTTAGTCACTATCTGATGACGCAGTGAGCCTCGCAATGTCCTCGCTGCATGGAATTCTGATTGTGGGCGTATCGTCGGTTTGACGAGCAAAGATTTTACCATTGCGCACCCAAACATGCTTCCATTTGGCTTGTGTTAGGGTTGGCGTCGGACACCACGGGCGATACGTCATCCCCCTACCCTCTACTTGGTCGGAGCCCACGGGCGACAGGTCATTCACCCTACCTTCTACTAGGCCGGAGCCCACGGGTGACAGGTCGTTCCTCCTACCTTCTACTAGGGCGGAGCCCACGGGCGACAGGTCATTCACCCGACCTCCTCCCGGATTCGTCGAAAAAAGGATCGACTTCTCCCTCCCGTGCTCGGTAATGCAGGAGGAGGGGCCCTCTCTCTGTGCCTGTCATGTGTCATCGACGGAAGCAAGATCCCGCCCACACTTGTAGAGAGCCTATTTAAGGGGCTCCGAAATATACTTCATACTTCATGCTTTTCTTATTTTCTTTCAACTTTCAGCTGAAGCATTCAGGCGAAAGTTCAGGGAAGTCAAGAAGACCAAAAGTGAGTCATATTCAGATTTTGCATACACCTTGGAGGTAAACCTGAAGGAATGGCTCAGAGAAGAGGGTGCACTCGGCGATGCCGAAAAGACAATGCAGTGCGTTGCCTTAGAACAGTTCTACCGCCGGCTGCCAGTAAACATCAATCATTGGGTTCAGGATAAGCCAGGCGTAGACACTATCACGACAGCGTCCAATCTCGCTGAGGAGTACGTAACCCGCCGTGCGTTCGAAGGCAACGAAGCTCCTAAGAAGGAGGTGACTAAATACAGAGCCGACAAGCCAGAGCGCTGGTCGAAGTCGAATCAGTATAAATCAAAGGAAAGGTCAGATTCAGTGAAAAGTAGTGACGTGAACAGCAAGGCAAGGGAGGAGTCACCCGAATAGAGGGTAGAAAGGCAAAAGAAAAGGGCTTTCGAGGCCAAGAAACCAATAGTTTGCTACAACTGCCGGCAAACGGGGCATATCTCCGTGGGATGCAAAAATCCCAAGTTAGTGTTGATGTCACTAACTAGTAACGAGGAAAACCTGAAATTGCTAGAACCGTACATTCGAGACCTCGTGGTAAACGGCAAACCGTGTAGGGTGCTTCGCGACTCGGCACCCACAATGGACGTAGTGCATCCGTCGTACGTAGAGGAAGGCCAGTTCACGGGAGAATGTGCTTGGATAAGGCAAGCCGTGGAAACCTCCAGTGTTTGTCTCCCTGTGGCCAAGATTCGTATCGAAGGACCTTTCGGAGTACTAGACACTGAAGCTGCCGTCTCGGCACATCTCCCGCCTCAGTATCCATATTTCTTTTCTAACAAATCTGAGGATTTGCTACGACGCAGGGGAATCGGGTTTAGTGAAGGGATAGTGCAAGCCTTAACTCGTTCCAAGGCACGGGAGCTCGCGGCCAAGGCAGTGTATGAGTGTCCAGTAATGGAGGAAACAGGTTTGAAGGAGGATTTGTCCACCAGTGCCGAACAGGACAGTCCTATAGGGGATGATGCGGAAGGTACACCAGCTAATGAAGAAGTCAGGCAAGCAGCAGAGCCTGAAATGTATCGCGAGGCAGAATGCAGGCAAAGGTTATTGAATGTAAGCCCTGCCACATTGATTTCTGAGCAGGAAAAAGATTCCACCCTGCGTAACCTAAGGCCTGACGCTAAAGAAGGTGTAGCCAAACAGAACGTGAAGTTGCTAAAGAGGGCAGGCAGCCTCTATAGAAAGTACACCAGTAGAAAGGGAGTGAAATTCGAGCAACTCGTGGTGCCTCATCCCTATCGTGAGCAGCTCCTGCACCTGGTTCACGGGGGCTTTTGGACAGGGCATCTGGGCATTCGTAAAACAAAGGATCGCTTATTGCAGGAATTTTACTGGCCCGGCTGCTTTCGAGAAGTGGAAGCATTTGTAAGAAGCTGCGACACATGTCAACGCATAGGCAAGCCCGGAGATAAGGCTAAAGCGCCAATGAAACTAGTTCCCATTATCACGGAGCCATTTCGCAGGCTCATAATAGACACAGTGGGACCACTTCCTGCGACGCAGTCTGGCTATCGACATATTCTTACTGCACTATGCCCCGAAACGAAATTTCCCGAGGCAGTGCCTCTCAAGGAACTAAGCTCGGCGGAGATCGTCAACGCGCTTTTATCTACGCGCGAGTAGGGTTTCCCGCAGAAATCCAGTCAGATCAAGGATCCGTCTTTACGAGCACACTGACCTAGACGTTTCTGGAAAGGTGCGGTATTAAAATTATCCATAGCTCAGTGTACCACCCGCAGTCAAACGCGGTAGAGAAAGTCCACTCAGTCATGAAACGGCTTTTGCGAGCCCTTTGTTACGAGCACAAAGCCGATTGGGAGAGTTGCTTGCCTGCAGCAATGATCGCGCTTCGAACTGCACCGCACGAATCAACAGGTTTTTCACCTTCAGAGCTCGTTTACGGACGCTGCCTTCGCTCCCCTCTCCGCATTGTTCGAGAAGCCTGGGAAAGCCGGGCAGACGATCCTTCGGTTGTGGCATACGTGCTAGAGCTGTTGGACCGTCTGCACGCTTCTCAGGAATTAGCAGGGCAGGAAATGCGTAAGGCACAAAGCAAGGCTAAGCGTTACTATGACAGCACGGCTCGCACGCGACGCTTTGAAGTGGGGGAAAAGGTAATGATCCTGAAACCCTCGTTGAAAAACAAACTAGAAGTTCAATGGCAAGGACCGGTTGACATAATTCAGAAATTATCTGAAACAAACTACGTAATCACGGTACCGGGAAAACGAAGGGCACCACAAGTGGACCATAGCAATCTACTTAAACCCTACAGGCAGAGGGAAGCCATTGTGAACATGTCCCTTAACCAACCTGAGGAAATGCCTGTCGACTTTCCAGAGTTAACAGCATTGACGGAGACAAAAGACATTGACGAGACCATTGTTAAGTTAGTAGAACAGGCGGAGTTGAATCCCAATCAAAGGGCCGAGCTGAGGGAACTCGTGTTTGAATTTAAAGACGTATTTTCAGATACACCGGGCAGGACAACTGCGATCGTTCACGATATCGAGTTAACCTCGTCGGACCCAGTTCGTTCGAAAGCTTATCGCGTTTCGCCTCGTCAACGTGAAGTCATGGCCGCTGAAATAAACAAGATGTTAGAGCTAGGTGTAATCGAGCCGGAGAGAGTGATTATACCTCGCCTCTTATCTTGGTTGAGGTCCCAGGAAAAGAGCCTCGGCCATGTATCGACTACCGCAGGCTCAATTTAATCACGAAGGACCAGACTTATCCAATATCGCATATCGAGGAAAGGCTTGAGAAAGTGAGCAGTGCTAACTAATTTCATCTCTACGCTCGATTTAGTTAGAAGGTATTGGCAGGTTCCGTTGACCGAGAGGGCAAGCAGGCTTGCAGCGTTTATTTCCCCGATGGGAACCTCTCGTCCGAAAGTCCTGAGTTTTGGATTGAAGAATGCGCCATATTGCTTCTCTAGCCTTATGGACCAGGTGCTACGAGGAGTGGAGGACTTTGCACTTCCCTATCTCGATGACATAGGTATCTTTTCTTCATCATGGGCGGACATATGCAACACCTGCGAACCGTGTTGTGTCGTCCACGAGAGGCCAACTTAACTGTTAAGGCTCCCAAATGCCAATTAGGGCGCGCGGAGGTAGCTTATCTAGGTCATGTAATAGGGAAAGGCCATCGTCGGCCTTCTGAGGTTAAACTGACCGCGATAGACAACTTCCCGCAACCACGCACCAAGCGGGACATCAGCTCATTCCTTGGCTTGGCGGGTTATTACCAAAGATATATTCCGCGGTATTCCGAGATTGCGAGTCCTTTAACGGATGCTCTCAGAAAAACAGAACCACAAACGGTAAAGTGGGTTGACGCAAAAGAAAAGGCTTTTAGTATGCTGAAGAACGCACTAACGAGTCAGCCATTGTTGAACGCGCCCGACTACTCTAAGCCATTCATTCTTCAGTGTGATGCCAGTGACAGGGGTATGGGGGTGGTGCTCTGTCAAAAGAGAGATGACGAGAACGAACACCCTGTACTGTACGCCAGTAGAAAGCTTTCAGTTCGTGAGGAAGCATACAGTGCATCAGAAAAAGAATGCGCCTGCGTAGTTTGGGCGGTACAGAAGCTAGCTTGCTATATCGCTGGCTCAAGATTCACCATAGAGACTGACCACTGTCCCCTCACATGGCTGCAGTCCATGTCTACGAAAAACGGTCGTCTTTTGCGCTGGAGCTTGGCTCTTCAACAGTACACCTTCGATATTCGCTACAAGAAGGGTAAGCTTAACGGCAATGCGGACGGTTTAAGTCTTTGCCCCTAGAGTATCGAAAGCCCCATGCTCATCCGGGTTTCCATGGCATTTTTTTTGTGTGCATTCATATGTTTTTTCGAAGTGAAGCCGATTGTTAGCTGATTTTAATAACCACGTCCTAACGCTTTCAAGAAATGGCTGTTTTTAGTGTTGAGGGGGGGGGGGGTGGAGGACGCGCGTAGGAAATGGGAAAGGTGTAGCGGGTTTTCTTTTTTTGTTAAAAGCCGGGTGTGTCTTGGGGGAGAGTGGCCTTGTGCTCGCTGCTTTGTGGTTGTGGGTCCGGCACTGTTCTGGGGTGATTGCTTGCCCACGCAGGAGACGAAAAGTTGCGAGACCTACTTGCAAAGACCAATTTCACCGGACCGGACCAAGGAGAAAAGTCACAAGAGCGCCACGAGGACGGATGACCACTCCCCGGAATCTACCTGCTATGAACGAAGGGTTCGTGACCTCTACGGGGAATCCTGATACCGAAACGCCGATCTCTCGTGCAGCGGCTGCTGGCCCCTACACGTCGGGATCTTCCTCCCCCGCCGGAGATGCTGTTAGGGTTGGCGTCGGAGCCCACGGGCGACAGGTCATTCACCCGACCTCCTCCCGGATTCGTCGAAAAAAGGATAGACTTCTCCTACCCGTGCTCGGTAATGCAGGAGGAGGGGCCCTCTCTCTGTGCCTGTCACGTGTCATCGACGGAAGCAAGATCCCGCCCACACTTGTAGAGAGCCTATTTAAGGGGCTCCGAAATATACTTCATACTTCATGCTTTTCTTATTTTCTTTCAACTACCTTTGAATAAACCGTGCAAGTTTCGCACTAGCAAATCGTCTCGCCCCTGCTTGGTCGCCATGATCTACCGGATGCCTGCAGCCCGCCGACAATGCCACGCTACCCAATAAGTAATGTCGGTCGAGCTTCGATAGGCAGGCGCCGCTACTTCTCGGCAGCAGTACGGTACGCTACCCTGGAGTACGTAACAAACTGGTTGCGAGCGGTGGGATCGCCTCCAAATGCAACACTTGGCGCTTCTGCGCAGTTGCCTCGCCCAGAATGCGCTTGAGTTCAGGGCAAAGGTGCTTATTAACAAAAATTCGCATGTCAGAATCAAAACCAATGTCAGAGCATACCAATTTTGCAGCGCGCGCTTTCTGAAGAAAAGCGTCACGGACCTGCCTCCGATTGAACTGCACAAGTATATTTTTTACTGCCGAGTTTGCTGTCGGGACGCGGTAAATTATGTCAATGTCAGTTGGCAAAATAGAGGCATTCACTTTTGCTGCAATTCTACCTATTATCTCGGTTAGGTTCTCTGGCATGTTGCAAGGAACACCTTTAATTTCAACATTTGTGTTTCGAGAGTATTGTTCGGCATGGAGGAGACGACTTTCATAAGCCTTCAACTGCTGTGCAAGGTCACTGCACCGACTTTCAAGTTGAACGTACGCCTCTTTCGGTTCTTTGTTCTCCACTTTCATTCTATCATACTCTTTACTAATGAACGTCAGGCTGTTCTTCACCTCCCTCATTTCTTTCCGAAAATCTCTCTCAAATGCATCTCTAAAATCTTTGAACTCTGCATGTAGTTCATGTTTCAGTTCCTCGAAAAGAGCCCTGATTTCTTTAGACATTGCAATGCAAAATACACCGTGGCAGCAGCAGCAACAGCAGGAAACCAAACGAAAAAATAAATTCAGTAAAACAGAGCAGCACAGACCTGCGTGGAAGAAGCACACGATTGTGAGTACGTCGTCGCTGTTTTCCGTTGCCGCTGCTGCCAAAATGAACCTTGAGCGGGAGCGGGAGCAGCTTTTGTAGTAGCCTTCTCCTCGAAGAGCCAATGGAAATTATTGTCCAGGTTACGTCACAGGCCTCCAGCAGCACGTGTCATACGGCCAGGTGACGAAACCTTGCTGATATGACGAGCTAGGTGATCAGCTATGTTAAGCCGAAGAATCTTGATGTAGAACAGGCCTGCGTGGAAGAAGCACATGATTGTGAGTACGTCGTCGCTGTTTTCCGTTGCCGCTGCTGCCAAATGCTGCCAAAGACAGCTCTTTGCTGCCCTTGATGTCGTCAGATAGTGAGTAGCATCGTTATGCCGCCGCCGTAATTCTTGTCATTGTGTAGTCGTCGTCGTTGTACCGTCATCATGCCCCGTTTTGTCGAAGTCATCGTGTTGGCATCTTCAGGTATACAGTTGGGGAAGGAAGGGAGCGGGTTGAACATGCATGCAGGATTGCAAGAGTTTTGCACAACGTTGGGGAAGTTTGAGCTAGCCGGGCGAGTAACTGCTCCTACTGCAGTAAGTGTGTTCAGAATGGAGAAATTCTTCGATTGCAGCTTTCTTTTTAACAGAATCTGAAAAGCAAACAAATTTCACGTGAACTCAACTTCTTACAGATGGACAGTAGATGCCATAGAAGTAATTGCAGCAAAGTCGTGATTCTATCAACCACGCAGAGTTTTAATTAACAGCCCCCAAAACACTCTCACAATCGCACGCGGCGCAATGGGAGCTGTCTCAACGGTATTTTTAGCCTTCAAATATGCGAGAACGCCTTGAAAGTGCGTTCGCACGCATCATACGCTATGCATGTGAAGTAGCGAGCAGGTAAGTCGGGCCTGCGTCACTTCCGGCGAGCTGTAATCGCAGTGCTTTTTCCAGTTTCGGTATGGAAAACGTGGATTTTTAAGTGTCGTTTAGGCTGCACCCGTCAGAATTTAGCGCACAAAATTTTCCAGTGAGCGTTTTCTGTAGCCACACCATATCGCTTAACTTTTACGCTGTGCAACATTTCGCTCCAGGTGGTCTTAAAGGCGCCTTAAACCACTTTTCATCGAAGAGCCCATATTTATCTTCGTTTAATCTGTCATGAGCGTGGGAAAGCGCTGTGTTACATCGACGTTATTTAACGTAAATCGGGGTGCTGAACATAGTCTCGTTTAGTTTTTTCATAAATCTCCAGAGGGCTACCTTACAATGAATTCACGACAATATTTCTACTCGTGACAGTCAACAGCTAGCTGAATGTGCAACAGCAATTAAAATTAATAGATTTCTTCCCGTTACCCCGACCGCATATGCTCTCATCGAACGAGCGCTCTATAAGTGATGCATACAATTTATTTCAATGAGATTGCAAGCGAGTTCCGCAAAAAATAATTTCGAAACATTTCGTTGCTTTAAAGATCTGTGCTCCTCTCCTTGCTCCGCCTTTCACGAGGCACGTATGTCGGTACACTTATTTAGGTATATAAGGTGTGCATAAGCATATCAGGATCATATATATATATATATGATCCTGATATGCTTGTATGCACATCCGAATCATTCCCACCAAATGATTGCACTTGCTTGAATGTCTCGCTGTACTGATACTTCTACGATATTTTCTACCATGAAAGAGGGGAAAGACACAGATCCTGAAGAGGTGCGCGTCCAGTCGGCTACCTTGGTTGCAAATCTCTGCCTCCATATTTCCCACACAAGACGTCATGTCGCGCTGTGGTAATCTCTCGCAGTAGTCACAGGAAATATAGGAAGAATAACCTGTGGGCATCGCCGCCTTGTGCCGCATTTCTTTCACCATTTGCACTGCCGTCGCCGTCTCTAGCTACGCTATAATCTAAGACTAATCAATCGCATTTGACTAAACTCCGACTCTCCTGCAAAGTTATACCAAAGTGTCATTTATATAATGATCGCGTTAACTCTCCGACTTCCTTTCATCATTTCTAAGGTAATGCTTTTTGTCATGTTATGCAGTCACCCGTGCGATTGCTTGTTTTCGAGAGTTATATGAACAAGAAGCCTGGTTGAAGTTTGCTGCCAGTGTGCACTGCCTCTGGTCAGTCACCCTTGTGTGTTAGGTTTCTCCTCGCCTCTAGTCATTGCACGTGCCTTGGGTGAACTGCACTACAGCAAGTGCAACGCCCGCGAAGCTTCTGCAGTCAATAATAATTATGCACATTGCATTTTTATGGCACTTACTGCACAGGCAAAGGAAAAGAGCTCAATTCCGTCGACGAAAGCCTGTAAAATGTGGATTTCATTTTAGAAGGCGCATTTGTGCGCGTGCGGAAGGAACTGCGCCGACTGAAGATTTCGAAGGCCTGATTTACAAGAGGTCCCGCGAAAGCCTTCAACAAAATTTGAAACATTTTTTTTTTCTGAGAGGCATCGCTGAGGTGGCCCCCTCCCGCGAAAATTTTCCCAGAATGTTCTCGCGGAGCTAGAAGTTTTATATAGTCAACCTCAAGCTTTCCTACCTTCTTTCATTATTCTAAAAGCTCTGGGAGCTTTAGTTACCGCGGTCAATGTGACGTCACCTTCGTTTATGAAGGTTTTTATTGCAAGGCACGCAGTGGCCAAAGAGCAAGCGCGAGAGTATTTTTGCTCAGTCGCAGGTCTTATTTCTTTGCATAGGCTTTCGAAAGAAAAAAACAGAATCTAAGCACGTACTATACGCTTTGTACGCGTGTATACTTTTTTTAAATTATGGGATTTTACGTGCCAAAACCACTTTCTGGTTATGAGGCACGCCGTAGTGGAGGACTCTGGAAATTTCGCCCACCTGGGGTGCTTAAACGTGCACCTAAATCTAAGTACCAGGGTGTTTTCGCCCCCATCGAAATGCGGCCGCCGCAGCCGGGATTCGATCCCGCGACCTCGTGCTCATGCATCCCAACAGCATAGCCACTGAGCAACCACGGCGGGTGTGGTCGCTCAGTGACGACGCGAGTGTATTTACAAGATTGTTCTAGGTTTTTGTATTCACGGGATCGATATTGGCAGTTGATTTGGAAAGTTAGTGTGTGAAGCAGTGCCCCTCAATATGTGTTCGCTGCAACAGCTAACAGACAGACAGACAGACAGACACACACACACACACACACACACACACACACACACACACACACACACACACACATACTTAAATAAAATCTGCATACAATAGACAATTACGCCGACCCATGCAAGTTAATGTTTGTGTTATGCTATTGTTTAGCGTGGAAGACGTCCGCTGGCAGAAATCCCGTAACAGTCCTCGCATAACCCTTACACTGCCACTCCGCACACTAGGCCCGGCCGCGTCCCGTCTTCGAGTGCAACTGAGCGGCAGTTTTAAGCGAAGCCCGAGGGCCACCTCACATCATGCGTGCGTGACCACGCGTCTCAATCGCGTCGCGAAGGCAATGCGACGATACAGCTGCACCGTCAAGCAAGAAGGGAACAACGATGGCTGCTGGCTCTGAATAAACGGCAAGCGTTGACCGACCACCGGGGTAAGACCGGCATTCGACGTCACTCGAGAAATATCGCGTGGAAACATTCTCTCATTTTTTTTACGCTCCTTGCTGCACGAAACAAAAGCCGCATCCATTCTTAGGAGAGCGCCTCGCAGGAAGCAGATTTCTGTTTCCCCCGACATGCCGCAAAACACTACCACGTTTCAACACGCGAAGATTTGGCGGATCGTAACACGTGCTACTTACTCACAGCCTCGTTGTACGAGAAGGGAAGCGCAGTAGAGGACGGCAAAAAACTAGGTGGTGCGACGAAATTAGGAAATTTGCGGGTGCTGGTTGGGATCGGTTGGCCCAGGACAGGGGTAATTGGAGATCGGAGGGAGAGGCCTTCGTCCTGCATTGGACAGTACCATAGGCTGATTATATATATATATATATATATATATATATATATATATATATATATATATATATATATGTATATGACCGAGAAGGAAAGAAACCGAGTTTCCCGATTTTTATTAGTCACGTCATAAGAAGCCGACAAACCATGACACCAAATACACCATAGGGGTAATTAGTTGTACTTATTAATTGAATTAAACAAATGATATATTAGTTTAAATGAAAGTGGATGACAAAATCAAATGGCCGCAGGTGGAATACAGACCCACATCTACGCATTACCGTGCCATTGAGCTACCCATTGAGCCGGCGCGACGCCGTTTTCCCATCCATGTTCTGGGGTATTCATGTCTATCTATTAGAAGTAACCTGGTAGTGTTAGCCGACGCCACCACTCACAAGCTTTCATATATATTCGCCGTTGCAGCTTAGCCCACTGACCCGACAGACAAAACGGCTGCAGGCTACACATTCCCTCGTACCAGATGACTCTTCGCTGAGGCGCTCACCGACTTCGAGTGTACCCGCTCAGGCAAGCAAGCTGAAGCCCGTAGTACCGCGCTCGTGAGGCTTTCCGCTCGCTCAACACAAAGCTGCGGTCGGAGGGCGACGTCAGCGGAAAACAACACGATGAGGCGAAGCCTTTCCACACTGTTGCATGTTTAGCATAAATATTTATAGTCCAATAGAACAGATATGACGTTCCGACATGCATGGCACCGGTTACTTCTCGTTCCACAACAGCAGCGGAACTACAGCAAACGCTACCAGGTGTAATTCAAAAAATCCTTGTGGGCCCGTAGATGCCACCACAGATGACACATGAATGGCGAAAATACAGGGAATACCAAAAAGATGAATATGCCTACATGCACCATGGCATGCTTCAGATTGAATCCCAAAGGAGGCGTGCCATGGACGGCAATCTCGTCAGATGACCAGTCGCCAGTCCACTGCTCAAGGCAGGCGTCTTCTGACTATATACGTGAATATTCCTGCCGCAACAGCTACCGAGAAATTCATCTGTTTTTATTTGCTGCTTCCGTAATACACCGCCAGAGTGCCGAGAGTCAGAGCATTGGAAATATTTGTTCAGGTGTGTCCGGCAGTCAACGCACGTGATTCACAGAGCATGCGAAGATCTAAGCACCAATAGAGGCAGGAGGCCCGCTTAGGGAAACCATCACTCCACGTACCACCGCGTGTTTGCATGCTACGAGGGTGGAGTGACCCAGGAACGCGCTACAATGCCGCGCAGCGCTTGTGCACGTCCTGGAGGGCGCTCAGCGTCTGCTGCTACACGATTGCCATCCGTGTTCTGCCGCGGAAGCACGGTACTGCGGCGATTTTAGTACGCTTGGCTCGCAGAAAATGCATATTTACGGAATAAACGAATACTGATACCAATGACGTCTCATTCACTGGTAACAAAAAAGAGAAATTCTGGATCACTGGAGGAACTGTTATGGCTGTCACGTGGGAAGGCTCTTCATTAACGTCCATAAGTACGCGCTTCTAATTTCTCCTGCCTACGTCCAAGCTAAACTTGCCTGGGCCCGTCCATCACGTGCCAGAATTTTCTGCTGCTTGCACTTATTAAACTCCGAGATATTAAGCAACCCTGCTGAGTGTTTACGCTCGCACCCAGCAACGCAAAGCGCTCGAAACCGGAGCGCGAGGCCGTTCCCGTCACCGATCGCGGCGACCGCAGGACTCACGCGTGTCGTATTACCGGCTCTCATCATGCAGCGCGCTGCAGTCACTGGAGACGCTATCAGGCGGCACGGTCAAGAAGTGTGATAATTACTTAATATTGCCCAAAAAAGTCCACTCGATCCTGGCACGCGTGAATTTTTCATACGCTCAGGATCGCTTGAGAGGTACGCATTGCGCCACGGTATGGGGTAAGCTATATAGTTCGTGCGATACAGCCACGGGTGGTTTAACGACAGATGCCTGACGACACCTCTACGCAACAAATGACCCTCTGATCGGTTTTCTAGCTGACAGGCAACGCGCTAAGAAACGCGATAGCGACTCAATCGCTGTTCCCGCTCTCTCCGCGGCCTTTTTGCTGCTTTTCCTCTTCTTCGTCACCTTCTTTTTTGCTAATCAATGCCCATACTTCCCTGTGATTTTTTTTCATTATATTTGCTATTTCGTTTGAAAGCATTGCTCGTGAAGGAGCTGATATCTCTACAGTCTATTCTGATACGAGCATGGTCTCCATGCATCATCGGGAAACTAATTTCTTTCTCGAAGTCTCCTAACATCTGCTATCGGCATGCCCACAACAAGCGTACACGAGCCAGTTATGTGCGGGGTGAGTATTTGAGGGGACTTCTTATTTGATTGATTGATTGATTGATTGATTGATTGATTGATTGATTGATTGATTGATTGATTGATTGATTGATTGATTGATTGATTGATTGATTGATTGATTGATTGATTGGAACTGTATAGCTATCGGAGATTATGAAACTTTAACGACACGCTGCGATTTACGAGAAATTATTTTGTAAGAAACTTCAACAATAAGGGAATGGGCCGAGTGAATAAATACTTTAGCTTGTGCGAGTGCTTGTCATTGGCCGGTGGCCTTCCCTAATTATACACCCGCCGTGGTTGCTCAGTGGCTATGGTGTTGGGCTGCTGAGCACGAGGTCGCCGCGGGATCGAATCCCGGCCACGGCGGCCGCATTTCGATGGGGGTGAAATGCGAAAACACCCGTGTGCTTAGATTTAGGTGCACGTTAAAGAACCCCAGGTGGCCAAATTTCCGGAGTCCTCCACTACGGCGTGCCTCATAATCAGAAAGTGGTTTTGGCACGTAAAACCCGAAATATTATTATTCCCTAATTATATGTCCTTTATCATGAATACCCGCGCATGTTCTTAGAAGCCGCTCTAGCGTATACACAGAACAGGGCCCCATATAAGCAAACATTTTTTTTTTAATATGTAGCCTTTACCGATTGGCAGGTGCTTGCGTGCCCACCCCTATCATTAGCGAGCGAGGTGTCAAATGAGACAATTGCGGCGTCCACCAACCTAGGACTGCAACTACCCAAGAGAGGCTTTGTGAATATGGGCACTGCTTTGGGGGTGAATAGAGCACCATCCAGTTGCTTCATGTTCTTTTATTTTTATTTTTTTGCGTGGCATACTGAAGAGCGCAACTTATTCTCTGGGCACGTGAAACTTAGCGCTTGTAGAGAGCTAATATCTGTTTTTTTTTTTCACGTAGTAAAAGAGAAAAAAAAAGACAGAGGGGCTGAGAGGAGCAACCTCCGACTAGTTATGTCACAAAGGGGTTCAAATCCACTCGTGGCACTAGGCAGTCTTTTCTTAATTTATTTGTAATCTCGCAAAGTACTTTGGATTTCCTGCGATGGACACAGGTGCCAGCGGCGGACATCAAAACAACTAGGAAAGTGGGCAAATTGATTGGGGTTACAGCTATCACTGCAAAACACAATTCCTCTCTGAAAATCAGGCTATAATTCTTGCCATACTTCTTGCCTCGCAAGGTAAAGTACGAGACCCAATACAAAGAAACAACTAAATATAGCGTTGAACTACAGTTGCCATTGTTGTTTTGCAGGGGGCAGTAGAATTAATCTGATATTACTGTTGACATCAACTCTTGGGAATGCGAACGGGGTCAGAGACCTCATGGCCCGCGTGAGCTTCGATTGTCCTCCACCGCGTGTTCACGTCTTCAGAGGTGCACTTCAGAGTACACGTTAGGTGGGTCCCTCAACAACTCCGTCCAAATTAAATAGCGTCTGCCAGATGTGGCACAGTGGCGCCCGTGGAAGTAACCGACCACTTGATATTCTAATCTCCTTGATAGACCTTTTGCACAGCGAGCATAGCACCGATTTTCTGCCTTTGATGTACGTCAAGAAACGTCGCTCTAAGCCTATAGTGATGAGTGAACGAAAGGGGTGTGTTCTTTAGGCTTACGCGCAGTTTTAAGACTTTATTTTAATTCATATTAATTTTAGGCTTGAATTTTTTAAGGTGCAGTGAGTTACGTGGTTACGGCATTCTGAGCACTTGGTCGCACGTTCAATTCCCGACGAAGGCGGCGCTTTAAACGAGTAAACTCCCGTTTACCAGTTTACTTAGATTTGTGAACGCGTTGAAGAACGCCAGTGAGGTAGAAATCAGCCTTTAGCCCTACACTACGGCATCTCTTACGATCTTAATGCGGCTTTGCAACGTTAAACTCCGTAAATTATTTTTAAACTTGACAACCGCTTTAATTCAGGACCTGTTTTGTGACAACATAGAGCCAAGTCGAGCATGTTTGACTTTCATGGCTCGATGTTCCTCTGCGTGCATGCAATGTCTTATTCCTATTGAGGTGCACAGCAATAAGGTTACCGGCACAATGACATTGGGAAGCGAGAGCATATAAAAAATTCGCCTTCAGCGTAATTTCTAATTTCCTGGAAGCGGAGAACTCGTACATTGAACAATTTCATCCTGCACGCGCCAATTCCTAATATTTTTGTTTCGTCTTGCTTTGTTTTTCTCTGTGAGGCCGAGAGACAGGCTGTAGAGAATTTAGCGGTGCACAAATACTACTCCAGAGCCTTTTTTAACGATGTGGAAGGACATCTGCCATAAGAGTAAAGTCGAGAGGTCTCTCTCTGGGGTTAGGTCACTGGAAGTGGCGTCCTGCGTAATATGCTTCCCCACCAACTTCACACAGCATTCTACGATGGCCGAATTCCTTTTCGTTCTCTTACCACATGTGACATAAAGATCTCAAATTACGAGTACACTAGCACGTAACCGCGGTAATTTTGTGTTCACGCCGAGTATACGTGGGGAATTTGAATATGTCTGCGTGTGCGCTCTCGCTAAGAGAAACTTGTATACAATTGCGCCACCGCTCTAGCTACAATCCTCCCTGACACCCGACAAACGGGAGAGGTGATTGCTCCACCGTTCGCCGAAGCGAAGCTGCGCCACAGTCTTTTTGTCCGCGCTTGCGAGGTCAACCAACGGACACAAAGTAACCCTTCTCTGAGGGACTCACGGATGGCTGGATCTGCTCTTTCTAGTCGCATTCTCACGTGGAAAGATGCTGACTTGCTCCACCAACATTACCACATCCGCCACGCTTTGGTTGCACCAATGCAACCAAAGCAGGGCGAGCGATCTCAAGAGCGTGGCCAGAAACCGGCGAGCGTAGGGAAGCGATGAATATTTAAGTCCGTGCGGCGGCATTCTTAAAGAAGTAGTCCCCCTCACTGTTACGTATAAATGTATACGTAGTATCTGGGTAAACTTCGCTTTTCCGGAATTCCGAATCCCGTCTGCTTAAGCCCGCGACTGCTTAATTATTGCAGCGAAGTAAGGTCATTACATGGTGGCATGATACCAGCTCGAACACCCTCGTCGGACACAGACATGGAACATCGGAGTTACACGGAGAGTTACTTCGCGAGTCAACCTCGTGAAGCGTCGGCCTAAGGTGTGGTGCCTAGCAAGTCTAGAGTTCGTCCCATTCAAAAGTTCCTTTCATATTTCTTTCGTTCAGTAGTGCATGAAATTACATGCTGTGAAAAATATTCAGTGCAGCGACTTGAGAGAAGCGGCGTCTATACACTGCAAGCTCGCTATCAGTCTGGAGTGCGCACCAAACGATACAGTGCCGTTGGCGCCAATGTGCAAACGCTAGTTGTTGCATTGAATGAAACGCGCGTAGCGCCTCAAAATAGGATGCGCCAGAGGAAACGCCTGATCTCTCATTCCCAACCCTCTCGGAGGCGTTCATCGTAACGTTCCTATATACAGGTTACGTGATGCTGGTGACAGCTGCCTGGGTATGGAGAAAACCATGTGCCTGGGTAATTGCACGTGTTCAAGAGTATCGCAGTGTCTGTGGTTGGTGTGGTGTGCTCCATTGCTCTATTGCCACACCAGCCCGCCGAAAACTCGCGATCTGTGCAAGCTGTGGTGCCACGTGATAAGAGTATGATTGGATGTGTCGTGACTTAAGGAGCGTCACGCTTCTATATATTTCCTGACGAGCTTGTGGGAAACTCAGATCGTGTTGACTGCCTTGTAGTCCAAGTCAAGTAGCTCAAGGCGAAGGTTAAGGCGTTCAAGGTTGTCCGAAATAAAATAAAAAATATGTATAAAAGACTTTAGCGAATTCTTTGGCACTGATCTCACTGCGACAATGGTGGCTATCTCTCCGCTGTGGAAGGCGACAGGAGGAACTAAATAGAGATGACAGAAGTTGAGTGTAATAGGTAAATGCCACGAGAAGATCGGAGTGGACACCCAAACTCTGTGAGGAAGGGAGAAGTGAACGGGTGCACTAGCGCGGTGGCACAAAGCGCGATCTTGCAGTGTTCGGACCAGGACGAGGTTTTGCCGGGCCAGACGTGCGTGGCAAGGTGCGGAGGACCGCGGAGCCGAGAGCGGACGAGGGTGTCCGAGGTGCCAGGGCTCCAGCGGCCAGTGTTGGATACGCTGGCTGACCCGAGGACAGCCGGCCCTTGAGCTGCCGCACGTGAGCTGTACCGAGCAGCGCTCCAGTCTGACACAGAGGTGGCTGTGCTAGGCGCAGTCCTCACGTACGAGCGTAGCTCGTTAGTTCTGAGCGAAGTACGAGCCCGACCCCGTGGTGAACATGGCATCTCTAGGCTGCCGCCAGTGGCATACCAACTATTTTTCGTGGTGGGGGGGAGGGGGTCAAATAACCTATCTATCTATCTATCTATCTATCTATCTATCTATCTATCTATCTATCTATCTATATATATATATATATATATATATATATATATATATATATATATATGTGTGTGTGTGTGTGTGTGTGTGTGTGTGTGTGTGTGTGTGTGTGTGTGTGTGTGTGTGTGTGTGTGTTCGTAACTGACCTTCGCAGTACGTGCCACCTGGGATCGCTCTTCTGCCGCCGCTACTTTGTCCGCATCGCGCGCCCCACAACAACAACGGCAGCTGCACTACCCTGCATATAATATAATATCCCCTTTGACTTCTGCAGCAAATGTTCGTTTTTCTTATGCTTTACCCCAAAGCACCACACCGAGGGTTTCTTCCACGGGGAGCGGAGGTTAGGTTAGCGGCATCTACCTAACCTCCCTCTCACCCTGCTCCTTCCGGGTGGGAAGGAGCCGGCGTGCCTCATAATCAGATCGTGGTTTTGGCACGTAAAACCCCATAATTTTTTTTTTCGGTTTTGCGCTGATCAACTGTGGGCCGTCCGGCACCGCGAGGAAGCCGCCTGTGTCCAAGGACTCGAGGCCGTCTACTATGCCGGGGCACTTATGGCCCCCCCACTCCACCCACATCACCGGACATTTAGAATAAAGTTTTCACTCACTTGCGGTGGAAGTTTCGCCAGTTTAACACTCATTGGGTTAGATCTTGTATACATACATAAATACGCAAGAGTGCATGGACGTGGGAACTGTCGTCGTCGCCGTAGCACAATTTCTAGTGCAACGCGCGCGTAATGCAGTTGTGGATTTGGCTCTTAACCTCAACCCCCCCCCCCCCCCCCCGCAAGTTGAATTTTCTGCCATTTTCCATTAGCTCTTGAATTCTGCACTTAAATTAGAAACTACAAATAATTTAGCCTATGCTTTCCATTTCTTCATTATGTATTGTTTTCATATGGCTCTGACTAACAAATACGTACGAGCGTCCTTACGAAACCGGGCCCCTCGGTTCCCTTTCTTTTGGTCCAATACTAGACAACTGGCTATATTGTGCTTATGGAATACCAATTAGTCTTTCTTCCAGCTTGCTAATGTAGGAGTTCTATCCCTACGTCACAGGTACGTTACAACCAGTGATGTTGTTTTTTTCCCCTTGTAAAAGGCTTTGTATTCGTTCTAGGGCACACAAATACCTCCTTAGCGTTTTATTTTCCTTTTTCATAACTTCTGATATTTCATCAACAACTATTTATTATGCGTTTTTGAAAAGTTGGTCAGCTTCAAATGCCTGTCATTCTTAAAAAGCTTGTTTGCCACCAGGCTTAAAGGTGTTAAGCGGATATTCGTGTAATTATTTTCATGATTGTTGTGATCTTGTGTTTAAAACGATCGAAATTGTACTTGATCATTGACTGTCTATTCAGTGCAAACGTGTTCCTAACTATACTGAAACAAATATTCCTGCTGTAAATATGTGTGTCTGCGTTTGTCTATTCGATACTTACGAGTTGTATTCGATTCGTATTTGAAAAAGTCGATATTTGATCGTCTACCTCTAATAATTACATACTGGATTATGACATCTTAAGTTTTTCATTATCTTCTGATTGGAAGGCTATAAATACAGCACGATACAAAAAAACACAGGCAACGTAGTTTTCCTAGATAGAAAATGCATTTATTCTGCATATTATGCCTACATCTTTTGTGCTTGTCGGCATTCGTGGTAGCAGAACTAGACTCTGTGCAACGCGCTTGGCCTCATGTTGTTAGCACGGCAATGACAATTACCCGAGCTTTGTACTGTTTAAATACCATATTTTTGCCCTTGATCTAGCTTAAAACCGCCGTGAAGTATATTGATTGGTCCGAAAGGCGTGAGAAACGAAAGCGACTTGTTCAGTCGGGCGTGAACGAGCTAAGCCGTTCCGATATTTACGCCTTTTTTACGCAGTCGACATGCCTTATTCATCTGATCTGTTCTAAATCCAAACAGAAAATTTATTCCAATTGATTTTCGTAAATTAGTTCTCTGACACGCTTCCCAAGCCTATACCAACTAAATGGATTCAGTGACACCGCTGAACCCGCAGCGTATCAACACTGCGGAATCACATAGGTTTTTTAAATATTCAATTATATGTATATTCAATAGGTTTTGTAAATAATAAATAAGCTTCAACTTTGTGACCACAATGTGAAGGCTACCAATGTGAAGGCAACCGTTGGTTCACCATGGTCAAGGACCCTATGCATCGTACAGCGAGTTTCGACCAGCATGTGGCTTTTGAATATCAAAGCGCGTTCTTGAAGGCCATTTTCCAAACAATATTTCTAACTTATAAGTCGTTAAAATATCGCCAACTGTTCATTCAAGTCACTAAAGATGTCACTGATTACTTAATAGCAAACTTTGCCGTAAACAGAGAAAGAAGCCACAAAATCTAGCGTCAAAATCTCCAAAATGGCAACACGGATAAAATACCGGTAAATTATAAAAGAAAATTTTATTTTGTGTTTTCAAAGCTGGTTGGGTTGGACGGCCCAAACAAGCACGGGATGATGCCAGTGATGGCAGATTAAACTTGTTTTGGACAGCCTAGCGATAGCTTACTCCGCGATGCAGGGTTGCAAAGCACGTCCCGCAGGCGTCCCGCACCGCAAAGTGCGGGGTAACACGTCATCTGCTACAGCAGGTGAAGGCGAGGCCCGAAAGCAGGGGATTCGTAATAAATAAATCGTGCCTATGTGAGCCCAATTCTGAGAGAAAACTTGATCTCAGCTGTTGTATTTGTGCCAGTGTGCAGCCGACAGTTTCCACTTTCAGAAGTGTGTGCGCGTAGGGAGGCGGATAAATGGCCTACTTTTCTTTTTCAATCCTGACTGTGCAGGGACGGGCACACTTCCCCCCGAACCGGTAGATGCACCTATGACAAGCATGGTGTCATGCATTTACAGGCAAATATAAACGCATCTCACTCGATCGCCACGAGCACTCGCTGCCACAATGCTGACGTGATGAAGACTGCCGGCAACGAGAAGCGAACCCTTCGCGCTGCCTTAGTTTCACCGCAAGAACACATTTCACGACCAAATAAGGGAGTAGCAGTCTTGAAAGTTCTGGGAACCTAAATTGCAGTACTGAGGTTCAATTGCACTATTGACAGACCAAGTAGCCCGAATCAATGTCTAGATCAAGACTTGAAAGACTACTGCAGACTTGCAGAGGTGGGGAAATTTACGAACTGTTACCGAGTAGGCTCTGTGTGCAACAGAAATACTAGGGATAAATGCGCTGAACAACCAATGTAACCGAAACTCCACGTGCAGCTGGTGGAGAGGCGAGACCCCCATTATCAGTGCTTCAAGCCGCTTTTTGTAGACCTAAGTGATCTTCGTTGGGACTCTAGGCGCATATATTCCTGGGTTTCAAAATTGGGGGAGGGGACGGGGACGGGGGGGCAAATGACCTACTTTGCCCCTTCCCCCAGTCCTCAGAGTGGGGGGGGGGCAAGTGCCCCCCTTGATCCCCCCCCTCCAGTAGATACGCCTACGGCTGCCGCTGCTGCTTCTGAGCGTGCCGTGCGTTGTTAGATACGGGACTTTTTCCTGAGCCTCCTTCGAGTTCACCAGACCACATCGAATCGCGCCACAACTAATTAAGGAGCGCAGAAGCACATCTACCCCGTTCCCGAAGCGCGGCACGTGCAAACGAGTTGGCGTCCCCCACCTCGTGCGCCGCAGGTGGAGCTATTCACTGCTTGACTCTTCCCCGAAAGTGAAGCGAGAGCCTGGCACTGTTCCGGGTAACGTGGGTCCAAGAGGCAAGACGGGTGTAATGCACCGTGAAGCCCTGGCAGCAATCCCCCCCCCCCGTCCGCCTTTGTCACGGTAGTTGCAGACCGGGAAGGCAAGACCGCAGAGAGAAGTAAGCACTCGGACAATTGGAGACCAAGGAGCGACCCTCTCCGCCGGGTGTGACACAATCGCACGGGCGCCTACCATTGGCCGAAAATGGCGTCACCTGAGCGGGCTCGCCGACTGGCCGAACGTGACGTGTCTTCGAGACACTGAAGGGCTTAAAAGCCAGAGACCGGGAGCAGCAAGAGAGCATTCCTTGATTTATCTCTTTCGAGCTTCTTGCCACGGGCCGCAACGTCCGAGTTTCTACCGGCCCGTAATGACTCTATGACTGTTAATTTCTTGGTCGTCTCACAGTAAATAATGTAAATAAACCTCCAAGTTTTCATCCCAAAGTCCTCCTCAACTCTTACAGCGTCCCGAGAACCGTGCTGGACGGGGCCTGAACTTGTCGTCGTCGCAGCCGACTCGAGCACGGGTAATTCTACAGTACTGTGACGACGGAACCGTGAGCATCGCAACAGGGGACTGTTTCAGCCCGTTTATCCTCGTGTGCTGTATGTAGACATACTGACTGCAGTTACGCAGATGATTAATTTTTTTTAATATCTTTTATAGGGTTCTTTCGAGTTCTATAAATGTTTCTAAACGGCTCACTGTCTTTCTTCCACATCACTGCGCACATAGCGAAAGTGCTGAACAGTCATAAGCACTACAATCAGGATAAGAATAGTGGTGAACTCTATACTGGTCCTTAACACAGGAGCATACTTAAGTCACAGTTTTGAGTCCAGTCCTGCGCTCAGCGGAAGTTGTATCACGGCCCGCACCGTTTACGTAGCACGTCAGGAGTGGAGCCATGGGCCTAAAATAAGGTCCTCGAAAATGGTGTAGCGTTAGCGGTTGCCAGAAAAGAGGTTAAAGTCTGTCGCTCCTGCACTACGCGGGGTAGACACAAAATATGTGTGGTGGTGTCTCTGCCACATCAAAGCGGTTACAGAACTGCCATCACGACCAACGAGCTGCGCATAGCACCGTGCGAATGCCACACTAAGTCGTATTCTGTGCATCAAACTTGAGTCCCACCCGTTGAGTTTAGGTGGCAGGCGAAGCCTGAAGTTCTGTTCAGGAACAACTTCTTTGCAATGCAGACAACGTCATCCTTGTCCGCTGCAGCTCGTTGGTTGTGGCCTTCGAAATACATGCGCGGACGCCATCACTCTGTCTTTATGGCACAGATTACCAAACCCGAAAGTTGCACGATAACCTTAATGGTTACCGTGTCCGGCTCCCATGTTGCTTCAAGGACATGAGTTCGATGTTCAGCGGCAATGGTATGCAACGTTTTAACTTACGCGCTTTTAATGCATTCTGTGGGAGGTATCGCAGCAAAATCTGTCCGTCCTGTCGCGTCTTATATCTGCAAAATAAATGCATAATTGGTCAAGTTAACACATGTAATCGTTATAAGAGTGTAATAGTAGATGATTGGTAGTGATGGGTAGACATCCACAAGCTAGATAAATAAGTAAACAAAAGCGATGTAGCAGCCGAGCCAAAGAATGCTGACGCATTAGTATACAATTCTCAGAATTTCTGTAGAAATTTTTTTTTGCTCACCTTCACGCGTTTCGTTGACGTTCATTCGAAAACCCCATGTGTTGCAACAACTCCGACGTTACATTATCATGCCCTATTCTATCAGCAGATATATATATATATATATATATATATATATATATATATATATATATATATATATATATATATATATATATATATATGTGTGTGTGTGTGTGTGTGTGTGTGTGTGTGTGTGTGTGTGTGTGTGTGTGTGAATAGGAAGAATGGAGATGCGTTCACTGGTAATGCGTTGTCGGTCGAGATTCAATGCTATAACAGGGCCGTTGGCTGGGGCTTGGTGAATCTGTAGCGTGAGCAATGGCGTGGCGGTTGCGGGCTGTTTGGATCGCACCGCTGGTACGATCTGTTGGGAACTCGGCGCTGACGCCCGTGGTTGTACCTGGGTCGCAAGCCCCAAGGGTAGCGTTGGCCTGGCGGCCTGGGGTACAACTGGAAGCATCCGAAGGTCCCGGCAAAGCATGAGTCGACTGGTAACAACGAAACAACTTGTTTATTTTAACATCGCAAAGAGTTGGCGGTCAGGTTGACCGAAGTAGAGAGACGGGAGAGCACTTCACTCAACAGAAGAAATCGGAGCCCTCCTTTTGGCGTCCGGGGGCAGCTGTTTTTATACTCTCGCAGTTGAGGGCAAGAAGGAACCCCTCAAAAGACGAGCACGTGAATGTACAATGGGCTAATGGTGACGCACACTGTCGTAGCGATGCCGTAGCACCATGTCGAGCACGATCTCGTAGCACCCTGTCGAGCACGATCTCGTAGCACCCTGTTGTAGCGCTGCCGTAGCACCATGTCGAGCACGATCTCGTAGCACCCTGTTGTAGCGCTGCCGGTCGGGCACAATGACTGTAATGAGAGGATGATCCCTGCTTTGGCATCGCCTGTTTCGGGCACAATGACTGGAATGAGAGGATGATCCCTGCTTTGGCATCGCCTGTTTCGGGCACAATGACTGGAATGAGAGGATGATCCCTGCTTTGGCATCGCCTGTTTCGGGCACAATGACTGGAATGAGAGGGTGATCCTTTGCGGTCGCATCGCCGCAGTCGCGCCTGGAAACACCTGCCGATGAGTGTTGCGGCGACGACGATCGGGCCAAAATGTCTGCCGCCCCGCCGCAGTCGCGCCGGCAAAACCACGTGTCGCAGGCGAAACGCAACAGACCGCCCCGCCGGGGGAAGGAGATCCCGATGGACAGGGGACTGCATCCGCTGTCCGGAGGGATGTCGCTCGATGATGCTCATAACCGAAGTCGGGCGTCCCTCGACGTTTCTTGAGCGCAGCGCACAGAGAAGGCCTCGTTCTCTTGTTCAGGTTCGCACGGGACACTGCAAAGTGACTTCGGGAGAGTTCACATTTTTGTTCTCGTTCCCGGCAAGCGTTAGAACTACGCTGAAACTCAACCGCTCAGTCAGCAAGCACGGCACAACCCTCACTAAGCCCTGCCAGGCTCTTTCCCCTTTTTATACCACTGCCTAGTTCCTTACAGTAGTCTAGCATCACTCAGAACGCGTCCACAAATTGAAAAATTGCACTAGAAAGCATATCATCACTTTGAAACACTAAACAAAAGCAATATGTTAAAAAAAATCCTGCCTCAGGAAGAAAAACATCAGTAACAAACAATTTTGAGGCTGATTCCTACGTTAGGGGCTTCGACTTAAGCCATCGGCGTTACCGTTGAGACTCCCCTTTTTGTAACGCACCTCAAAGGAATATTGCTGTAAAGCGAGGCTCCAGCGCAGGAGGCGGCCATTTTTGGGAGAGATGGTCTGCAGCCATTGGAGAGGGCAGTGATCCGTCTCAATGATAAACCTCGAGCCGGCTAGATAGCATGACAATTTCTGAACGGCCCACACGAGACACGCACACTCTTTCTCGGTGGCGCTATACGCCTGCTCACGACTGGACAGCTTACGACTAGCATACAGGACGGGGTGTTCTACTTCTCCATTTTCCCGTTGGCACAGTACAACGCCCATGCCTCGCTCACTAGCATCGCACTGAACAACGAACCCTTTTGTATAGTCTGGCGATCGTAGCACAGGCTGGCTTGTTAGGGCACTCTTTAGGGCGCTAAAAGCTCTTTCCTTTGTCTCGTCCCAGACGACTGTTTGAGGCTCTGTTTTTCTTAGAGCATCCGTCAGGGGAGCCGCGATATCAGAGTACCTAGGGATGTACCTCTGATAGTAGCCGGCGACACCCAAGAACGACCGAATATCGGTCTTGGTGCGCGGTTGCGGAAAGTCTCGCACAGCGGCCACTTTTATTTCAGAGGGGCGGCGACGACCCTGACCAATCACGTGACCGAGGTAGACAACCTCGGCCTGTGCTAACTGGCACTTAGGAGCCTTGACTGTCAAGCCCGCTCGCCTCATCTCGAACCGCTTTCTGCGTTTGGCTGCCGCCGTCTCTTTACGTCTGGTCGGACTGCTTTCACTCGCATCCGCACTACGCGTGTCCCCCTTTAATCTCATGGGCGTGAACTTCGGCCTCTCAAACTTCGAGCCAAATTCACCCTTTTGACCGTCCTTAGCTCCGCGAGCCCGACGCGTCACAAACTCCTCGGCTAGCTCAGCGGCTTTAGCCACCGTACTCACGTCTGGCCTATCCAAGACCCAGTATCGCACGTTCTCCGGTAACCGACTATAAAACTGTTCTAGCCCGAAACACTGCAGAACTTTATCGTGGTCACCAAACGCTTTCTCTTCTTTGAGCCACTCCTGCATGTTCGACATAAGCCTATACGCAAACTCTGTATATGACTCACTTCTGCCTTTCTCATTTTCCCGAAACTTCCGACGGAACGCCTCCGCAGACAGCCGGTACTTTTTTAGCAGACTCGATTTTACTTTGTCGAAATCCTCTGCTTCCTCTCTATCCAAGCGAGCGACTACGTCGGCCGCCTCGCCGGGTAACAAAGTGAGCAAGCGCTGTGGCCACGTTTCCCGAGAGAACCCCTGCTTCTCGCACGTTCGCTCGAAGTTAACCAGGAACAAACCAATGTCCTCTCCAAGCTTAAACGGCCGCATTAGGTCAGTCATTTTGAACAATACTCGTTCTCCTGCACCGTGTGCCTGACTTCCATTACGAGCGCGTTCCATCTCTACCTCAAGACGCTTCATTTCCAAAGCGTGTTGACGGTCACGCTCTTGTTGCTCTCGCTCTTTCTGTTCTTTAAGTTCGCGCTCCTGTTTCTCTTTTTGCTCTTTAAGTTCGCGCTCCTGTTTCTCTTTTTGCTCTTTAAGTTCGCGCTCCTGTCTTTTTGACCTCTCCTCAATAGTCTCAAGGCATTCCGACAGCTCGTCATCCTCAGCCTCTAACTCAAGAATAGTCCTTAGCAGTTCAGGTTTTCTGAGTTTGTCTGAGACATCCAGACCCAACTCTCTTGCAAGCTCCAACAATTTCGGTTTGCGCAACGACTTCAAATCCATGGCTGCTCTGAATGCTGCTTTCTCTACTGCTTACTATTGTCTTGCCGCAAACTAACCCGGCAGCAACGACAACCACAATTACCAGCTCTCTTTCTGACACTAACAAAAAGCCTGGCAAAGCTCAGAAGAAGAAAGTCCCGCACTCACCAAACCTCGCAGCCAAGAGTCCAGCGCAGTCGTTCCGCTGCAGGCAACCAGTCATCACACAGGGCTCGTTGCACTGCTCCCGGATCGTCGTTGAGCTGCTCAGCATACCGTCAACTGCATCTCTTCGCTGCTGGCCTCCGTTGTCGCGATCTCACCGCTGGCAGACAGTTGTTTGAAGTCGGAGGCGATCCCACCGCTGCCACCAGATGTTTGGATCGCACCGCTGGTACGATCTGTTGGGAACTCGGCGCTGACGCCCGTGGTTGTACCTGGGTCGCAAGCCCCAAGGGTAGCGTTGGCCTGGCGGCCTGGGGTACAACTGGAAGCATCCGAAGGTCCCGGCAAAGCATGAGTCGACTGGTAACAACGAAACAACTTGTTTATTTTAACATCGCAAAGAGTTGGCGGTCAGGTTGACCGAAGTAGAGAGACGGGAGAGCACTTCACTCAACAGAAGAAATCGGAGCCCTCCTTTTGGCGTCCGGGGGCAGCTGTTTTTATACTCTCGCAGTTGAGGGCAAGAAGGAACCCCTCAAAAGACGAGCACGTGAATGTACAATGGGCTAATGGTGACGCACACTGTCGTAGCGATGCCGTAGCACCATGTCGAGCACGATCTCGTAGCACCCTGTCGAGCACGATCTCGTAGCACCCTGTTGTAGCGCTGCCGTAGCACCATGTCGAGCACGATCTCGTAGCACCCTGTTGTAGCGCTGCCGGTCGGGCACAATGACTGTAATGAGAGGATGATCCCTGCTTTGGCATCGCCTGTTTCGGGCACAATGACTGGAATGAGAGGATGATCCCTGCTTTGGCATCGCCTGTTTCGGGCACAATGACTGGAATGAGAGGATGATCCCTGCTTTGGCATCGCCTGTTTCGGGCACAATGACTGGAATGAGAGGATGATCCCTGCTTTGGCATCGCCTGTTTCGGGCACAATGACTGGAATGAGAGGGTGATCCTTTGCGGTCGCATCGCCGCAGTCGCGCCTGGAAACACCTGCCGGTGAGTGTTGCGGCGACGACGATCGGGCCAAAATGTCTGCCGCCCCGCCGCAGTCGCGCCGGCAAAACCACGTGTCGCAGGCGAAACGCAACAGGGCAGAGTTTTCATTTTCTTTGCCTTACGGCAAGGGAGAAGCTGGTGATGACAACGACGCGATAAACGACGAAGACTCACTCATGACTAGAAAGTCGCCATCCTTGCCAGCGTAACGGAAAGGACGGACGGATGGAACTTACAAACCAAACTCAGTTTCGAGCTCTTAATCGCTGTCGCAGTAAAAATATGAGAATGGCCTGCAAACGCCAGCTGCAACGAAAGTGTAGGGCGACCCCATTCGTACGAACATGTTCACACAGAGCGCAGCTAACTACACGCGTACTCGCAGCCCGTACCGTGGCAAGATGCTTAGCAAGCAGAGAACCCAGGGAGTCCTTTTCGGTCAAGATTAACATCCGGCGGAGGACTCTTATCATAGCGTCTCGGGTAAGAGCATCGGCTTAACTAAAGGTCAAAAACCGCCTCTCTCCCTCAGCGGACACACGGCGTGCACAACGCTAGAAAAGGGGAAAGGAGCCCCCTGCGCACATATATGCTGCTCACCATCTCATCTCCACGCTGAGGTCGACTTAAACGTGTACTTCCGTGCAGCACTGACAAAGCTTTGTGCAGGAGTGGGCACGATAAGTTTTGGGTGACGCAGGGCGGTTGCCAGCATCGGCATTCTTTGAACAGCCAAGCAGAGCCGAGGGCAGCTCTCGCCATGACCCTCAATCTGTCAGAGCTGGTGCAATTTCTTATAACTTTTCAAAACATCCGTCATATCTTCGGCACAAGCCAAGTGCGATATATTTTGCTCAGACAAAAAAGCATTATGCCTAGCGCAAGTAAAGCGCAACAAGGCGGGAAAAGAAAACACGGATAAGGAGAGAAAACGACACACGTGTGTGTGTGTGTGTGTGTGTGTGTGCGTGCGTGCGTGCGTGCGTGCGTGCGTGCGTGCGTGTGTGCGTGTGTGTGTGTGTGTGTGTGTGTGTGTGTGTGTGTGTGTGCGTGTGTGCGTGTGTGTGTGTGTGTGTGTGTGTGTGTGTGTGTGTGTGTGTGTGTGTGTGTGTGTGTGTGTGTGTGTGTGTGTGTCTGTGTCTGTGTCTGTGTGTGTGTGTGTGTGTGTGTGTGTGTGTGTGTGTGTGTGTGTGTGTGTGTGTGTGTGTGTGTGTGTGTGTGTGTGTGTGTGTGTGTGTGTGTGTGTGTGTGTGTGTGTGTGTGTGTGTGTGTGGTCAGAAAACGAAAGCGGCAAACATGCCTCTCCTCACAGTACGCTCACCATAACCGCACTCAACAAGATAAGTAGTATGGAGGCGTGCAGAAAACGAAGACGCTACGCTTGTAGCAAGCTAAGGTGGAAGAAGACCGTTCTTTGCAGTGGCGCTACGTGCACCTTTGCAAAGTATCCCACCGACTTCCGGCTTGCTTCAACGTTCTAGAACCACTCAGCGACCAGCAACAGTAATCAATAGCTGGATTTTGTACTGTTAAATGAAGCCAACTTTACGACATTAAGCTATGCATTGAATGTTAAACCGTACGCATCCTCCAGAAAGCTGGCGAAATGTGGATGCATTCGGTAGTAGAAAATTTGCATTGAATTTTTTTCATGTCGTAGCTGAACCGTAAAGGAGCCTGGCAACCCTGAGTGGGGACAAAATGAATGGGCAATCCGAAAACGGCTCTTTCGGGTAAGAGAAGCCGGTCTCGAAGGCCATGCTTTTGTATACTGCAAACACCGGGAGCGATTGCAGGAGCTGGAAATACTTCATGGTCGTCACGCGTCGTTTTGTTTTTACATGCGTGGCTCGACGCATCTCGGTGGTTTGCTACTGCTATTTATCGCGCAAGTGAAGGAATTGCGGACACAATTCAGAGGCAACGCCTTTGCTACGCCATTGGGTTCTAGAGCCTGCGGAGAAAGACTGCCTACGTAGTCTTGAACTGGCTAAAAGCAGACGACACAAAGGTGTCCTTTTAGTTCGTGACGTCACACAGCCTTGCCAAAATGGCGCTTGCTGTTGGTGAGAGAGTTGAGAGGCAGCGATTTCAAATTGAAGTTTCGGGTTAATATGTGCGCTGACGGCCCAGCTCGTTTTTTTTTTTGTGCGTAACTATATTGGGCCCTTTAATCTCAGCTACAAAGGTAAACGGAGAGCAGCTGCACAACCGTGTTATGGCCCCTTTAACTAGAGGTCAGTCCCGTGAAGACGCATATGTCCCACTTCATTTCCCATCAGCAATGTATCTGCTCTGCATGCCGTCAGCGATTTTCCCATGTAAACTCACGTAGCAGCACAATATAAGACTCCGTGTTTAAGGATTTGATGATTATCCATCAATTTCTTTTAGAGATCTTGCCCACCCATAAAGCTTCGCCTCGATTTGAAATCAAACCTCCAATAAGCAAACAGCCCCCCCCCCCCATCTTTCCCCCCTCCTTACAAACAGCTTACCTTCCTCCTAGCCTAACGTCTTTGGCACGTGGAACTTTATCAAAACAAAATGTTTTCAAGGTTGCTCATTGTGCCTTTTCTTTTTTTTTTCTGGACACGTACGGTGAAGATTACACAGCAGCACCAGCCACGGGGAGTGATGCGATGCTCAAATATTTGTGTGCACCAACCCGTTCGCAGCGCCCAGTGTGACGGCTCCTCACAGAGCACTGCACGGTACTTCCTTGTCACAGCCGTGCGTATCTCCAGCGGCACTAAGCTGCAGCAGCCTGAGTACCTTATTTGCTCAGAACGAGACGAAGAAGTGGCGCGACGTCCGCAAGCGCCCAAACGGCAAGGTTGGTATTGCATAGACTCATGCTAAGCCGAGCTTGTTTCCAGTGAGCCAATATAATACCGGTGCAACGAAGACATGAATAAAAAGAATAGCAAAGATGCCTTCCAACATGCTGTTGATTTTCATTAGTCGACTCACCGTGCTTGTTTCTGAGCCTCTACGCAACGTAAGCAGACCCTCTGGATCTCTCAACGCTCGCAACTCGGGAGCCGTGTGTAATGAGGCGTCCACCACTGCTCTGTATCTCCATTTCTTTCTTGATTTCGTTCTCTTTTTTTTTATCTTATTAATCACCGGTGATTTAGGAACGCAGGTTGCACAGCATGTTTGCGTAAAAGTTAAACTGACGCATCGCGGCGCGCGTGGTGGCCGTCAAATGCGAGCATCTTGCTTCCTAATCCAAGAACATCCACACCTCTGCGTTGCCCTCTTTTTCACTACCACCCAAGTTCAACCCCTGTCTTTGGGAAAGAGCCTATGGGTTGCAGCTCCCAGCAAAAGCAGAAACATTAAGCTTGGACAGAGAGATTGGCTACGCTTCTGTGACCATCAGAACGACTCTGCGGCAAGCAAAATGTTTAATTAACTGTGGTCGTATAAATGGGAGCAGCGCAGCAGTTTTTGACTGCGATGCACTATCGTCTTGCAAAGTTCGTGTAGCACACTTCTTACAGACGTGTGAGATAGGCGGCTTACGCACAGAGCCCGGCATCGGGAGAGAGATGCTGACTATACAGATAACTGGCGGTATTACCCTGAGCGCCGTCTTAGCTTGCTACTGCTAATGCGGGATGAACGTGGAGGCGACAGCAACGCCATGAATAAACACACGTGAATTAGGAGAACACGCCCGTTCTTAAGATTATTCAAAGTATCCTACACTCGTTTTGAGCCAAGCAGGGTCTCAAGCGCGTTTCTGTTATACGCGTTTGCTCACATATGCCGACTGGCTCTTAATAGTATTAAGTGCTGCGATTTCTTTAAAAGGACAGGACATTCTTGGGGAAATTTTGTAGTACAACTTTTGAAAAATTCTATAAGGATTTCATAGTGTGCCTTGAGAAACGTGGAACATCGTTCCAGTCTAAGAAATAAAATTGAAGATATTGATGTTGTAGTGAACTGTCGAGAGCTATACTAGCCAGAAGCAGAGCCCAGGTGATGTAATTTTAGTGCACAGAGTGATCGTATTAACTTCTGCATGGCTTCTAAGACCGAGGTTGTCTCTGGACTTTCCTTCTACTGAGCGAAGACTACTTTCTCATTAATCAGTCAATTAAATGACAACGTTACGTGTACTTTTGGATCGAATTCACAACCGTTGTCGGGCGACACGAGCCCCTCGCTTGTTTCGAGATGCGAAGAAAATGTGCTAGAGGAAAAAAAAAAAGAAAACATTCGCATTAGTTTCATTTTGAAGGTGGCTGTGCTAGGAAGTCAACTTATGTTCTAAGCAGTCTCCGAAAACATAGAGCTAGAGAAATTAAATTCTTGTAGCGTGAACAGTGAGTTGAAATATAGTCAAGAGCGACGTCCGCTAAGTGAAATGGAACCAAAATGCAAAGAAGCCCGTATTGTAGCTGCTGTGCGCGCATCCCCATACGAGTTTCAAGCAGTTGAACATCGCTCTTACTACCCGGTAGGTAAAAAGCTTTCAAGAAATGAGGCAGTACTACAGCTGTTTCACTAAGTTTGAAAAGGTGAGACTGCGCAGAATGCTTGGTCCTCATTTTCTATCCATCCCCGGGCGAGATTAAGGAAAGCATGACCCTCACAGGACTCCTTTGGCAGCAGGAAACTTCCACGTCGGTCGAACTTCGAGTCACGGGTTTCCAAAAGCATGCATCCAGAAAAGATGCAATGTGCATCATACAAGAGATGTATAAAGCACAGAGCGCCACCAACTTTGAGCCATAGTATGATTGGACATCAAAGGAGCATTTGATAACACCTCCCATGAAGCGATACTGGAAGCATCATTAAACAAGAGAGTTACGCTAGTTCGAGCTGTTGCTATAGCAACATAGCCTCTGGTTAAAAAAAGAAAGGTTAACAGAAATAAGAGAGAAGGACAGGCTATAGCGCTGTCCTCTCGTTTTTCCGTTAACTCTATTTTTTCCTCTTTTCTTTTGTTATAATAATAATATTTGGGGTTTTACGTGCCAAAACCACTTTCTGATTATGAGGCACGCCGTAGTGGAGGACTCCGGAAATTTTGACCACCTGGGGTTCTTTAACGTGTTGCAAAACATGTTGCAAAAGCAACGTTACTAGTAAGCCTGCAAACGATACAACCGGGTCGAAAACTTCACAGCTATGTAAAACGGTTTCTTAGAAACTGCACATTTACCATGAAAGTAAACGAAGAAGAGCGACAGAAAATGCGCCTGAAATAAGGTGTACCCCAAGGCTCGTTTCTCTCGCTTACACTGAACAAGCTGCCAACGATCTCGAGGCGTGTAGAAGATTCACAATATATGCGGATGACATCACGCTCCGGGCTAGCAGACGATCTCCAAGCGAAATTCAAGGCACTCCAGAAAATGCTATTAACGTTGCGGAGCTATGCCTCTAATAAAGATAGCTCGCCCTGTTCAGCGCCAAATGCGAGCACATAGTAGAGCACAACGAAATGAGACAGCAGGCAGAGGAGGAATGAGAACTCAACACTCCAAGTTAACCAAGATATTATCCCGAAAAAACACGCATCAATGTATACCTAGGTTTTTGGCTACAGGACAATGGTAAGCCGGACGCTTAGGTACGGCAAACATTTCAACGGCTACACCAAGTCAAGTGGCTACTTATTAGAACAACACGGAGGGTGACAGGTACCAAACAGAACCACCTCAGAAGGCTCACCATGGGCTGGCCATACCTGGGATCATATAACAATGCAAGTCACCAAAACGCAAAAGAAGAAACTTGAATGCATGCTTTGGCAAGTTATACAAGGTGCCCTTACATACTCTCGATCCAACCGCGTGGGTGACATGGCCATACTGCCTTAGTTGGATGAGCTGAAACAACTACAAGAGGCACAATGTAAACGCGTGAAAGTTCTACATAGGGCAAGGCAATATTGCTCGATCTAAGCTACGCTATCCCACAACACCCACACATAGAACCACAAAAGCCCCAGTGGGACATCGTTAGGCCGAGTTAGCGTCGTCTCAATACCTAAAAAAAGGGGGGCAGACCCACAACCGGCAAGACCGCAAAATAGAGCACAATACCTCAGGGAGCGAGTACAAAACCGAGTACTGAATCTTATGCGTTAATCACGGCTTCCGCACAGGGATGACAACAGATTGTGAGCCGATAACATGGGACCTATACACTGCAAAATAGTACCAAAACATCAAGCGGAACTTACAGCGGTCGTGGATGCCGACACCATGCCAAACCCACACAGATAAAATTAAGTATGGGGTTTTACGTGCCAAAACTACGACCTGATTATGAGGCACGCATTATTTAAAAACTACGGAATAATTCGGACCACCTGGGGTTCTTTAGTGTAGACCTAAATCTAAGTAGACGGGTGTTTTCACATTTCGCCCTTACCTAAATGCGGCCGCCGTGGCCGGGATTCGATGCCGCGACCTCGTTCTTAGCAGCCCAACAGCGTAGCCACTAAGCAACCACGGCGGGTTCAAACCCACACGAACCGAATGTGCCCATTCGAACAGACAGCCAAACTGTATGCAGGACACTGGCAGCCGGACCCACTCGCGCAGCACTGCACTCAGCATTAACAACATACCTCAATGCATACTGTTGCGGCTTAGAGTGATGTTAGGGCAAGGAATCGACCAAGCCCATCGACGGCTACGTCGGGTTGTAGGAATGAAGGAAAAAGTGCTTATTGGCCTAGTTACATGGCTCCAGTTACGAAAGCCCACTCCATGCAGGAGAAAGTTAAACGTCCGAGTTCACATCAGGAACCCTTGTCCACTACTCCGAAAAGTCTTTGCTTTTAATACTATTGTCTTCCCTAGGCGAGTCGACTAGGGAATCTGAAGACTCTCCAGCAGCAAATCACAATCGTCGCATCCGTTGCGACACCACGCCCATGCTCGCTACACTCCGCAGTATCTCCGCCTCCGAAGCCCGATGGTTTGTAATATGTAGCAAGAAAGCAATCTGCTAATACAAGGTCACCGTCGTTGTTTGGTAGCCTTGGATGGGGCCCCCTTTTCATCCTTACTTCAGGCTGTCAGGTAATGGTGGGGTTGGTGGCCTTTTGTGGACCCGTCAAGAGTCGATGTCCACGCTGCGTTGACCTCCGGATAGGCGCTGATAGATGGGTGGTGCGTTGCCTCGTGGAAGACCTCTAATTGCAACTCCCAGGTCGCACTCGTTGGGTAGCACTAGATGCCTCCCCCCCCCCCTTTCATCCTTAGTTCAGGCTGCCAGGTAATGGTGGGGTCATGGCCTTTTGTGGTGTTGAGACATAACAATACCCAAACATTAGAGTACGGATTAAGCAGATTACGAGTCACACGGGGACTAGAAAGAACGAAGTGGCACATGCCACATCCCGCGCTAATCTCCCGGGCTCTCACCTGTGGTAGTCCGGCCCACTGAACGTGAATGATCAAGGGACCCGTACGGGGCCCGAAACGTCGGTTCTTTATTTTTATTTTATTCTTGGCGAGTGCACGTTTTTTGGCACCATTATGTTTCCTCGCCAGACGATCGAGCTTTCGTCGAACACTTGACTATGAATGAACAATACGCCCTCGTGCAGGTGGAAAGGCGAGAAAAACTCGACGAAATACGCACCAACTGCATGACGTATCCACAATCAGACAAACACATGAAGAGAATAGAGGCGGTACTTATAGAGGGGGCGTGCGGCGACGCACACCTTCCGTTTCCCGTACTTTATACACTTTGCCAGGGTTCGCCTGGCAAACCTACTTGCATAGAAGTGACGGCTTCCCAGACAATTCTCACATTCTATGGGATTACCCGGCGAGCCTTCCCGCTATCCAGGCTAGCCTGGCCAAACTCGCACTCATATGTAGTCCTGCGACACCTGAGTACTGTGGGGAGTGGCAGGCGGATTCCTCCTCCGAATACTTACAGGCCCTGTAGGAACTGATCACACAGCTATGTTTGGCAGACAACTAGGACAAAGCGGACGAGCGCGTAGCCGGGTTTTAATGCTATTAGCCTACTTTGGAAACGTCATCATGTTTGCGGTATTTTTGTCTGTGCATAACCCCTTTCTAGACAACTTTGGTGACTGGTTATGTGTCATTGGGTGTGTGCTGCTCTTCAATGACACACACACACACAAAAAAAAAGATTCTGTAAAATTTATCCGGTGCTGGCCACAATTGAACGCGCGGCATATATTCAGACAAGAATGTGTGAATATACATTAAACTGAGATGGCTTAGGAGTAGAATCAACGGCGAATATCTCAGCAACCTTAAGTTTCCAGATGACATTGTCCTGTTCCACAACGCTGGGGAGGAGTTACAACAAATGATTGAGGATGTTAAAAGAGAGAGTATAAGAGTGGGCTTGGAAGATTAATATGCAGAAGACAAAAATAATGATCAATAGCCGGGCAAGGGAGCAAGAATTCAGGATTGCCAGTCAGCCTCTAGAGTATGTGAATGTGTACGGTTACCTAGGTCAATTACTCACAGGGAACCCTGATCATGGGAAGGAAATTTACAGAAGAATAAAAATTGGTTGGAGCGCATACGGCAGTCATTGTCAGCTTCCTACTGGAAGCTTACCATTATAATTGAAAAGGCAGGTGTACAATCCGTGCATTCTACAGGCGCTGAGATATGGGGTAGAAACTTGGAGACTGACAAAGAAGCTTGAGAACAAGTTAAGGACCGCGCAAAGAGCGATAGAATGAAGTATGCGAGGCATAACGTTAAGAGACAGAAAGACAGCAGTTGGATCAGAGACCAAACGGGTATAGCCGATTCTAATTGACAGTTAGAGAAAAAATACGGAGCTGGGCAGGTCATGTAATGCGCAGGTTAGATAACCGGTGTACCATTAGGGTTACAGAATGGGTGCCAAGAGAAGCGAAGCGCAGTCGAGAACGGCGGAAGACTAGGTGGGGCGACGAAATTAGGAAATTCGCGAACGCTAGTTGCAATCCGTTGGAGGAGGACAGGGGTAATTGGAGATTGCAGGGAGAGGCCTACGTCCTTGCAGTGGACATAAAATAGGCTGATGACGATGATGATGATGATGATACATTCAGACACGCGCCACCCGCGAACTTCGGGGCGATGCCACTAGGAGGCGCAGTGTGTGCACAGGGATGCGACAGAGAGGAGCCCGGGTGCAGTACACGTCTCATACATGACGCGTTTCGGTGGTGGCAGTAAGGTGAGCCGCGAGATTGCTTCAATGCGAATCCTATTAATGTCGACAGTCATCCTGAGATGGCTCTTGTGGGAACTTTTCTTTAAAATATACGTTATTCTGTCTTTATCCCTTGCATGCTGGTCTCGGTTAGTTCGCTTTTCTTGCAGTTACTAACCAAGTGGCCCAAGAAAAAAATACTACTGCTGTCTCGATATCTCAGTGCTATAACACTCGAACAGAAAGCCATATAAGTTGTTAGCAGTGTTAAAATCAAGAGCAACAGGTAGAGACTGAATAGCGTTTGCAGGTAAATGTACTATATCATAGGCGTTTAATTCTCTAGCACCTAAAAAAAGAATATCCGCCTAACTAGCATACGAAAATGAGCGTGAGCATGAAGTGATTCTTCATGCAAACGTTGCTGGCGCTTACCTGAGCGGACGAGAATCGTGAACGTGTAACGGCCATAGGCATCGTCATTATGTCGTCATCGCCTTCATGTTCTATGCCTAGCACAATGACTTTCTCCTACTCTGACTATCATCGCCAGCCTCCTTCCGGCTACTGGAACCCCATACTGCGTCGTAGAGACCCAACTTCGCCCTCTGACTCGTACCGCAGTCCATCACGCAATTTCCACCCGCCGCGGTGGCTATGACGTTGCGCTGTTGAGTTCGAAGCTGTGCGTGCCATCCCGGCCGCGGCGGCCGCATTAACAATAAGGGCGGAATGCAAAAACACTCGTATACCGTTCATTGGGTAAACGTTAAAGAGGCCGAGGTGGTCAAAATTAGTCCAGAGTCCTTCACTACGGCATGCCTCATATTCAGGTCGTGGTTCGGGCACGTAATACTCCGCAATTTAACTTTAATCGCGCAATTCTAGTAAGAGCAGCCGTAACTATTCCTAGCGTGAACTGTAGTAGATGAGCTAGAACTTCGGAGTACACGCTTATCTACAGACACTATATCCCGGGCTGCATTTGGAAGCAATTCTTTTTCTTCGATTTTTTTTCTTAAAATCCGTCGCGCCGAGCGGCCTATTCCAACGATAACCCTGGCGCTGAGGGGCGCGCTCCTCTACAAATGGCGATAAGAACGAAGAAAATTTGTCAAAAGGTCGCAACATAGAATCACACTTTAAGGCTGGACAAATGGTGCACGAGGACAGCGATGCTTTGCTCCATTGGAGACATATTGCGAGAACTGTGGGACTCCGCGAGAGCTCAGCTGAAGCGCGGTTGACGTTACGATCCTTTCGTGCTTAGCGTGTCAATCAGATTATCCGTGGTCTCTCATTCGTGTGATCTGCTCTTGACTTTTTGAAATTGTCATTTCTCGTAAGTTTACCGAAAAATTAAAAATAAAAACTGCCGACCACGGTAGTGAGCTAAGTTGCTAAGGCACCTTTCAGAACACCCGTCTTTCTCTAACATACATATTTTAGAAACATTTGAGTTTTCTACGGCCCTTTAATAATGCAGCGGCCTTGTGCTGTCTGGCTTCCTTTCTCCAGCGTCGTGTGGCGCTGCCACCGAGTGCTGATCGCATAGGATCACATGCTGTAAGTCGCCGCAGACTCGGTATACTTCGCAGCGCGCAACATCACCAGCGCGAAACATAAGTTTATCTTGGCGACGGACATGTTGGTGGGTGCTGTGTTTTCGCTCTGAAAGATAAACCGAGCTACATGGCTTTAGCGCCGCCGGGAAACCAGCGCGTATGAGCCGCCATGCGCCCTAAGGCTTCTTCGCCATTTCGTTTATTTTTCACGCAAATGTAAACTTGCTTGTGAATTCAAGTCTGAGGTTTTACGTGCAAAAACCATGATTTGTTTATGAAGCACGCCATAGTAGGGTACTCCGGATTAATTTTGATTACCAGTGGATCTTTAACGTGCCCCCAATGCATGGGACACATGCGTTTTTGCATATAAACTTGCTTCTAGAATTTAAGTTAGTGCGCACAACGACAGATAGTGCACCTCTTCCGACCGTCTCGTTCGATGTCAGTGCATTGTCCGCCTTGAAAGCACCGAAGGCCTGTATTTCGACGCATTAACGGTAATGACGTACTCCAAGCCGTTAAACGTTGCTTATGAAATTAAAGAAAGAAAAAGCCCTCACGCAATGCAGTTTGTTGCGTTGTTTATACGTCATGGTGAGGTTCATTATGAATACATAACTAACAACGTGTCACGTTGTATTTTTTGGTATAACGGCTCTGTTACCTGCTCTCTTGTGATGCTGGTTCCCACTTTCTACCATTGGCGAGCAGTTAAGGCCTTGTAAATCTCAAAAATTACTTCTAGTTTGCGCAAGCGCTCACAGATTTTACACAGAGTCAGAAAGTCAGAGGTATACGGGACCAAATTCACAGTGCGTTTCGCTCCTGAGAAGTTTCTGTGGTTCGCCGGCCAACTTCATTGACATAATATTCTCTGTCAAGATTCGCAGGCGCCTGCTTTTACCAAAGTTGTAGCGTATGACGAGTGTTTTGAATATGGACCCAGGGCCCGTATTCACGACACTTCTGCGTAAGTGCCGTCGGCACTTGCCTATAACCGCTGCCATCTTCTAGTTGTTAAGCTGATCTCTATCATGTCTGGCGGGAACCAGAACGCCAGCCAATCAGGAGGCGCCCTTACGTAAGAGAAGCTTTGTGAATGTGTGCCCTGGTTCGCAAAACTTATTACGTGAACGCCGGCCAGTGCGATCGCTGGCCGCGCCAGTGAGGCGATAACGAGGTGCACGATTGCCGACGCGACGGTGTGTCTAGAGCCGCGCTCACTGAGAGAACCTTGTAGAACACGGGACCGGATTTATCTTGATGCTGTAGCATACAAGCGCGTTAGCCGAGATCTCCGAAAAGCGGTTTCAACTTCAGATCTGATTTGCCCGAAATGCGACCAGTGTTTAGCTGTCAGCGGATAAGATCGCTTTCCACAGAACTGCGGCCGTAGAGGAACACTTGTTTGGCCAAACATTAAGGCCATCGCACGTCAGCAGATGTTCGTGGAGCACCCCTACGAGCTGCCGTGACACAAAATGCAAACATAGCGATGTAGATGACAATTTTCCACAAGGCGTCGTCAATTAAACTAAATTGCCGAGGACTCACAGTGAGTGCGGTATGAAGCAAAGGTTTTGGCGTGGGATTAGTTCTTAGTAAAACATTGTTTCTTGGTACACGGCATCCGCGTGTGTATAGTACAAAAGGCACGCAGTGGACGCAGTGTAGGCACGGACATCGCCCGGGCTTGTGCTAAGTGACCATGGCGGACACCTAACGACGCGCACGCAAGCACGCCAGTATCCTCTACACCGTAAGACAAAAAGTCACACACATAGTGACAGGAAACATTTGTTTGAGACAGTATGTACTTATCAGAGACACAGAGTAGGCACAAGCGCTGCACGGACCGTTTCTATCGGTTACGATGATATATTAATCACACAACAGCAAATTATACGTATACACATTAAACGACCGTGTAACGGTCGCCAACCGCTGTTCAGATAAGCGGCAGTGAAATGTCTCAGCCGCCGCTGACTTGAACTGCAGTTGACACATCGCGCGCGATAGAAATCAAAATCGCTATCCGCTTGCACACATAAAGAGAGCGAGAGAAAATGCATCATTGTCCACTTTTTTCCGCATATCAGAAAAAGAAAACGAAGGGGAAGAAAAATTACGTGCACTACGCGGGTAAATATAATGAAAAGTGCGCTGATAGAATAGTTAGGCACGGTTCCGTTTGAAGAAAATTTACCTAATAACATCCACGTCTAAGATTAGCCAGATCAGGCCGCGTCATACGTTATTTTGGACCGACAGTGGGCACGCGACAATGATAAGTGCAGTTAAAGTTTGCTTTGCAGTACCACGATATTCAGCGCATTGACAATATAAGCACTGAGCTTTTCTTATCTATGCGGAGGGGAGGTACTTCAGGAAAGAATGGATGACGTTGACCAAGGCACCGTCTGTTGTCGTTATGTCCGTTTTTTCAGCGCCACTCAGTTTCCAAAAATGACTGACAACAAGCTGTACGGCGGTTGTTACAGCTCACCTTATATCCGCGAATGAATTCAGATTTCGAACAATTCACGCTCACGCAGCGCCTGCGGCCCTCGACTTTTCTCACTTACCCACTGCAGTCCACACGACGAACAACAGAAGCAGGGCGCGGTGCAATGACCGCCAGGGCGCCATGTGGTCGATCTCAGCTGCTTCCCCGACAGACACCGCCGACGCCGGGTGAAATTTCTCGGTCCAGTCTGCTCTGTGATTTCGGGCAGATCACCAGTCTCTTGTGGCGCGAAGGTCCCAGCCGGCTACGCTCACGATTTCCGCACGGTGGAAAAGTTCTGATCGATACAGGCAATCACCGTCACTCTCCGCCGCCGCAAAAAGCTTGGACACCTTTCGCTCTTCTAGCTTTTGGCACGCCGACGATTGCAATGCGCGAGACGTGGTGCGTGGGCGGCTCTAACGACGGCGCTTGTCAGTCGACGTCGGGCGTTTTCCGTGGACGCCGAGACAGTGTGGCGCCTTCGAAGGGCACGCCACTTAAGAAGCACAGTGGCCTGCCGAGTCCCGCTTCTGCCCTTCGATCAGACTTTAAAAGCTCTGTTTTTTTCTTTCTTCAGTTGAAGGAAAAATGCAGTGAGAGAAATTGTTCGAGGATCCTTCCTCGCTAGCTGGAAGCGTTGTCACCCTTTCCCTGGCAAGAAGAAGACGAGTCGCTTCCAGGACAAGATAAGATAAAAAGGCAAAGCGGAAGAGATGTGCGTCTTGATCTCTCGGCGTCTTCAAGTGCAGCAGAAGCGCTTCTTCTCGTACGGTGGTTATATTTTTGTCTTGGCAGTCGCTGTTAGCGTCCTTTCGACCTCTCAGAGCTCTGACCTGGGCCTTTGTTGTCACAGTCACTCGCAGGTCACTGTGCTCTGGTAGCGGGCAGAGGCGAAACAGCCTCTGGAGCGTGTCCGACAAAAGGCGGTATATCGCTGGACGACGCTCCGCGAGTTGTCAGAAGCAGACGACGCGAAGAATAATACCCGCCGGAGGCTCCCCTCAACAAGTTGCGACCCCCTCGAGCGCAGTCGGTTCTGTGACGAATTCAGATGGAGAGCTGCCACGGGCGGCCGAAGCCGCGAGTCCGGCCGAAAGGGAGGGAACAGCGAAGAGGCGTGGGACGCGAGCCTCTTCCGCACGACGCCGTGGGATCCTGCAGCTCTCGGTCGGGACCCTGCGTCCCGTAGCGCACCCGCTTCGCTTTTGAGCGACGGCGCGGGCTCAAGCGCAAGGTATACAATCGACGAGGAGATTCCGCGACTGAAGCGCCGCCGTGTGTGGCGCCATCTCGCGGAGGGCCGAATAAGTGCTTCAGGAGAAGAGCCTGCGATGGGACAGAAACACCGGGACGAAACAAACGCCAACAGAATCATTTTAGAGAGCCGCTGGCAGAACGCACTTAACGCTCGGCGCCCTGCGAGATTGATGGAAGGGTTGACTTTTTACGTTGCAAACCGTTTGGGCTGGGAAGCCCGTCCTAATTTTTCAGCTACTCACTGCACAAAAATGTCAGTTTCTGCATCACGCTCCCCTCGAGGTGAGTGTGAAGCGATCAGGATAATCGAGTTCACGACCGCGTGCTTAACCGTGGAAATATAAAGCCGCTGAGCAACTGCGGAGGATGCGGACAGCGCGATGTCATCATGAAGCGATGAGCTCTACAGTGCCGGAGCAAACGGGAAACTGCCTATAGTGACTTTGTTCACCGCGCACCTTATACATGTAATGCTGCTAAAGATTAACTATTTTCGGTGAATTGGCAATCTTAAGTAGCGCTCTGTGAGAGCTTTTCCTTACATTGTATGGGTGTATATGCGATGTCCGTAGCGTAAACCTCAAGTCTAAGGTTACGTACTGTCAAGTGCTTGTACATTACTTCTAGTGTTTGGCGACTGACTGATTAACCTTCGAATTATCGACTGAAGATTTATTCGCGATTAATCGGTTGACATCACGTGAGCAAAAACAGACAAGCGTTGGCACCGAAGACCCCGTTTCACTTGTTCAGAGAAAGAAAGGGCACCGCAGACCGACGTATAAGGTTACAACTTGATCGTCGCGTGCGTGCATGTCTCTCAGGAGTCGGAACAAAAGCCACCCATGCTGAACTTCATGCTGGCGGGACAAGTCACACTGTAGCTGGACTTACGAGTGTGTCATTGTACGCTTGATATATGTCCACTGAAGCAAGGTGTCGCTGACGTGATATTAGTGACAACATTCCCCTGAAAGAGCCCAGTTTGTTTTTTCTTCAAAATTTGTGGATCGGCACAGACACAATCAATTGTCATAGCGCTGTATAGCCCCTGCCTCTTCACAACGCTTGTATCTCCAACTTTAATTTATTTTGCTTTAGTTGTTACATGGAGTGTTCCACAACCGAGAAAAATTATAGCGGCGTTGAGTGGCATTTCCTTTTGCAGCATTTGACTATCAGTCCTACATAGCGGAAATCTAAATTTTTCTGAGGAGCAGTAGTTACGCCCGCTTTCTAGCCTATCAAAGACAAGAATCAAAAGCTTTAGCTGAAAAAAAATAATATTGTAGAGTATATTTTCACACCCATTCGCTTTTGCTCCACTGTCAGTTTCACGCATAAACTTTCACGAAGAAACTCCACTGGAGTTGTCTAAGTATGCGTAAACATTGTGCCACTTGCTCATCTCCCGGCAGCCCGGTGTCATTATCAATCTTATCAAACCTGATCTGCCGAGTATGTGATCACTTACCGACCTTATCGGACTAGATCCGACCCTTATCAACCCTTCTCGGCCATTATCAACCTTATCGCTATCAATCCGATCTTTATTAACCCTTATCTATCCTTATCATCGTTATCGGACATGATCGGACCCTTATCAACCCATTGTATTTTTATTTTATATATTTGTACATACTGAAGCCCCATAGGAGGGCTATTTGTTTTATTAGGCTGGGCCTAATTTATTTATTTTTATTTAATGTTTTATTAATATGTTTATTAATAATGTTTTATTAGGTTGTCAAGAAACCAATCGCTTTTGGCTTTTTTCCAAATAACTTATTAGGCTAATAGGCTATTAGATGTCAATAACCTTAGAGGCTACTAGTGCCTCTATTGGAATTTTCGCTAGGGAGGTGCATTAAGTGTTTACACATTACTATTGCAGACACAACACTACTTATTACTCTTGTACACTTTCTGTCATTTTTATACACAATCCATTGACCCCCGAATCTTTTTGACCGTGAGCTATGTTAATGCAGGAGTGGATTAATACAGCGGGGGAAAAATTAAAAATTAAATTATGGGGTTTTACGTGCCAAAACCACTTTCTGATTATGAGGCACGCCGTAGTGGAGGACTCCGGAAATTTCGACCATCTTGGGTTCTTTAACGTGCACCTAAATCTAAGTACACGGGTGTTTTCGCATTTCGCCCCCATTCGATCCCGTGACCTTGTGCTCAGCAGCCTAACACCATAGCCACTGAGCAACCACGGCGGGTGGGGGGAAAAATAAAGTGAAATCAACAATGACTTTTACAACATTAGGGAAAACACTGGGAAAGCGGGAGACGGAAATTCAAGGCGATGATCAAAACGAGAACAAGGTAAAATTAGGAGCCAATGTTTCCACAAGTGGACTTGTCTTTTTCAAGGCGACATATGTTTTCTTCTCCACAGTATATGTAGGTAGGGTTCTTCAAAAGAGGAGAGGGGGTAAGGTGGGTGGGCGAGGCGACGACCAGAGGGTGTGTTAGAGGCGAGGGTGTATAAATGAAAAAAAAAAGTGTGCTGCTATTCAACGTCGGTGGAGGAATGTGAGGTAGCGCAGTGGTGTCAGCCGGTTGACGTGCACTGTAGGTTCCTTTTTTTCGTGGAAAGGGCCTGGACGACGGGGTGTAGGAGGGGGTTGCTCCGCTGGAGGTCAGTGAACTATCGTCTCTCTGCAAGAGAGAGTATAAGAAGCGGCAGAAAATGGTGCTTGTAGAAAAAAAGGAATATATATATATATATATATATATATAAAGATCAAACAACAAAAGAAAGGGAAAGAAGAACAAAAAACACTAAGAAACCCAATGAAAAGTAATTAAGTGCTGTTGCCTATAGTATGAAATTTAGCATAGCGAATAGATTCTAACGCTTCCTTTGAAAGGTTAGTGCCTATTGGTTGCAATGTGTCGAAGTTATGCATGAGGTAAGATTCTCTGTATTTGCTGTCTCGCGTGACCCATGAGGGAAGGAATTGAAGCCTTATCGAAATTCCTCCCAGTCAATCCTCAAGCGCACGCTTCTGAGGTTTACCTTTCACCACTGAAGTTAGTTCTCGCGCTCAACTATTTCGAATCCGGTTACATTCACTGGCCACAAAAATTCGGCACAAGCATGGGAACACCATTCGCTCCCACATATGCCAACATTTTCATGGCATAGCTTGAAGCAAACCTGATACAACGATATCCTTTAAAACCCCACACCTATCTGCATTACATTGACAACATATTTATAATATGGTAACACGGCACAAGCGTGCTAACTGACCTGATTAGTCATTTCAACTGCTTTCACACGAGTAATAAGTTTACTGCTCACCACTCTCCTAGTCGAATCAACGTCCTCGACACGACGGTCTACATAGAAAACGGAAAACTGAGAACGACACTGTACCGGAAGCCTACGGGTAGCCAGCAAAATTTAGACTACACCAGTCATCACCCGCGACACTGCAAGCGAGGATTTTTTGTCGTCCAAGCGAAATGAATAAGAATAATCTGTAGGAAAGGTGACGACTATATGCACCACCTAAATGACCTTAAAGCAACGCCATCAGAAAGAAACTATCCCCAAATTCCTCTCGACGGGGCTTATGACGTCGTGTCAAGATTAGAGCGGCAGTCGGAATTAGCTAAGAAACAGCCTGCACCAGAATCTGAGAAACTACCAGGCTATATAACAAAATATTCTAATGCGCTCCCAAACATAAACAACATCCTACGAAACTATCATCCAATATTATCAAGTAGCGAGCGTCTGAAAAAAGCGTTTCCGGTGCTATCAAGGTTGACCTATCGCCGCAACCGAAACTTTAAAGACATGTTAGTGCACGCAAAAGTCAACCAACATTATTCCCCTGTAATAAAAGCATGTTCTCGCCCCAGCTGCAAAATATGCAGGCGACTAGAACTGCAAATAGGTATGTGCACAAGTGAAAGCTAGCTATACTTGCACTAGTTCCGATGTAATTTATATGCGTGAATGTTCCTTCTGTAAGAAACAATATATCGGTGAAACGGGACAATCATTGAACGTCAGATTCAACGAAAATCGCAGGGACACAGCTAAAAAGCTTCCCAAAGAAATCGCCGAGCATTTCAACCAACCAGGGCATAACTTTGATGAACTTAAACTCTACATCCTACAGTCAAACTTCCGTTCAACGCGAGACACAAAATACAGAGAATCATACCTCAACCATAAGTTCAAGACATGGAAACCAATAGGCATAAACGTTTCAGAGGTAGCTTTAGAATCTATTCGCTATGCTAAATTTCAACCTATAGGTAACAGCAGTTAGTTATTTTTCATTGGGTTGCTTAGTGTATTTTTCTCCATTAGTCCCTTTCTTTTGTTCTTTTATTTATATATCTATTCCATTTTATTTTTTCACGAGCGCCATTTTCTGCGCTTCTTTTATTCTCTCTTGCAGAGAGACGATAGTTTACTGACCTCAAGCGGAGCAAACCAACCCCCCCCCCCCCCCCGACCCTCCGTTATCGTCCACGAAAAAAGAAACCTACAGAGACACGTTAACCGGCTGACACAAACGTTATCTCACATTCCTCCACCGACGTTGAAGAGCGCAGCTTTCTTTTCATTTCTACACCATCGCCCCTAACACACCCTCGGTCGTTGCCTCGCCCACCCACCTTACCCCCTCCCCCCTTTAGAAGAACCCTACCGAGGAAAACATATGTCACCTTGAAGAAGACAAGTCCAGTTGCCGAAACGTTGGCTCCTGCTCCTACCTTTTTCTAGTTTCGCTTATTGTTTTACAACATTAGCTACTTTAAATATTAGTACAACAGTCAAAGCATTGAAAAATCGTTTTCTTCAATACTAAAAGCCGCGAAACAGTAGAATAACTACACATAAAGCATAGAATAAACATAATTTAAGCAGTTACACACACTGGTTTTCATAAATAGCAATTTCGAATTGACTTATCGGGAGTGAACGAAGGCAGCCAGGTAAGGCATTCCATACTTTTATAGTGCGGGGAAGGAAGCTGTACTTGAACGTATTGGTACGGGAATAGAAAGGGATAATACTAAGCTTGTAGAAGTTACGCGTGGTTGAAACCTTGGCGAAAGGTAAGCAAGCCGTGTTCGAAATATGACAGGATATGTTGATTATGTTGTGCAAAAAAATTTTGTTACTCCATGTCACGACGCACTGAAACTAACGTTAGTTTCAGCCACAGAGCAAGAATATTTAGGAGTTAAAACTCCCGTCAGTGCGGGCATGCGCGAGTGACCAGTGTCATCGTTGGGGTCGGGCATGAAATATATGGTAGCTGGGCCATGCCGTCGTCCAACTCATCCACGCTGAGAACGTTGTTGAAGGGAAGGGAGAGACTTGTCATCGAGAATGAGGAATATGGGATTTATTTACAGTATCTACATGAGAACGTTACAGTGCAGTCTAACATGACTGAAAGAGGAATGCACACTGAACAGCCGACGACGGCTGCTTAAATACACTCTGTCCTCCCTAGATCCCTAGGTGAGGGAAAATGGCCGTTCAACCTTCGACCGATGAGAGCGTCCAAAGTCATCGTCGCCGACCCGGATTTGAGGGGGAGGGTTTACACACTCACTTCCGCACAGGTTTCACTGACCACGCCGAGGTGAGAGGATTCTCGCAGACAAGGGTCCTGCCCCGAGCAGGCCAGGCTTGATCTTGATGGCTTGAGCAGGCTTGATCCCAGTGTTGACTCCGCAGACAGTGGCCGTCGCGTCTGTCTATTGACTGACGACTTCTAAAAACCGTGAGACAACACAGCAAAACATCTTCCAGGAGCTCCCCTGCTCCAAACAGACCGTGACGGTGACGGCGAACAAACTAACAATACTTGCTCTGCCAACCACCCCTAGACATGGTGACGCCGGCGGGCTGGGGACTGTCGTATTGTCGTTATTTCAAAGCGAGTTGCCGCAGTAGACATGGTGGCGCCGTTCGGCTGGGGACTGTCGTATTGTCGTCCTTAGAAAGCGAGTCACCGCAGTAGACATGGTGGCGCCGTTCGGTTGGGGACTGTTGCTTCCCCGAAGATCGCCAGCCTCCGCAGGTCGAACGTAACACCAGATAAAGTCACAAAACAAGCATACGCCGACGGGCGGCGCATGCAGTGGCGACGCCTTGCGGCGCGTCATGCAAGCCACAGCGAAAAAAAAATACAGACGCTCGGGCGAGCAGCTCGGGCGCACTCTCTTCGGCGGCACCCATGCGGCACCCGTGTCTTCCGCTCAAAGCAGACGACAAGCAGACGGCACGGACGTTGGCTTCAGCGGGCACGCCGTAATGTTGTATTTGTGCGCCCTTAAGTCAAACAGCAACATTTATTGTCGGCTCTTCTTCGGAATTTGCTAGGCTAAGATGGGATGTAGGTGTTCCGTTGAAAACCACAAAAGCGGGTAGAAGTCTTGCAGGGAAATGCTGAGCATGTTCAAGGCTCCGAATGATCGTGAATGTCTGCAAGCATGGGCTGCGGCGGTTCCTGGGGATGGCCGTCAGCTCACAGTGAGAGATTAGGTCTGCGAGAACCACTTCACGGCAATATGATGAGACGAGCTAATACGGTGAGCTTAGAGGCGAGATAATCCTGGACCACCCGAAAAAAAGCTAGACTGCGTCCAGAGGGTGTTCCCTGCATCTTTCTTCCGTCTCCAGCATCTTTGACATCCCCGAAAAAGAAACGGACGCACCGGGAGCGTCATCAAATATCAGTCATGCTACCGTTAAAAGATAAAAAATGAATGTACTCGACAAGCCAGGAGCATCAACGGCGGTGAACGTCAGCGACCTTCACACAGTGTGTGAGGCCATGAGCTTGAGCTAAATCAGCTTGGTCATATACTCGAAGAAATTGAAGGCATATTTGCCTTGGACGAATGCCAGCAGCGCTTACATCCATTCAATCAAAGTAATCGCGTTGGTGTCAAACAATAGAGCCGCGCACAACCCGAAGCTACAGATCATCTTATCGTAGCGGTCATCTAAAACAATGCTTTTTTTTTTTACTGTGCTCACATGGTTGAAGCGTAGTACCTATCGCTGTCCAGGCTATTAGCGCTAAAGAAGCGCGCGTGAGTGACCTCAATGGAACTTCTGCCAGGCGGGCGGCCGAACGCGCGTAACACACGCGACCGGTTGCCTTGGCAACCGAAACGGCAGTAATTTTTTTCTCGGCCGCCAGGTACCGCCAGCATGATAGTGGCTCCGCAGGCTTGTGACCTTTTCTGGTCGCCACAAACACACTCCTTAAATGTTTCTTCCGTGGTTTCAGCGCACTGAGGGCAGACGAAGGTGAAAAAGAACGGTCATACCGCTGAAAAATGAAATGGGCGGTATGAAATCTTTTGAATTGCTTCTAGTTTGATTATGTTATCTTGGTTAAGGGGTGCCACAGTGTGACGGCAGCATTGATAATGGGACGAACAAGAGCTTTATTATTGAGTTTAGTAGTCTTTGGAGCCTTCTGCATAGTACGACGTAGGTATCCAAGTTGTTTTAGGGCTTTAGAAGAGAGAAAGAGAGAAAGAATGCATAAGAAGGCAGGGAGGTTAACCAGAGGTAATTCCGGTTGGCTACACTGCACAGGGGGAAATAGTAGTAGTAGAGGGATAAAAACAGAAAGAGAGTGGAAGGGGGGGAGAGAGAGGCGAACACAAACAAACCGCGTACACTATAGAGCGGTAGGGGGCGGCGTTATTAAATTCTATCGTGAAGGCCCGTAAACCGCAGGAACGTTAGTAAGGAGAGTAAGGCCTTCAGTGCGGATGTTTTTTGGGAGCACTGAACTTAAGCTTTTAGTCCAGTTAGTGGACGATTGTCCAATTGGTCCGGCACTCTGCAGGTCACATGTCTCTGGGCACTATGTCGCGGGAAGACACAGATGATAACACGTGTGAGCGTCTCATCGCTGCTACATGTGTCGCATGTGGGGCTGTTGGTCATTCCAATACGGAAGGCATACGAGTTCGTAAACGCAATGCATAGCCACAGACGGTACATCATAGTCTGTTCACGTCGTGGTAATCCAGGTGGTAGGTGCATCTGTATATCCGGAGACGACGAACGCAAACGACATATATTGAAAACGTTCGAGTCCCACAGCGGCAAAGTACATTCACGGGGCATCAACCGCAGCCCAACATGTCTGATCAGTGTATGCCGACCATGAAAGTGTTGCATACTTATGCAACAAGAACAGAGCAGCCCGTTTCATCCTTCGTAACTATGATCGTTTGTCCAGCGTCACAGAAATGAAAAACACATTGTCACTAACCCCTCTCGCAACGCGCAGAAAGATATCACGCCTGTGTCTGTTTTTTAAAATTTACCACATGAATTGCTCCCTTAAAGATACATTACTCACGCCGCCAACATGTGTTTCATCCCGCTTAGATCATCCATGCAAAGTTGGTGTTTCACAGTGCCGTACAACATCCTGCAGGAATTCTTTCATTCCAAAAACATCGTTGGACTGGAACCAGCTACCATGGGATATTGCACTTTCGAAAGATTTTGATGAATTTAAGAAAAAATTATCAACACATTATTGCTTGCCATAGCTTTGATTCCATTTCCATTTTTCTCGTTATCATGCGCATCCTTCTGTATTTTCCCCCCAGATTTGCTGTGTTCATGTTTGTGCTAATGGTGGCGTTTTGCAATTTTCAACTTTTTTGTGCGTGATTTAGCGTTTCTTGGAAATTCTACAATTTTGAACTCGCTTCATGTTCCGGGTTGTGAATTATGTATTTGTTCCGGTATATATATGTTTTATATATATGCGTTGTCTCCTTTTGTACAAATTTATTGCAATGTGTGTACCACTCCCCTCAATAATGCCCTGTGGGCCATGAGGGTATCTGAAATAAATAAATAAATAAACTCCCAGAGGAGTTGATGTGTGAATTTTTTCCCTTTCGAATTTAGTTTGTTTGATACATTATGTCTTTATAGCGATTCGTCCTACGTTACAGACGGACGGACGGGTTTCCTCGTCGGGTAGGCAAAGAAAGGCTTACGCATTTAAAAACAATAAATTATTTTTTTTAGATTACGCAGTAAATCCACAAATCTTGTTAACCAATGAATCAACAAAAAATTGCGATTTATTGGGTTGAGATGTTTTAATTGATGCTCAGCCGTAATGGCCGCGTATTCTTGCCTCAACATGCACACACACACACACACACACACACACGAATTCGCAATATTTATTTAAAGCAACTGGGCCAACTTGTACAATCCCTGTTGTTAGCCTGCGCAGTCACAATAAGCCCCAGACACGCGTAAGCATATTCTTTTCCCGAAAAGGGGAGGGGGTGAGGCAGGCATTGAAGGGAGGAAAAAAAGGAACAGAACGATGATTGGCAGAGATGTGTCCACGTGCGTGGACAGCACCACACAGTCAAGGGCGCTCGCGCAAGTCAGTCGGTTGTGCGAGCGCAGAAGTGTTTCCACTGCCTTCTGGGCCGATCATCGGCAGGCACGTTGTTCCAGTAGTGCCTGCACGCTCAGCGGATGATCATCTAGTCGCCTCAATGCATTGGACGCTGAAAATTATTTTATGTCAATTGAAGGACAGTGGTACAATAGGTGGTCTATGTTCTCCCCGCAGGGCCGCAGACATCAAATGCGTGACTTTCAGCCATTCCAATAAGGGCTGAATAAGCTCTCGTGAAAGCAACTCCCAACCACAACAGACACAGGAGCGATGCCTCACGTTGGTTCAGCCAGGGCAGAGGTCCGAGTTGCAGCGAATGAATGAATGTATGTGGTTTAGTGGCGCAAGGGCCAGATATGGCCAAAGAGCGCCAAGACAGTATTAGTGATTTCGCGGTGGAATGATGAGTTCTGTGACGAAGATGTGACTTGGCTGTAAAGTGGCCTAAAAATAGTCGCTGTAAAGTGCGTAAAATCTATGTGCTATAAAATTATGGCGATGATTAATGACGAGTACTATGAACATTAAAATCCATCGTAGAAGGATGATGCAAAATATAAAATATATAAGATGGTAAAATTTCTTGGAGCACTGCTGCCTGGCCAGAGCCCTTGAACCACAAGGGCCTAGAGGCATGTGCTATTCAAAATAATTATCACAGCGCCATCCTCTGAAGAGAGGAGACGCTACGAACATGTGGGGCTAAAAACATGAAACACAACATCTTTCAGATAACTCAGGACCGCGTTGGTGTCAAATAGCGGTTCTGGGCCGAGTAACATTACTGGATGAAGGGGGATCTGCTGCCGGTATGCTATGGGAAAATGTTTCTTTCTTTCATATTCGGCTTTCCGACACTCCAGAAGGACGTGGAGGACGGTGAGCCTCTCCCCGCATCTACCGCAGGTTGGAGGCTCGTTTCCGGTGAGTAAAAAGTTATGTGTGCCAAATGTGTGTCCTATTCTTAGACGACAGAATAGGACATCTGTCCGGCGTGATTTTGTTACGGAAGGCCAGAATCCTAACTGTGGCTTTATCACGTGGAGCTTATTATTTGTTTCCGCGTCCCATAGGCGTTGCCACTGGTTCCGTAGTTTCCTCCGTAAGAAGGGCTTCAGGTCTGTGACAGGAACTGCAGCGGTGTGATTAGCAGAATGTGATGCAACTGACGTGGCCATCTGGTCCGCCACAACGTTACCTTCAATGCCCCTATGACCTGGCACCCAGCATATGATGACATGCTGATTACCTATATACGCTTTACACAGAGCAGAATAGAGTTCGTTAATTACCGGATTTTTGTGGTTAGAGAATGCCATCAAGGCCTTCACGACACTAAGGGAATCCGTATATATGACTGCTTTCTGGAGTTTTGATTTTCTGATATGTTTCACAGCCGACAATAGTGCGTAGGCCTCAGCCGTAAAGATACTAGTTTCCGCATGTAGTACATCGGTTTCCGAGAAGGATGGCCCGACGGCTGCGTAGGACACCCCGTCGTGTGACTTCGATGAGTCTGTGTAGAACTCCGTGCAGGAGTGTTTGTGCTGGAGTTCCCGGAAATGCATTTGGATTTCAATGTCTGAAGCGTGTTTCGTAACTTGCATGAAAGATATATCGCATTGTATGAGCTGCCACTCCCAAGGAGGTAGCAGTTTGGCTGGATGCATTAGGCGAAGTTCGAGGAGTGGAACACGCATTTCATGACTAAGCTCCCTCACACGCAGCGAGAAAGGCTGTCTTACGGAAGGACGGTTACGAAACAGTGCAGCATATGTCATATCATTAATGGTGTTAAAACAGGGATGTTCAGGATTAGAGTGGACTTTCAAAAAATATGTTTGGCTGATGTATGTTCTCTGGATATGAAGTGACCACTCATTCGATTCTGCATATAAGCTTTCAATAGGACTTGTTCTGAAAGCTCCAGTGGCCAGTCGGATTCCTAGATGGTGGACCGGATCTAGCATCTTTAGCGCGCTCGGGGCTGCAGAATGATAGATCACGGCACCGTAGTCCAACCGTGATCGGATGAGGCTCTTGTAAAGATTCATTAAACATTTCCTGTCGCTGCCCCATGTTGTGTGGGATAACACTTTGAGTAAGTTCATTGTTTTTAAACATTTGACCTTGAGGTACTTTATGTGTGGAATAAAAGTTAACTTCGAATCAAGTATGATGCCTAAGAATTTGTGTTCTTTGTTCACAGGAATTCGCTGACCTTTCATTTCGATACTGGGTTCTGCAATGAGCCCTCTCTTTCTTGTGAAAAGCACACAAGAACTTTTGTTGGGGTTAACTTTAAATCCGTTTTCTTCTGCCCATTTAGACGCTTTGTTCAAGCCCTGTTGAACTTGCCTCTCACATACAGTAAGGTTGCAGGATTTGAAACCTATCTGTATGTCGTCTACGTAAACAGAATAAAAAATGGCTGGCGGTAATGAAGCACGAAGGGTGTTCATTTTCACGATGAAGAGAGTGCAGCTGAGTACACCTCCTTGAGGTACACCAGTTTCCTGTATAAAAGGTCGCGACAATACATTGCCGACTTTCACGCGGAATGTACGGTCGGACAAATAGCTTTCTATTAGCACGAGCATATTGCCACGGATGCCAATTCCCGACAAGTCTCTCAAGATTCCATAGCGCCACGTAGTGTCGTACGCCTTCTCCATATCGAGGAATACGGATAGGAAATATTGTTTATGTAGAAAGGCGTCGCGAATGTTTCCCTCAATGCGCACAAGGTGATCGGTTGTGGACCGCCCTTCTCTGAAGCCACACTGAAAGGGATCGAGGATATTGTTGAGTTCAAGGAAATGTACTAGTCTGCGGTTAACCATTTTTTCAAAAAGCTTACAAAGACAATTTGTAAGAGCTGTCGGACGGTAGCTTGCCGCCAAGGAAGGGTCTTTACCGTGCTTAAGAACAGGGACCACAATCGCTTCTTTCCATGTGGATGGGAGGTATCCCGTAGCCCAAATAACGTTGAAGAGCGTGAGTAGTGTAAGTTTGGTGTCAGTGTGTAAGTTTCTGATCATTTCGTACATGACTCTATCAGGTCCCGGTGCAGAGCTTTTGCATGTGGTCAAAGCAGCTCTCAACTCTGCAATACTGAACGGCCGGTTATAAGGTTCATTTTGTCTGGATTTTTGTATTATTGGCTTACATTCTTCTATTTGTTTGTATTTCAAAAATGATTGCGAATAGTGGTTTGAACTCGACACGCTCTCAAAGTGTTCTCCAAGTGTGTCCGCCTGATCTTTCAGTGTTTCACCTTGTGTGTTCACCAAAGGGAGTGAATATGTTTGTCGCCCTTTTATCCTATTGACCTAGTTCCAGACTTTGGTCTCATCTGTATAGGAGTTGATACCAGATAAAAACTTCTGCCAACTCTCTCTTCTGGCTTGTCGGCGGGTTCGCCTACCTTGGGATTTTACTTTTTTAAAATTGATAAGATTCTCCGCAGTGGGGGAGGCGCGTAGCATCCCCCACGCTTTGTTCTGTTTCCTACGAGCAATCCTACAATCGTCGTTCCACCACGGGACACGCCGTTTGCATGCCAATCCATTTACTTGTGATATACATTTAGTTGCGGCATCTATTATGAAGGCTGTAAAATATTCCACGGCAGCATCAATTCCTAACGAGGACATGTCATCCCATGATATACTGGTTAAGTTTTGGAATTTCTCCCAGTCTGCTGTCTCAGTCTTCCACCTAGGAGCCTGTGGTGGATATTCGTCTTCTTTAAGTGTTCTTAATAGTACGGGGAAGTGGTCGCTTCCGTAGGGATCGCTGGTAACTTCCCATTCTAGTTCAGGCAGTATGGACGGAGAAACTATGCTCAGATCAATTGAAGAAAAAGTATTGTTTGCAAGACAGTAATATGTGGGTTTCTTCTTATTGAGAAGGCACGCACCAGAAGAGAAAAGGAACTGTTCAATAAGACGACCTCGCGAATCTATACGAGAGTCGCCCCACAGAGAGCTGTGCGCATTGAAATCGCCAAGAACAACGTAAGGTTCTGGCAATTGATCAATAAAGGATTGGAATTCGTGCTTCGTTAATTTGTAATGTGGGGGTATGTAAAGAGAGCTAATGGTGATGAGTTTGTTTAGGAGTACAGCTCGAACCGCCACTGCTTCGAGAGGCGTTTGTAGCTGTAAAAGTTGACATGCAATGCTCTTATGGATAGCAATGGCAACACAGCCCGATGATGCGACAGCACCATCGCGATCTTTGCGAAATGTTATATACTGTCGGAGAAAGTTTGTGTGTTTGGGTTTTAAGTTTGTTTCTTGTAAACACAGCACTTTGGGATTGTGTTTGTGGATTAGTTCTTGAACATCATCAAGGTTTCTAAGGAGACCTCTGACGTTCCACTGAATTATCTGTGTATCCATATTGGAGGTCAATAGGTGCTGTGTTTACGGAAACGGAAGAGATGCCTTAGATTACAGAGCCCTTTCGAGGCCCTGTAACAGGGGTGTTGCTCTTTCTGAAGCGTTCGAGCGAGTGTCGACGCTCCTTCGGCGCTAGGTGCGCCTTGAGGATAGGTGTTGTGTCCATTGCCTCTAGTGAGGCGCCGGACACGTGCTCTTGCGAGCGAGAAGTTACCAGGGAAGATCCCGCCTTGGAGGGCAAGACCCCTGTGCCCACCAGCCCGGAGGTCGATGGGGCTCCCTGAGGGATTTGGCTGCGCCGGCTGTTGCCAGCGCTGGAAAGGGCCGGGGAGGTTGGGGCAGCCTCGGCTGCGCCCACCTTCGGGGTCGATGGCCCCGTTTGCTGAGTAGGCGGAGCAGCGCTAGCTGCAACCGCCGCGGGGGCAGATGGCGTAACTGCCGACTCACTGCCTGTGGGTCGGACAGCCACCGGAGGCCGCTGTGACGCTGCCCCCTGACGCGCCACTTCGGCAAAGCTTTTCTTTGGCAGGTACACTACCCGCCTGCGTGCCTCTTTGAAGGATATATTCTCTTTTACTTTGATCGTTACTATTTCTTTTTCCTTCTTCCATGAGGGGCACGACCGCGAGTACGCGGCGTGATCCCCGTCACAGTTTACACAGTGGAAAGCGTTCTCACAAGCTTCAGAGGTGTGTTCTTGGGCACTACATTTAGCACAAGTCTGGCGGCCTCGGCAGCACTGCGAGCTGTGACCGAAGCGCTGGCATTTGAAACAACGGAGTGGGTTTGGCACGTACGGCCTAACACGGAGCTTGATGTACCCGGCCTCGATTGACTCGGGCAAGATACTTGATCCAAAAGTAATTATTAGGTGCTTCGTCTGGATCTCTTTACCATCCCGCCTCATCTTAATTCTTCTGACGTTGATCACATTTTGTTCGCTGAAGCCCTCCAGGAGCTCCGCCTCAGTCAGGTCAATCAAATCATCATCTGACACAACACCACGGGTGGTGTTCATTGTACGGTGTGAGGTTACTGTTATGGGGGTCTCCCCAAATGACACTAGTTTCTGTATATTCTCATATTGTTTCAGATCGCGGAGCTCCAAGAGGAGGTCACCGCTTCCCATTCTCGACACCTTGTAACCTGGACCAAAAACATCAGTCAAGGACTTTGAGACAAGGAATGGGGAAATGTTTCGAACTGCTTTGTTTGGCTTTTCAGAGTGGAAAACGTGGAAGCGCGGGAAATTTTGGATTTGGTGTCCAAAAAACTTGAAGACATCTTCGGTGCGCCCTCGTTTCTGAGGGCGATCAACAAGGGAGGGGAAAGAAGTTTCCATGAAAATATGTGTACATTCGGCAACAGCGCCGACCGCCCACCATGGAGCCCAACGAGGGGACGCGGCAGAGCTTGCATACAAGTCTGCACGACGCCAGTCGTACGCCGTCACTATAACCGAACATGGTTTACCCAAGGTTGGATAGCCACACAGGGTTAACCCTTGCCGCCAAGGAGAAAGGAAGTAAATAGAAGAGAGAAGAAGACAGGAAAGATGTAAAGTGAGAGATAAAGACGAAGGTTTGAGAAGAGAGAGACAGGAAAAGGCGACTACCGGTTTCCCCCGGGTGGGTCAGTCCGGGGGTGCCGTCTACGTGAAGCAGAGGCCAAAGAGGTGTGTTGCCGCCGCCGAGGGGCCGTAAAGGTCCAAACACCCGGCATTGGCTCAACCCCCAGGATCCCCTTTTCCCCGGACACGGCTAAGCCACGCACGGCTACACGCGGGAGGGTCCAACCCCCATGTGCTCGGGTACGTGGTGTCGCAACACACCAAACGCCTGCTGACGCAGACGCCCCTGCGGGGGAGTTGCAGCGAAGGGTTTAGTCTGTGCTGCCTGGTGCGCCTTATGCGCGTGGTATTGCACTCGGCTAACGAAAGTGTGCGCGCGAGAAGGCGAAGCTGCCTCGCAGTTTCCGTCCTAGGAGGTGCAACCGGGACGCAGTGGTCTTCTTCGTGTGACGTCCGAGCAGCCATGTCTGAGTCATCATTTCCAGTGGTACCTCAATGGCAGCAAATATCGTGGCCTTTTTATTTCAAGTGGCATTTAAGTCCCACAATTTTCCGCGTCAATTGGTCGTGAGTTCCGTGTTGAAGGAACGACTGCGTACTGCAATGCCGGCTTTGAGCCGCAAAAGACTGCCAATTTTCAAGGACTCCCTGTATCGATGACCTGAACTGCATCACGGACAGCCGCGAGCTCTGCAGCTGTAGATGTTGTAAGACGTGGAGTCTTGAACCGCTGGCTCGAAGACTTCAAGACTTACGGTATATTCCTTTTGTCGGTTGAGTGTTGATATAGTTGAGCCATCAGTGTAGACGTTTGTGCAGTCGCTGTATTTCTCATACAAGAGGAGTAAGCTTCATCAGTTGCTTGAGTGCAGATATGATGGTAAGACAGAATTTTTCGGAAACCCTCCAATGCGGAGGTTTACTCAAGGACGGCTTACACATCGTACATGAATCAACGGCCTGGTCCAACGTACGTACCCTGACGTAAGTGAGGCACTTTGTGCAAAAACAGTTTCACCTAGTGTCTCGCGGGGCTTTTCGGGCGCAAGGATATAGTGAGGTGGCGGGAAGGGTTCCAGGCGAAGTATCTTCTGCCCACACGTGCTCTCTCAACTACAGTATCAGTTTTGATTGCATAATATTGAGCGATTGCACTAGTTTCTCCACAGTAGACTAAGGCATTCCCTGAGGGATTGGATAATGTAGGTTGTATTCAGATTTGTTGCGCAGGTGTTGGAGATGACAGGTAGGCTGCCCCTCAAAAATGCAATAAAAAGGGCCGTGTACAGTTGCAGCATATAGCGTATTGGCATTCCTTGGAACCTAAACAGATGGCAAATTGCCGTCAGCCGTTTTTTCACGTAATTCACACGAGGTCTCCATGGGGGAAGGGGTGGAAGGTATAATGAAGGAGGCATTTTATATATATATATATATATATATATATATATATATATATATATATATATATATATATATATATATATATATATATATATATACGTGTGTGTGTGTGTCTGTGTGTGTGTGTTTACTTCGCGTTTTGGCTGGTGGACAGTGACTGTACTCTGACGAAGGCTGGTCCACCAGCCGAAAACGTTAAGTAAAGAAGTCTTACTTCCAAAAGATTCGCGTCGTCTCTTTCCTATATATTACGTCGGGTCCTGCGTGCTGAACTTTGAAGAACCCCCCCGCCCCATATTAGTAGTTCAGGCATCTTATTAAGTTCATTTTCCAAGTGACACATAAAAAAAACATACCATGCAAATCCTAATTCGCCTTTCTTATATTCACCGACAGTGTCGAGCCGCATGAGTGCATCGGCTGTCGTGAGATCATCCAACCATCGAAGCCTTAAGAATCAACCGCATGAACGCGATATCCAAGCGAAACCGACAGGCGACATGTTGCGTCGCTGTGTAGGGGTACACCCCACACACGCGACGCAGCGAAAAGAAACTACAACAGACTTTCACTCTTTTCCGGTTGATATATTGCCCGGTTTAACACAACTGTATGCCCATCAGACAATCTGTAAACCTCAACTAATAATGCATAGACTGAAGTATCACTACCTTATCATTCTCATGGATTGGATTACCTAATCTATAAAGAGCTTGGTTTCTATGGTTTTACGTTTATACGCAGCAGTAACTTCTGTTCCAACCTCGTGGAGGTGGCGGTTGGTCCACGGACTTCCGGGCGACAAGCGAAAATTTCTGCATGGCGAGAAGCTGGTGATGCGACAAGACACTATAGCAACAGATATACCTCCGCGATGGTCAAACTCGCCGTTCATCGCTGCAGTTTGTCACCATCGTATGAATACCGCGTGCATACGGTTGAATAGACTTCATTGTTCGGAGAGAGACTTCACTTGATCTGCGAGACGTACCTGTTGCAACGCTACCGCCTTCAGCGAGGGAACTCGTGAGGTCGCCAACCAACTTCCGAGCAAAAATGTAAAAAAAAAAGAAAGATTTACACGAAAACCATTAAAACGAGTGGAGGAGGAGGAGGAGGAAAAACTTTACTCTTGTCCTGTACAAGGTGTTGCCACCTGCCTGGCTAGTCCCATGTTGGGACCGGGAGGTCAGGCCTCCTAGCCCGATCACGGGAGTACTGGACAGCCAGGACTTGAGGGATATGATCTGGAGATACGAAAAACGTACATGAGATGAACATGTTTTTCCTATTTATGAATAAGCATACTTGATCACAATTACAATTTTCAATTTTCACACGATTATTGAACATTACACAAGCGTACAAATACTCATTTATTTGATGTTTTATGCACGTGATAGCGCGTCCATTAAAAAGAAATGCAGCACAATATTAAAAAAACGCTCAGGCAAGAAATTGATGCCTCTTGACGAAGGCAAGGTCCTTGAACGTGCAAGTTTCAAAATGCAAGTGGCCCCCGCTGAGCAAAACTCGCAAACAGTTTCCGATGAACACTGTTGAGGCAAACTTGAAATATCGCCACCCGTGTAAATCAACAACGAAGAGCTAGATGCGACCTGCGTTGAGATCCCCTGTAGATATTTCGCCCAGGTAGGGGCTGTCGTCTGCCCCTGCTAAGAACATCTCCGTTTGCGCCATGTGGCCCTGCAATTCTGAAGGAGAGCGTGCGCGCAGGAAAGCCCGCACCGTGTCTCCTAACTTGATAGAAGCGTTCCCGGTATACATCCTCCAGGGAATGGAGCTCACGAGAATCTGATCCTTCATCATAGCGTCGTGGCACCTGAATCTGTCTCTTCACAGCACTTGTATCTCCAACTTCAATTTCTTTTGCTGTAGTTGTCACATGCAATGCTCCACAAACGAGAAAAATCATGGCGGCATCGAGTGTTACTTCCTTCGGCAGCAGTTCACTCTCAGCCCTAGATAGCTCAGCTCTAAATTTTTCTGAGGAGCAGTAGTTACGCACGCTTTCTATCTAGCCTTCCAAATACAAGAAGCAAAAGGTTTAGCAGGAAAAAATAAAACTTTATAGTGTATTTTCATACACATGCGCTTTTGCTACATGTTAAGAAATTATTGTTGTTTGCCGGTGACATTGACCTGGGACCAGATATGGCTCAGTTATCCAAACACCTCCTGTTCATTGCTGATGATTTAAAGGAAATAAAAGATGATCGGGTGATAGCAATTGATGGAAAATAGGATCAACTAACAGCACTTCAAAACACTCATGATTATATTGCGCTTCGTGTTACACTAACGAAAGTGAAGGACAGGCCGCGGACGTACGTAGCGCAAACTACCAACAGTTTAATACTGTTAAAGAAAGCGCTTATATACAAGGAGATATGGCGCGGGGGGGGGGAGGGGGTGGAGATATAAAAAGATGTGACAAGGTGACGACGTGTGATCACACTTTGGGCTAGGCATACATCGTTCACATGCACCCGTTCGCCCTGGCAAACTCGACCTCAGCTTCGATAAGCGAGATGGACGGAGTGCTTACGCACATCTCTTTTTCTTTAGCTATCGCAAGTGCCTCCCATATTTCTCGCTCCGTTTTTGTTTTTGATGTGCCAATGACTGTGGTGCTTTCTAATAGCGGAGAGCATTTGCATTGTTTACAGTATGCAGCCAAGTTGCTAGGTGCTGTCAGAAGCTGGCACGTGCATTTGTGCTCCCGTAACCTATCATATAGACATCGTCCAGTTTGCCCAATCTACACTTTCCCGCAATCTAGTGGGATTTGGTAAACCACTGAACTAGCACATTCCACGTACTTTTTCACTTGCTTAGTCTGACAGTCCGTAGCACTTGTATTGCCCTTTTTGGATCCTGCGTTCACCCTCTTGCACATGCCTTTTAGTTTTTGCGGAGCGGTGAACAGTACTTCAACATCGTAGCATTGGGCTGTCTTTTTTATCCTATGTGACAACCCATGGATGTAAGGCAACACCACGCGTTTTTTTTTTCAATTTTTCTTTTTCCTGTGTTTTTTTTGCCTTTTCCTGTTGGCTCTGATTTCGGGCAACATGTTTTCGCAGATTTGCACCACCATACTGTTCGGGTACCCACTGTTTCTTAAGTGGCTTACTTGCAAATCGATGCTCTCCCCCGCAGCATGGCGGCATGATTTTTCAACTGCTTGACTGATGCAAGCCTTGGCGATGCCTCTTTTTATGATTTTGAAATGGCAAGAGTCATACCTCAGGATTTATTTTTCTCCTCTAGTTTTGTAGCACCAGTACATGTGGGAGCCGCTAAACCTAATGTTTATGTCAAGGTACTGCGATCGACCTTCGGTAGGTGTCTCGTACGTGAATTCTAGACCTTCATGCCCTTTCTTGAACATGTTGACGACAGTGTCTACGCTAACTAGTTCGCTTTGGTTTTCTTTCATGCACACCAAATAATCGTCAACATATCTGAAACAGGTAGTTATGATAGTTTCTTCAATCAAGACGGCAAGTTTTCTGTCTTCCACACTCAAAAATAAGTCGGAAAGCACAGGAGCTTTGCAGGAACCAATAGCGATACCATACTTCTGCTCATACACACTATCACACTACTCGATAAACGCACCCTGTAGGTACAGTTTTAGCAAGTTCACAAAACTAGAAATACTGCACTTGCACACGTTCTGAAATTTGGTGTAGCCGAACATGTCGATGGCTTCTTCTACAGCTTGTACCACCGCTGGCCTCGGGACACTGTAGAGCAGGTCCTTCAAGTCTATTGAAAAAGAAGACGTCGGTGGGCTACTCTTTAGTGTTGCAATAACTCCGTCAGAGTTGCGGATCAAGAACGAGTCGTCCAAAGGTAAGGAGTTCAAACATGCCTGAAGGTATTCCGCGATGCATCTTTGCCAGGTTCCGCGGTCTTCAACTATCGTCCTAAAAAGAATTCCCTCTTTATGGGTTTTTACAGAGAAAAATGGCTTCAGAGTGAGTTCTTTGCTCTCTTTCACGCGCTTTGCGAATCTTGTCAAGCCCATGCGTTCACGTGTTTTGCCGGCTTCGCTCTTCAGTTTTGCAATTGCTTTCTAGGTAATGTCGCTTTTTGCGAAAATCTTGCGGATCGCTTCTTAAGCGGATTTTTCCTATTCAGGAGCGTTCATCACGACAAATACGCCTGTTTTTTCTGCGAGGAGCAGTTTTAGATTTTTTTAAGACGCCTTGAAATAGACACGCTTGAGTCATTGCTTTTGGGCCTGAACCCTGATTTCGTGGCACTAACCAAAACGTGGCTTTCGAGTGACGTTAGAGATGACGAGATGTCACCCACTAACTATGCAATCATTCGTAAAGACAGGCGATCACATGGGGGATGTGTAGCCATCCTCATAATCCTTATAGAAAATACGCTTTCAGGTGCTACCCGAGGTTAAGGGCACAGAAGCAATCTTTTGCAGGCTACTATTAGGTTAATGTGCTGTCTTTGTGAACTGCGTCTATCGATGCCCTACGGCAGAAATTGACGACATTAGATCATTCTACAACTTATGCAACATCATACATCAGGCAGCAGACTAATCTTAGTGGGCGATTTTAACTTTCCTCATATAACATGGCAAACGCTGCCATGTCATAATGCCTGCTTCGAACTTATCACAGATACAATGTTAAATATTAACCTGTCCTAAACAGTAACTCAACCCACTCGTTCATGCGGACCTTCATCTAGCATTTGAGGCTTATTATTCCTTAGTGACCACTTCCCATCAAATGGTGCCGAACTAGAAATCGTGAATGGCATAGCGGACCAAAAGCTTATCTTCTGCAGCGTACCCATTCGGGGCCCGATATCACTTCTAAAATCACTAATTGTTTACCATGATTTCACCTTTCATGATTTCATCCTTCAGTTTCCTACCTTTCTAGAAATACCAAGTTTCGCATCCTCTGATATAGAATCACTGTAGCGTAGGTTCAAATAAATTGTATTTTTTAATAAACTATGTGCCTACGAAAACAAAGAAAAACTAAAAAGGGTAATCCATGGATTAGTCGGGACATCATTCACTTATACGTAAAGTAAAACGCCTAAGGAAGGTGCGCAAAACGAAACCTGACCATATATCTTCAGAGGGCCTTTCAAGTGCTATTTGTAACATGAGAAGCCACATAAAGGTGGCAAAGGCAAAATACTTTACTTTCTTTTTAAATTATGGGGTTTTGCGTGCCAAAACCATTTTCTGATTATGAGGCACGCCGTAGTGGAGGACTCCGGAAATTTCGACCACCTGGCGTTTTTTAACGTGCACTTAAATCTAAGTACACGGGTGTTTTCGCGTTACGCCCCCATCAAAATACCTTACAAATAACCCTTTCTAAATTTTTAAATACTTCCCCCAAAATACTGGGAATACCTTAAACCCAATATACACAGCGAGCACTCAGTTCCCTCAGGAGACAACCTATACAGGGCAGATCTTTTTTACACGTATTTTCAATCAGTTTTTATCGTTGACAACGGAAACGTTTCACACGTTAATCCTTGCACCCGAAGGCATTTAAAAACACCTGTAGTAACTGAGCGTGATTTATTAATTAACCTTTTACTAAATATTGACAATAAAAAGGGAGTCGGACCGGATAACATACCTAATGCTAAAAAATACGCAGAATGGTTAGCCTAATACATATGCTTAATGTCTAATAAATATATAAAAACCTGCACATTACCACATGACAGGAAAATGGCGAAAATTAACCCAGTGCACACATCAGGAAACAAAGCGGAAGTCTACAGTTACACGCTTATTTCCCTAACCAGCACAGTTAATAAACATCTACAACACAGTCCTCAAACATATAACCCTATACTTCGAAGAAGAAAGCATCCTATCACCTTGCCAACATGGTTTCTCTAAAGGACTGTAAACTGTAACTCAGTTGGTGGAATTAATCCGTGATTTGTCGCTCATTATCGATAACCATAAACATATAGACCTAATTTTACTATATTTTCGACAGTTTTTCGCAGTGACTCGCACAGAAAACTGAATACTAATGTGGAATCAACATTAAGAAGTGGTGCGATCATAACCTGGATTAAAGGTCCCCTAACCAACCGATTACAATTCGTAGAAATTCACCGTCATGCCTCGAAATTACCTTCCGTCACATCTCTTTGGTTAAGGGGTATGTCTTGACTGCTGTTCCTTTTTTTAGTTTTATCACAGATTTACCATGCAATATAAGCGTGAAAATTAGGTTGTTCGCGGATGATTGTATAGTCTGCCAAAAAATTAACTCCCCCGAGGACAACGTAACTCTAAATAAGGCATTGGACTACGTTTCTAAATGATGTTTTGATTGGTAAATAGCACTTAAGGTTCATAATTGCTCGGCCCTACCAATCACGAGATAAAAACAGGTCTGAACTTCAGTACACCACAAATAACGTCCAACAACTAACCCGAGTTTGAGACCATAAATACCTTGATTTACTACAATCCCATGATCTTAAATGGGACTCTCACATTTACAGCGTCACATCAACCGCCCTAAAACAACGCTTCTATCTCAGAAGACAACTTTATCTTGCGCCACCTAAAACCAAACTCCTAGCCTTCAAAACACTCTTTAGAACAGTTATCGAATATGCTAACGTCGCATGGTTCCCACACAAGAAACATAACATTATTCACTAGAAGGCATCCAAGAAAAGCGGTTAGGTTTGTTTATCAGAGAAATATCAACTTTCAGACTCACCCACACAGAATTTCTAAAAAGGGCTGGCCTTGTTAGCCTTGAAAGCAGAGCGAAAGTATAACGTTTAACATCCATGTACCAGCTTTTTCACGAACAGGTAAATATAGACACTACTAGACACATTTCTATAACGTCAGCAAAGCCTACACACAACAATCACTCTTTGACACTCACTGAATACAAGCATCATTCTAAGTGTCTGCAATATTCATGCTTTCCAACAGCAATAAGGGATTGGAATAAGCTTGACCCATGAAGTGCTAACACATATTCGCTAAACCAGTTCCCAACGACACTAGAGGAAGATTTACGCACGACAAAGTCACATTTCTAGAATGTCTGAAGCCGTAACTTGCTCTAAATAATTCCTTGTCTTGTTCCATTCATTTATTCTGTTGCATTGCCATGTGTAGGTTGTCTTGGATTTCGTACCCACTGTACTGTACCTATCTAAACATACTGATCTTGTATTTTTACATATATACCGCGACTGTCATATTTACAGTTGCTATATTAATTCATCACTGTATAACCTGTGGTTTCTACTATAATTTCTAGAATCCTCATATCATTGTTCAAACCAACATGCTATGTAACACTGTCAGCATATCCACGTCATTAATTCTATAGATGTGCTTGGTGTAACCGCTTTCCTGCTTTAGATCCCATGTGAGATTGGCAGTATTTGTAAAATAACAGTAAATGAGCACACATTTTAACCATAAAGGTGACATATTGAAGTTCAAAATTAACCCCACTAAAACGAAAGCTATTCTTTTCAGAGCCAGAAACAAACCTTTTCAGTTGGAACATTCAATCACTTATTTAGGCAAACACATAGAACTAGTTAATGAACACAAAATACTTGGAGTAATATTTTCATGTCATTTGAGTTGGGATGCTCATTTTAATAACCTTCGAAACAAGTTTTCTGCAGTCGCCAGTGTACTATCTCGCTGCAGAGCTTACATGCCGACAAAAGCCAAGCTACAAATTTATCATGCATTGTTCACCTCGCAATTTAATTATTGCAGTTTAGTATGGGCAACCACAACACGAACTAACATAAATAAAATAGTTACATTACAAAAGGCGCTTTTCCGACACATTGCTAATATTGAAGCCCGATCAACAACAAAAACATTGTCACAAACATACCAAATCATATGGGTAGATCGATACTACGAATAACGTCTTTTACAAATATCTTATTTTGCAAGGAAAGAATGGAGAGATTTTCTTACATCACTAGCGACCTTGCAACACCATGACATACCTGTGCATCTCAGAAACCCTGAACCTTGGCTTGTACCGCGCTTTCGCACCGAGTATAAGTTACAATATATTAAACACAATTTGCCGAAAATTCTAAATAATCATGTTCACGCTAATAAATTCTCTCGTAAAGAGTTGAAGATATATTTCGTTAACCTATAACATATATATTCATGTATAACGATGCATATAAATGACCATGTTTTCTTTTTTGTTTTATTTGTACAAAAATGTCTTGTTGATTCTCACATATCCTGTCATAAGCATGCATCCGAGTTTTCAAATGTATGTTTAGTTTATGTTTAGTAAATTTCTGCTTACGTTCTTTTGTACCAAAAAGGTTACTCTTATCGCACTGCCATGTATAACGCCTCCTGGGTCCAGTCAAGCTGCTGACAGCAGCTTTTAGCCCGGGAGGACGTTTCTAGTCTGTACTAGAAGAAGAATAAACTTGAACTTGAACTTGAACTAATTTTCATTGGCCAGAACTTGGGCGAGGTAGCTCGAAAACATCTCTTAAACGCCGCGCCGTCAGTGAACAGTTCCTTTTGAGGAAAAGGGGTGATGGCAGTTCACGCCATCTTGGTAGATAGGAAGAAAGAGAGAGAGAGAGATAAAACTATATTATGTCCTTGATGGGGTTAAAGGGTGGCGGGAATCGGGAGACTAACCCCCAATCCCCCCCTTCCTCAGACGGCGGCCACTCCTTGCTTTCTGGTGGCGTCTTCGGCCATCCGGACGGCCCAGAGCTGCTCCTCTGGGTCCAAGCTGAGCAGCAATGTCTCCCACTGCTCGGCCGTACTAATGATACGTGTGTTAGTGCGGGAGGTGTTGGTGGGTGAGGCTTTGGGGCATTGCCAGATAATATGATCGAGGTCAGCGCGGGCCTTGCACGCTTTGCAGAGTGGGGAGTATGCATCGGTGTACATGCGGTTGTAAAGCACGGGGTTCGGAAAAGTTCGTGTCTGAAGGAGTCGCCAAGTGGTGGATTGAGACTTATTCAGTGTTTTGTGTGCTGGGGGGGGGGGTAGCGTAAACGCGCTCTGCGGTAGTGCAGGAGAATTTCTCTGAACGTAATCATTCGGTCCCGCGCGTGACCGCGATGCAGAACAGAGGGCTGGTCGGGATCAGAAGACGCAGGTGAAGGATGATGCGCCCGGTGTGCGAGAGCTAGGGCGGCCTCGCGGGCGGCTTCGTTTCCAGCCAGACCCTAGTGACCGGGGGCCCAGATGATCTGCACGCGACGTTGCCTTGAGGGAGGAGTGCCAGAGAGAATCTTCTGAGCTTGGGGTGCTATCAGTCCTCTTGCGTAGTTACGAATGGCCGTTTTTGAATCGCTGATGATGCAGTGTGCATTGGTAGCCGCGTAGGCCAAAGCGATGGCCGTTTCTTCTCCTACTTCCGGTTGTGTGGCGAATATTGATGCGGCCGCGGAGAGGCGGTACTGCGAACCCGCGACTGCGACGACCGCCATGGCGTTTTGGTTGGGGTACTCTGCTGCGTCCACGTAGGTTACGTCAGCGGCTTGGTCGTAGCGCTTTTGTAGTTGTTTAGCTCTTTCTGCACGTCGCTCCGAATTGTGTTCAGGGTGCATATTGCGAGGTATGGGCGGGATAACTAGCTGAGCACGAATGTTTGGAGGGATGGGTACTTTTGGTCCGAATTGGGTGGTGTAGGTTATGCCTAGGGTGCCTAGAATGTGCCTGCCCGTGGTGGAATTGGCGAATCGTTCGTATTGGCTAATACGATGCGCTTCAATAAGCTCGTCTATGGTGTTATGAATACCAAGGGCGTCCAGTTTCTCGTTAGAGGTGGTGATGGGAAGATGTAGGGCTTGTTTATAGGCCCTCTTGATCATGGTATTGAGTTTGAGCTTGTCAGTTGCATTGAGACTAAGGTACGGGGCGACATAGGTGATTCTGCTCAGGGCGTAGGTGGTTACCAGGCGTATAAGGTTGCTTTCTTTCATGCCGTGATGTCGATTTCCGATGCGTGCAATGAGGCGAGTGGTTTGGTGTACATGTTTATTTAATTGCTTGAGTATGTCCGTGTTTCTGCCGTTTTGTTGGATGCGTAAGCCAAGGATACGAATGCTAGGTACTGAAGGTATGTGTTGCTGGTGCACGTGGAGTTCTATCTCGGGTGGGTGAGGGTCTGGACGTCGACCTCCCCAATTAGGCTTGTACAGAAGGAGCTCCGATTTCTGAGGGGAACAGGCCAGGCCGCGCGGTTCTACGTATGCCACGACCTCGTTGATGGCTTGCTGCCGCGTGTCTTGGATGTTCCCGTCGCTGCCCCCGGTGACCCACAGGGTGATATCGCCTGCGTAGAGGCTATGCTTGAAGTTGGGTATGCTAGCTAACGCAGGCGGTAGTCCGAGCAAGGCCACGTTAAACAGAAAAGGGGATAGAACCGATCCTTGCGGCGTGCCTTTGCTGCCGAAGTGAATAATTGGGGACTGCAACCCTCCGATGGTAATGGTGGCCGTGCGACCTGTAAGAAAATTCTTCACGTAGTTATATGTTCGATGTCCAACCTGGAGTTGTTCCAGTTGGTTCAGTATGGCCTCATGCGTGACGTTATCGAAGGCCTTGGTTAGGTCTAGCCCCAAGATGGCTCTGGTGTCCAGCCTGGAGCTTTTGTCGCCATGGATAATTTGGTCCTTGAGCTGAAGCATGATATCTTCAGCAGAAAGTTTCGGGCGGAAGCCAACCATGGTATTGGGGAAGAAGTCGTTGTCGTTCATATGTCTGTGTAAGCGTGTGAGGATGACGTGTTCGAGGACCTTTCCGACACATGAAGTCAGGGAGATAGGGCGGAGGTTTTCGAGTAGGAGGCGCTTCCCGGGTTTGGGAATCATAATAATTTTGGCTTCTTTCCATTGTGAGGGGAGGTTTCCAGTTTCCCAGTATGTGTTAAAATAAGCTGTGAGGGCTAGTATAGAATCCTCATCTAGGTTGCGAAGCATTTTATTAGTAATGCCATCAGGTCCCGGGGCTGAGTTAGGGCGAAGTGCGAGGATGGCTTCACGTACTTCTGCTGCTTGTATGGGCGCGTCCAGGTGGTCGTTGCGGTGCCTGTGCATGCTGGAGCGGGTGTAGTAGGTTGAGGTCCTATGTATATCGGTCTATCAATTCTTGACTCTTAGACTTTCTTAGACTCTGCCTTGAACTGCTGTTTCCTCCTCAACTGCGATGGAGATGGAGTCGCACGCGCGTCCGCCGGACTCGGCAGTTACCGCGGCGGCTGCCTCCAGGAAGCGCAACGGCACCGAGAGCGACACTGAGAACGACGACACAATGCAGTATTATGTCAGCAGTGAACATTCTTGCGACGACACCTTCGAGCTGGTGCGGAGTCGTAAAGCAAAGCGAAGATTTCTCAGCTCATCATCGAATTCGAGTGAGTCCACCGTGAGATCTTCGCGCAATACCGAGGAGCTCACCATCCTGTTCGCGCCAGTTCTCGCCACTGACAACCTGAGACGCCTCAACAGGCAAGCCGTGTCTTCACATCTAAAGGCGCTAGTTCCGAATGAAATCAAAGACATAAGAGTGAACACCCGTAAGAACGTCCTAGCGATTGACGTAGAACACGCGCCTGCGTTGGATTCTTTACGCAAAGTCACGGAACTTGACGGGATGAAAGTCCGCCCTCATATTCCGCTGGGCAAACAAGTCAGTATTGGCGTAATTTACTATGTTGACGAGACCATTGTCGACTCCGACCTGTCGATCTCAATCAAGCCGGCTACAGAAAACACCATCATCACAAATGCGTTCCGTCTCGGCACGTCACGGTGTGTTAAGATCATATTTAAGGGCGAATCCCTCCAATCGCATGTAAAGGTGGGCCACTTTCGACACGCAGTTCGACCGTTTATGCCAAAACCGCTACAGTGCTGGAAGTTCATGAAGCTTGGCCATGTGAGTAGTGTATGCAATAAAACTACCGTCTGTTCTCGGTGCACTGGGCTCCACACCACTAACACGTGCGAGGCCAATGTGCTGAAGTGCACAAACTGTAGCGGCCTTCACGATGCATCCTCGAAGGAATGCCCTTTGATTCGAAAGGAAATGGCAATATTGAAAAAATGGTTAGAGACCACTCGTCTCGCCGAGAAGCAGCAGCATCTATTAAGCTACGACGATCACGTCGCCGACGTGGATCAAGAACCTCCAAAGCATCTGGAGACATCTATCTTCACACACAAGGCCTTACCATATCAACAAAAATGTGCGTTAGTCGCTTTTACGCGAAAAGCGATGTCTGGTTATCCAGTATGCATCAATGGCCAGCCTATCTGCTACAAGAAAAATCATCGATTTTTGGGTGTCATTGTTGACCGGGACATTTCTTGGAGCCCTCAGGTTGCCCACTTGAAGAAGAGGCTCACATCTATTGTTCACGTCTTGAAGTTCATCGCCGGCAAAACATGGGGATCGTCAGTGGGCTCCATGCTACAGTTATATCGAGCACTTTTTATCGGATTTCTACGCTATAGTTCTCCCGTGCTTGCTATAACATGCAAGTCAAATCTTCGAGAACTTCAGAGCGTGCAAGCGCAGGCGTGTTTGCCTAGGCCTTCCGCGGAGCGCCTCAACAGCAGGAACCATTATAATGGCTCAAGAATATCCGATCACGACTTACATCAGCAGCGACACGCTTAGGGTCCATATTCGTCATGTTTCACGCATGCAATCAAGCTCTCATGCCTATCTGCCAGAACGACGACCACAGGCGTCCTTCTCCAACGAGGTCAGCATCCATCGTGCCTGTCTACCATCGGGCTTCACACCCTCAGCACGTTCAACCTCAGCTTTGTGGTGTTTAGAAAAACCTGAAGTGCGTCTCACGGTTCCAGGGATAAGAAAGAAGACCGACCTGCCTACCTTGGCCCTGAAGCAAGCAGCTCTGCATTATTTGCCCACTTTCTACTTTGAGCGAGTCTACATATGTACGGACGGCTCTTCCACCCAGACCAGCTCCACCGGGGCAGTGGTTATACCATCACGATCACTAAGCATCCGATACAAGATTTCTCACTTGATAACATCGACCGGTTCGGAGCTTGTTGCCCTCCGAGGTGCCGTTGATTATATTAACAACCAACCGGCTAATTGGTGGGCAATATTCTGTGATTCGAAGGCGGCCTTACAGTGTCTTCTGTCATCGCTTCGTCGCGGGTCCTGTGAACAACTCGTGTCGGAGATACGAGAAATGCACCATCACGTGATCGCGAAAGGGCACGACATCGTGTTTCAGTGACTGCCTGGCCATTGCGGTATCTCCGGCAATGACTTGGCTGACGAAGCTGCTAGGAAAGCACACGAAGGAGCAACCCTTGTTTCTATACCTTTATCGCGGACTGACGCAGCCCAACACTTAGGCAAGCTAGTGCACCGTATGACATTGGAGAAGTGGCACACACCTGATTTCACTCAACATCGATTGCATTCCCTCGATCCATCTATGCAACTGCGGCTGTTACCAGGGCTTCCGCGTAATGAGGAAACAATGCTGTCTCGCTTACGCTTGGGCGTCGCATTCACCAATGCATATACGCGTTTGATTGGAATGGCTGATAGCGCCGAGTGCAATGCCTGCGGTATCGAGGAAACTATAGAACATCTACTGTGCTACTGCCCATCTTTTGAAAATGAAAGACAAGATCGCTGCACAGCTCTCAACCAGTTAGATAGAAAACCGTTTACCTTGAACAAGATCTTGGGACCATGGCCTCGTATATCGCAGCTACAAAAGGCCACAAAAGCGCTGCTGCGATATTTGAAAGCTACAGGATTGAGTGAGCGTCTGTGATCCGGACTGAGTGACTGAACGATATCCCCAGTGGACTTTCTCTTTTTTTATCTTTCGGTCCCCTTTTCCCTTTCCCCAGTGTAGGGTAGCAAACCGGGCTGAGTCCTGGGTAGTTTCCCTACTTTTCATTTATCATTTGCTCTCTCTCTCTCTCTCTCTTGGAAAATTGTTCTTCTTAATTTTCTCCTTCGTTAATGAAATGTGCAATATGGGAAGTTTGGTCACAGATAAGGGCGGCTAACTCCGAAGCATGCGTAAGACAGGCAGAAAACGCTTGTTTTACTGAATGAGCATGCAACAAACCATGCAGGCAACGAACCATAGCAAAGGCATTGAACCGTTCAACGTTAGAGCGTTCAACGTCATAATTCGGAAAAAGCTTTAGACTACAGCATCTGTTTATATACACGATATTTCAGCGAACACTCTCACTTTTGTTTTTTTCAATTCCCTGTGGCAGATGGCACAATTCTAGTCCATGAGCCGGTCTACTCGAGGAGGCGGACATTACTTGCAATATAAATTGAAATCCATAATCCAATAGTTAATTGAATTGAATGAATTTTTAACTAATTACGTTATGGGACATATTGCAATTTACAAATTCCAGCGGGTGAGACTACAAGGCATATCTACTCGAAAAGAATTGTGTGGATGGCACCATTTACGAGATACGCGCCGTCAGACTTGCGGTAAGAATGCCCCGTCGTTCCACAGAGTTTCTTAACAAAACGTCGTTTTATACATTGAAGCACAAAAGTAACTGCAATGCCAATGAATTTCTCCGCAATGTTCAGGAATTAATATCTCGTAACTGGTGTCATCCTGAGAATTCGTTCCAAGTGGATCCGCCTTACGAACTCCCCGGCTAGAATTTGTAAATTGCAATATGTGCCATAAGACAATTAGTCAAAAGCGTAATTAGGTGCAAGTGGCGTCTGCCCGTTCGAGTAGACCAGAGCATGGACTAGAATTGTGCTATCTGCCACAGGCAATTTCTTCTTTAATGTGGAAGTGTTAACTGAAACACCCGCTATAAAAAGGTACGGCGAAAAACGAAGGTCGATTAACAAGTATCATTCTTCGAGTGGTTTCGCATAGTCAGTTACTCTAGTTGACGTCAATTTAAATATAATGGTATTGCCAACAGCGGTGTCCAAATCGGAGTCCACTCCTTTAAAGCCGTTCCGCACTCAGCAAAAACAACATAACTAACAAGATGGAGGAAAACATTTTGCGAGAAAGATTGCGCTCAACCGTATGGTAAAAGCAGGGCATCGAACCGAAATTTCTTTCGTATTTGGTGCGGGTTCAGGTTAACGCTTTTATCTTCGATTCAGCTCCCAAGCGATAATTATAACGGTTTGAACCAGTTCGGAGCTCTCTGAAGCCGTTCATATGTTGGTTCAAACGGGTTCGACTGAAAAAAAATCATAGCCTCACCTTCTGTTTCCGGGAAAATGCACGGTGCTCTAAGAAAATTGCTTGTATATTGAGAGAAGTACTGCGGACCGTTTTATTATATTTTTTCGTACGGGCATTATCTCGGAAGAAAAAAAAATGTCCCCATGCACTGTTGCATTTAGGCGTATCAAAATTCGTACCTACAACCTGTGATGTTATCCAATGCGTCACCGCGTTAACCACCTCCTCCTCCCCCGCTTTTAAATGTTTGCGTCCGTTGGATTCTTAAAGTTGCTTGCTCGTTGTCGATACTGTAGAAAATGAAGTCGAGTACATTATCTAACGCTCAGCTAGCCATTTACAACGTGCTGATTTCTGTAGAAATGAAAATTGCCGGGTTCTGAGGAAACCTGTAGTGTCATTTTGCAAAAGTGAGCAGTCCAAATTAAGACAACTTTGCGAACACTTCCTAGATCTTGTTGGTGATTGCATGAATCCAGTGCTGAAATACGCAAAGGGGACAAATAAATGACGTAGTGAAAGCACTGATCAAATATATAGCATTATTTAGTTGAGCAGCCAGTAGCAGAAAAACAAATAATAAAAACATTTATTTGCGTTGAAATGCTCACTTACAGTTCCTAGTGACAAGTAAGAAACAAAAACTACAGCTAAATATTCAATCGGCGCACTCTGAGCAGAACTCGTTAAAACAACGCGCGACATTTTCAGTGGGATAGGATGAGTGGAGACCGCGGACAAGTGGTTCTTTGGCGTTCATTAAGCGTAGATGTTCCATCGTCAATTTCTCCCGAATGCAGTGTACACTGCTTCAAAACTAGAACGGAATACCCCCTAAAAGCTTTGGAGACCGCCAACAATTACATAAATTCGAGATATCGGTTAATAATATACGAACACCGTGAAAGAAATTCTGACTTTCCCTCACATCTTTTTTAGTTGTTACCCGATCAATAACATAGAGCGAAGAACTTTTCGAGACGCAAAAAAAAAAAAAACGCGAAGCTCTGATTAACGGGGAGAAATCACCGCCGAGCCCCGTCTACCGTTGCTTGGAGCACCTGAATAAAGCAGACAGAGAAGCGCTTATCACTGCACGGAAAACTTACCATTTACTGAATGTTTCGCAGAACCACGTGCATAGCACAGTAGCCCGAAAAGAACATCTCGTTCTGCACTAATTTCACTGGATTCAAGCCAACATAAGCAAAAGACAGCAATTAGTAGTAATCGCCGGTGGGCGCTCAACTTCCTTGCCTTTGTCGCGTAAGGTTTCATTCGGGCGACGTTAGGGGCCCGTCCTATTCCTCCTTTCTTTTATCGTCATCGCTAACGATATAAATCCGCTTATTCATTTTTTTTTTTTGCGGACGATTAGATTATTATGTCGTGTAAAAAGCACAGTGAACAAGTTTTATTGATTGAGTCCCTGAATATAGGTTCACGCTCGCGTGCTTTGTTTGACAAGCAAATTATTTTGATTACTCTCTACGTATGACTTTGGACAAAGTAGGCACCTGTGGTATACTCATATACAATTGCATAATGCAATTGAGCGGTCTAAAAATATAAAATGTCTCGGCGTTACAAATGCTCTCAGTGGAAATGAACATGCTACTAGCATATGTGATATTTTTATTGTTTTATTCAGCGTAATTTAATGTCGACTTTTCAGTCGACAATTCAAGTACAGTAGAATCTCCGTAAACGAAAATTGATTAAACGGAATCACCGCTTAGACGTAACAACATCCTTACGATTGCTTGGTTTCGCAATATGGCAATTCAAAAGAGAGAGAGAGAAAGAGAGAGAGTAAAAAGTTCGTTAAACGGAACCACATTTTTTCGAACTCCGAGTAAACGGAACTAAAAATAGCGAAATTGAAACGGAGCAGCCAATCTCAGCGGCATCACGACAGGCACCACTGTCTGCGCCTTTCCGGGTTTTCTCGCGAGTTGCCTACGTTATCGTCAATGTAGCTTTTGCCCTGGCTTTTGTTGGTGTCGTGGTTAGCCACCGTACCGTGGTTGGTGTGACTCTGGTTGCGGCTTGCTGTGGTTTCTTTGCGTTGGCAATGTGGTTGAGCTGTGAGTATGCTTAGCGTTTCCGATAGTGGCACAGGAAGGCCCGCACAATGCACTCAGGCTGAAGACGAAGAACAGAGTTATCGATGTCTTCGATAGTGGTTTCTTCACTAAGATTAGTACTTTTTATTTATTAGACGGCTCTTTATTTTTCTTTTTGTATTTATGTTTTGTGATGCTGGCTCTAGACATCGGCTGCGAGCAAGTAGAAACATTCGAAGGAACTTTGTAATCAGATACACTACAGCTGTTATATGCTGTTGACAGCAAATTTGTATCTGCCCTTTTCGTAAGACCATCGTGTGAATGGTAAGATCATTCCTGGTCTCTTGAGGCTCCGGCTAACGAGAGCCCACTGTATCCATGTTTTATAATATGAGTTAACTCTGGCTCTCTAATTGCCTTTTAACACGTAGTTGCACAGTGCAGGTACAGCGCAGACAATGCAGTTTCTTTCTTTCTTACTTTTTTCTTCATCAAGTAAAGAATTAAACTTCTTCGTCCACGCTAATTCCCAATGAACCTGCGTACAGTGTCAGAAAGAACTAATACTAGCAAATTAACGTGAGGGCTGCACCATTCAAACGTGTGAAAAAATCGTTGAAAAAAAATGCATGAGAGATTAAATTTTTGTTCCTTCTCTTTTACTTTCAGCGATTCCATCACCAGCATTGTAAGACTTTGCTACATCCACGTTGGTTGGAAGTATTGATCTAGCACTTAAAAATCTGAATTCAATTATGTTGGACTAGTTATGCGTTCAGAAGAATAAGGTAATCAGAAGAATAAGAATGGGCTGGGGTGCGTTTGGTAGGCATTCTCAGATCATGAACAGCAGGTTGCCATTATCACTCAAGAGGAAAGTGTATAACAGCTGTGTCTTACCAGTACTCACGTACGGGGCACAAACCTGGAGGCTTACGGAAAGGGTTCTACTTAAATTGAGGACTACGCAACGACCTATTGAAAGAAGAATGATGGGTGTAACGTTAAGGCATAAGAAAAGAGCAGATTGGATGAGGGAACAAACGCGAGTTAATGGCGTATTAGTTGAAATCAAGAAAAAGAAGTCGGCATGGGCCGGACATGTAATGAGGAGGGAAGATAACCGGTGGTCATTAAGAGTTCCGGACTGGATTCCAAGGGAAGCGTAGCAGGGGGTGGTAGAAAGTTGGGCGGGCGGATGAGATTAAGAAGTTTGCAGGGACAACATGGCCACAATTAGTACACGACCGGGGTAGTTGGAGAAGTATGGGAGAGGCCTTTGCCCTGTAGTGGGCATAATCAGGCTGATGGTGATGATGATGAGTTATGCGATAAATCATGGTGCATTAGTCAACTCACTGGAATAAATAATGAAGAAATTAAATGGGAACCATTAGTGAGTTGCACTATTCATTAGACCCACAACATAATTTTGAATGTATATTCAAGAATTTATTTCCTTCTACGTTAAGGAAGTATTGCATCAATTGCTCTCTACGAAACCGTTTAAAATTTGTTTCGTTTCAGATGCGTAAGCATTTTTAAGCCTACCCAACGAAAAATTTGTCCGTCCGTCACGTAAGACGAGTGCAATGGCTCATACCCCCCTAAACAATGGCTCATATCCCCATAAGCAAGCGAAAAATGCAATAGCTCATACTCACGTAAGGCAGTGGCTACAAGCGCTCAGCAAGTGAAGCGAACAGTGCATACATTCATTGAAATCACCCATACAATACACAGAACAGCATACGTTTCAATAAAGGACAAGTTCAAAACAAGCGTGCGAACCATCAAAAGGCATTGCATACCACCCTCAGCAATTGTAGTGGTGGTTTCGCAACAGTTTCGCCAGACATCCAGGTTGTTAAGGACCGATAAAAGTTGATAAGGGTCGCATCACATTCGATAAGGTTGATAACGACCAATGAGGGTTTATAAGGGTTTGTGGTTCTCGAGTTAAGTTCCATAACATTGATAATGACACCGGGCTGCGTGGAGATGAGCAAGTGGCACAATGCTTACACATACTTTGTGGTATTTTTATACAAATGAACGACAACACAGTAGTGCAAACAATCCCGAGGGCATTTATTGCACCTTTCATAGATCAATGCCTGCTAGCCGTGTTGCTATCCACAAAACATGCCGATGGGTGAACGAAAAACCGCGGAAGTCCGACTCACCGCGACCGGATAGCGAGCGAATATGCTCGCCCCATGCTGTATCCCAACGCCTGGTCGTTCGCGCGTACGGTAACGCGAACGGTGGCACGTTCGAAGGAGGCCACGCGAGACGATCTCTCAGAAGCATGGATCGGTGCACGCGCGGGACGTCCGCAGCACTCGCCGACCCGCAGCCAAAGAGGAAGAGCCTTCTCCTTTTAGCGCCCAAGTAGCCCCGCCGTGAGGCGGCGTTAGTAGCGCAACACTCGCGCCATCTCTCGCACTGCGCTTCAACCACACCGACCGCCGTGGGCATCACGTGGGCCACGGGGCGAAGCCGGACCGCAGGAGACGGGAGCCACGCGGGAAAACAACACATCAGGGGACACGTGAGAGTCGCGCATCCCCCCAACTTACACTACTTCCAGAGGAGTTCCTGCGTGAATTTTTTGTTCATGCTTTAAAAGGTAACAGGTAGAGCAGCGCACAGCGGTAGATAATTCATTGCTGCCAAGTTCTAAAACTACTACGTTAAGCTCGTCTTCTGCTCCTGACGAATGTAACCAGCAACGCTCAAATTTCTTGCACTCCTTGTGTTTGTGGCTTCTATACGACGAATATTTCTGACAACTGAAGACAACCGGGAGTTTTTTCTTCTGCTAGCCTTCCACAATTCAAGCAGGTGTCCTATCTCTTCAACGCCATCGCAGTACAATTACATTCTAACTCCGCACGCCCAGAAACGTGGGACATAAGCGCAAGACGCCTATAACGCCCTCTCTCGGTAGGTGTCCACTTGGCGCTACGTAAGTAAATGATAACTAGAGTTAAGAAATAGCGCAAGAAACGCAGTTATCAAGTAGAATTTGATTGGTTTTTGAAAAAGACCCATTTGGGAACATCTTGAGAAAGCTTGAGCACAGTGGTACGTAACGCTGCAGGTTCCTCAACAATTTGATTGATTCAATGAAGTCCCACTTAAATAACCAAACTGCTCAGGTGCCTACAGAGTTATTAAACCGCAGTGCTCAAATGCTCCGAAGATGTTTCTAAATTAGTCTTTTTCAAATATCAATCAAAGCTACACTGTTAACTGTGGTTTTCTATATTTTTAGAGAGAGAGAGAGTATAATTTTTAACTCCGGAGCCCGTTCAGTTACGCAAGACTACTCTGTAGAGTGTACCGCTACTGTGTAGTGGCCTGCCCGTCCGTGCTTTCGCATAGCACGACATGCACCACTGACCAAAAATTCAATAAGAGCGGAAATTTTTATAATCGATAGTTTTTCGAAGTTACAAATACCATAACCGGGCTTCCTGACTGGAGTTCCAGCCAGACAAGACCCCGAAACATCTGGCCTCGAGCCCGAGGCCATGCAGTGCTACAGTAGTGGAGTATGCTGATACTGGAGAACGCAATCGCGCCAGCAGCTTCCATGATTGCCTCACGCCCGTTCAACATCTGTGAACCGGATAGAGCTGGCGTCTGCGCAATCTTCGCGTTCCAGCACGTCTTGTTCCTGGTTGTGAAGGTGGTCCCTACATTAAGTTTTCTTCTTCTACATAATTCTACAGCAGCCATGCCACTGACGCGTGGCCTGCACTCCCGAGGCTACATGCTCCTACGGAGCGAAATCAGACTTCTACAGTAAGGGACACTTCGACTGTTCCTGATAAACTGGCGGACCAAGATCAACAAATTGTTGTCATGATCAGCTCTCTGGTGAGTGCTATTCATGTTCTTCTGGACAAGATACAGACACCAACAGCTCGAAGTGCGTTGCAAGTGCTGGATGCCATCAATCCGGTTCTAGCGAGCCTTCAGAAGTCCAGTGCTTGAGAACTTCTACAGCAGAACCATGGCTCATCGACAGCAACAGCGATCGTTCCGGGATGATGTCAGAAGTGCCTCCATATTCCAATGGAATGCGAGAGGCCTAAGGTCACGCATTTCGGATTTTCGACAGTTCGTGTTTGACTACCACTTTCCTATACTGGTGATCTGTGAACCGAACTTATCAGCCTCCATAAGACTATCAGGATATGAACCTTTTGTTTCAACAACGTGTGTCGGTATTAGTAAGGTTCTGGTTTACATTCGCAAGGACCTAACGTATTTTTCGCAACCCGTAGCGCCACACGACGGTAACCAATACGTCTGTGTTAGTGTGAAAAAGAAGAGGCTGTTTTTTACTATTATTGGCGTCTACCTATCCCCAACAAGTCAGTTTGACAGCAAAAGACTAGAATATATTATGGCTGCTACTCCCGATCCTTGGATAATAACAGGGGACTTCAACGCTCACCACCATATATGGGGAAGCTCCAGGATAAATTCGAGGGGCAGGTCACTAATATCCTTTGCATCAGGCCACAACCTGTGTCTTCTAAATGACGGAAGTCCGACATTTCTACGAGGAACAACGAACAGCAGCTGCCTTGACTTGACTTTGGTGTCACGTTGCCTGACTTCGAGCGTGCAGTGGTTCACTGATATTGAAACCCATGGAAGTGATCATATACCGAACTATGTGAGAATCGATGGACTAGACGCCGCATTACCGGATGAATCTCGCCAAATCGACTGGTCAGTCTTTCAAGATCGAGTAGAAGACACCTGCAAGAAACATATCGCACGCCGATTAGAAAACATAATTGCAGACGCAATGCAAGATTGCACGCGTTGCTTCACACATTCGAAAAAGCGTACAGAGAATGACATTCAATTGGAAAGGCTTCGCACATACCTCGCCGTGCTGAAAGGAGGTACAGGCGCACAAAGTCAATTCTTGACCTCACAGAAGCTCGGCGCATGCAAACGAAGATCAGACGCCGAATGGATAAGCTAGCGGATCAAAGATGGAAATGCTATTGCGAGTCACTAGACCCCCGCAAGCCATTGTCCCGTGTGTGGTGTACCCTACGGGGTCTTTGCTCAAGACCCCAGCAACGACACCCTTTTAACGCCCTCGCTCTCTATCAAAACCGCCGTGAGATGGAAGTTGCAGAGGAATTTTGCGCGCAAATCGCCGGCGGCACAGTTTACGTCCCTGACATGGCTTTAAGCGACATCCCCGGTCCACGAGATACCAGTATGGAGGCTCCATTCTCTATGGAAGAGTTAAAAGCTGCTATTGCGCTCTGTAGCTGTTCGTCTTCACCAGGGCCCGATGGCATAACATGTACTGGTTTGCGCCACGCAGGCCGAGAAGCACGAAGAGAACTCATCAGCCTTTTTAATAGTTCATGGCAAGATGGTGTCGTCCCACAGGAGTGGAAACGCAGCCGCCTGGTACCGCTACTAAAACCAGGAAAGTCGCCGCTCGAACTGGCATCGTATCGGCCTATAGCACTTGCCAGCTGCGTGGGGAAACTCATGGAACGCATGATCCTCATGCGTCTCGAATGGTACCTAGAACACCACAAGGTTTACCCTGATTCTATGGCGGGATTTCGACGAGGCCGTTCATCGATTGACAGTGTATCGATCTAGCGTCATCTGTGGAACAGCAAAAATCTTGGAAACGATTATCAGTAGCGCTCTTTCTGGACGTGAAAGGCGCTTACGACAACGTTTCCCATCAACACATTCTAGACGCACTTTTGACTCTTGAACTACGAGGGCGAGCATATCGATGGATCAGAAACTACTTGACACAAAGGTCCTTGTTCGTACGTACGGAAGATGGTCCGACTACCGACCGCTACAAATGCCGAGGAGTTCCCCAATGTGGGGTTCTAAGCCCTGTTCTTTTCAACCTCGCGCTTCTTGGGCTGGTCGAATCCCTACCGGAAACAGTCAGTGTCTCAATCTACGCCGACGACATCTGCATCTGGTCACCAGCGGTCACTCGTCTGCAGGTTCGCGCAAGGCTACAGAAAGCAGCAACACAGGCATCTCACTATCTTCACACACAAGGCCTTACCATCTCAACAGAAAAATGTGCGTTAGTCGCTTTTATACGAAAACCAATGTCTCGTTATCCAGTATGCATGAATGGCCAGCCTATCTGCTACAAGAAAAATAACCGACTTTTGGGTGTCATTGTTGACCGGTACATTTCTTGGAGCCCTCATGTTGCCCACTTGAAGAAGAAGCTCACATCTATTGTTCATGTCTTCAAGTTTATCGCCGGGAAAACATGGGGATCGTCACTGGGTTCCATGCTACAGTTATATCAAGCACTTTTTATCGGATTGCTACGTTATAGTTCTCCCGTGCTTGCTAAAAGATGCAAGTCAAATCTTCAAGAACCACAGAGCGCGCAAGCACAGGCACTACGTGTTTGCCTAGGACTTCCGCGGAGCGCCTCAACAGCAGGAACCATTATAATGGCTCGAGACCATCCGATCACGACTTACATTAGCACCGACACGCTTAGGGCCCATGTTCGTCATGTTTCACGCATGCAATCAAGCTCTCTTGCCTGCCTGCCATAACAACGACCACAAGCGTCCTTCTCCAACGAGGTCAGCATCCATGGTGCCTGTCTACCATCGGGCTTCACACCCTCAGCACGTTCAACCTCAGCTTTGTAGTGTTTAGAACAACCTGTAGTGCGTCTCACGGTTCCAGGGATAAGAAAGAAGACCGACCTGCCTACCTTGGCCCTGAAGCAAGCAGCTCTGGATTGTTTCAACACTTTCTACTTTGATCGAGTCCACATATATACGGATGGCTCTTCCACTCAGACCAGCTCCACCGGCGCAGTGGTTATACCATCACGATCAATTAGCGTCCCATACAAGATTTCTCACATGACAACATCGACCGGATCGGAGCTTGTTGCCCTCCGAGGTGCCGTTGATCACATTAACAACCAACCTGCTAATCGGTGGGCAATATTCTGCGATTCGAAGGCGGCCTTACAATGTCTTCTGTCATCTCTTCGTCGCGGGTCGTGTGAACAACTAGTATCGGAGATACGAGAAATGCACCATCGTATGATAGCGAAAGGACACGACCTCGTGTTTCAGTGGTTGCCTGGCCATTGCGGTATCTCTGGCAACGACCTCGCTGACGAAGCTGCTAGGAAAGCACACGAAGGGGCAACCCTTGTTTCTGTACCTTTATCGCGGACCGACGCACCCCAACACCTAAGCAAGGTAGCACACCGTATGACATTAGAGAAGTGGCACGCACCTGAATTCACCCAAGAACGATTGCATTCCCTCGACCCCTCTATGCAACTGCGGTTGTTACCAGGGCTTCTGCGAAATGAGGAAACAATGCTGTGCCGCTTACGCTTGGGCGTCGCATTCACCAATGCATATACGTTTTTGATTGGAACGACAGATAGCGCCGACTGTAATGTCTGCGGTGTCGAGGAAACTATAGAACATCTACTGTGCTACTGCCCATCTTTTCAAAACGAAAGACATGACCTCTGCACAGCTCTCAATCAGCTAGATAGAACACCGTTCACCTTGAAGAAGATCTTGGGACCATGGCCTCGCATATCGCAGCTGCAAAAGGCCACAAAAGCTCTGCTGCGTTATTTGAAGGCTACTGGATTGAGTCAGCGTCTGTGATTCGGACTGAGTGACCGAACGATATACCAAGTAGACTTTCTCTTCTTCTTTTAATCTTTCCGTCCCCTTTTCCCTTTCCCCGGTGTAGGGTAGCCAACCGGGCTCAGTCCTGGTTAACCTCCCTACCTTTCCTTTATCGTTTGCTCTCTCTCTTCTTCTACATGTAATGCCAATAACTGAGCTCCGTCTGCTTCGTCTTCATTAGTTTTCTTCTAGCGCTCAGCTTCTGATTTTACAGCGGAGCTGTCTTAAGCTAGTTTACAGCGTTTCGTGATGTGCTTAGGCAAAAACGATGGCGGCGTCTATAGAGCTAATATAGCTTAAGCATAAGGCAAAATCTTATCAGCGTATGTGCCCCGGCTCCGTTTGAGGTCAGATGTGTAAAAACCGGTGATATATGACAGATGATGGTTTGACGCATTGCGATCCACGCAGACAACGACAGCGCGGCCTTACCGACGACGGGCGAGAGCCGCGCCGTGGAATGTGCTGACGCGTGCGCCGTACAGGCCGGGGACGGAATCGCTGTCGCCACCGTATACGTTCATTCTGCGACGTGAAATGGGGACCTCGAAGACTTTATGGTCGACTCATTAGGATGGATCCTCCCGGTGGACCCCAATCCCATCGTCATTGAGGGTCACGTCGATGTGTCTCTTCCCGACGGAAATTGGTTCTTGGCGCTTCTCTAGGAAAGTTTCGGCCTTCAATGTTACACCAACACCAATGCCTCCGTGACGCGTCATCGGTTGTGCAGATGAGGCGCCGACACAAAGGAAAAGCGCTGCCGCCGACTGTCGTCAAACCGGAATCGGTGTCTTGTTGGCCTATAGTGTGAATGAGCCTTTAGCAGCAGCGGCAGACTGCACTTCCACCGGTTGCGTGGTGGCTCATTGTTCAGAAAGAAAGCGTAAACATGGGAACGCTTGGTTTCTGCGGAGCGCATTCTCTAGCGGCGGCGGCGCAGGCGAAGTAGCGCATGAGCAGTAGGTGCGAAGCCCAAGACAGGGCTTTGCTTTGATGTATGGTTTCGATAGGCGCCGCCGACGACGACGACGGCGAAGGACGTTCTCATCGGAAGAGGCTTCTGGTCGCAGCGCAACGTCCGAAGCCGCAACGGTTCGGTGCTCCGCCCCGGTGTACCCAAGCTGGAACTTGCTTGGTGGTTTGGCTGAGTTTTGGGTGGATTTGACCTAGCTATCTCACTTATCTAATTTTTGTTGGGCTTATTTCGTGATTGAATCAGCACTGATGTCTAAAAAATCTCCTGGGCAAGGGCCCAGCTCTTGGTCAGCCTCCCTTTCTCCTGATGATTTGCCTTTGCAATCTTTCTTCCGCAGCGGTGTTAGCAGCATCCCTGTCGCGCTGGTGCCCTCGAACGGTGGATTCATCCGGCTGAACAACCCACAAGCTGTTCAGGCCGAGCTCCAAGGCATGACGCATCATTTCCAGATGATGAGCGATGTCCGACAGTTTGGAAGAGGTGGAGTAGTTTGTAGGTCATCAGATTCGTCCTGTGTTGCATACCTCTTAAAGTGTAAGGCTTTCGCATCTGTCGCGGTGAGTGCGTTCATTCCTCCTCATCTAGCATGCACTAAAGGCATTGTCCGGGGCGTAGACTCTCGATTGAGCCCAGCTGAGACTCTGGAGAAACTGTCTGATGCTGGCGTCATAGCTGTATACCGATGTAACCGACTCGTAAACGGGGAAAAAGTTGCCACAGAATCAGTTATTGCTACGTTTGCTGGCATGTCCTGCCCATCTGAACTAAAAGTGTGGCCACTTATTTTTAGAGTGGAACCTCTCGCTTCCCGTCCACTTCAGTGTCGGAACTGTTGGCGTTTTGGCCATAGTGCCGGAGGCTGCAAATCAAATGGACGCTGTCGCGCCTGTGGTGACGATCATTCCCCCAATGAACGCACAGCTGAAACCGAGACGTGCTGCCTATGTGGAGGAAACCATGCGGCTGACTATGGAAGCTGCTAGGCTAGAGCTAACGAAATACAGTTACTAGAGATAATTGACAGGCGACGATGTTCGCGGCGAGAAGCTATTGCAGTCGTCAAGGAAAGAGCCTTTGGATACGCTGGCGTCACTGCGAGGCAATCTACTTTCCATGAAGACAACTTGCCTAAACTTATTGAATCAGCAGTAGAAAAAGCAATGACAAAGGCTATGCAACATATTGTCACAAGTGTTACCGAATGTATTTCACAAGTGTTTACTGCGCAGATGACGCAGCTGTTGCAAACAGCTGCCACACGAACCACCGAATTGATTGTTTGTGCTGCAGAACAGGTAGCCGGTGCAGTCCTAGCGCCGAGAACTACATCGGACCCAACATTTGTAGGATCCGATCCTTGTTCTTCGCGTCAGTCAGACTCGCAGGTCGATATGGAAACGGGTCACTATATCAGACCGCAAAAGCGAACTGGGTCTCCAGTAACTACTTCTTGTCCTTATACCAAAAACAAAAAGGGTAATTATATTTCTCATTCTGGCATCCAAGAAAGTTCATCGCGACGGCAGTCGCTGAATATCAATTAGATCATCACCATAGCTTTTTTAATAGTGCTACAGTGGAACTGTCGTTCCTTGTTCTCTGCTTCAACAGACTTAAATTACTTAACAACTGAACTTAATCCTGACGTCATAATCTTACAAGAAACCTGGCTTACTCCTGAAAAAAAAATTTCATTTTAAAGATTTTCGATCTTTTCGGGTAGATCGCCTTTCACTAGGAGGTAGTTATTATTTTGTTATCATCTAAATTCTGTCATAAGGCGAAAATAGCTTTCAGGTTAATGTCTCCAGAATGTGAAATTTCGGCAGTGCACCTTAGCATCCCAGGCTACCGTTCATTTTCTATTATAGATGCTTATTTCCCTACAGGCGTACACAGTACATACCAATTGGATAGCGCGCTTGCCAGCTGCAAAAATGAAGTCGTCCTTACTGGTGACTTCAACTCGCATCACGTGTCATGGGGTTACAAAACAGATGCATGTGGGACACGTCTATGGGACTGGACCATAGATAAAAATCTTTCATGCCTTAATGTCAGACGACCTACTTTTATCCGTGGGCAATCTCGCTCAGTGTTAGATTTGACGTTTTCTAGCACAAGCGTCGCCGTGACATCTTGGACTACGATTGATTTCGGTACAAACAGTGATCATCTTCCGGTATACTTTGAAACTGGATGCCCTTTAACATCAGTTGATCGACACGGCAGAATATTTGTGAATAGCAAAAAATTTAAAGAATGCTTGCGCTCCACCATTGCGTCATTAACTAATAGTAATAACGAAGAAATTGGCTTGAATATTTGTTCAGCGTTTTAGATGTCCCGACAAAAGTCTGAATTTGTAATTCAGACCGCTAAGCGTTCCCCATCTAGTCCTTGGTGGAACAGTGAGTGCACACGAGTTTATCGAAGAAGGAAAGCTGCTTGGAAAAAACTTCTACATAATCAGTGCCCACAAAATTGGAAAGATTATCAATTTATTTCGGCAACCTTCAAACGTGCGATTAAACACGCAAAAGATGAGTACGATAAAAACCATTTCGATTATCTATCTAAGTCCAAAAACAAACGTGCTTTATTTAATTACCTTCGGTTTAGAAACAGACTCCCAATGAGCGTTAATGTAGACTCAATCGTCTATACCTCACAGGAAATGCAGGAGTCCTTAGAGCTATTGGCTAAAGGATTGGAGAGCCGGTTCGCAACGCGCCTTCAAGCTTCTGTTTTTACTCCTGCATTATCGGACTACAAAGAGATATCCTGTTCGGAAGTAGCACAAGTTATGTTACGGTTGCCAACTACAGCGCCTGGCCCGGACGGAATAACAAATGCAATGTTAAAGATTTTCTTTAAAGAAGCTCTACGTGAGCTTCTGAACTTCGTAAACTACTCTGTTAGCAATGCATGGATTCCATAAGAATAGATCGCCAAAATTATTCCGTTGCTTAAAAAGCAAGGGGCAGGGTACACTATCGACAACATCAGACCAATTGCATTGACATCAAACATAGTGAAACTTATTGAAAGAGTGCTTCTCGTACACATAATAGAGTTTATTGTCGAAAATCAATTGTTGAGTCCTTGCCAAATTGGATTTCGATCTGGCTATTCAATATGGCACGCGCATGTAGACCTTGAAAGTCGAATTGACATCGCCAGACAGAAAAAGCAATACGCGGCTTTAGTTGCCTTAGATATATGTAAAGCCTATGACAGCATTGAACACACAATTTTAACAAATCGGTTACAGAGCCATTGTTTTCCAGGCTATATTGTAGCATGGGTGCATGAATTTTTAAAAGACAGGGAATTCTATTGTTTTCGAAGCGGCTATTCTTCTAGAAAACATAAGCAAACAAGAGGTGTGCCTCAGGGATCGGTACTCTCACCAGTATTATTTAATATTTTACTGAGCAGAATCCCCGTTCACCCAGGAGTCAGTACCTACGTTTATGCTGATGACATTGCCTTTTTTGTATGGCTTGTGACATATACTCTCTTTACGAAATTTTGCAGTCGTATCTAAGCGAACTGAAACACTGGCTGGATACCTTACACTTAAACCTGAATGCTAATAAGTGTGCTATACTTGTTTTTCCAGTTAAAGACCCAGTATACATATCGCTGAACTACCATCTCGAAGATATCCCACGAGTAGAGTCAATAAAGTACCTTGGAGTTATTTACAACGGAAATCTTAACTGGCGGCCACATATTGAATATATTGCGACAAAAGGAGCTCGTACAATGGGCATTTTGCACAAGCAATCGAAGAACAGGTATGCGCAGAAAATCCCTCTTGATGGTATAGAAAATGTACGTTCGTCCGGTGTTAGAATTTGGATGTGTGTTATTCTCAGGTGTTCCATCATACAAGCTTCGGCCGCTAGTTTTGTTAGAAAGAGAGGCTCTACGTCTGTGCTTAGGCCTTCCAAAATACGTTGCAAATGCCGTATTATACATGGAAGCAAGAATCCCATCCATATTATGCCGATTTCACCTTCTGACCGTTCAGACCTTCTTAAGGCTATATGAATCACCATTAAACCATCCTCAAATTATTTTCATCTCCGATCCAGAATTATTTATTCCTGTTCATTGACCCAGGTTTCATAGACCACAGATTATATTTGTGCAAACATTACTTGAACCACTAAATGTGCAAAATCGTGATGTGCTTCCTAATAATACGCATTCAAATTACTCAGAGATCAGGTTCGACGACATTTTCCCGAACCACGCGAAACTACTCCCTTACGGCATCTTAAACGCCATGTTGCAAGACCACCTAAGCACCCTAGAAACAAACATTATCATTGCAACAGATGCCTTACAGTGCGAGGAAAAAGCTGGCATTGGAATATTTTGTCCTGCGCTCGACTGGTCTTTTTCTTTAAGATTGCCTGATTTTGTGCCTATTTTTCTGGCCGAGTTGTTAGCAGTTATCCTAGCTTTACGTAAATTAGACCAAATGATTACAACGGCTGCTATTCTTACTGACTCCCTTTCTGTATGCTCTTGCCTTACCGCTACTAATGAGTCACCCATGCTAAAACTCTTCCACTTACTAGTTCCTGCCCATGTGCAATGTATTCATTTGATTTGGGTGCCTGGTCATAAAGGTTTGTTTTTTAATGAAACTGCCGATTCACTGGCACATACATCACTAGCCGGCACTGTTCTTCCTATTCTACCAGTGACAGCACAGATCACGGCGGCAAGATTTCGGATGAGATCAATTAGATCAGCCTTATCAAACCCACATTTGACAGCTTCTCCAGAGTATAAACACCTGGCATTTCCCTGGCATAGCGAATCTTGTTACACAAAGATGCTTGAGGTCTGCCTCACCAAATTACGCTGCCGCATTCCCTCCCTAAATTTCTATTTACACAGGTCGGGTTTGGTTCCCTCTCCCCTTTGTTCTTTTTGTGAGGAGAAGGAGACGATGCAGCACTTTCTTCTATCTTGTCGCCGCTTTGCTGCGTTAAGAAAAAGATTGTTGGAGACACCTTTTCGAAGAATTGGCCTGGACGTGACAGAACCTGCAATTCTTTCGTTCGGGGCGTCCACTTTGGGATTCAGCCACAGGGATGCGTGCTTCGCTGTCCAAACATTCTTTACAGAATCTAAACGAATCCCCTGCTAAATTCGATATTTTATTACTTTTAAATTAATTATTACTCATTCAACAGCACCTTCCTGATTTTATTTTAGCCGGTAATTCAACCCTATTCAATGCTATTCCCATAGATATTAGGAAATTTATGCTCTATATTATTTTGGAATAATCCACCCATTTCTTGGCCAATCCCCCATCGTGGGTAGGAGCCACACGTGCCGCAGGCTACAACAACAACAACAACAACAGCGCTGTTCTTTCTAGCTCCAGTTTATTTCTGTGAAAATCTAAGTTCATCCGCTGGTCCTCGCTCCCTGCTCGGTCGTGATGGAAGTGGACGACCCCGCACGTCTGCCGGCGACGGCGGCGTCAGCGGCGGCCGGCTCCAGGAAGCGGATCGGTCAGCAGAGCGACAGCGACAGCGAGGACACCCATGTCTACTCTCTCAGCAGTGAGGACACTTCCGATGACGACTTCCAGCTGATGCAGAGCCGCAGAGCGAAGAGAACAAACACTAGGACGTCCTCATCGTGAAGCACGCAAACAGTAAGACACACGCAGCGGCCGGACGCCAATACCATCATATTTGTGCCCCTGCTTCCGTCAACATGAAGCTACTCAACAAGCAATCTGTGTCGATGTCACTGGAAGCCCTGGTGCCAAATGAAATATCAGACATTCGAGTCAACACCCGAAAAAATCTACTGGCGGTTGATGTCCAGCATGTACCTGCTCTAACCACGCTACGCAGCGTGACGGACATCGATGGCATTCAGGTGCGCTCTTAAATCCCTCTGGGATCTGACGTAGTCACCGGCGTTATCTACGACGTAGACGTCGCCATCCTTAATAACGACTTGCCGATTCTTATCAAGCCAGCCAATGATGAGGTCAGTGTTGATGTTAAGCGGCTAGGCAGTTCACGCTGCGTGAAGGTTGCATTCAAGGGTAAATATATACCCTCGCATTTTAAGGTGGGACACTTCAGACATGCAGTGCGGCCTTTCATTGCGAAACCTCTTCAGTGCCGCAAATGCATGAAACTGGGGCACGTGAGCAGCGTCTGCGAAAATCAGGCAGCATGCCCCCGTTGCGCCGAGCCACACGCTGCACATAAACGTGGCGCGACTGTACTGAAGTGTTCAAACTGCGGAAGAAATGCCCGCATATTAAGAAGGAGATGGCTATCTTGAAAGAGATGGCGAGAGATCATTCATCTCATCGCGAAGCCGCCGATAAAATCAAGAAGCGACGTTCCCGTCGCCGGCGCTCCTCAAGGAAGGGTGTTGTCTCTGCGACGCGCATGCCACTTCCTACAACAACACCTGCTCCTCTGCCACCCAGGCCAGACTCTGTGGAAAGGACCTCGAAGAACAAGGCCACTGAGAAGACCACATCTGCAGAATCTTGGCCGGCTCTACCGAAACGACAGCATCCACCGACAGAATCACAGCAAAATTTTGCTGGACAACCCCCGACGTCTACTGTAAGTGATTTATGCGACCAAGACATGCAGGTGGCTGATAAGCTGCACTCGCTAATTAATACAATGTGCATCATACTGAACAAGCTGCAAACCCCAGCAGCTCGAAGTGCTCTGCAAATACTGGATGCACTAAATCCAGTGCTTGCTAGCATCGTTTAAGCATCATGGCTCGACCAATAGTCCCCTTCCGCATTGAAGTTAAGTCGATCTTTCAGTGGAATGCTAGGAGTCTAAGGACCCGTATAGCAGACTTTCGCCAATTCATTTTTAGAAATCGCTTTCCCATACTGGTCATTTGCGAACCAAATACACCAACTCCTCTCAGACTGTCCGGTTACGAATCTTTCGTCTCGTCCACATGCGGTGCGAGCACGAAAGTTATCATCTACATCCGCACAAACTTTACATATGTCGCTAATGCGGTAGAGCCTCATGACGACAACCAATATGTCTGCCTGAATATCCAAAAGAAGGATGGGTCATTTACACTAATTGGAGCCTACATATCTCCAGCGGGTCATTTTGACGGCGAACGACTCAAGAAAATATTACTGATGAACAATGGCCCCTGGGTTATCACAGGTGACTTCAACGCGCATCACCAGCTATGGGGAAGCGCTAAAATTGATTCCAAAGGCAGGAGTCTCGCCTCCTTTGCTGCCGACCATGATCTGTGCTGTGTGAATGACGGCAGCCCTACGTTTTTGCGAGGCACGACCTATAGCAGCTACTTGGCCTTAACTTTGGTGTCACGGCGCTTTGCCCCGAGCATCCACTGGTTTACGGACATTGAAACGCATGGAAGCGACCATATTCCAACATACATAAAGATCAGAGGAGTTGAGCAACGTTCGTCTACTGTCTTGCGTACAGTTGATTGGACAAAGTTTAAGAAGGATATGGATGACGCATGTCTGGAAGGCCTTCCACACACTATCGAAGATGCAATCGCAGAGGCATTGAAAACATCCATCTGCTCGCTCACAAGGTCAGCAAGGCGAACAGACTTGGATATGGAACTGGAGAGGCTGCGTGCGGCACGCCGACAGGTGGAGAGGAGGTATCGGCGTACGAAGTGCGTCTTGGATCTGAGGGCTTCACGACGCATACAGAAGAAAGTCCAGCGTCGTATGGATAAATTGGAAGACAAGCGATGGAAAACTTTCTGTCAGTCGCTTGATCCCCGAAAATCGCTCTCGCACATATGGCGAACGGTTAGGGGCCTTCGCTCATCTCCGCATCAAAGGAAGCCATTTGCAGCTCTGGCCCTCTACCAACTCCGCTCGGAACTTCAAGTGGCTCAACAGTTCTGTGCACGGGTTGCTGGGTCCGTGACCATCATTACTGACGCAGCATTGCATGACATCCCTCAGGCACGTGTACCAGAAATAAACGTGCTTTTTTCACTCGAAGAGCTCGATGCTCCGTTGGCGACTTGCAGGCGTTCTTCGTCACCAGGACCTGATGGCATCACGTATGCTGCCCTATGCCACCTTGGACATGACGCACGTGATGAGCTGCTCAGCTACTTCAATGAGTCTTGGCAGAACGGCGCCATTCCTAGACAATGGAAAACGAGCCGCTTGATCCCCATTCTGAAACCTGGAAAGTCTCCGCTTGAGCTCTCATCATATCGTCCGATTGCGCTTTCGAGCTGCGTCGGTAAAGTGATGGAAAGAATTATTCTTGCTCGCTTGGAATGGTACCTAGAGCGATTCAACATCTATCCGGACGCCATGACAGGCTTTCGTCGAGGTCGCTCGTCCATTGACAACGTCATTGACATCGTAACCTGGATCCAAAATCAAAAAAGCCCCAAGCGCCTATCAGTGGCACTTTTTCTAGATATAAAAGGAGCATACGACAACGTCGCCCATGAGGCCATACTGAACTCACTTGAGGCTGTTGGAGTTGGTGGCCGGATGTATCAGTGGATTCGGGACTATTTGACTGAGAGGTGCTTTTTCTTACAGACTAAAGACGGCCCAACTTCGCAACATTACACCTGCCGTGGTGTGCCGCAGCGTGGGGTGTTCAGCCCCATTCTGTTCAACCTCGTCTTGGTAGGACTAGCGGAGTACCTACCGCAGTCAGTTCACGTCTCAATATACGCCGACGACATTTGCATCTGGGCTTCTGCGGTGACTCGCCCTCAGGTACGAGCCAGGCTTCAGCGGGCGGCAACCATGACGGCGTCTTATCTCCGAGAACAAGACCTCAGCGTGTCTACTGAAAAGTGCGCATTGGTTGGCTTTACGCGCAAACAAATGACATCGTATCCTGTTTCAATCAATGGTCAAGCTGTATCCTATGCTAAGACACATCGCTTTCTGGGTGTAATCATTGACCGCAACCTCTCGTGGAGCCCCCACTGCGTCTATCTAAAGAAGAAATTAGTTAACATTGCTCAGGTCTTTAAATTTCTCTGCGGGAAAAACTGGGGTACACCAGTCCGCTCTATGATGCAGCTCTACAGGGTACTGTTTCTCGGACTCCTACGTTACAGTCTACCAGTGTTGTCAAATGCATGCAAGACGAACTTTCGCGCTTTGGAGAGCATACAAGGTCAAACCCTACGCACGTGTTTAGGGCTGCCTCGGTGCACGTCAACAGCCGCAACAATTGCCATCGCTGGGGACCATATGATTCAGACACACGTAGCTGTCGACTCTCTCAGAGCTCTCTCTCAGAGCCATCTGTCAAGGATCCCCGACCATTATTTGGCCTCCCTACCAGCCGAGAGACCTCAAGCGACCTTTTCAAGAGTGATTAACGCTCATAAAGAGTGCATACCGTCATATTTCACACCGGCGACGAAGCGTTCATCTCCCCTGTGGTGCCTACGACAGCCTAAAGGGCATTTTGCTATTCCTGGAATTACAAAAAAGTCCGATCATCCATCGCCGGCTCTGAAGCAACTTACGCTCCTATTACTGCACCAGACGTATCAGGACCACATACATATATATACCGATGGTTCGACCTCCCGTACCAGCTCAACTGCCGCATTCGTCGTTCCAGCCAAGAAGGTTACAGTTACATTCAAATTGTCGCATACGACTACATCTACATCGGCAGAGCTTGCAGCTCTCCGTGCCGCTATGATGTACGTCAGCGAAGAGCCAACAGAGAAATTGGTCGTATTTTGTGACTCTAAGGCAGCCTTCACAGCATCAAGTCTGCATCACGTCACAGAACTTACGAGCAGATGACATTTGACATCAGGGAAGCGCACCGCCATGCTCTGGAAAGAGGGCACACCATCATATTTCAATGGATTCCTGCTCACTGTGGCATCGTCGGCAACAACCTAGCTGACAAGGCTGCCCGGTCTGCCCACGAAGATACTCAGACGCATTCAATAATTTTGGCGAGGTCGGACGCTGCCAGGGAACTTCGCCTACATGCACGCAAAAAGTCGCAAGATCTCTGGAGTTCAATTGCCGATTATATAAACTGGACCCCACGCTACGGCTACAACTGCCATCTAGCCTTTCCCGCGGTGAAGCAACCTTGCTGTACCGCTTGTGGCTGGGAGTAGTGTTCACGAATTCATACTCTTATCGTTTGGGAATGGCCGAGATCCCCATGTGCGATTCCTGTGGGTGCGAGGAGACCATCGAGCACTTATTGTGTACCTGCCCCCGCTACGATGTACAACACCTCTCTCTGCGGGAAACTTTACACCGACTGGACTTAAGACCGTTCAATGAATCAAAGATACTCGGACCCTGGCCACACCCGTCACTGGCACGAAAAGCGAATCGTGCATTGGTGCAATACTTGAAGTGCACCGGCTTACGAGACCGTTTATAGTGTCCCTGTGCATAGTGCCCCGCCCACACGCACTCAGTGATCACTTTCTACCATTTTCCTCTTTCTATTCCCCTTTCCCCCACCCCCAGTGTAGGGTAGCAAACCGGATGCTCTTCTGGTTGACCTCCCTGCCTTTCCTATCCTTGCTTTTTCTCGCTCTCTCTCTCACTCTCTTGATAGGCGCGCTTGCCCCATGCTTTCGTAATGGCTTCATCGGCGACCAGGTCACGGCGCACGCTACTATGGGGCCATCTCGTACCCGGTCGACGCCGTGAACCACGTCTCATGTGGCACTCCACTTTCCTCCTCCCCCTTTTGCCATACTCTCCTTCTCCACTTCCGTCCTCGCGCTCGCTTCGTTAGCGCTGTCTTTCATCCTCCGCTGCGCTCCGCGTTCGTTCTGCCGGTTACGCCGACGCCGGTGCTCAACGCTAGAACGGCCGGCCCCTTAAGGCCAAGCTGCACGTACGCTTGCCGGCGCGCGAAAGCTAGAGCCCGCACGCCATTACCGTTACCATGTCGCCCTTCCCCTTTCAACAAACGATAAACCTGTTGTATACTAAGCTCTGTCGGGACACTGGGAAGTATAGCTGATAGCGTCCCACATCACACGCTCTAACACGCGAATAATAATTTTTTTACACATGCTGTGTTTGATCCAACCGCATTTAACTTCGCACATAGAGTTTCCATAGTGCACCACCAATTTTCGCTAAATTTGGTCTTGGTGGCTTTTATAGTTCTGCCAGGGCAGCGGGCTCGATTCTTCTCCGCTCGTTAGACACGCTCAAACACTCTGTATTGCTTGCATACGTAATTTATTGCCAAAGCCCCAATTACCCACCGATTTCGAACTTAACCTACACATCAACCATTAAGATGTCCTTACATTCACCAAACATAACGAAGCTGCCTCCTTTGGTTCATTAGAGACACCAGGCGAAACTCATACATCACGCATGAAAAAGAAGAAAAAAGATGGCGGTTGAATAATAATTCGTGACCCTTCTAAATAATAATTCATAACACTTCTAATTCGTAACACTTCTAACACCTCAGTTGTTTTAATTATGCCAGCGCAGCCGTCTAAGTCTTACACAGGTCGTATGCCGCTCGGTGACTGCGCGTCATTGCGGCCGCAGTGTCGGCTTTCATTCTGCTATGTTATTGTACGGTTCCCTTCGTAAAACAAATATGTTTCTTGTTCTTCAAGAAGTATGTATCTCTCGTGTTTATAGTTTATAGCATATAGTTTATAGCATATAGTTTTTCATCAGTAGGTCTTCCGATACGCAGAGGGAAAGAAACACATCTGTAAGCTTCCTGCTTGCCGTTTTAAACAAATAAAACATATCGGCCCCATCCGGCTTCCGGTACTCAGATTTACTGGAAGTATTCTCATAGAAAAAGAAAAAAGAAACTGCAATCCAACATTCCCTTCACGTTTCTGTCTTCCTTGCGTAACAGTGCGCGGAGTAATTGGCACGGGTTCTTTTATTGCTGTCAGCAATCGGGCACCGAAAACAGCTTTAGGTAGTTATTATATATGCTAATCTTCGTCCCGTAAGCCGTGTGAAATTTTTTATCCAGGAGCGCTATAACGTAAAATTATTCCAAACCTTTCTATTCCGATTCTGTAATCAGCTCTCCGCGATTGGTCAGGAACTTTTTTTGAACCACACCCACTTCACCGGTCTGTCACGCGACGTCACAAAAATCGCGATAGGCGTTTTCATGGTATGGCGTGTACACACTGATTATGCAGGGTTTGACCGAAAAAAGAAAAATTGTTATTTCTGATTCGACGCCTTTTCGCCATTAGCCAACGGCTATTGGTCAAAAGTTTTCGGGCTGCACCCACTTCACCTGCCTGTCACGCGACGTCACAAAACCGCAAAAACTCCTCGCGTCGAAGTGACGTGTACGCATTAAAGATGCATTAATATGCCGAACAAAACTGAATTTTCTTCTGAATAGCCGCAGGCTGCCCCGTTCCGAAAGGAATAAAAGATGGCTGCCGCCGATCGCTCAGGCGCTGGCGAGTCGCCCCTGCCGGAGAGCATGGGTTTATTTGTGTATAATAAAACTTTAACGTAACGTTTTCGTAACATTTTCGAGCACTTTCGGCACGTTTACGACCTCATTCTGCCAACTCTTCTTTGCTGAGGATCCGTTTTAGCGTCATTCTTAAGCTTCCGTTGCTTGCCGCCGCGATTTTCGACCAGGCACCGCAAGCTCAGTAAGGGAAAGCGGACCAATCGCAGACGCCGGCACTGCCTTCTTCATCCGGTTATCGACTTTCAGTGCAGTGGCTCGGCCCTATCGAAGCCCTCTCCACTTGAGCGTGCTCCTCGCCTCTTGTGAGCCAATGAGATAAGACAAGCCGCTCAGTGTAGGCAACGTTATTCGTTTTTCAAGTAAGCAAATGTGACCTCCTATGAATGAGGAGAGCGTTTGATTGGTCTGTTGAGACAACCCTGCGGGTGACCGCCCGGTACTTGCGTCGGCGGTTACGCAAATTTGACGTCCGGAAATTGGAGTAAAAACATATTAGAATAGTTTTACGTTATAGGGCCTCAGTCTAGGCTTAACAACAACAACAAAAGAAAAGTCAGTGCCCTACCACTCTGTGAAGAAGGGTGACCAGCGAATGTGTGTGTATGTGGGCCCCTAAATGGCGAACTGCCCTTCCACCGCGGGTCGGCCCGGCATTGCGCTATCTTCGGGATTTTCTTCTACACGCGGACACGATAGTGGGGAAAGTAGCCCTTAACAGGGTAGGTGTAAAAGAAAAGAAAGGGACGCGGTAGCTTGATTAGTGGCTGCATAGTGGATGTGGCGTTGCGCTGCTAAACTCGAGCTCACTGGCTCAAAGCAGGTGGCGGAATTCGATGGAAACGAAATGAAAAAAAAAAAAAACACTCGCGTACTTGTGTTTAGGTGCATGTTGAAGAACCCTAGGTGGTGAGAACTGAACAGGGTGCCTCATAAGCATATCGCCAGACGTAAAACGCTAGAATTTGGTTAACTAAAGAAAAAAAGAAGAAGAAAAGAAGGTAGCTGCGTCCTTTGCCTTTCTTCTAGGGGTGCGAACGAAATAAATTATTCTCGAGTCCTATTTCTGAGAAAAACGTGTTCCGCTTATCTTATATTTCCTGCCTAAATGTAATGCCGATCCCGATTGTACGTCCGCTCAACTAAGCAGTTTCTGTGTTACGAACGGCAGCTTTCAGACATCCGGCGCACTATCATGAGGAAAATAATGAAGAATTTAAAGGAACCGCATGCCTCACATACACGTGGAAATATTCGTAGATCTGCTGTGTTCGTTGAAGAAGTGTGGTACCACATTGGGCACCCCGTTTTTAATGGTATACAGTCTTGCAGACATGGTGAGACTGTCAAAAAAGTGTTTTCCTTTCCTGAATCAAGTTTGCAGATTTACAGACTTTCCCAAAATGGAGCACTTATATTGAATGACAGCTAGGAACTTGTTCAGCAGAACCGATTAGCACCCATGCGTTAATTATCTCAGAAACTTGTGCGCCTCTGCGCAACAGCCCCGACTCTCCATGCATCACAACCATTTGAAATAAGAATTCTCACTTGCATCGGCCCCTCACCTTCTAGACTTCAAAAGTGCTGTCGTGCGTTACATTCGAACGCAAACGGTTATTTCATCATTTTTAATGGTGAATTCTGAAGTCCAATACGATCTGAATGGCAAATACCTTTCGATTACACTATATATTTCTACTTCATTTCGCCTGCTGGCGCATTGAAGGAGATCGCCAGGCAAGCCATGGAGGTTACTTTGGTAAAGGCTTCCCGGTATCTCCGATTCAGTCTGAGTGCATCGGCAATATCTTGTCCATAACACTGTTGCTCACATTAACGTCCAATAATTGTCTTGATTCCTGTTCTCGGAAAGTCGATTGGTTCACGTAGGGCTGGTGCAGCTTTTAAAAGAAACACGCTTATTCCGGTCAGGAAACCTCACTTTTTCAATCGGTGCAGTTAGAATATTTGATAATTGTTCTCTTACATATATCTCGTGGATATGTATGTCCATGTGCCCTTAGATTTACCTAGAATGCATTGGCATTGGTCATCTGCATCTCTTCGCGCTAAGCAGTTGATAAACCTGGTTTATTTCACTATGATATTGTTATCTTTGGTCATTATCTCTGATCAATATTCCACCAACAGGAAGCGCGCGTAAAATAACACGATATCAATGAAAGTTTCTTACGCAGCTGCATGTTGCATATAGGCAGCTTCTGTGGCAAAATGATGTGTTACTTTTAGAAAACAGTGTTAAAAATAGCAGTTTGCCCGGCTGAAACTACAACTGATACCGGCCGACAAGAATCGCGGGCTCACCAAGGCGAGTAAAACCATCAAAAATTTCACTGCACCGACTTTTTGCGAGAAAAACTGGGCGTCCGCCAGCGTCCGCGCAACGAAAGCGCGCTCTCTAGCAGACGACGCACGTGACAACGACAGCAAAATTGAAGACTACATATTCTATTGCCCATGCCTCAAATATGTACACGTAGCAAAAAGGTGTCAGTATAAATTTGCAGTGGAAATAAAGCACTATTATAAGAGCGCGCGCGGGCAATCGGTCTCAGGGCCCGCAGCGAAATTGCGCCGCGAAAAGCACACAGATGCATGATTACTGCCATAAAAGGGGGTTCGTCCCTTTATTACTCACAGTAGTCGCTTCTTTCCCATCCTTTCACATGACTGTTTCGCGTGCCACAAGTTCATCGTCCGTTGTCAAAAGCAGGAACACTGCACAGCCGTCACTGACGTGCAAGGTGTTTATCGTACATAATCTGAAGCACAGCGGTTTCAGTCTGTGATGACAAGTTAGCATGAATCCACCGAACACGGGAAAAATATCCTCACGTCGTCCTTCGTCCGTGGCGTGGTGTACGGCGTTGCATGCGCGCACGTTTCACGCTTTTTACTTCTTCCAGTCCCACCTGGCCACAACTACAGTTGGGAGAGCACAATCTGCATAACACAGCGCGGTACAACACACGAAGACTAACGCAATCCAGCACACGCGACGCTTTTGCCATCGTACTAAACCCACGGAGCAACACGTGTGAGCGCACACAACAATAATGAAGCCGCCATTGTGGCCCGAGAACATGGCCGCTACAGCGAAAGAAAAAAAAATAAAGAAATAAAGTAAAAAATGAAGAAAATACACGTCACTTCCTCCACACTTTTCTCCTAGTGCGCGGTGGGGGTGTGCCTCTTCTCAGTTTTTTTTTCCTTCCTTCATGCAATCGAGCAATTTAAGCACACCTTTCGATAAAATCAAGTCACGATTTCGTCTACAAATCCACGACCTATGGAAAAGTATGATAAGCGTTCAGTGAGTTTATTTAAAAGACTAACTGTTCGCACTAAATGGTTTCATGTGTTTTTTTTTTTTACTTAGTAAAAGTATAATGCATTCTTAAAGTTACATAGCAAAATATCCTTCAGAAAAGCAGTCCAAGAACGCAGGTTGCTTAAGATAACCTGCAAGCATAATAATGGAGAGTGCGTCCACCATAAGCATAGCGTCGTCGCTCTGTGCGTGCTCTCCCATACGTGATCGTTTTTGAATGTGCATATTTTAGAGCATCGCTACTAAATCATGTAAAGTGCCTCTGTCCCATCATCATTGTGCATAAGCACTGTATATGCGGTGTTGTTATATGTTAGTGAGTGAGGATTCGGACACGTCCTTGAAAGCGCGCCGTGTATACAATGCTTCATACTTTGTATATGTTATCGTCCTGGCGGAATTATGCCGAGATTGTGACTCAATGTTCCCATCGTCTCTTGTTGAAATAAACTTTTTATAAACACAGATTGCGGACACATTGCCCAGGGAACGGCTCCTGCGGTCTCCATGGTTGTTTGCCTTGACCCATTTTTGAGCAGAAAAGGCAAACCAAGAAATCAAAAACAACCAAGCCAACAGGCGAGCGATTTGCAGTCTCCTTTTGATAAACGTGAAAGTCATGATTTTGGCTAGAAATCGACGATCTATGGAAAAGTCTGAGAAACGTTCGTTTAAAAGACCAACTCCTCACACCAAATTCCATCACATGTTTTCTTATTCAGCAAAACGGTGATCTACTGTTAAAGTTACATTGAAAAATATCATTTAAAAAAACAGTTCAAGGACGCAGTTTGCTTAAGCCAACATGCAAGCATGAGCCTTGAGCCACCATCTCGATCACCAATGGTTAGGTCATAGTGTCTGTTTTATTGCATATATACGCGCCTGAACGCTGTCGTGTTGCCCAGGGAACGGCTTCTGTGGTCTCCATGGTCGTTTGCCATGACCTCTCTTTTGTTGAAGGGGTCCTGAACCACCTCACCGGCTTAGAGAAAAGACATAGTCCGCGATAGCATATGCTGCGGTGAACATATCAGCCAGCCAAGTTTTGCAGTCGTTCGAGGCGAGTGGATCTTGCAAGCTGAGCGCGAAGTCAGCTTTCTCTCAAACGCTCTCTTTTCAACAGAAGACTCCTTATCACTCTTTTCTGGACGCTTAATTTCGTAATACAGCGTATTCCCGTACGCGACTGCTATTGGCCAATAGATGACGTCAATCAAGGCGGGTATTTTTGGATCAGTGTGCTTCTTCCTACTGTTACTGTCTATATTTATTGACGAAGTTTAATCAACAGGATAATGTAACCAAAAATGTACTTTCGAATTTCGATGATAATTGCGTATTTCAGGAAGAAGCCGACTATCGTTGCTCACGCTCGACCGCGACCGCCGAGGTAGCGATTAAACTTTGAACGCCCTGCTTATTGGTGTCGTAGCCGTCGGGTGTCCCTAATTTCGACTAGTTTCGAACGCTCAACTAGCCTCGAACGGCGCGAAACTTCAGGCCAGGTAACAGACACGCTCGCCAGCGCGCGCTCTCTCCTGGCGGCTCTGTTGGTTAGACGCCTCTGCAAACTTACTCATATCGCTTCAAAATGCAGAAGTTAGACGTGGCTACTATTCGGCGGTGAAGCTGGTGAAGGACAAAGCCAGTCCGCACCACGTAGCACGGCCAGACGAGCGTATGAGCGCGAACACGCGCTCAAGCCTTGTCGTGCAACTGTGCGTACGCACTTCAGTTGCTTGTAGCTGCGGTCTGCTACGTAGCCTAGATCCCGCAGCCACCGTATGGTGCCGCCACGAGTCCACCGGCAAAGCGTACTGCGGCTCGCTAAGGACAGCCGCGTTTGGCGCATCCTAGGCGCGAAAATCAGAAGTGGTGGCGTCTATGTTAACACCGAAAATCAAATGTGAACTGAACGCTACGGTGACCTGCAGTAGGCGGAGCGTTGTGAACACGTCCCGCTCCACCGCAGCCTTCGCAGTGCAAGGCATTGAGGAAGGAGCGCGCGGAAGCACCGCAAAGGGCATGTTTGATTGGCAATAACTCCGCTCCTGCTGAACACATTGAAGTACTTTCTGCGGCAAGGTATTTCTTGAACGGCCTATTTTACCTTTAAATGCATTGGGTCCCAGGCCCTAAAAGCGAGCACCGCCGATTGTCTTGAAAAAGAAAGAATGGCACAGTTGGCTATCGTGTGAATGAGGTGTCACCAAAGTATTTTTTAGGAAAAGAAATTCATCACGTAAGTCCTCCTTGAAGTTTTCCCGAAGAAGGAGATGTCGGTTAGAGGTAAATTTTTTACGCTCAAGTGTGAAGCTAGGTACAATGATAAACCTTACTTTATAATATTCTACTCACGTGTATATTTTATGTTGCTTCATAAGTGAACGCATTTATGAACTTTCCGCGTTTAATTGTCTCATTAAAACATCTAATAATTGTGCGTTTCACTAAAATCTTGCATAAAATATTTAATATGTTACAGGGTCAGATTTTTGCCGCTTTGTTCCAGTACCTGTAATTTCTGCTAAACGTCACGTTACACAATGAAATTAAGACATCTTCTACAAAATTACTTAATAATTTGCCATAAAGTCACTTCTTCATAATGTTCAGACCTAAATTAAGCATCGAGGCCCTGCTGATCAAAATACGTGAGACAGGCTTAATATTTGCAGCAACCTTTCGGCGTGTGATATAAAAATTTCAATTCCGATAAATTTTGTTTGAGGCGAGAAAAATAAACTGGAAGTCCTCAACCAATCTCGACCGGATAAAAAGCGCAAAAAATTATTCTCACTGAAACGTTAACGATGTTTACGCGAAAAACTCGTCGACGATTACGACACTGCGTAATGCGAAATTTGAGGATTCGGACACGTCTAATGCATTTAGGCCTTATGAATTGTCAGTGTACTCAGGCAAAGAATTTGCTCCTGAACGGCAGGGTCCCGTCGGCCGCGGCGCTCAGCCTGTGCTCGGGCAGCTCGTTTAAGGCTCGCTCACACTACATAGCCCAACACGACACCGACGCCGACCATCGGCCGAGTAGACGACAGACTGTGTCGCCGAGAAGCACTCTGTCGATACGAAGAGGTCCCACCGAGCGGCCACTGCTTCTTCGGTGAGATATTACTTTCTGTTTTCTTGGAAGCATCAGTGCTGTTTTGAGACTTCGTGCTGTTGTCCAGAGAGAACAGACATCCCATGGGATACATATGTGCTAAAGATCACGCACAAAATCGCGTGCCATATGTCCGACTGCGGGTTCGTAGGCGCATGAGTGCCGCAGGATCGGCGCCGCATTCGGAAGTGCCACAACATGCGCCTAAATCCGTCAAGCCGGCGACGCTAGTTTTCACCGCTGCAATACGTTCCAGCGCACCTTCAGTGAATATGCGAAAGTGCTGAGACATACGAAAGTGAAGTCAAGAAACTACGGGTTGACGAAGTCAGGACATCCATCTATGAGCTAAGCGAACATGAAGACAATAGACTGTGATGATACGCCACTCTCCTTGGTAGTGTATAAAAAGAAGCGACCTGAGGGAATTCGAGTTCTTTTTCGACTCTAACAGGAAGGCCGCAACTTCTGGCAAGCGATTCGAAACCGCGCTGCGTAAGAAATTGTTTCCGCGGGAAAGGAAAAGGTACAGTCGTTCCGCGTGAATATAGATGGAAGTTTCTCTGTAAACGTTACTTCAGTCTCATCTGCAAGACATCCACTGTCGATAAGTGTAGTGGCTGGCCTGGGAGTCAAGCAATTTATTGCGGCATCTCATACCAAAAATGTTGGCAAGATACATGTCCAAGTGGAATATACAGAATAACAACTGGTTGACTTCCTGAAGGATTTTGGCGTGACATCTGCCCGTCGTCTGCCGCGCTACAATAGCCAAGAAGATGGAGCGAAAAATCACGCCCTCTGAGAACCATTATTCTTCATTTCAGAGAATACAAACCAATGCTGCAAAGGGTGCACTTGGGTTTCTCGAGTCATCCTGCAGAAGACTACCATGGTCCCGCTCAGAGATGCTACAACTGCCAGAGATTTGGACATTTAGTAAAGAACTGCCGCAGTCCACGTCTCTGCAAGATATGCTCACATCACCACAACCATTCAGAGTGCAAGTATGTGTGTCAGCCAAAGTGTGCCAATTGTGGCGGAAACCACACAGCTTCCTACTCCGGGTGCCCTCAAAGCGGAGCTGCCTCAAAGTTGCATAGACATGAGTTGAAATACGGAAGGCTGCCTCCTCGTAATGCACCCCCACCCAACCTCGATACTGTAAGATATGCGCCTCCAACTCCCAACAAAGAAAAAGAGCAAGGGTACAATTTCAACTATTCTGTAGCTATAAAGCACTCAGGTCGACAACGTACTGACAGCGAGCGACACGATCCATCTTCAGAGAATGCTACTCATCTTGCCCAGACATCGAGTCAAACTCGCCGACCTTCTCAGCAACGCCCTCTGCCATTGACACAGCAACCTCATCTAACATCTGAGCGACTACCTCAGCCACACCAGTCATCCCAGCGACAATCCCAGTCAGCTCTTCAGCGACCTGCTCCGATAACACATGGAGCTTCAGCGTCGTTTGGTGATTACGCGTCTTTACCCGTGGCATAGATGATCCTGCCCATGCTATTCACAGCTCTGCGTGCAATTATCAGTGCCATTCCACACGCAAACAACCTGCCAGAGGTAAAAGCATTGCTTTCTATGAAATCGTTGGTGGTTCCACAAGCACCAACAGCTCCCCGGCAGGCTTACAATGAATAATCGTTACAGCAATGTTTTCACATTTCAGTGGAATGCTAATAGTCTTCGAAATACGTCAGCTGATTTTCGCAAACTACTAGCTAAACATAACTTTCCTGTTTTATGTATACAGGAGGCAGGCGTACGAGATGACTTTCGTCTTTCAAACTGTTATATGTAAATCATCGCCCATTCCTTGAAGTAACAGAGCGATCTCGTGCGTGAGAAAAGACCTGTCGTCCTATTTAATACAGTCGAGCGATTTAGATATACCGGAGTTCGTAGCATGCAAGATATCTTTTAGAAATAGATGGATCTCAGTGATCAGTCTCTATATACAATGTTCTAGCAAAATATATGTAGACAGCTTGGTGAATGTGTTCGGTATCGAAAACTCGCATGTGCTGGTTTGTGGGTACTTCAACGCACATAACGTCATCTGAGGCAGTGAATATAATGATTCCTTTGGAAGCATTATAGAGTGCGCTGTAGAAAAAAGTAAATTGATCGTGTTAAATGACAGCTCACCAACGTTCTTTTGCGGGTTTCGTTACTCATGTTGTATAGATGTTACACTCTGCTCAGAAGACCTTCTTGATGGCGTTGAATGGTCAACGGACATAGAAACGCACGGTAGTATCATTTTCCGATCCTGGTAAAACATCGCCTCGTAGGCAGTGAGGGGACCCGGCGCTACTCAATATATACTAATTGGCAAAGTTTTCGTTACTATTTAAGTAACTCATTGGGTGAAAATCAGAACTTCCAAAGTTTTGCAAATATATTGTGTGAGTCTTACAAGATCTGCACAAAGCATGTCATTGTTCCAAATGAATACGCTTCAGTTGACTGGGAATATGATTGTCTAAGAGCAATTAGAAGACGCACAGAACGTGCTTACCGCCGCAGCGGAAAACTGGATGACTACAACATGGCATAGAAAGTTCATTCAATTTCCTGCAGACGCTCACAAAAATTAGGCACGAGAAGATGGCGAGAATACTGCGCGTCGTTGTCTCCGTTCACTCCAGTTCCCAGAATATGGTCAGTTTTCCGATGGTTTAGTGGTCCAGTTACCCCGAGCCATGCTTTCCGAGCTCTTGCCGCAGCTCAAAGCACTCCGGAAACATTTGTTCCTGACGAATTCTGTCAGCTTATATCCAGACCAGGAATTCCGTTAGCTTACCTACAATTATAAAAGTTCCACAACACTATCAGAATAGAAGGTTCGCGCGTGCTTTATGTCACAACACCCTCAACTTGGCTGTGAGTTTAGTTTAGATGAATTGAACTGTGCTCTTTCGTGATGCCGTACAAACACAACCGCAGGCCCAGACGGCGTTACGTATTTTATGTTAAGGAACCTCGATCCAGCAGGAAGAATGGCTCTTTTGGATACATATAATGGTATCTGGATAAGAGTGGCTCTTCCAGATTCGTCGAAATTAGCTCGGGTAATTCCAGTACTGAAACCAGGAAAGACTCCCCTTTGTCTTGACTCCTACCGAGCCGTCAGTCTCACAAGCTATTTTTACGAACTAATGGATAAGATGGTAGACAGTCGACTGCAGTGCTGGTGTGAACACACAAATGTGTTTTCGAACTACATGATCGGCTTTCGACAATATCGGCGTACGATGGATGCAGTATTAGATATTGCCACATGCGTGGAACATGAACGAATGCGTGGAAATGTGATAATAGCAGTATTCGTAGACACTCAAAGAACATTCGACACTGTAAGTCACATACACGTCGTTGCTGGTATGTTAGAGCTTGGTCTACACGCTAGAACACTGCGATGGATACCAAATTTATTGAACGAAAGAACATCAGTACATTAATATTGCTAGTAACTTGGAGATAGCCTGGACAGTTATTGAAATAAATTACGAAAAAATGATAATGGGCGTATGTTATCGCGCTCCTACTGACGCTGCCTCCTTTGCTAACGAATTACAAGACGCAATCAATATCGTCGTAACACGCTTTCCTTCCTTACCCTTGTTTCTACTGGGTGACTTCAATATTCCCAACATAGCCTACTGTTCATCACTTCAAGCCTCTGTCAACCTGGGAACTCCTGTCTATTTTTCACACTCTTGAAACGGTTGCAACTGATAAGGTGTATTTTTGCCTCGCAACAATAATCGTCATCTGTATTGCCCGCATTTCCTTTCTTTAACGCTGCGAGCCCGGTACTTCCAAGTCACGAATGGCATGCGCGTTATGAGCGTGACAGAGCATTGTGGACAGGAAAGCAGCGAGCGCAGCGTTTCCAAGAAAGGAAACGCAAGCAAGACAGATGACGATTATCGTTGTGTGGCAAATATACACCCCAAAGGGTGCAGCTGTTTTAAGAGTGCATAATCTATGGATTATTTTCCATCAATTCCTTTCGTTTCCAATCACGCCGTCGCCACGAGTGACTAATACATGCGATAACGTAGGCGTGGTGTCCTGCCATGATTTGATAAAGGGCAAAAAGGAAATGACTCGACCGATCATCTCATTATCACGAAAACGAAGGCTAGACTAGCGCAGTAATTTTACTGGTCATGATGCTGTAAGGAGGTTGAAAGCATTGTTCGTTCGTGCTACATATGTCAGAGATTAGGCAAATGTATTGACAAATTCGAAAAACCCGAACACAAAACCGTTCCATAGGCTTATATTAACAATGTAGATCCATTACGGGGAATCCTACTTGCCCACTTATCCTACTAGTTGCTTGTTTATTTTGACCATACTATGTGTAGCAGCGAAATTTCCGGAGGCTGTTCCGCTGAAGGAAGCTATCCGTACATTGAAGTTTTACTCTTGTCCATATTCGCTCGCATGGATTTGCCGGCGGAGATTCAAAGTGACAATGTTTACTAATTGTTTAACAACCACTCTCTATAAATCATCTCTAACAAATTCAGTCGAGAGGACACGTCCGCACTTAAGCTAGTGCTGTGAGCACTTTGTTGTGAGTACAGGAACATCGGGAAGTTAACATTCCATCTGCGCTCTTCCCCGTACACAGTCTGAAAAGAGCTTGTGTTCGGCATCTGTTCTGAAAACAAAACACGAAAGGAAGGGCATAATAAAAAAATTTTAAAGCACGCCTTATGGCACAATATTAGACGAAAGCCTCCTAAGACTGCAGACATAAATGCTATGAATAAAACAAATGAATTAGCTTTTCATTTATGTAGTACTCACGAAGCATTAATTTACTCACGAATATAAATTTTTTAAAGATTATGAACCCATCATGAATATACATAATTACCGCAACATTTTGCTCTTTCTTTGGTTGTTTGCATGACAGCTGGCCAGAAGCGCTCTTTTGACCCTCCTTCCTTCTGCCTCGGTGAACTAAACTGTTGGCCGCATTGACCCTTATCAGCACTTAGGACCCAATTCTGAAACGCTCCTCAATAAAGAAGTCTTACTTGCCTTAAGGCCGGTTTGTGTCGATTCTGACAGGTTCCATGCCGAGGCGCTTTCGTAAGGTGCTTTGATGCTCACCTTGGTGCTTTGTTTCTCAAGGTTTCTCAAGACTCGAGGGCGCCGCTTAGGCGTTTCTGGGGATATAACTTCTCTGTCCTACTTATTCGTACTTTTTTAGACTGCTGCCTTGGTGCGCAATCTGTGCGTCACCTTTAGGGACGTTACGAGCGGCGCTCCGTTGACATCAGCAAGGGCCACATAGCCACCTTAGCGAGAGGACTCCCATTTGTCGTCCACTACATTTCGCACAGGATCGTCGACTTTCTGTTTCGTTCTGCTCTAAACCGATCGCTGTGGAGAAATTGAGCTAAAGTGTCTCACGGCTGCTCTTTTTCTATCTATTCTGCGGTACAAATAAACAAATAAGACAATCTAAAAGATCAAACAACTGAAAAAAGCCATAGTTAAGATGACTGTAACAACGATAAGAACGCCTCGACAAAGAGTTTCATCAAATCTAACACAAGTAAAATTATATTCTAGGAATTTACTTGCCAAATCCACGATCCTAGGTCTTGCATGCCAGTACCCCAGAGCTACTGTTATACTTACTATAGAGCACACACAGAGTTCCATTACTCACCGCGAAGGCAGCCTTCCGCTGTGGGGCGGAATGTGACAGCGCTCGTTCGCTGTACTTAGGGTCTGCGTTCCAAGGACACCAGGTCGGCAAAATTAATCAGGAGCCCTCCCTAAGGCATATTTGATAACCCGTGTGTTGCTTTAGCACGTTAAATGTTATCAATCGATTCTCAATAAGTATAACTACTACTATTTAATTAAATTCTTAAGGTTTGCGCGCCAAAACCACGATATGATTATGAGGAATGCCGTAGTGGAGGACTCCGGAAATTTTGACCGCCAGGGGTTCTTGAACGTGAACCTAAATCAAAGTACACGGGTGTTTTCGCATTTCGCCCCCATCGAAATGCGGCCGCCGCGGCCGGGATTCCATCCCGCGACCTCGTACTCAGCAGCCCAACACCATAGCAACTGAGCAACCACGGCGGTTGTGACCATTCATTAAATTTCAATATTAGGCATACAAAATTCATTTTTTTTATCTTACATAGCACTACATCCAGTGCCACGACACCTTTTAACCGCGAGGCTAGTGATTCAGTCCCAAAAGATCATAATCATCATCATTATCATCGTCAACATCAGTCCATTTTGACGTCCACTGCAGCACGAAGGCCTCTCCCTGCGATTTCCAATTATCCCTGTCTTGCGCTAGCTGATCGCGCTTGCGCCTGCGAATTTTCTAATTTCGTCACCCCGCCTACTTACTCTTCTGTCGTCCTCGACTGCGCTTCCCTCCTCTTGGCACCCATTCTGCAACTGTAATGATCCACCGGTTATCTGCCCTGCGCATTACATGGCTGTCCAGCTCCATTTTTTTTCTGTTAATGTCAACTAGAATATCGGCTATCCCCGTTTTCTCTCTGATCCCACACCGCTCCCTTCCTGTCTCTTAATGTTACGCCTAAGATTTTTCGTTCCATCATTCTTTTTGCGGTCCTTAACTTGTTCTCGAACTTTTTTGTTAACCTCCAAGTTTCTGCCCCATACGATAGCACCGATAGAATACCATGACTCTACACGTTTCTTTTCAACGACAGTTCTAAGCTCCCAGTCTGTATTTCGTAATGCATGTCGTATGCACTCAAACCCATTTTTATTCTTCTATAAATTTCGTTTTCATGATCAGGGTCCCCTGTGAACAACTGACCTAGATAAACGTACTCCCGTACAGACTCTTTTCCCTTTATTCAGACTCTAAAGACTCACTGGCGATCCTGAATTCTTGTTTTCTTGCTAGCCTATTCAACATTATCTTTGTCTCCTGCATATTAATCTTCAACCCCATTCTAACACTTTCTCGGTTAAGGTCCTCAATCATCTCGTGTAGTTTATCTCTAGTCTTACTGAACAGGACAACGTCATCTGCAAACCGAAGGTAGCTGAGGTATTCGCCATTGATCCTCACTCCTAAGCCATCGCAATCTAATAGCTTAAGTACTTCTAAGCATGCAGTGAATACCGCTGGAGAGACTGTCTCCTTGCTTAACCCCTTTCACGATAGGTAACTTTCTACTTTTCTTGTGCAGAACCAAGATAGCTGCGGAATCTTCGTAGACATTTCCCAAGATATTCAGTCATGCATCCTGTACTCCTTGATTACGTAATGCCTCTATGACTGCTGATATCTCTACTGGATCAAATGTCTTTTCATAATCTATGAAAGCCATACTGAGAGGTTGATTGTGCTCTGCAGATTTCTCAATTACATTAACGATTACACGGATGTGATCAATTGTAGAATAATAACGTCCGGACGCCAGCGTGTTTTCTTGGTTGATTGAAGTCAAGTGTTGCCCTCGTTCTATTGGAGATTATCTTGGTGAATATTTTATACAATACGAAAATCAAGCTAGTGGGCCTATAATTTTTCAATTCTTTAACGTCTCCATTTTTACGGATTAGTATAATGTTGGCATTCTTCCAGTTCTCTGGTACACTTGAAGTCGTGAGGCATTGCGTATAAAGGGCCGCAAGCTTTTCAAACATGATATCTCCTCCACCTTTGACTAAATCGACTGTTATTCCACCTTCTCCTGCCGCTTTTCCCCGGCTCATGGCTTGCAGGGCCTTTCTAACTTCATCTTTAGTTAGAGAAGGAGCCTGTGTAACCTGTTCATCGCTACTTCGAAATACATGTAGCGTGGCTTCTCTGGGTACTCTACAGGTCTGTATACAATTCTGCCGCTTTCACTATATCATTGAAATTGCTCATGGCATTATCCTGCTTATATTTCAGTGCATACATCTTCCCTTGTCCTGTGCCAAGTTTTCTTTTCACTGATTTCATGCTGCGGCCATTTTTAACTGCTTCCTCAGTTTTTCCCACTCAATAATTTCGGATATCCCTTTACTTTCTTCTTGTTGATAAGTTTTGTAGACATTTTCATGCTTTGTCGTTCCTTTATTAAGTCCTTTGTTTCTTGGGAGAGCTTACCTACTCGTGGCCTTGATGCCTTACCTCCCACTTCAATTGCTGTTTCTCAAATCAGCCTAGTTACAGTTTCATTCATCACTTTAATATTATCTTCCCATTCGTGTTCTAAAGCTGCATATTTATTTGCGAGCACCAGCCTGGATTGGTCTGCTTTTACCCTTACTGCGTCTAAATTGGCCTGTTCTTGAGCAATTTTACTCTTTCTCTCTTCAAATTCAGAGAAGTCCTAGACTTCATTAACCTGTGGTCACTGCCCTTTACTCTACCTAACGCTTCTGCATCCTGCACAATGCTGGGATCGGCTGGGAGTATAAAATCTATTTCATTTCTTGTTTCTCCATTAGGGCTTTTTTAGCTTCACTTCCGGTTACTGCGCTTTTTGAAGAAGTTATTCCTTATTCGGAGCCTATCCCTTTCTGCGAATTCTACCAACATCTCTCCTCTAGTCTTCCCAGAATCGATGCCGCAGTTGCCTATTGCTTGTTCCCTAGCCTGCTTTTTTCCCTACATTTACAATGAAGTCGCCAATGACTACAACATACTGAGTTTGCACATTTCCCCAATGCTAATTCATATCTTCGTAAAACTTTTCTATTTCTTCATCGCCAAGACTGGAGGTTGAAGCATAGGCTTTTACTACGTACCTTTATTCTATACCTTCCATATTCAGCTTTATTACGGCGACTGCTACCTTCGCATTAATGCTGTAGAATTCGTCAATGTTACCCATACGTCCTTATGAATTAGAGATCCTCCACCGCCTCCTATCTCGTCTGGAAGACCTCTGTAGATGAGGATGTGGCCATTAGTCAGCACTGTATAAGCCTCACCAGTTTTAACCGCATTAAGGCCAATAATATCCCACCCGCTGCGGTGGCTTAGCTGCTATGGTGTTTCACTGTTAAGCACGAGATACCGGCCACGGCGGCCGCATTTCAATGGGCGCGAAGTGCAAAAACGCCCGTGTCCCTTGCATTGGGGGCACGTTAAAGATCCCATGGCGTTCACAGTTAATCCGGAGTCCCCTAGTATGGCGTGCCTCACAATGAAATCGTGGTTTTGGCACATAAAACCCCAAAACTCAATTCAGTAATATCCCAGGCAATGCCTGATAATTCCTCAAAGAGCCCTGCTAAGTTAGCCTCTTTCAAGAGGGTTCGCGTGTTAAACGTTGTCAGGTTCAGTTTCCAGTAGCGGCCTGTCCGGATCCAGAGATTCTTAGCAACCTCTACCGCGTCGCAGGTCTGACCGCCATAAGCGCTTCGCAACCGCTGTGGACGGGGTCCCATTGCTACAAAGGAAACCCATAGTGGTTCCTCGAAAGGAAAGCCTCGCATTTCAAGAAAAATTCGTCCTGGTCTGGGACCAGGAGGAATTCGTCCCGGGCCAAAATTTATCCCGGATCAGGACTAATTTTTCTTCAACTGCGAGACATTTATTTCGAGGAACACGTATGGGTTTCCTTTGCAGCTATTGCTACGATTGGGTGGATGTCACATTTTCCCGTTATTAATTAGCAAATATCTATAATGATTCCACAGCTGCCTTAATACTCCACACAAATAAAGCGGAAAGATACCGATCAAGAAAGGGGTCAGGCAGAGAGACACAATCTCTGCAATGCATGCTTCTCTGCATGCTTAGAAGGCATCGTGTTTGAAAGTCTCGGAAGAGAACAGCAGTTTACGATAGGTAGTGAGGCACTGGAAGTGGTAAGGGAATACATCTACTTAGGACAGGTAGTGACTGCGGATCCGGATCATGAGACTGAAATAATCAGAAGAATAAGAATGGGCTGGGGTGCGTTTGGCAGGCATTCTCAGATCATGAACAGCAGGTTGCCATTATCCCTCAAGAGAAAAGTTTATAACAGCTGTGTCTCACCAGTACTCACGTACGGGGCAGAAACCTGGAGGCTTACGAAAAGGGTTCTACTTAAACTGAGGACGACGCAACGAGCTATGGAAAGAAGAATGGTAGGTGTAACGTTAAGGGATAAGAAAAGAGCAGATTGGGTGAGGGAACAAACGTGAGTTAATGATATCTTAGTTGAAATCAAGAAAAAGAAATGGGTATGGGCAGGACACGTAATGAGGAGGGAAGATAACGGATGGTCATTAAGAGTTACGGAATGGCTTCCAAGGGAAGGGAAGCGTAGCAGAGGGCGGCAGAAAGTTAGGTGGGCGGATGAGATTAAGAAGTTTGCAGGGACAACATGGCCACAATTAGTACATGACCGGGGTAGTTGGAGAAGTATGGGAGAGGCCTTTGCCCTGCAGTGGGCGTAACCAGGCTGATGATGATGATGATTATGATGAACATTATTATTATTATTATTATTATTATTATTATTATTATTATTATTATTATTATTATTATTATTATTATTATTATTATTATTATTATTATTATTATTATTATTATGTTTGAAAGAAGTATGCAGGCTATTAAACTGGGAAAGACTTGAAGTGAGGGTCCACGACGAACATCAACCAGCAACCTTCGGTTTGCAGATGACATTGTCCTGTTAAGCGATGCTGGAGATGACTTGAAACAAATAATTGAGGAACTTTTAGCCGATAAATAGTAACAGTAACTATGCTGAATATAAAGCCTTGCAAGAGAATGAGAATTCATAATTCATAGTCAGCCTCAGAATATGTGCAATGGTGCGTTAATCTAGGCCAATTACTTACAGGGGATCCTGATGATAAGAAGGAAACTTACAGAAGAATAAAAATGAGTTGGAACGCACACGGCAGGCGTCACCAAGTCATGATCGGCAGGTTACTGCTATCCTTGAAAGGAAAAGTGTATAATCATTGCATTCTACTGGTACGAACACATGGGGCAGAAAGAAAGTTGGAGGTCAAGATAAAGTTAGCGACCGAGCAACTGGAGATGAAGTTAAGGACCAAGCAAGGGGCGATGAAAGAAAAATGTTAGGCGTTATGTTAAAAAGACAGGAGACAGAGGTATGGACCAGAGAGTGAACGGGAATGAGCGATATTCTATAGTTGACATTATGAGGAAGAATTGGCGCTGGGCAGGCCATGTAATGCGTATGGCGGATAACCGGTGTTATATTAGATTTGCAGAGTGGGTGCCAAGAGAATCTTGAAGATCGGGATGCTTCGATTGAAAGACGCGCTAGAAATGTCACATCGTACCTACGACTTGTTTCATTGCGTCCACGACCGAGTCATATGCTGATTGCCGTTGTTCCTTTCTCTCGGCAAAAATAAAATAACTCCCGTCCTCACGGTCCCCCCCCCCCTCCTGTCTAACGGGATACGTTACAATACAAACAGCGCGAACTGGTGGGCATGGTTCCACAGCGCACAGTAGAGCGCCCGGACGCATGCAATTCTCGCTTATCTTCACCAAACTTGCGTGGACGACCTCCCCAAGGACGTTTTGGAGAAGCAACGTGGTCCATTATCGCGACTGTGCACGCAGCAGCAGTTACTACATTATACACATGAGGGTGGGCCGCACGCCGCTGATTAGCCGACGAGCGAGTATATAGTCTCTTCCGCGCGCCCAGCCTGTTCGTGTAGATCCTCCTTTCCCGAGAAACAAACAAAAACAATAGTACAGCAATAGAGCAGTGCGCCATACGCGTGTCGCAACTCATGCAATTAGAGCTAATAACGAGCTAGACAAGCAGGCGGGGAAGAGGAGGCGGTTGATCCAGCAGCCATCGGCGCACTGCCGACTCTCCTTCCCCGCTCAGGTCGCCACCCTCTGGAGGCCCTTGCCTGTCTCTTGTCAAAGCTTCGTGGAGCTTGTCACGACACCATTAGGCGTCGAGGCGGATCGGAAAGGACAGCAGCGTGCTGCCTACCCGACGCGCGCCATCCTTCCATTCCCAGCGCGTCCATCTCGCTGACCTCCCAGTCGTGCAGGCGACACAGCGTGCCACCGTGCGCAGCCAGCGGCGGGGCCGCTCTCTTTCGCGCAGCATTGCCACGCTGACAAAAGGCGTCGCACCCTGTAGCGAATGCTATTAAACGCTTTCTGCGTACGCTTGCTTACGCTCGCACGTGAGGGCACGTAGTTAGAACTCGACGCATCGTTAAAAGTAGGGCCGCGCGGAGCGTCGACTGTCGCGCAGCTTACGGTGATCAAAGAATCGAAAGCGGGTTCGCTACAAAGCGCCTCACACACCGTGACGTTGCGAGCACGGGCAGGAGACGAGACTGTAGCGCCGGCTCACGTTGTTAGCTATTCATTACAAACGAAAAGGAAATTAACGGTGCGTGGGCACATAAATAACCCACATCGTTCTCTTCTTGTGGCGCTCAGTCAGGTTTATTCTTCAGTGTGCAGCCGCCTCGTGGTCATGTGTGAGTCTGTTATTGTTCTTGTAAAAGCGCCTGTACATGTCGTCAGAGTCAAAACGTCGTGTGTTATATACCTTTGTCGTACAAAGGAGTGCTGGAGCCGGACAAGGCTATGTATTCGGTTGTATTTCAAAGAGCTTACCACGACTTCTTGCGATGTTTCCCTGGATATATCTACATTCGGCATACAGTGCATTGCCTCGACTGAAACGGAAGTCCCGTTTGCAAGTTACGCATTTTAGTTCTTAATTACAAAAACCTGTTCACGCGGGTTATGGAAGACGCTCAGCCACCAGATCGAACAGCAGTAAGCGTATGTGACTGTTTTCTTGCTCTGGCTCTCGATGCGCTGCGCTCAAATTGCTTGAAAATTCCTGATATATTCTAAGTATGTGCCTCTTTTTTCCTACCGGTTCATTTTTTCGCTAGCGTCCCTGGCGTCACAAGCTTTCGATCATACTATTAGTTTAACTTTATGCGCCAGAGGTAGAATGCAATCCCATGAAATTTCGCGTCAACGGGTGAGCCACGGATGCAACGGTTACGCCGGCAAAGCGACCGTTTCCGGCGGGCAGAACTGCAGCGAAGGCTGACTCATATCAAGTCGTCGATGATCGTGGAATCCGTAACGCTTTGCTTGTTTCACCGGAAGCTAGCATCAAATTGGTATTGTCTCGTCATCTTGTGACCGATCAATGGATTTTACCCTGCATTTAAAATGGACACAAAAATGCATGATAAGGTGGATTGACAAGTTAAACCTCTCTAATACCAGAAACGCTAGAGGTATCATTACCGAGGTCCTCGTAAGCTATTGTTTACCAAGGCTCGGCTAATTGTAACACTATAGGAAATACGCAAAAACAAAAGCCGGGATTCAAGTTTCTACATTAGCTGTTCATGTCGTCATAAGGTCCCTACAGCGTCTGCACAAGTCTGCTTAATAGTGTGTCAATAATGAAGAATAACATTCAGTTCTTTAGTAGAACCGAATACTCAAACAATAGTGAGTTTCGATAACTGTTTCTGAAAGAAAGAAATGGCCCAAACATGCAAAAATGCCTCAAAATCCTGGACATCATAATAACGCATCGACGATGCGCGCGGCTCGCTTTGCTATGTTGATTTTTTCAACTATAATAAGGAACATTTTCCCGTCAAATAAATGCAGATGAAGTCTTCGAAAGATACTTCGGGAGAATAAACTAACTTAGTGTGGTTCGTCAGGGTGCCTTTAAATATTTGAATGGGAGATGGTTTTCTTTTTTTTTTTTTTTTTTTTACATATATGCGGCTGTGGCTAAAGGTACGCCTGACTCGCGGCTTTTTTACAGACACGTTAGACGGATTTGGCAGTTTTTTGTGGAAGTACGTCCGACCTATCTCGTAGGTTCCGGTGTATCCCACGTTAAGATACGTCGGGCGTAAGTACGCGTAAGTACGTGTCAAGGTTCCTGCTATGTGCGTTGCTGTGGAGCGTGCCTCCGTGAGTGCAGATCGGCGAGCTCATCGTTGTTGCAACAACTGCCGCACCTGCTTCCATAGCGTTGATGCCCACTGTCACAGAAAGAAAAAACGCATTCCATTCAGTTCCTCTAGACGCGATACTATGTGTATATACAATGGCAACGTGTGCTTATCGCAAATGAACCAATGTCGCAGTTGCTCTCAGCCACCCATCCGCTTGAGTGATTGGCGCAAATGCGTCCGTGTTGCAGCTGCTATTGATATATTTCGCAATTATGATCATGTCGAAGTCAAAACTACAATCCGCAAATGAAGAGAAACGTTAACCAATCCGGAGCAGCCAAGCGCAACTCTTCACCGAACCGATAGCTCCGCATACAGCTCTTCAAGATCGCCTTGCATCTTTCGTTCGCAAAATGGCGGGAGTGACCCTTGTCCTACCGTTTGCCTTCGACATACTCACAAGCAGTTCCGTCATGATGCTTATTCTGGATAGTATGATTTAGTTCTGTCGGCATGCAGATCACTAATAAAAAGCTTGTAAATTGGTAGCGCGTGTACACGGCGTCGTATACGAGACGTCGTGCTTCTGCAAGCGATTGAAAGCATACTCGGCCGTGTACGTACACGCTTATACTTAGATGCTACTTCGTCTACCCAAAGTAGTGAAAATTGTAGGTGGGGTTCTGCGCAAACATGACCGAGAATCCACATGCAGTACGGAAATCAGTGCCAGCGCGGCTGAGGGCTCGCCTTTCTAACGCAACAGACGCTTAGAAGAGGTTGTAGGTGTGCAATGCGCTACAGATAAAGGGTTAGAGTATAGAAGTAAAATAAAGGTGCACAAGAATTAGCCTTCGCAGACGTCAAAATCAACAAACATTGGTTGATCTCTCTTTCAGAGGAACTAGTCATAACAAGAAAGTTAAACATATATTATAAGAAGCAGAGGCAGCATTGTTGCCCATTCACGAATGCAAGTAGATAAATGTGCACAGGCTTTATTTGATCATCATTATTAACTACAGTTTCGCTCGAAGGACGAAGCATTCACAGCGATATACAGCACGTGAAGCCTGTGCTGCTTCGCAGCGTAAACAGCACCCCGATGGCTACCAAGCGTAATACACAACGGTGAGTGTGTATGTGGCGAAACTGCGTCAGAGCTCCGGCGGCATCGCGAGCTCGGAGCTCATACAGATGTTCAATGGTGAGAAGACGCGTGAAAACGGTGTATGATGGTAATCATGATTATTATGATTGATTGACATCCCCTTTGAAACGGGGTGGTGACAAACAGTCTCCTAGCCTGCTTGCGTTAATCAGGCATGCTACACATCTCCTGGGGTGTAAAAGCCAGTTTTCTCATCGATTCGGTGCCCGCGCGATTAACTCGAGATGCGTTCAGTTGTCACCATCTATTGCAACAGTCACTCGCATCGCTGTTGCTTCGTTAGTTCAACCTTCTTTTTTTAGACTATTCCAGGGACCAGGAAAGGGATTCGGTTCGTAGTCAGCTGGTCTGTATGCATGAGGAACGAGTTGCAGCCGGAGAAAATGCCAGTTGAGTTTAACTTTTCATTTTGCTTCATTATATTATTTACCGCGCTCCCGTAACAAACGCTCCGAATGGTTTGAAGAGAGATACGGGTAGTCCATTGGTAGCGCCTTCGAAAGGCCTGCCTTTGTCTCTAGTTCTCCGAAAGGACCGGAAATTGTCACTAGTGCTATTGGCAGACACACGCTGTGTTCCTCTAGCACTGACTTGATCTAAATTACCTTCCCTGTATAATCCTCGGCGTCTACAAAAGAAGGGTGAACTAGGTCCATGGTTGCTCCGTGTCCATTAATACCTTACAGGTTTTTCCGCTAATCCGTAGCTCCTGGAGGTATGGACGAAAAAGCTCCAAGCTTGCGTCGCTTCCGCCCACGTAAGAAAGCACTACCGGCTTTTTTTTTTTTTTTTTTTACGATCCGAGGCATAGTTACTTAAGCCCGGGCACTGATAACATCGGACCGGTCGCCTCTTCTCGAACTCTCGCGTATCAACCTTCTTTGTCCCCTCCTCCGGAGGGCTGCTAGCTCCTTTATCGTTGTTCCCTTCCTGAGTTTTTTTCATCGACTCGGCCCTCTCGGTCGCTTTTACCTGTGTCTGTTTTTTGTGGAGGATATACCTTCTCGGATTATCCCTTCCATTTGAACGCTCGTCGTCGATAGTGAGTTTTGGTCGCATCACGTACGCATCAGCTAGCCGAGCCGCCTTACTTATCGAGTCTACGGCATCTCTATCCCGCACCCAAAACCTCACTGACTGTGGAATGCTGCGGTAGAATTGTTCGAGACAAATACTCTCTATAATGTTGTCTCTACTTTCGTAGACTTCGGCACCTTTAAGCCACAGTCAACAAGATTTGTTTTCAAGCTGTTCGCAAACTCTGAGTAGCCTTCGTCGCTCTTTTTGCTCGCTTCTCTGAATCGCTCTCTAAATGCTTCCGGGGAAATTCGGTACCTCCTCAACAGCGCTGCCTTTACTTTCCCGAAGTCTTCCGCGTCATTCGCCGTTAATCTTGAGACTACGTTCGCTGACTCACAAGGCAACAAACTCACGAACCGCTGTGACCAGGTGCCCTGAGCGAAATTACACATTTCACAAGTTCTCTCGAAATGAACCAAGAATAAGGCAGTGTCCTCTCCAACCTTGTGCAGTTTCATTCACTGGCCCATCCGACATGGCTCGACCTCACTTGATCTGCTACAGTTGTCCCTTTCACTGCCCGCCGCTGGACGTGATTTCCGAAGTTCAACCTGTAGCTCTGCCTTCTCGTGCTTTTCCCGTTCTCGCTTACGCTCACGCTCACTCTCACGTTCTTGACGCTCACGCTCCCGTGTTTCTTTTATGACCTTCCAAGCAATCTTAATGTTTTCATCACCATTGCCACTATCTTGAATTGCCTTTTGAATAGCTGGATTTTTCATCTTTTCGTTCGCCTCAACTCCCAACTCGTCGCACAATAACAGCAAGTCTGACCTCGTCAACCTTCTAAGATCCATGGCAGCTGCCCCGACTGGTGGTTAGAATTGTTTTCCTTAACTAATTTGTGCAAACACAAAATATGTGACAAATTCACAATTCCTAGAACCATCAAAATAAACACGCAAAATTTGAAGTCCGGCGAATCAAAGGGAAAAAACCACGCGCTCACTCATGGATGCAGCACCACGCCATCTGGTTCATCGGTCCGCTGTTCCCGGTTCCTCGGGACTCCTTGGGTCGAAGGCTCTTTCTTCTTCACTGTTTCCAGTCCCTCAGGACTTCTTTGGACGAAGGTTCATCCTTACCGCTGCCACCAGTTATTAGATCTTGCCGTTGAGTGCGGGAGTTAGCCGACGTTGAGGAGGATTTTGAAAACTGAAGGTTTAATTGCATTATTTACAGTAATAACACAGAGCAATGAACAGTCATAAATTCATCGACAGCCGGCGGAAAATTGGACGCTGCGGCTTGTGGCAAGAAGAACGAAAAACTCTTCTCCCTGTCTCTCGCTTTTAACCCCTTCGGTCTCTCGGTGTCACGTCATTTTCGGCCAAACGCTGAGCCAGCTTAGGTGTCATCATTTTCCTCCAATGGTAGGCGCCCGTGCAAGTGCCGTCACTTTCGACCAATGGGGACGCTCCAAGGGCTCCATTGTCCGTGGGTTGACTTGCCTCCAGCGTCGCCTCCTCGCCTGGAAGCGCTCAGCTGGAGGAGACGGGTTGTTCTCGAACGACCTTTCAGAGCCGCAAAACAGCTTTGCTCGGGACCAAGATCAACTACCTGGAACCTTGCCAGCCTCCCGTTGCACTTTCGGGAAGAGTCAAGCAGGGGCCCGGGGAGACAATAGTTAGACGTGCGGCGCGTGAGGTGGGGGTCGCCATGCTGTTGACGGGTCCAATAACATGGTAGACGCGCCCCGGCGCACCATAATTGGAATTCGACGGCGATTGGATGTGGTCGCGGAACTTGAGTGATGCCAGGAAAAGAGTCTGTATCCAACAACACTCGCCTTAATAAGATCACCTGGATACGTTAGACGTACCTGGAGTATTATGGCATCCATTGGACGTCTCTTTAATAAATGTTCGCGCTTACGACCGTTGTAACCTTAGACAATTTGTTTCAATATTTCTGCAATAGCTTTGGTTCGCGCTTCTGCTGAGGCGGCGGTCTGTGTGCGCTTAATGGCTGTAATGTATTCTGCCTTTGTGACTTGACATGAACCTATTCAAAAGTGGGACAGTGCGATCTATTTCATTCCATGAACGCATGTATCGCGCTTACTAATCTGACACGTGGGACTTGCAATTCCGTCTAGCACATTTGACCTCTCATACTACACTCAGTTTTAATGCGATTAGCATTCTTTGCCTACTATAGCCTGTCACGCATACCCAGTGACCGAAGTTGTCCACTAGCTTGGGCTAGGGAACATTTTTAAGTTTTATGGAATTTTAGAAATTGCCTGTTGCAGATCCCATAATTCTAGTCCTTGAGCTGAATTATTCAGAGAGACAGACATTACTTGCCCGAGAAAACACAACACCCCCCGTATTGAACTAAATAAAAAATACTTTACGAATTGTAGCTGGTGAGTTTGCAAGGCATATCCATTTGGAATGAATTTCTAGAATGACACCAGTTTGGAGATATGCGCCATCACACTCGCCATAAAAAATGGACTGTTGTTCCACTTACTTTTTCAACAAAACGCTCTTTTATGCTTCGAAGCACAAGCGTAACTGGGATGCACATGCATTTTGTGTTCCACTTTGGGAATGAATATCTCGAGACTGGTGTCTTCCTGGAAATTTATTTCAGGTGGATATGTCTTGCGAACTCACCAGCTACAATTCGTAAATTCCAACATGTGCTGTAATATAACTAATTAGTTAATTAGCAAATATCGATTAATTAGTTCAATATATGTTTCGATTTCTCAGGCTTGTAATAGCGTAGCTCATGGACAAGAATTATGCTATCTGCCACAGGCTATTCTCAAAAATTACATAAAACTTAAAGATGATCACCCCGTGCTCGTGGTCGTGATGCCATCGTGGTGTTTGCATTGTCGTCATTCCAGCTTTATCCTCTGACTCTCGCCCTACCGTTGTCGTCACGCTATAGTCGTCATCCTATTGTCGTCATGCCATGGTCACAATGTCGTCCCACTGTCGTCATCAATTCAGAAACATCGTCGTATTTTCATGACACCGTCGTTGTCACACCACCATTGACGTGGTTTTATTGACACATTCCTCCTTCGTCGTTCCATCATACTCATGCTGTCGTCATCGAATCGTGTTTATGCCATCGTCGTCACTGCGTCTTCTTCATACAGTCGCTGTCGTGCCGTCGTGGTCGTGCTGTCGTGGTCGTTCCATCGTTGTCCTTCCAGCTTCGTCATCCGATTCTCTTCATACCGTCGTCGTCATACATTCGTCGTCATCCGCTCGTCGTCATCTCATTGTCGCAATGCCGTTGTCTTCATACCGCCTTGGTCATTCAGTCTTCGTCACTGCGCCGGAGCGCTCGTCGCCTCGATGATAGGCACGCTGAGTGCCACAACAGTATGTGCTCCTGGTCGTGATACCGTCTTAGTCGTTCCATTGTCGTTATTCCAGCTTCGTGATATCTTACTATCGTCATGCCTTCTATCCCAACCCAATGTCCCAGGTTGTCTGGTAGATTGGGCCACTAGATATGGGCTCATGGTCGTGATGCCAACGTGGTCGTTGCATCGCCTTCATTTCACTTTTGTCATCCGACACTCGTCATGCCGTCGTCGTCACGCCATCATCGTGATGCAGTCGTCATGCATTCGTCGCCACACCGCCGTAGTGATACCGTCGTGGTCATTCAATCGTCGTTATTCCAGCTTTGTGATCTTCCTCTTGTCATTCTGTTGTCGTCACGCCTTCCACTCCAACCTAGTGGTCCAAGGTGTGCAATATCTTGGGCCACTAGGCTTGTGTACAGGGTCGTGGTGCCGTCGTCATCGTGTCATTGTCATCACACAGTGTCGTCATACCGTCATCGTCATGCAGCCATTTTAACATTGTCATCGCTTCATTAACGTCATCACATTGTCGTCATGCCGTCGTCGTCATACCGCCTTCGTCTTTCAATCGACTTCAATATTTCTTCGTTATTGTGTTGTCATCACACTGTCATCGCTCAATCATGATTATACTGCCCTTGTCATGCAGTCATCGTCAGACCGTAGCTGTCACGCCTCCATTGCCCCTACCGTCGTCGGAATGCTGTCGTAGTTGTACAATGATCGTCACTCCAGCTTCGTCCTCCAAGTCCCGTCATGCTATCGTCGTCATGCTAACATCGTGATGCAAGTCTCGCTATACAGTCATCGTCACGCCATTGCCATCATAAACTCGTCGTCATCCCATTGTCCTCGTGCCCTTATCATGCCATCAACGTCACTGCATCGTCGTCATGCATTTGTTGTCATACCATCGTCGGGATGCCGTCGCGGTCGTTCCACCGACATCACGATAGTTTCCACATCCGACTCTCATCATACCATCGTCGTATACCGTTGTCATGCCATTGACGTCGTACCACCGTCGTCAGTCCATCGACTTCATTCCTTGTTCATCATTCTATCGTAATCATGCTGTCGTCATTCAATCGTGATTATGCCGCCATTGTCATTCCATCGTCGTCATTGAGTCGTCGTCACACAGACGCTATCATGCATCCCTTGTCATACCGTCTTGGTCGTGCCAACGTCGTCATTCCCGCTTCTTCATCTGGTTGCAGTCATACAGTCGTCCTCATCCACCATCATAATCGAAGAATCGATATCTTATTGTCGCCATGCCATCATCGTTATACACCTTTGTGTTCGATCGATATCATTCCTTCTGCCCTATTCCATCCTCACTGCGTCGGCCTCTTACAGTCGTCGTCATGAGTCCATACTCATGGGCGACCTTGCCAAGCGACTGCCATAGCAAAGTGGGACGATATCGAAGTATGTGGCATATAGACGTATTAAACAAGTGTGACTCCAAGAATATGGTCTGTCGATACATTGCTGGATTGCTATCGCATTACCGTCAAAAGTCATCGCGAGATGAGTTGTGCCGGAATTTTATTTTTTTCTGCGCTCGGCGTGTTATCATTACTACGACCTATCTTGTCGACTAACACGAGATGACCTTAAATGAGTACTGACAAATATTTTTTGAATTTGTAGAGAGACTACCACACACTTCCCACATGTGCAAGGATTGCACCTAGCAAATATGAAGCTTGCACTAATTTTCTCTCTGAATGCTTTACAGGCGTCACCGACATCAACATTCCCCTGAATTCACGACACAAGGATAGTTTTGCTGCCGTCGTGTAGAAATATTGTTAGGTATGAGGACGTTAGTCATAAGCAAAAAAGAAAAACAAGAGTGCTGCGAGCGTTTCTTTTCGCAGCGCTCACGTGTGGCCGCCGCAGCGATTGCAGGAACGGAGCGAGAAAATGTATCATGACGTCATGACGCACAAACTTCCTGGTTATTTGAAGTGGACCTAGTTCGCAGAAACAAGTATTATAAAAATTTATTTAGGGTGCACTTGATGCTTGCCAATATTTTTATAAGGTTTAAAGGGCAACTCCGGCGATTTTTCGATCACGTCAAGGTAAGAGAATATTTAGGTTCCCGAGGCCCACCTGTCACGCGTCTGATGGTAGAATTGCTCCGCAACTTCTAAAATAATTTTAAATAAGCAAAAAATCGCAAAAGCGAAACCTAAACCTCACCAAGCAGCCGAGCGAACCCCTTCGTGTGACCTCACGGATGTCCCCAGCGGGGAAGGCGCGCAAGGCATGCCGATCTCGCCCGCTGGGCGAAGGAAACCAGCGAAGAGCCTACGCTCAGCTGATTCGAGACCGCGCCGGACCTTCGGGTGACAATGTCAGCTGCAGCAGCTCTTCGGATCTGTCAAATATTGACAGTTATGATTCTGAAGAATTCAATAGCCACGAATCGCCGTTCGCATTCGACCCGTCACCACGAGAACCAGCGCCCATGCGCTACATACCTTGCTGTAACATGAAGACCAAAGGTAGCCCTAACCACCGATTTTATACGTTCTACTTGCATGCGAAGCGCTTCCCATCTCAGGGAAGCGCTTCGCATGCTCACTGTAAGATGCGGAGCACGACTTTCCGCATTTTTATCCTGCAAGAACGCCGCTGACAGTCCAAAGCACCAACCGGCGCATTGGTTTACATCGGCAGATATAGCGACCACTCGTCGTTCGCTTGATATAATGCTAGCCGCTCATCGGTGACATCAATTAAAGTCAGAACGTATCTAAACAGGCAGATTTTGTGCATGCAAGCACCGTCGCATCATCCTGAATCGCGCTGATGTGAACGACCACACATCATGGGAAACAGCCAGCGGGAGACCGAACCACGGGAGCGTTATTATGCTGCCTACTTATCATTCTTCGTATTCTCTTCACGTACGCAATATGTTCCGTAATGTAGACACGGATGAGGACTTTGCGCGTATCATCGTTCAATTAGAAAACGCATAGTTTTCTCGTGGAAACGCCGATGCCAATATTGACACCGTTGGCAGCTGAACAAGGCGGTTGTTTACGCTGCTGTATGGAAAGGGCCTACACTTGATGCCCATTTGGGATATGAAGCAAGTAGTGCATCTCGGAAGCTAAATAATGAGTCTGCATGACAATGCGCAAAAATAGACCCATGTTCGTAGTCGCATTTAATTTAGGGAAGTGCCGGTGAGTGCGGCTGGCAGCTTTCCGTCGAAAACGGCAACGTACCGATATCGATACTGCTCCGTGTCGTCGCATCTCGCTTTTGGTGTGTGCACTGTACGAAATGAGGAATGGTTTATTTCACATTCGTGCGGTCAAAACTAAACTACAGAACGAGTTTTCTTCATCCTGATGGCTTAATTAGCTTCAGGTCAATCGCTTAGGTCTGCAAGCAGTAGACGCATGAACTACGCGACTTTGATATATATGCTTAAAATCGGCTGAACGCGATCGACATCGTCTCAAGCTATGTGTGCGGATGGCGAGGGCTGAAGTCCGTGCAGCCAACAACGCAATACAACTTGCCTCCCCCCCTCTCTTGCCCGTCTACAAGGAACGCAACTTCTCGCGACAGCAACTTCTCATGCCATGTACTAACTCACTATCGTCGACTCCTCGACGCTCTCGTCGCTGTCGTCTGCATGACCCCGCATACTCTACGTGTAACACTCCTGACGTCACAAACAACGTGGCCTGTAACTGATGAGGAGGTAAGCTAGAGGTTTCCAAGGGAATCATTTAAATTCATTTGTAAAAAAATCTGTGTAACTCTCAAACCTGCTTTTTTGAGAACATGACGGAAGTGTGCAGAGGAACGTGCCCAGCGAATTTCATCGACGTCCGTTTACATAAAAAAATCGCCGGAGTTGCCCTTTAAAAGTCTTGTACTTTCATTTATCGCAAAAAAAGATTAAACTAGAAAATGTCATGTCAGGGCTCCTTGAACAGAGCTTTCAGCCAATGTTATGCAGTGCTTTCTTCCGTCATGTCTCTCAGCTCACACGTAAGGTTTCTCATGCACTGAAGTAAAATAAATGAGTGAAGAGAGCCTGAGTCATTTTACTTCGAGTAAATTGGCGAAAACCGTGAGCCAGTAAACTTAACAAGAGAGTGTCCCCGGATTCTTGAAGTGCTGTATATTAGAAATAATTGAAACTTTTCAGCTCAGACCATAAATAATGTGGATGAAATAAAAACGAAAGCAAGGAAACGAACAATGCAGGCTAAGTACCATCGTGGGAAGCTCAGTCAACGGATGATGTCCGAAGGGCGACGGCCCTTATAGTCCTCATATATATACTCTCGGGAGACATCGAGCACTGAAAATTCGCGAGTTGAACGCGTGAAAAGAGTGGACACCTCCGTTCTGTGTTATTGATTACCACCTCACGCAGGATCTATTGGATTAAATTTTTGCTCCAATACCGCCGCCAAAATCTCATCATTACAGAAGAAGGCACCTTCGAGCAAAAGTTCTTCTCTAAATTCAGTGCTGGGAGCCACTCCTTCTTTCGGTTTCAGTGCTCCTCTGTGCACGTACATTTGTGTATTCGTGTTTGGTGCCAGTCTTCTATCAGCGCCCAGCAAAGGGTATCAGACAGTGCTTGACAGGAGTGTCAGGGGCAGCAGCAGCGGCGGAGGAGGAGAAAGGAGGATGGACCAATTGCGTGCGTCAAAAGCCTGGGTCCCCGATCACACCTCATTGTCCGAGCCAACTTCTCTGCTTCATCCGCAGGCGGGTCCTTAAAAACGACATCAAACGTTGGCACGCTTTGTTGATAAAGCTGTCTTTTTTTTCTTGTAGGCTCTTTGAATGAGCTGCGCTGTTATTTCCTGTATATATGCTTGACAAAGAATAAGGGCAGTGCGCTCGGGAGACATATGTGCCTAGTTCGGGAAGGTTTGCAGGGTGAAATTCGATAAACGTTGCATATCCCTTAATGTAAAGGAAAAAAGGAAGGAAGGAAAGCAACAAATGAGCGTTCTGCGGCTGCGTGCAGTTTGTGCAATGTCACATTTGGACCACTTCGTAACTGCTTAATGTGAACTCATGTAAGGACAGGACATGTTATGTGCGTAGTATTTTAGCGAGCCTCTTGGGCGAAGCCTGATTATTACTCTTAAAGCTGATATACCATGTTACATACGCATCCCCACAGGCAAGTTCGAAACAAGGTCGTACGGATTCGCAGTCAGATGTGGACACGGTACCACAAATGTGTACATATTTATTTTCTTGTTGATAGCATTAGAAGGGTATAGGTACTCTGCACTGAAGCTTTCTAGAGGTGACACCAAGCAGCACCCGAATATGCAGCCTATAGCCAGTGGTAGCAAAATGGGAAGGACGCGATAAACATTCGCCGTGACACTTCTGCAGTCGCTCATCACTAGGCAAGAGCGTCTGAAGATGTGAAAATGTTGAAGATGCTCTGCATATCACTGCACGTGTTTGCGTTCGAAATAGAACATTTGCGAGGTTGAGCTCGGCAAAGCTCAGTGCGTACACACTATGACGAGTGGTGAAACGTGGGTCACTGCAGCTTGGAATGGCGCCTCATTTTCTTCGCAGCTCTCGTGGCCGGTGTCGGCGACTGCTGGGGTTGATACATAAAGACGTAGCGCGCTCTGGCCGGTGCGAGGTGACTACGTTCTATATAGCGCATATGTTTTCGTTACGCCTATGGTACGTAGCAGCTGAGACACCGCAGTACTAACTGCACTGCATAACGGATAGGCTAGCGAGGGTAGGAAAGAGGATATGTTGAGGCTTAGCGAATTAGTCAAGGCTCATCTTAGTCAAGGCTCATCTTGAGGCACAGGTGCCAGCTTCTGCCGAGTGACGTGTTGCTAGACAAGAAATTTTGTTGCTTCCCTGACGATATCACTAATTCTCCCAGATTGTCCTGTCCCGACGGCCAGCACTCGCATTTCCCTGAGGAAAGATGACTTGGAGAGCACATTTAGCGCCAGCGAACAAGGGCCGAAGAGACACGACACCACAATGCGGTATTTAGTTTACCACTTTACCCAGTTTACCAGCACGCCCAACAAATGGCAATGAGGAAAGATGAGATCGAGTTACGAACATTTTTTTAGTATGAAATGAGTGGCCGCCAGGCAATGCCAGAAACAACAACGCTCACCGCTTTCAAATTAAACAAGCACATAGATCACAGCGTATTTTCAGCGCATTCATGCGAAATACTAGGGACACTCCCCCTCCCCCCTTCTACTACCACCATAGCAGGATGTCTGAAATATTATTCTATCATTATTAGCTTCAGGCTTTTCTTCTCTTTAAAGAAAAGTTCACGGGAGAACACTGTAAAATAATTTACACCCTACAAAGTGAAAAAGGGTGTAAATGTGTCTATAACTCACACCCTTAGGGTGTCAGTTATATAAATAACACCCTAAGGTTGTCAGTTATAGACACATTTACACCCCTTTTCACTTTTAAGACTGACAATTATTTTACCGGGAAGGCCACTTTTCAAAGGCATGTTTGAACGTTGAGTTCCAGTACTGAAATGTTTTAGATGCGTGCAAGTAATTTCAAGCTTTTGTTCCCGTTTATTATTTCTTCTTTTCACAGGGCAGTTAATCCCGGAACCTTATATATATATATATATATATATATATATATATATATATATATAGGGTGTCTCAGCGAACACTTTCAGAAATCTTTAAAGGTTGACTGTGGCAAATATCACAATTCTAGTTCATGAGCTCGTCTACTCGAAGCGGCGGCCAATACTTGCACAAATAATAGAGATGCAACATCGACTAATTAGTAAAATTTCACTAATTAAGTTTTTCATTTATTACATACATTATGGCCCATATTGTAATTTACAAATTCTAGTCGTGGAGTTCGCAAGGCGGATCCAATTGGAACGAATTCTCAGGACCACACCAGTTCCGAGATATCAATTGCCGAACTTTGCAGAGAAATGCATTGGCGTTACAGTTAATTTGTTAACAAAACGTTGCTTCATGCACTAAAGCACACAAGTAACTGGAACATCAATGCATTTCTCCGCAAAGTTCGAGAATTTATATGTCTAAACTGGTGTGGTCCTGAGAATTCGTTCCAAGTGGATCCGCCTTGCGAAGTCCACTACTAGAATTTGTAAATTGCTATATGGGTCATAATATAATTGGCTCAATAGTTAATTATTGAACTCTTGTTAATTAGTCGATTTTGCGTTTCATTTTTTTTTTCTTTTTTTTTGCGAGTAGTGTCCGCCGCTTCGAGTAGACCGGCTCATAAACTAGAATTGAGCTATCTGCCACAGGCAACCGTATAAAAAATGTTGAAAGTGTTCGCTGAAACACCCTGTATATACTTTTGCGTGAGTTTCTCATCTGAACGGCACGAGTCAGCGAAGGGGATTCGGGGTGACGACGTTCCTGCCTGAGGGATCTAAATGGTCCGTATCCGCCGAGGGGATTTGCTGGTATATTATGAGTCCATTTAACGAACTCGCAAACACGGGATACACGAGAAAAGGGGATATTGAAAACGGCATGGCTGACCTGAAAGAAAACAAAAGCGAAGAGAAAACAAGAGGCATACATGAAAAGCAAACAAACAAAATACGAGGGGTCAAGCACGGTGCAAGGGGAAAAGGAACGGCCGTGCATTATTAATCATGACTGGCCAGGGGAGCGGTGAGTGTCCTGTCACGGGCTCGCAGCCTGCGCGCAAAAGCTAAAATGTATCTGGAGCCGTCACTGTATTAAATACATGTACGACAGATAGCCAGTCTTGCTTGGCTCTGTCAACTGATGAATGAGCGAAGCTATAATAAACAAATGAGCTGAGTAGGCACAGCGTGCCCAGTTTTGACAAAGGCAGCATTATAAGTAGAGGTAATTGAATAGGAAACCTTTCTAATGGAGTATGATTATTCCAGGAAAACTACCTTCGAATATCAAATCGAATATCCAATATCCTCTCAGAAAAACAAGAAGATTCGGGCTTATTTTTATTTACATTGTTTCGATGCATGTAAAGCCGTTTAAAGATGAACCTAATCCGATCAACTGAGGAACTTTAAATGAGAAGCAAATGAAATGGGATCATATCTAGCGGACCATGACAATGACAATAATAAAACACAGGAACAGCACGGCCGCCAAATGTTAATGATGAAAGTGTAACGCTGCATCGCCCCACGTCGTTTTAAAGGCACGCAAGCATGAGGAGATTGTCCAAATAATAAATTACATTGCCTAACTAAAAAAAAAAGTTTGCTTGGCTGCCTAAAAGCCAAGCAATAATCGAGCAGGAGTTTGCCACTCCAAGCGTTCACTCAGCAACTGGTGCGTCTCCGCAAAAGCCGTGGTTCCCCTGCAGCAGAATCATTATAGGAACAGCAGCCACTTGCAACTGGCTTTCCCCTGTAGGCTCCAATAAATATTCATATCCCTTGTATTCGAACCGAATAGCCGACAGCATTGAGAAGGGAATTCTGGTAGAGAAACCTGTCCTCCCAGGTTTCTTGTTCTTTTTGTTTTCTTTTTGTTGTGCCACAGCTGTGGAATAAAATGTTGAACTGTTATCTCAACTCTAATGAAGGTTTTGCTGTAGTGGAACAATTTCGCGATAATTTTTGTTATCAAAGACAACGTCGTTCCCGGAGAAATATGATGGCTAGGTAGCACTGCAAATTCAGCAGGCACTCACTCGCGCTTGTAAAATATTTTTCCGACCTGAATCCACTAGCGTCCCACCCAATTTACTGAAACTCACTGAGAATCACATTCACTTATTAGATAGGAGTGGACTCGTTAGAGTATGCCATCCAACAAGGGATTTACATATGTTGCATAAGAAATTTCGAAGCTGAACGTTTCGCCACGAGCCACAATGCATAAACGATGGACGAACAATGTTGCTTATGCTCTATAAGCATCTACAAAACTACAAAACATATATATTTTAAGCTTACGTGTGCGGCATAAATATATCTAGCTCAGTTTACACAACCGCGAATGATTACGTACAAATTAGTGTAATGATATTCTACCAAAAGTATGACGACCCGTGGCTACTCCCCCCCTCCCCCCCCCCCCCCGGGGTAACCATTGGCAATAAATAAAGAAGAAACGCTGAGCGAATCACAGTAATCTGGATTCAATAGCACCGCTGAAAGCACGTACCGCTGTGCCTTGGAAGAGAATTTCTAGCCCGGCCTAGAGTATGCGCACCGTACGCGAGTGCTCGCAGCATTTGTACAAGGCGTAATGAGCTCGGAAGGATGGATCGGCGACATTTATATGCAATCTAAAGCTTCGGCCAAAGTTTTGTGCCATTCGCGCAGTTATTGACGTCGACAAACGTCGAAACAGCAGCTTCGTGCGCCGCACCGGCGTCGTGCGCTGCCTCTATGAACAGAAGCTGCGGAGGCCGGATGAGGGTAGCAATGGACGCGTTTACACATGATCAAACATGGCGGCGCCCACGGGAGCGCGATGAAAAGGATCTATAACATTAGTACTCGCAATTCTGAGCATAAGAAAGGGATTTATTCACTCTGATTTTTTTTGTTTTGTCTTTGGAAGTGTCATCTGCTGATATGAAAAGTAAAATGTGATGCCTAAAGTGTCTCGGTTCAGGACTGTACTTAAGAAATTTTTGCAGAGGGCTCATCAGGCGTCTTACAAGCCCACGGCAGCCATTCTATAGTGACTTGCTATGCGAATTTTTGTGAATGAATTAGAAAAAGAACTCTCACAAATATGGTGGTCTTATAAAGAATTAACGTGAAAGTTTACTTAAAGGACTCTTTAGAGCCAGAATTATTCGCACAATTTTCTGGGGTGGGTGGGTTGGGGCGGGGCAATGGGAAAATTCAAACTTGTTAACCCCTCCCTTGGTTATGGCCCTGCCTCTGACTCCCTCCATTTAATTCAGTACAATCTCAGCCTACAGAACTTGAAATAACACGTTGTGAGCCTCTTTCCCACGTTTCACATTTCTTTATGGTTCGCTCAAGCAAATCAGGACCTAACATTCTCTTGAATCTTGGGCCCCCTATAATTAAGTACAGTACTCCGGACTTGCTGGAATTCTTGACCTATAGTGTCCGAACCGGTTCAGCAGGTGCTTCAATATAGCTTGCAATGTCCCTGTGAGTTGATCAATCCCTCTTTTTAATATGACTGTGTGGGCAAACAATCAGGTCAACCACATAAATTTACAATGAGGAACACACAGTACATTGACAAAAGTACCATGGATGGCGAATTCACGTGAAGCATGGATAGTAGCTATTGCCGTACATTTCCGTTCAACACAAATAAAATACTTTTGTCCTTCCGAGAAAAAGTGTTGCCTCCTGATGTAGAAGCCTTCTTCGGAGGCTTTCGACCTTCCCTTGGTCATGGTATCAGAGTGTGTATGATACTTGGATCTCACTAGAAACGGCAAAGTTGTCAGTACAAGACATTTTGGGCAGCAGTGGTTGCGACTGTGTGCAAGTACTGATCCTTGTGTTTCTCCGTCCAGGTGGCGAATGTATTCTGGGCGGTCCACTGGGCAGCACTGTTAGGATGACTGCTGCATCCACGGCACATTCACATCTTCCAAATACGTTACTGAACTTCAGCTACTACATTCGCCATCTACCGGACAAGGAGCTCTACAAAAAGGTCATCGCTTCCCGTTGCTCGTCATTTGGGCAGCAGTGGTTGCGGCTATGTGTAAGTATTGATCCTTGTGTTGCTCAGTCCAGGTTCGTTGCTTTTTTGTACACTCGATTCTGTATTGCGCTTTTGCCCGCTTCCATTGCTGCCTCTATTTTGTGTTTACTTTTTGCATTGCTAAACTTGAGCATGCGGACTTGTGCTGACCTAGCAAAGGAATTGCAGGCTCTTCGTGAGGAGGTTCCCGAACTGAAAACTAGCCTAGTGATGTTTAATGACATCTGTGAACGTGTGAAAAATTACAATGAGACACTGACCACAGAAAACAAGGCCTTGGGAGATAAAAATATGAACTTAGTAAACAAATGAGTGATCTCGAACAATATTCGTGACTCAATAATGTTGAGCTGAAAGGCATCCCCGAGTCGAAAGGCGAAGACTGCCTGGCAGTCGTCCAAACTATTGGTGAGAAGATTGGTTGCCCAATCGCCAATACAGATATAGACACTGCGCACCGGGTGCCCACGAAAAATGGAAGCCACATTACTGCGAGATTCTGTTCGCTAAATAAGAAGGCTTAATTCACTAAAAAGGTAAGAAAGGTGCGGCTGCCTACCGCGGACATAGGGTTTGCCCGGTGCATAGGCCCCAAACCTGTGCATGCGAACGATCACCTCACGCCAGAGCGAAAACGCCTTTTTGCGAAGGCACTTGCGCTTAAAGGAGCACACCAGTGGAAGTGCCTCTAAACCGATAATTGCGCTATCAAAGCCCGGATGACTGATGGCAGCCGCGTGTTTCGAATTGCATGTGCAGAAGACCTTGGTATCTTACGTTAGATATGCTGTCGTTTCTCATTTTAAACCGGCCTTAAATCACCATGGCTATCTACACGCGCCAACAAACGACAGATTTCTTACACGAAAAGTGATCAGCATCATCGCTTCTGCACCTAAACATCCGCTGTCTTAGAGAACACCATGATGATCTTGTTGCGTTCCTTTCTCGATCATTCCCTCCCTCTTATATGTTTGGCTGAAACATGGTTATCTGGCAATGAAGGCAACTTCATACCAGGTTATCATTCTGAATATTGTAATCGCGAATGGTGGTGGAGGTGCCCTACTTGTAAACTCGTCCTTAACATACACGCGTCGTCTTGATATCAGATTTAAAAAAATATTCCCTGTTAATCTGTCTGGCTTGAATTTATCCATAGTGTTATACCAATTAACAGTCGTAACACCATCGTAGCTTCCATTTATCGGTCACCTTCATCTTCGTATCCGGAATTTTGCAGTGAATTAAGCAACATTCTTAATAACTTGGTAATCAAAAATAAGAACGTTGTTATACCTGGAGACATTAACATTAACATCATCAATCCTGATAGTGCATCATGTTGAGAGTACATGCAATGTTTATACAGCTTTGGCTTTTCTTCACATAATTCAGCTCCAACTAGAAATTATTTACTGGGCTCCAGTACACTAATAGATCATATCTCCATTTCATCTGATCACATTGCAGGAGTGGTAGATCATTGCATTACCAGACCATGATCCTACTTTCTTCACCTTAGGCTTTAAAAATATAAAGAGTAATAATACATTGACAAAGCGGCGATTTGACGCCGTAAAATTTGTGCAGTTAATTCGTGCCGTACATTGGACATCAGTGAGTAAGGAGGATTGTGCAGAAAGGCTTTTGCGTCTTTCTCGGAAACAATAGCTATGTGCATAGAAAACTGCGCCACTTACACTACTGTGACGAAGTGGTTTGGTCCACCCAGAAATCCATGGATTGCTAACTCACTGTTCAAGTCTATTAACAAAAATAATAACCTTCATAAGAAATAAAGTCGCAGCTTTTTAACCTTACATAAATTCCCACTTTCACGAATATTCTACAACGTTATCATCTTCTTTATTAAGGCGCGTTAAGCGCAATTATTACCAGGATCTTACTGTAAAAAACATAAGCAACACGATGCGGCGCTGGAAAATTATTAAAGAGATTCTGAACAAAAATGATCGCTCAGAGACCACAATGAAATTAAAGCAAGGCGACGAAATGTATACTGATCCTCTTAGAATAGCTAACGCACTCAGTGAGCATTTATGCGTATCTACGGATACACGGCAGCCGGCTCGTCCTTTACCTGATATACCTCGGCGTGGTCATACCTTTTATCTGCATTCGACGACTTCAGATGAAGTTCACCAGGTCATCACATTTTTGAAGTCTACAAGCGATGGCTTAGACCACATTGATCCTTGTAAAGTAAAACTAATTTCACTTGAAATATCGACAGTTTCGGCACTAATAATTAACGAACTGTTCTCAACAGGGGCGTTTTCAAGCTGTCTTAAAGCTGGTACAGGGTGTCTACCAAGTTGAGATTTTCAAATTCCCTGAGTTTTCCAGGTTTTCCATGAGTGCCTTTGCAAAATTCCCTGAGTGACACAGAACGTTGTTTTATCTGAAGACCGGCTGACACCATGTCGAACGATGCTGTCACTCTCAAGTAGGCATGTTAACAAATAAAAAAAACGTCTTAATCCAGTTTGAATAGTAAGGAGTAATGTTTATTTTATTCAAGATAGAAAATTGAAGGCCGGGGTTAGTAAAATGCACAGCAAATAATATATCTTTGAAAAAATATGGTAAATCCCATTGCAAATCGAGTCGAACATTTTCAAGTACGAATAAAAAAGAGGCATACAGAATGAAATGTTTTCGAAAATGACCTATTTCTATGAACTGATAGCAAGCTCATTGGTATTAAGCCCGAGCATTGACACAAGCGAGATTCTCTCTGCAGCTGAAAGTGAACATCAACTGTCCTGACATACTCACAGCCCACGCACAATGCCTCAGTGTTGCGTTTCACTGCTTTAAAGAGTTTATTTTGGTTTGGATGAGGGTCACCTGCATCTCGGCATCCGCCAACACTTTCCTTTTTGAGCTCAAGCTCCTTCAAAGAATAGGCGGCAGAGTTCATTTCCCATTCATTCCTCCATGCAACGGTCCTTTCTGTTCTCGTCCTCGTTCTGCCGCATGTTCGTCCCACGGACCATTTCAAGCATCTTCTTGGTCAGTTGCACAGTCAACGTCCGATTTTTCGGACTCCCTAGGGGCCGCTAAAGCTTCCGAAAAATCGTGCAGTCCGAAAAAATGAATGCATGTCTTTTACTGCCCAAGGACTTATTACACTTAGTACACTTATTAGGCATATCGGTGCTCGTACTGTGACAGGAGACGGCGGGTGCGCGCGTGTGCAATTAGAGAATACGTACTCTTTCCCGCGCTTGTTAAGCTTCACTGCAATACTTTACATATGCTTAACCGCGTAACATTTTAATGCTGAGGCGAAGCTGCCTTTCGGGAACAGGCATTGTGCAACGCGTTGTGCTTTCCGAGCTTCGAAGCCAGTCGCGAGAATTACAGAGGCGGAGTCGGTACCATTGCTGACAGCGGCAAATTCTTTCAATGAAAAATACGGCACCTAACGGCAAGAACTTTAATAGCAAACGTAGAAGCAGCTAGGCCTCGCGTTGCCGCGGTGGTGACTACGGCTGCCAGCGGATCTGCGTGCGAGAGCGCCGGTTCGACGCGGCGAGGTAATTAAAACTGCGGAAGTGGTTGCTCTGATTAATGCCGTTTCGGACCTGCGATCACGGCAAAAGTCCGGAAAATCGGACGGTGAGGGGTTCTTGCATCCGAAATTTCAAACGTTCTAATACATTGACTCTATGGAGTACGTGGTCGTGCCGCGAAGCCGCTCGAATTATGGGGTGTCCGGAAAATCGGTCGTTGACTGTACACTGGCAACTCCTCCAGCCAACGACACGGTGTCAAAGACAATTCCTTACGATTCCTCTCTTTCACTCGACTTTCGTTCCCTTTCAATAGAATGACAGCTAATTTTCCCTGATAGAAGCACAAATTCCTTGAGTTTTCCCTTGGTATTTCCAGACTTCCAAGATCCCTTAGAATTCACCGTTTTCCCGATTTTCCCGGTTGGTAGACACCCTGTGGTAGAATAGTTCCTGTTTTCAGGAAAGGTGATCAGACTTCAGTAGGGAATTACAGGCCAATTTGTATCCTTTCTTTTTTTTGTAAAGTGAATGATGTATGGATGCGAAATAAATTTGCTTTGATTTCACTTGAAAAGCTATTCCACACTCGATTAATGCGTTACTTAAAGAAATTTAACCTTTTGTCTCCTCAGCAATTTGGATTTTGTGAAAGATATTCAACCGAATTGGCACTTAATTATTACTTCAACTGAAGAAATCAAGCAAGCAATTGACAGAGGTCTAATTGTGGGTTCTGTATTCATCGATCTGACGAAGGCATTCGACACCATAAACCATCGCGTACCACCTGTTAAATTCGAATCATTTGGTATATCTGGTCCTCCACTAAACTTTATTAGAGACTACTTGAGTAACCGGTCACAAATGGTACAGATTAACGGCCATCTCTCATCATTCAAGCTATTTAACGTAGGAGTCCCGCAGGGATCAATTTTAGGTCTACCTTTGTTTTTGATGTTTGATAATGGCCTACCCACTATTCTTGCTAAGACCAAGTGCATACTTTACGCTGATGACACGACCATCTTTACAGTAAATCAATTGCCCCACTCCAGTCTAACTTTAACACCGACTCAAACAATATTACTTTATGGTGCCAAAATAATCATCTAAACATTAATCCCACTAAAGCGACATTTATGGTGTTCCATTCCCAGCGAATTTCAATCGACGTCCCACCTTCTGTTCACATTGGCGATTACATCATACAGGTTTCAAACGAAGCGCGGTTCCTCGAGGTCATCTTAGATACTGAACTAAAATTTCATGGACACGCTAGATCACTTGTGAAAAAGATTGCATTTGGCATGCACATCATCGTCAAGACAAGAACTTATTTTCCACCTCTTTGTATTTTGCTTATATTAATAGCCATCTTTCGTATTGTGTATCATCATGGGCCAATACGTATTCTAAGCATACTGAACGCCTGCAGCTAGTTCAGAACCCAGCTATGAGACTAATGACTTTCAGCCCATTTGATTGTCCAGCAGGTCACCTTTTCCTAGACTTAACATTCTCCCGTTACAATTATTCTGTCAGATACTATCCATAATCGCATATAGGCTCATCACACGCGACACCTTCATTGAATGTATTGATCCTGAACACATTACTAACAACAACAGTACCCGGTTTTGCCTGCGCAAAAAACTTCTTTTTCATGCTGTAAGGACGAATTACGGCAAGTTCACAGCCCTCTTCTCTGATATAGAGATATGGAATTCATTACCTTTCGACATAAAATAATGACACGACGTTCATACATTCTACGTGCGAACCAAGAAATATTTCATTCAGGAAATAACCAAATCACCTTAATTTCTTAATTACCTATCAATATGTATGTCATTTTGCTGCATACCTTTTGTTTTTGTATAAGTAATTAATTTATTGATTATGAAACGAGTTTGGTCCCTCATGTCGGTTTGATTATTTTTGTTAATATTCGTTGTTATTCTGCTTGTTCAGACGCTTTCGATTATTTTTAGTTTCAATAATTAGCATTACCATTAATTGTGTATCCAATTACCTAATTATTATTATTGTTGTTCACCTGACCGTGCTTATTCTTTGCTGTTCTTGCATAACAACCCTATTTATGTAATCATAGGAGGTCCCCCTGGCAGCTCTTTTTTTTCAGAACTTTGAAACATCCTGCTGTAATACTATTACCATGTAATTCCAACTTGACTGTTGCAATAAACTTTACTTCGCTTGACCTGTGGCTGCTCCTGCACTTTCAGCCAGTGCCCCTGAGCGGGTTGACCCAGTGGCATTTGTTCGCCAAAAGCCATCGATCAGACCACGGAATTTCTTTGGCAGCCGACGCTTCAAGCTGCTGCAGCAACATCAAGCCAGTTTTGCGGCAAAACCAGTGGTCCGTTTATTCGATTCACCGGTTATTCGAATTCGAAAACCGGGTAACCGGAGGGATCGGCTGGGCTGCCTGGATATTCTGTTATAAAACTGTATAGCTTATTATTTATTCCTTGCATGTAACTGTGTTTTTTCTACAAATGTTCTCCTACAAATGATCTTCAATGTTTGTTCTATGTGAAATTCAATTACTGACCCTCCCTGTAACGTCCCTCAAGTGAGGGTTAACAGTATGACTAAATATAATATGTATAATATTCGGATATTCGAATATGCGGATATTTGTTTTTGTGTGCTAGTACATAATTTTTTTAATTAGCCATAACTTCATGGCGCGAATGCCGTACAAGAGAACGAGGAATTACTCCAAGCCTATGTCAACACTGCGCATGTGTTTGAGTATCCCGCTTTTGAAAGCCACGCCTAGGGCAAATGCTACCGCAAACATTCTTTAACTTGCCACTACCATTATCTGCAGCGATGTGGCGTCCCCCGTCTCCATCGTTTTCCCTCTGATGAAGGCACCCATGATGAATCAAGTGAGGGATTCATTTGGCTGAAACGGTTCGTGTAGAGATATATCTCACCAATCTTTTCTGAACCGGGACGCCCAGCACAGCTTGGTGCCTGCTAGTTAGAGAGCCTCCTTTCTCGACCTTAGGTACCAGGGCCTCCAATATGGGTAGCCAGATGCCAGTGGGAGGAATCTGGCATCGATATATGGACGCATGCTGAACATAGCCCCTCCAGTTGACGAAAGCTGGAGGGCCACTAGCCAGGCTGAACCAGTGGCACTCCTTATACTGTTCAATGCGCAGCCCCGTGTCAGTCAGCTGTTAGGCGTATCTGTTAGAGACCCGGCTTGGAGACGCTCTGAAATGATGGAAGGCCCGCGGAGCCGAAGTACCTCTAATAGCACAAACTGCAAAAAACGAAAAAAAAGATGAAAAAGAAACGAAAGAAAGAAGAAAACGACTAATAAAATAGTAATAACTATTAATAATAGTGATACCGTAATAACTTTAATAATAGCAAAAACGACTACCCTACGCTGGGCAAAGAAAGAAAGAAAGAAAGAAAGAAAGAAAGAAAGAAAAAGAAAAGGAAGAAAGAAACAAAGAAACAAGAAAACTACTATTAATAATAGTAATAACGCGTGCAACGAAGCCTCATCCTCAAGCTCGGAATGCATGCTTTCAATTGCAAGTACGCTAAGAGACGTTGCTTCTGTCAGAAGCTGTCAGCTTCTTCGCGTTTATCTACAAAAATGGCGCGTGCCTCGACATCTAAAGAGGCGGAAATTGATTTATTAAATCGGTATTTCTTTTAATGTCATGTAGTTTAACCCCCACCCTCTTTCGTGCATTTTCTCAAATTTTTTTTATTGAAATGAAAATAAAAGAAAGAGATGTAGTCGCTCTATAATGGTGACGGCCACTCCATCTCGCATAGCAGAAACAACAATACAGAAGATATATATATGTAGGAAGAAATGGAAAAGAAACAACATCCTAGGGCCAGAAATCCACAGCACGCAGTCTTACACACACACGCATACACAAACATATAGATATAAAAGGAGAAGGCAAGTCGCACCACACTGAGTTTGTAAACAGAGTCACAACTCACGCACGCGGCCGCCATGCTGTCTGTGATGAGCAGGTAAACAGGTGAGGAATACACACTAATAAAATAAGGCACGCACAGAGATACGAAAGTCAAAAGTGAGCTTCAAGACACAATACAAGAGAGTATAACCCACGTAATATGCGAGCGCTCATAAATGCAAATAATGGAAGCAAGTTGTAGTTACATTATCTTACTATTCAGTGCGGCATCTAGTACTCGTCAAGGATGTTTGTGTCTTCGAAAGAATGTTCGAGTGCGTTTAATGCTACTCGCTGCGTTATTTTCGATGACCAAGGCCCAGTTATTTTGCGCGCGAAAAAGGTAGGTGAAGATCAATGGATTGTAGCCTTTGTTGTAAAGCTGCCGTCTTTGCGTCGCGGGTGTGGGGAATTCGAGGAGTAGATGGCGAACATCCTCAACGTCGCTGGCACAGGAGTAAGAAGCGAAGGATGAATCCCGTTTTATGCGACATAGAAAAATATTTTGTGTATGCTGTCCCACGGTGCAGTCGATGAAATACTGTCTCGATACTTTTCCAAAGTTCTACATCCAGCAGGTATTCTAGTTGGGGGTCCACTTCGTGAAGAATCGATTCCTTAGTATTTTCATTAAACCAGGTTGATATTCACAATTCTTTCTTTAGAACTTTTATTATGCGTTGCGTATTTATTGGTGGTAAAGGGAACAGTTTAATTTCTGCATCTTTATGGGCTGATTTACCAACGATTCAGCTAAGTTATTGCCTGCAATACACCAGCATGTCCCGGGACCCACTGTAATATCACTTCATATTTTCTTGCAGTAGCCTGCGTTAAACTGTTTAATACTGCGTACGTTATCCCTGAGCATGATTGGTTGTTGTTATTTTCAAGACATGATAAAGCCGATAAGGAGTCCACCACTTTTGTTGTGTCTTATTCTTCTATTGCCCCTTTCCCGTCCCCCAGTGTAGGGTATCTGCCAACCAGACGCATTCCTGTTTAACATCCCTGCCTTCTCTCGTTTTTTCGTCCTCCTCCTCATATATTTTGATAAAATATGCGGCTTGCAGAATTGCCATTAATTCCGCCACTGTTTGGGACGACGTGCGTCCTAGCCGACAAGCGTACTCTACCTGTAAGGATCGTATAATACAAGCTGCAGTCGCACTGCCTTTGATCACGGAACTCTCCGTGTAGACGTGAACAGTGACTTCGTACTTGACAAATAGCTGGTGTAAAGCTAATTGTTTCACTGCTAGCGTGGAAACATCACTTTTGCTTTTAGGACCTTCGTTTGACGTTTATATATTCAGCGCCTGTAGAAGCCATGGTGACTAGCAGGGTTCTGAGTGCCAAAAAATTGATCGTGGAAGTCGTGATTTATGCTCCTGAAACATGGCGTGTATCTGAGCACCCGGACGGCTCTCTATCACTGAAAGAAGCGGTTGCGCAGAATGCTGAGCAGTAATTCTGAGCAGAAGCCGGCATGTTTCCAGGCTGGGAATTAGGGTGAAATCTAGTTCCCGCGCTTCTGCAATAGTGAGGTGGGGACGGTTCTAATATTGTCTGTCCACTCAGAAGACGATCATCTAGTTTCCTGAATGCGTTGGACATAGAGTGTTTTGTACTTCAAACTGAGGACAGGGGCACAACAGGTGATCAGTGTTCTCCTCACAGCGGCAGACATCACAAGAAGAACTGTCAGCCATTTAAATCAGTGCTGAATAAGCTTTCGTGAAGGCAACTCCTGCTTAACAGAACCAGGGGGCTCACAGCTTTTTTACAGCGAAGGTGTATATGGGTAGCCAATTCGTCCATCCGTCCGTCCGTCTGTCGCATGTACGCCGGAAACTCCTCCGCCGCAACCCCATGCGCATGCGCGAAAAAAACAATAAAGAGAAAGAGAGGCGCGCGATTGGCTATGCCAGTAGTGACGCCGTTGCTCTCCGTCGCCGCCGAGCGCGCCCGTAGCAGTTTCTCACCGGCTCCGAAATGGGTAGGCCACGCGACATACGTACTCCTGAGGAGCAGGCTGCTTTCGATCAGCAACGCCACGAGCAGAACCAAGAACGAGCTCGTCTGCGCGGTACCGATGCTGCAGCCTGGGCACAAGAACAAGCTCGTGCAACCGAGAGCAAGCAGCAACTGCGTACTGAGGATCCGACTGCCTACTCAGCCGTCATTTAAGGAACCATCGGGATTAACCCAGTGATAAACACCGGGTCCGCACGTTTCAGCATGGTTAACCATCAGTACGGAGTGCTTAGGCGGTGGCTTTTCTTTTTGTGTGTGTGAGGCCATTTGTATACACTGCGCAATATATTTTGCGCGAACACAGCATTCACACTTCTTCAAATCTCTACACTTCAGGATTTCAGGATTATTTGGAGCCCCAGATGAGTATTTTCCACGCCTTTAGTGCTTTCAATGGCAATGTTATTATTGATAAAAATAAGAAAAATAGTCCTCACTTGTTTATGTTCTCTCGGGCATTCTACTTTGTTGAGTCAACTCAGGAACAAGAATGGTCGCTTGTACCGGGTGTCCCAGCTAAAATTAGAAGCTCCTAAATATAAGTGACATAATATACGATTGTGAGACCTACGCCGTTCAGTTAGCAGTCTTCATCCGCCACCAAAGTAATTATTGCGTGGTAATTACCGGCCAACTAAAGAATCTTACTTAAACATTTTTTTTTAAATTTCATTTGAGGAAGCAGCTTCCAATGACAAAATAATTGTTGTGTCCTAAGGCAAAACACTCAGTCGTTTTCATCGCGCTATGTCAAGCACAATCAGTGGTTGGTAATAATTTATTGAATTGTACGGCAGGTTTTTGGCGACGCGGACTCAGGTCTCCCACGACGGGACGTCGAGATCTTATCTCAGGGCCGCCTCGCGGGCCGGCTGGACGGCCAATTCTTTTTCGCGATTTTCATTATAGCGCGCGAAATCGGAAAAGTGCCGTGTAATTGCGCGCCACGCGCGCTGACAACAGCGCTCCCAAAATTGGTTTGAAGAAACTGTGCTTCGTCTCAGACATCAGGTGCAACGCTGCGGAAGCGACACGCAAGAAGTGCGGGGACGGAAATTTGCCACTCCGCGCGTTTCAATCATGCTTCGCTGCGCGCCAACCGCGTTTGCTCGCGCGAGCGTGCTCGCGAGGTTGCCGCTACGGGCTGCTAATAATTAAAAAAAAAAACTCGAGAAAAAGCGACGCAAAGCAAAATGATCTAAAACAACGCATTACAGCCGTATACCAAGGTTTGTTTGTTTCTAAGGATGAAAACTTTTTTCTCATTCAATGCGGAGTCTACACTATAAAGAACAGTTTTGCAGAATCGCAGTCAAGAACATCCATTTCCAAATGCGAACGCAGCCACTGCAAGAAGTATCTCTAGCCTCCGCATCGTTACTCTGGATGTCTGAGTATAACTCCACTCCTTGCCTGCATGGCAACCGCCTGGCCATCGCGATCGGGTGCAAGCGTTGCGTGGAACACACAGCTCGCGATCAGCGGAAACCAGCACTGACAGTTTGCCACTTCTAGACGGTTGCCGCATAAAGAAGTGGTTGCCGAGTTAGGCAGTGAGAGGACTTCATTAAGGTCGCTTTTCGGACCACTGGTGTCAAGGTTCGTGGATGCGCAATCGCGCCACGACTTTCCATAATTCGCGTGCTACGAGTGCAGCGCGGAAAAATATATTTACGCACGGCATGGACTCAGTAGGTTGTTCCAGGACGTAATAGTAAAAACCACGTCTTAAATTTTAAAAATTAAACAATAACTCATTAATGTTATCTGATTAGCTGGATAATTAGCACACAATTATCCTCCTGGAGGAATAGGTAGGGTGACTGAACAGTGCAGTCCTCTAATCGTATATTGTGCCACTTTGTTTAACGGATTGGCAACGTCAGCTGGGATACCTTGTATAATAAAACTAAAAACAGCCGTGAGCAGATTTGTCCCCTAACAAATTAAATCAGGATAAGAAGTCATGAGCTAACACGTCATGCGCTAACACGCAATCTCTGTTGTAAATGGTAATATCGTAAATTTACACAAATCCTTTGCTCGCAGAGTAATGAGCATCCGGCTAAATCACTGCGTGCAAATTTGCGCCTCGTTGACCTCCCTACCTTTCCTTCCTTCTTTTCATGCTCCTCCTGCTTCACTCTTCTTTACGTTGGTCTTTATGCAGTTTTGTTGAAAGGAAATCAGCGCCACCTGTAAAAAAAATTTCATAGAATGAAAGACACAGCCTGGTTATTGTTTGGCATTGCATTGTAACAGTGCGTTAGCGCCGTCGATGAGAAATACGGCCCTACAGTGGTAGTCGTATGCCTAACAACGATCGTGCATTACCGAACAGAGACTACCGGAATAACTATTAAAGAGAAGTGCACGGTGCTGCTGCTGAAGTTACCCTCAATGAATTTCTGGGTAACTCCATAGGGTTGAGTCGTTGACCGGAATTATCAGAGTAATCATCGAAGCTCTTTATTTTATAGATAAATAAAACACGCAGTGGTGACCATGTACGCGTAAGGCCGAACACTATAGTATCTGTTAATAAATAAAAGTAACGAACAGGTGCGCCCAGTCATCAGTGGCGACGCGTCTTATTCACTTCAGCAATTAATTATTTCTGGGATTTGCCGTGTCAAAACCACAGTCTGGTTATAAGGTAATAGGTGACTCGGGATTAATTCTGACCACTTGAGATTCTTTAACACGCACCTAAATCTAAGCACACGAGCGTTTTTGCTCGTGTAAGACGGCGCGCTTCCTCCCCGCTTTTCACCCTTTCGTACGCAAGATCGAGCCGCGATCGCCGGCTCACCCCCGCACGCTTTGACTCGCACATACAGGATACGGCGCGCGGCGACGATTTTATCGCCATTGGACTCTATAGGGAACGTCACGGCGACGGCAGAAATATCTATATAATTGCTATTAAAATTATGGCGTTTTACGTGCCAAAACCACTTCCTGATTATGAGGCAGGCCGTAGTGGAGGACTCCGGAAATTTTGACTACCTGGGGTTCTTTAACGTGCACCTAAATCTAAGTACACGGGCGTTTTCGCATTTCGCCCATATCTAAATGCGGCCGCCGTGGCCGGGATTCGATCCCGCGACCTCGTGCTCAGCAGCCCAACACCATAACCACTGAGCAACCACGGCGGGTAATTGCTATAGCTATAAAACACGCTGCACGCACGTTGGCACGCGCCGACTGATTCGTATACGACTCTGGTGTTTTCTTCTTTTGTGTGTGTTTTGTGGGCGTCCGCCAAGCTGGTTCGCCATGCCTGCGAGTTGTTGCGAGGTTGGATGCGTAAATCGCACGAAAAAACGCAGTTTTTACGCTTTTTCTCTTTACTCAGGAGACGAAAAGCGGCGACAAACGTCGGTGTTGGCGATGCACGCGTCGCTTCAATTGCCAGCCGTCAGGCGCCGACGCAAGATGCGCAGTTCACATCTTCACTGGTAAGTGCGGTTCTCTGGTGAGCGTCATTGCACGTATCTACGCTGGCAAGAATGAATGTGAATGTTTCCGCCGGAGCTTGAAAAAAAAAAAAACGCTACTCGAGCATACGCAGCTTATGAGCAATGCAGTTGAATTTTATCTGTGGTTGCGCAGCTTTTTATTAGAGGCGAGTCACATGTAAGCACGCGGCGCTCCTCCCGCAGATTGAATTTGATGGACGCTGTTCTGTGCGTATCGCTAGCTAGGCATATACGTCGGCGAACGTTCGGTCAACGCTTCGGATCGTTTTTCCAGCTGTCTACGAGGAAAGGATGAGACACTGCTCGCCGCAAGCGAACAGCATTTCGACGTACCGCTTACGGGCAGCTTCTGGTGGCGAACTCACGTACTCGGACAAATCCATCGCCGCAGATGTCGTGGCAGCTATGGCGAGAGGTAAACGTTTCGCCCACCAGCTATTTGCGCTCGTCTCGCACTTCGCTTTGCGCGTGGTCTGTGACGTTGCGCTGCTTCCGAAAGTGAGAGGCCCATGAAGTGAACGGCGGGCGCAGGTAAACGCGACGGGAACACGGAAGCATGCACAGCCCGCTATACCATTCATCACTAACAAGGAACAGATGAAACACCTACGACCGATATGTATAATAACTCGTATATGCACAACGCAGACGCGCATTGACACACGATGTTCCGCGCCGCGACTTCAAACACAAAGAGAGCAGCAAATTAGGGGCATTTTTGTTTTTCGCGCAATACTTTTCGCTTATCACAAATTACCAAACACACGCATTTTATTTCAACACTTAAACTGCTCCGGCAAGAAGCAGGAGCTAAATGGTTGTAAAAACAGAAACGAGGTCGCTTTACTTCAGGTGCTTCGGGTTTCAGCCAGCTGCTGGTTCCTTCTTGTGTCACAATAGCTTTGACGCGAATATGACACAGCTCGCGAGCGCTCGGTTCCGCTGCCTTCATCGAACGACACATGCTTCCTCTAATCAGATGACCAGCCGTAACCACATAGACAAAACATGCTTTAGAAACTCGTACTTGGACAACAGCTCGTATTTTTATTATTATTATTACTGTGCGCTAAACGTACTCAGAAGACAAAACACCAACAATTTTGTGCAAGTGGAAACGAAAATAGGAAAAAAAAAAAAGAGTTACTGAGTCTTCCGCGATGAGCACATGTCGGATGGCGTAGTTGGCAGTTGGTCCGGACGTCACATATGTCGCGAAACTACTAAGCCACCTGCTGCAGCTACGTTGAGGCAGATGGGAACCCCGGCTGCGAGGACGTGTACTTGCTGACTGCCTTCGTTCCCTCGGACACGGCATGGCGGGCAAGCTCACCGGGTAGCAGCAGCCGCGTCACAGTCTGGATCTCGCGCGCCGTGACAGTGCTACGTCGGGAACAGATGGAAAGCTTCGAGGCCTCTTCGCCGATGCGGTCCAAGATGTCGCCGACGAAACTGTTCATGATGGCCATTGCTTTGCCCGAAATTCCAGTGTCCGGATGAACTTGCTTAAGCACTTTGAAAATGTAAAGGCTGTAGCTCTCACGGCGCCGGCGCCGGCGCTTCTTGGCGGCACCGTCGATGGAACTCGATGCAGCTGGCTTATGTGCCGCCTTGCCGCTCTTCGTCCGCAGCGTCTGTTGCTGCTTGGCTGAAGCCGCCATCTTCGTCGCTACTTTGGATGACATAGCCACCGCCGATAGATTGAAAACGTACAAGATGCAGTGACCGAAGAACGTCAGAATGTCAGCCGTCGCTGGCTGCGCTCCTTTTATCACGGTCGTTGTGTTCTACGTATATACTCTCGTGGGCGGCCGCGCACTATCTTGATCTCTTCATGCTCCAGGGCCACGTGACGTGCAGCGCTGTTCGCTGCTCTCAGCAGCAAGGGCAGAAGCGCACGTCACCACTGAGACTATTGTCTCCTTCACCTGCCATGTAAAGTCGACCGCAAAAGTTTAGCACTGAAGGATTGAAGCATAAGCACTCATACATCGATCATCATGACTGCAATGACCAGGCCCAAGGCTCCCGAACCACTTTCGTGCATGTTAGTACAGTCGACAGAAAAAGTTTAAGAAAGAATTATGGGGTTTTACGTGCCGAAACCACGTTTTGATTATGAGGCACACCGTAGTGGGGGGCTCCGGAAATTTTGACCCCTGGGGTTCTTTAACGTGCACCTAAACCTAAGTACACGGGTGTTTTTGGCCCCATCGAAACGCGGCCGCCGTGGCCGCGTTTCGATGCGCGCGACCTCGGGCTCAGCAGCCCAACACCACAGCCACTAAGCAACTACGGCGGGTGACAGAAAAAGTTTACGGACCACGCGAGCTCGTACCAAGCTGCCTCTCCGCGTCAGTGGTGCGAAACCTACTGTCAAAAGCAGCATTAGACCGGAAATAAATCCTTGTTTTCCATCGGCATGTCAATTTTCTGGGTCATACTAGGTTTTAATGCATAGGCATTCTAGGGCTATACTTACCTCGGACTACGAGACAGTCCTGTCAGCGCGCGTTCAGTCGACGCCGGGGCTCGAAATAGACTGTGACGTGCAAACAAAAGCGCTCACCTCTAAGCACAACTATACCACGCAGATCACTCAACCTGAACCTGACTGAATCTGACCCTGACAAGCCGAGCTAATAGATGAAAGGGGCCTACGTCGAAGGCTACCGTGAGAACCACTTGGATTCCCAGATTGCTACACGCTTGCGCCATATTGGGTGCGAAGGTGCAACATACACTTTTAAGCAAAATTACACACTTTGGATCGTATCTTACCACACAACAATAATCGTCATCTGTCTTGTCCGCATTTCCTTTCTTTAACGCTGCGAGCCCGGAACTTCCAAGTGACGAACGGCATGCGCGTTGTCATCACGACAGAGCACTCTCGACAGGAAAGTAATGAGCGCGGCGTTTTCAAGAAAGGAAACGCAAGCAAGACAGATGACGATTATCGTTGTGTGGCAAATATACACCCAAAATGTTGCAACTGTTTTTATAGTGCTGGAAGCGAAAGCTTAAAGTCCCACCTGCGCTGCAGTTCTGATTAGGTGGGGTAGTCTTCCCGGCTTCGGGTATGCGCTTGACAACACTTGAAAGCACTATAATAGGTAGTGACTGCCTTTGAAGGCGTGCGACATGGTAGGTTACTGCTCGGTGCCGCAGTGCCGGACGTACGCAACGAAGCCCGGTGTCAGCCTTATTAGGCAGTTTTAGTTGGGCGTCCGCGACCACCCACGTACGTACGCGCGAGGTTGTGCGCGCGTAGCGAAGCGCGCGCGCACGATTCGGCAATAGTGGGCAGGACGCAGAAGTTGAGAAGGGGATTGTTGACTTGCATGCGTAGGAACCAGTAGTGTGCTACTCAGCGCCGCTATATGCCCTTCTGAAACTGTGTAGCCAATATCAGTCGCCACGAAGTCAAACCACAAGCCGGAGTCACATCTTCGGCAAGAGCGACATGGAAAAATGCGCTCTCGTGGACACGCGAGAACGTCCCGCAAAGCCCGCAGCGGACGCTACGCAGCTTTTGAAAAGCTGCGGGCGCATGCAAGATATCGTGCGTGCTCCTGCATACCGCGCATGCGCACTGAGGCCTCCGCGGCTTTGCTGCGTACGCAGAGCTGCTGCAGACGCCCAACTAAAACTGCCTATTCACACCCGCAGGGCAAGAAGTTGCGTGAAGCTTGGATCGCGAAACTTAAAACCGGCAAGCAGCCATCGCCTAAACTCGGGTGTGCAGCAGGCACTTTCCAGAGAAAGATTTATGATACCGCGTCGGGAGCTGCGACGTCGGGTGAGCAGCAGAAAGCGCGCACTGAGACGCTCGCCCGTGCGCGCTGCCTGGCTAATGTCATGAAGCTATGGTCTATGAACGTGTTGATGCTAGATACTGGCAAGTTCATTTTGGTGGAAAGGGAACGGTAAAAAGCCTGGCATATGCTCATCCTTGTGTAGTACCAAACAATGTATAATGTAGTGGATTGACAAAAAGCAGCAGCGAGTAATTGCTCGCCAAGAAGATCGATAAACATACAGTGCGACGCAACATGAGAAATAATGATATCTAAACGTGAAAGACTTTAGAAGAAAAGAAAAAAAGGAGATTGAATCGTCGCGATGGAACATCACAACCCATTGGACCACAGATCTCAAGCGAATGTTCAAAGGACATGCTACAACGAATATTTTGATGTCTGTCGGATATCCACAGAAGTCCCAATGATGTACTACGGATGTCCGTAGGATTGTCCAGCGCAAAAGAAAAGCACATCCAAAAAACGTCCATCGTACGTCAAAATCAGATATTCGGACGTCTACAGGACGTTTGACTATAATCCATTGGACCACCAACGTCCTACAGGTGTCCAGCAGAGATCAGAAACGGGACATTCGAACGTCCCTAGGACATATGTAAGCCCGTGGACCATTCTTGGATGTCCATACCTCCCCACCATAGGGCCGCTTCGACGATGAACTTCCACTAAATTCTTTGGTTCGCAATGTAAGCCTGGAAGTCGTCTTGTCGTAGTACTTTCCATATTTTTTGTAGCTCCCGCGACGTTCTCTTAAAGGTTAAGGCATTGTCGGAGTAAATGGTACTTGGGAGTCCGCTTCTTGCAATGAAACGCCGGAATGCCAACAGGAATGCAGGTGAAGACACATCCGAGACCAGTTCCAAATGCAATGCTCTTGTTACTGCACATGCATGCGAAAAGTACGATGTACAGTTTCCTGTCGGAGCTCTCGGATGACTTTGCATACAATGGTCCGCCAAAATGAAGTCCTGTAGTGTTGAAAGGTTTCGTCCTTGCAACCCGGCAGACTGGAAGCGGCGGGTACGGCGTCACAGTGGGTTTCGTACAAAAACGGACGCATAGCAGGCATCAATTGATTGCTTTCTTTGCCTCTTGTCGTGCTCTTGGGACCCAGAATCGTTCGCATACGTTGTGTATCGTCGCCGTTACTCCTCCATGCATGACTCGATGATGGGCATCCGCAAATACAAGCTCGGTGAAACGATGTCGACTTGGAAGTAGCAATGGATGCTTCACGTATCGGCTGTCTGTGAAGTTCTGTAGTCTTCCTCCGACGCGTAGAAGCCCGTTCTCGTCGAGAAATGGGTGTAGTTGTGTTATCCATGAATTACTGGGCGGACCTTGCCGTTCCAGCAGCCAACTCCTCTCCTCAAGAAACGATTCAGTTTGAACTTGCCGGATGCAATATCTCTCAGCTGCCAATATTTCTTCAGCAGAGATAACCCCGCTTTTTTTTATATCTTGCACTTAACGTTGGAGACAAAGCGCTGAACCCATGCTGTGACACGGAGAAGCTTGCGCAGAGAACTGAACTTCGTGGCGTCTAGCAGTGGGGTTAACTGCACTGCGTTTCCTGTAGAGTGAAGCTTCGTTGGTTTTGTCGCTGTTATCCCTAGGATGTCGTTGATTTGGGGCCGTGAATGCTTCGCAGCTGATCATTTTTCCGAGTCCTTACTCAGCCAAGCTGTTCCTTGCCGCCAGTCTACTTCGGCAGCCGGTGTGTCTAAGGAAACACCTCGGGTCCGCATATCAGCAGGATTAGTTTCTCCTGGACAATGCCGCCAGCTACACTCCGAAGCAATAGACAGAATTTATGTGACTCGGTTCTTCCCAAAGACGTCTAAAGTCGAAGGTGCTCGCTGTAACCATCCAAGCACTATACTTGCGTCAGTCCAAAGAAAACATTCAGCTCTTGGCATTAGATCTCCGCAGCTTTCCACTATATATTTTAACAGCCTGCTTCCTGTTAACGCACCCATTAGCTCTAGTCTCGGCAAAGATAGAGCTTTCAGTGGGGCTATCCTTGACTTGGCTACAATCAGAGGGCTAGCCATGCTCCCATTCACATCTTCTACACGGAGGTATACATGCACAAGCTCTGTACGCTTTTGTGCTTGCGTCGACGAAAACGTGTAGCTGAAGGTCATGCGGTTCTGCAACTCCGCTAATGAGGTGAAGCGGAACGTTGACTTTCGACAAATGGATCAACTCCTTTCTCCAGTCGTGCCATTTTTCCGCAATGTGATCAGGAAAATCTTCGTCCCAGTCGACCTTCGAAACCCATAACTGCTGAAACAGCATTTTTCCTCGCACTAAGTATGGTGCGAGAAATCCTAATGGGTCGTAGATTCTCGACACTGTCTGGAGCACAAAACGCTTAGTGTCCTTTGCCTTCTCCAAGAAAGTAAAGATGTTCTCCGGGTTGTAGATGAAGGCGTCTGTTGCTTTCGACCAACCCATCCCGAGCACTCTCGATGTCCAGCGTCCTCAAAGGCTAGAAGGATAACAGCATCATTGGAGTCGAACAGTCGTTCTAGTTGCCTACAGCTTGAGCTCCATTTCCTTGAAGGCATGCCAGCATCATTCATCAGCTCTTTCATGCACTTGTAAAGAGTCGCTGCTGCTTCTAAGTCATTCGCTCCGAATATGAGGTCATCGACGTAGAAGGATTTCAGAAGTAGCTGTGCTACAGCCTTTTTCTCGGGATGAACTTGTGTCTTCAAGTGATGATGTAGAGTATCCGTAAGCATGAATGAACTTGCTGTAGTTCCAACGGGTACTTTGGTCATACACCAAACGTCTACCTCTTCTTCCTTGAAAGGAACAGCAGGACTTTTGTCAAACCTCTGAACAGCTCACGGTCCTCTTCTCGTATCTCCACTTGCAGGAACGCCTCCTCGATGTCTGCTGTCATGGACACCAGGCACCATCTGAAGCGAAGGAGAACCTGCAGTAAGTCCGGGTTTAGGTTCGGGCCAGCTTCGAGGCAACTGTTGAGAGATCTCTCTCCTTTGGCGAGAGATGACGCATCAAAAACCACGCGGAGCTCAGTTGTGAGTGAGTCCTCACGCATAACCTCCCAGTGTGGCATGTAGTACGCTGGGCCATTTATCGATTCCTTGTCAAGTACAACTTCAGCATGGCCGGAAGCAATGTACCGACGAATTACCGTATCGTATCTCTCAAGCCATCCTTCGGGCTTCGAGAGGCGCTAAACCAGATTTCGTGAACGATTGAGTGCGATGCTGTAGTTGTCTTGTAGCAGCTCAATATCCGGTTCTTTACACGGCACAGCTGCTTGGTACCGCTTTCCAATCTTTGCAATTTTGCGTTGGAAAACAGCCAACGTGTCTGCGTGCCCATGCGTTGCTTCCTTTGGCGCAATTCCCATAGCATCCAACGTCCAAAACGACTCCAGTGTGCTTTGGTCTAATCCTTTAGTTTCTGTAGCTTGCACTCGCAGGACGCAGATCACTTCAGATGTTCCGTTTATGAAGCTCGTTTTCATGACAGGACCTTGTAGCGTCCAGCCGAGAGTAGTCTTTACCGCGACCAATCCTCGTACTTCCGTGCTGCGTATGATGTCGCCGCTCAAGATGTTCCGCAGTTGATCAGATCCTATTAGCAGGTTAATGCCTTTCTCGCCACATCCCCGAGGCACAGCTTGATCGTTCGCCAGCCGGTAACTTTGCTCGCGTAATTTGGCTGCGAAGGAACATTCCATAGCCGTGGCAGGGATGTCGTGGCAAATTACTGGCATGGCTATCGCTTCAATGATGTGCTCGCTGTCATCAAATTGACTACGAGACGAACTTCGACGACACTGCAATTTCTCACACTAGAAGGAGCGTCTGACGCAAACGTGTTCACCTACTAGGCATGTCTCTCTAATGAGTTTTAGTCCCAACCGGGCCACCAGGTACTCCTTAATGAACGTGCGTTGACTGCCTCTGTCGAAGATGCCTCTGATATAAGACGTCTCGTTGAAACCGACGATCCAGGAACGAAAAGTCTGTAAAATAATGGTCTCGTCAAGTTGACAACTTGTAACGGCAGTCGACCGCGGACTCTTTGCCTTCATTGGCATGGTAGCATCAGATACGACGTTATGTGAATTCTCGCCCCTTGTCGCTCGATAAAATGGGTCGCACATCGTTGAAGCATACCTGCCTTTGCATGCCGCGCACACCAACTTCCGCCGGCACTCGTTTGCACGGTGGCCCTTTATAGTACATCGGTAGCACTGCATAGCTTGAGCCAGCCGGTTCCTTTTCTCTGATATGGTCAAGGTAGCGCTGCATGCCTCGGTTGCATGTCTTGTAGATTTGCAAAAGAGACATTCGTTGCGCATTTGTTTCGATTCTTCCGATGCATACAGGACTGATGACGATGGCACATTCCTTCTGTGGGACCCGCCGCCTTTGAAGGAGGATGCCGATGGAGCACACTGCTATCTTGTTTCGAGCTCTATCTGTGTATATCGCAAGAGCTGCTCGAGTTTCTTGCAAGGCGTTGTGGTTGCCTCCTCTGAAGCGGAGGATGCCGTGCCTTGTGCGTCGTCTTGGAGACTGCTATGGCGGTGGAACGCCACGACGATTTCTTGTGGCAGGGATTGAAGCAGAACGTCGTAGAGCATCACCGCAAAACTGCTAGTTAGAATTTCTAGGACGTTGAGGCCGCGCGCAATCAGCTGGACTCCGTCGTACAGCCTGAGCAACTGCCTCGTATCCGATGGAGAAGTCACGGGTTGCAGTTCGCGGAGCGCTCCGAAATGATGCTGTACAATCCGGCTCCTGTCCCCGAACCTCTGCTTTAGAAGCTGGATGGCACTCTCATAACACGCTTTAGTCGTTGCCAGTCCGGCGATGGCAGTGGCTGCGTCCCCTACCAGGTAGTTGCGGAAGTAATGGAATTTATCAATCGTGCGCAGAGTTGTATTCGCGTGAACCGCGCTGTTGAATTGCTCCCAGAACGACGTCCATTGGCACACGTCCCCATGGAGAGGCTTGATGGTCAGTGTTGGGAGATGAGGTCCTAAGCTCATTGACGCAACTGTCGTTGGGGCAGGTGGCGTATTGAGCGTCGTCGAGGGAGGAGTCTGCACCGTGCTTCGGACGCTGAGATCTGCGAGCTGGCCCCGGAGGCGTGTCAGGGTCTCACTTCGGATGGTCCTAATGCACTGCAGACTTGTACTCTCTTTCAAGCTCATGGACGGTAATCACGTCCTCAAGCTCGGCATTGATCTTCCGAAGCTCGTCACGGCTGGCGACGAGCTTGTCTATAACCTTGCTGAACGCCGTGCGGTCGTTGCAGCCGCTCTCCAACAGCGTCGTCGCCTCATTCATGATTTTCGTTGATTGGGTTCGTCTAGCAGAGCGTTTCGCTTTCAGGCGGTTCATGTTTCGTGAGGATTGCGGCTTACTTGCTCGTGAGGTAGCCGGTTCCGCGCGTTGCTTCGCTTGGTGCGGTTCCGATGAGGATCAGGTTGCTCCGGCTGCAGTTTCTAGAAGAAACTCGTCGGCGCCGTAGCTCGTTGTCCACGTCGTTGGGATCCGCTCGTTGTCCCGGGTTTCGGCTCCATATGTTGCGGAACGCCGGCCACTTACAGGTCGCGCCGCCTAAAAAAAAAAAAGTATGGAGCCGCGAGACGCCTAACAAAGCCTTTAGAGGGCGAGAGACGAGCACAAAAAAAATATCATGATGATGATAAAGGCGCGCGCACTTCTTGGCGCCAGGCGCGGAGGCAGCAGCCCACGATCCATTCTTTTTCTTCGTCGTCTGCTAATCTCCGACAATGAGAACGTCCCACGAACGTCATAATATGATATTCGGACGTCCAAGAGATGTTTATATATGGATTATTCTTACTACCCAATCCGGAGTACGTCCTAAGGACATTTTTGGCAGGATGTAGGATGCTTCTGGGGCGCATAGTGTTACGTTTGGGACCTTTGGTTGCGGATTTAGGATATCCACAGGACGTTCAGATTGATTATAAATTAACATAATAGGGACGTTCCTCATAATGTGCCCTGTAGCAGTACAGCAGGCCTGCTGGATTTGACATACCACTAATAAAGTTAGTTTGGCCTGGTTTTTAGTTTGCTTGAGGGGCAATGATGAAAAGGAATTGCATAGCTCTTGAAGATCCATACCAGCGGTCCAATAAGGCGACGAAACATTTTTGCCGTGCAAAAGTTGAAGTACCAGGAGACAGGCCAGGAATACATGCCACCGCATCTAAAAACAGGCTAAAGAAGGCTGCAGTGCAGCTAACCATTGTGCTCATAATTCTTTGCTACGGTAAGCTAATATATACAGCTTGATAAAAATGCAATAAATCAAAACATATAGACATGCAAGCTATATTTTTGTGCTAACAGGAACAAAGCTACAGAACTAAGTTCTGTAGGCTGCTGTATCATTCGACAATCTCATTAAAAATACAGCATTTATTCCAATAAAACAGTTGCAGGAAGATCACGAGTTCAACTCTCAAATGTGCTCAGCAGTTGTCAGTAAAGTGCATCAATGCAGACAAACAAAATTCAATAATTGCATCATACAAGTTCGGTCATTAGGAGTTATTTATGACGCACCGTGGTTATTAAAAGTGGGTGTGACTTAAACTGTTTACAAATGTACTTTGGGGAGCTAAAAAATTTGATACTTCGCAGTGGGGCCACTACGGAAGTTATCATGAGGCTTGCTGCGGGCTCACTTCCGTGGTCGCAGGCACATCAAAGCAAAATTTGCTGAACAGTTGAAACATGTTAGCCACTTTAAGTTACCAGAGCCTTTCCCTAGGCCATATTTAGTGATTACACACTGTCACGGGGCGCCATTATTCGATTCGGCGAAGCACTATTAGATTCGTCGGACGATCTCGCCGCTGCCACCATTTGAAGGAGTTGAAGGTCGCAGAGAGGAACTCGGTGAACAGGATTTATTTACATTATTTACATCTTAGACAAGACATATATCGACAGTCTAGCGTGACTCCCATATGGAGCCCGCAAGACTAACATACAGCAAACAGCTTACGAGCACACCGCTCACTAGTACATTTCGAGCATGACAACGAGCACGCAGCTCACTAGTACATCTCGAGCACGACAACGAGCACACACTAGCAGCCGACCATGGCTGCTTATAAGCTCTCTGCTCGACGCCATAGTTCGACGTCATTCAAGATGACCCGCCCTTTTGGAGGATGAGGGCTGTCATACACGTGCCGCACACACACACAGGTGTAAAGGTCCGGAGCCGACGTCAGAGGGGCTTCGTAGAACTCCTTCACTCGCAACGGCGACGAGGCTAGAGGTTGGCGGCGGCATTCCAAGATGAGGTTACCACCGCTGGCGTAACCGGCTGGCAAACTTGCACTGCAGCTGGCCGTTCTTAACAGCACCGATCAACGGGCGCCGAAAGGTCGTGGAAATAGGGACTGGCGAGCAAGACGGTTACTGCCGGCCACTCGGGCAAGCGGCCAAAAGAAGTCGAAGGCAGATTTAGAGATTATTGTCTTCTTGTCGTCGGCGTGATCGTGACACCCCGACGGTTTTTTGTAGGAACCCCACGTCTATTCTCTACCCCGCACGTTCTCTGAGCTTACTAAGAAGGCAGGGGTGCGAATACTCCGAAATATGTGGTGTCGCTGTGCAATCCTGTGTTCACGAATTGCTAACAGTGTATGTGTGCCGACAGCGCTGTATAGCCGGCTGCCGTCGTTTCTCCTATGTTTGTGAACGCACAATAGAGGCCCGCCACGTACTCAAGGGTGTGCGTGTGTGGTGCAATACAAGTGCCCGACTTCTAACAGGAGGGGAGAATCAGCCGTTCCCTCGCCCTTAATTAAAAGGGGCACGGCCAAGACCTTGGTAGGAGCCGGGATCCAATTGAGTGAACTTGGGGCCCTATAACGTAAAATTATTCCAATCTGTTTTTATTCCATTCTCCTGACGTCAAATGTGCGCAACCGCCGACGCAATCATCGGGAAGTCACCTCAGGGCTGTCTGAACAGACCAATCAAACACTCTCCTCGTTCATAGTAGGTCACTTTTGTTTGCTTTAAAAACGAATAACATTGCCTAGAGCGACCGGTTTGTTTTATCTAGCTGGCCGACAAGAGGCGAGAAGCACGCTCAAGTGTAGAGGAGTTCGATGGGGCCGAGCTACTGCACTCAAAATCGATGACCGGATGAAGAGGGCGGTGCGAGCGTCTGCGATTAGTCCGCTTTCCTTTACATAGCTGGCGGTGGCTGTTCGAATATCGCAGCGGCATGCAACGGAAGCTTAAGAATGACAATAAAACGGATCATCAGCAAAAAAGAGTTGGCAGAACGATGTCGTAAACGTGCCGAAAGTGCTCGAAAACGTTATACAGACAAGCGAAAAGTTTTATTATGTGCAAATAAACCCATGCTTTCCGGCAAGTGTGAGTAGCCAGTCCCTGAGCTATCGGCGGTAGCCATTTTTTATTCCTTTCGGAATGGGGCAGTCTGCGGCTATTCAGAAGAAAATTCAGTTTTGTTCGGCATATTAATGCATCTTTAACGCGTACACGTCACTTTGACGCGGTGAGTTTTTGCGGTTTTGTTACGTCGCGTGACAGGCAGGTGAAGTGGGTGCTTCCCGAAACCTTTTGATGAATGGCCGAGGGCTAATGGCGAAAAGGCGTCGAATCAGAAATAACTATTTTTCTTTTGTTCGGTCAAATCATGCATAATCAGTGTGTACACGTCATATCAGATAGGGAGCTATCACTTTTTGCGTGACGTCGCGTGACAGACAGGTGCAGTGGGAGTGGTCCAAAAACGTTTTTGACCGATCGCGGAGGGCGGATTGCAGAATTGGAATAGACAAGTTTGGAATAGTTTTACGTTATAGCACCCTTGATTGAACCGTCACCAATATCTGCCGTACCCCAACACAGGGAACTAGGAAAAGGAGAAGTTATTTAAACGCAGGTTTTAGACAGAGCTGCGCAGACTAGAAGCTGAGCCTACGATTGCTGAGAATCGTCAAGGAGCTAGTACCGTCCAGTATCGCCTGGGCCGCCTAGCCGCGTCTGAACTGCGAGTTACCAGTTGACGTAAGAGACGACAAACCAACGTCTGCAACGAATGGTATTACCCCTCAAATTAGCTCAACCTGCTCGAGGGAAGACGCCAGAGCTAGACTCCCGGGAAACTCAGCCCAGCAATCGCATCCACCGCAACGAGATCGGCTTGCCAGCGTTCTTCGGCAAAGCTCAACCGTCGACTCCACGCTTTATGGACTTGCTGCTGCTGACCGGCCATGCGTATGCCATCAATTGTTTTCTTTTGAACTTTGTTTAGTTGACCAACGTTAAGTGTGTTTTGTGTAGCGTTAATTTCTATGAGCAGTAAAACAGCGCTAAACAACAGGACGAGGAGAGGGACACAGACCACAGCGCTGACTAACAACCAAATGTCTTTATTCTTTCAGTCAGCATATATATACTCCGCCGCTATCTCAAAGCACAGAATCAACATAATTCAGCATGCGCAGGGGAGGAAAATGCAATTAATTCGATGGGAAGGCAATCTCCTTCTGAAGGAGGGAAATAGAGGGAAGGCTTACACATACTTCGACGCTAACATGAATGCGGAAAGCTTCGGAAATAAGACGTGTGCGGTCATCGCGGTATATTGACGGGTAGGTCCAGAAAGAGATTTGTAAAATTATACGTAAATAAAAGAAAAGGACTTTTTTCACTGTTGCTTAAAACAGCCTATTTAGGGGGTTATTTCTTCGGCTCTCTTTCTTTTTTGTTGAACCTAGTTTTCTAACACACTGAGCTAGAAGCTGCTTATGTCTGTTTCCGATCGCAATCGGCCAGTTCGATCACAACGCGCGGATCACGATCAACTGGATTCCGATCGCGGCTCGATGGCGATCGAAGGTGACTATGCAGCAGCATCTGATATGAATTAGCTCGATCGCGATCGAAAGGGCCCGTGTGACAGAGGTATTACTATTAAACGACACCCGTTATGTGGCATCCAGCTGGTACACCCTACAAGCACAATCTAGCTGCAGCTCTGAAGTCAACTACGTGAAACTTCTACGTCCCCGCCTCTTTGGTGAATTCCGCAGAGATCATTGCACCAATATCGAGGCAAACGGTTAGCTGAACCACGGCCGCTGGATAAAAAATAATAATAGGTGCGGCCTGCCATGTGCATCGAAAACGCTGTGGTCCGCCCCGGCGCCACCACTCGGGGACTTCTCTGGGATCGGCATAGAAAATGTGCGAGGAACGCGCTTCGAACGCCGTCGCCCGTGGAAACCAACGCGTCCCGTTCCCGAGAGCCAGCGCCGTTCGGCCCAGCCAAGCGGCTGAGAATGCAACTACGGCTGAGACATTCAAGTATAAACCCCATGCAAGCGATCTTGCACGCGACAGCGACGAGCGATGTGATGGAGATGGCTGTCGCGTTCTCTCGTCGCCTACAAGTCGTACCCCATACGAGCGACGATTTTGAGCGACGTCTCCTCGTTGTTGCCAGTATGAGGGCAGCAACATACGCGCCGATGCTACCGTGACCAGTGCTTTATTAAATTAAGTTGATGTATTTTAGTGTAAAAAGCAGCATAAAATATTTCTGAGGGTCTTGCAGTAGGTTTTTATCCTTGCACGTATAAAAATTCAATCGTTTGCTCCTTCGGTGCGACAATCGGTATAGTACTTGAGTTATGTACATCCAATTCAGGCTTCCCGCTATTGGCTGGTCGCTCATAGCACTTCTGGGCGACGAGCGACGGATTCTAAATTTCTAGAATCAAGCCATCGAGAGAGAGAGTAAAACATCTTTATCATTAATATTTGAACGGAGACAGCAGTGTGGGAGGAACCCTTGTTAGGGTTGGCGTCTGACACCACGTGGCGACAGGTCATTCACCCTACCCCCTGAACCGGAGCCCACGGGCGACCTCATCCCCTTCAACTTCTCTTGGTCGTGGCATCGTGTGTGCTTACCTCATCCCCGTCACCTTCTCTTGGTCGCGGCATCGTGTGTGCTTACCTCATCCCCCTCACCTTCTCTTGGCCGGACCCCACGGCGCCGGAGAGGTCATTCACCCGACCTTCTCCCCGGATTCGTCGAAAAGAGGATCGACTTCTCCTTCCGTGCTCGGCATGGCAGGAGGAGGGGCCCTCTCTCCGTGCCTGTCACGTGTCATCGACGGAAGCAAGATCCCGCCCACACTTGTAGAGAGCCTATTTAAGGGGCTCCGAAATGTACTTTTGATATACTTAATACTTGATACTTCATACTTCATGCTTTTCTTATTTTCTTTCAACTACCTTTGAATAAACAGTGCAAGTTTCGCACTAGCAAATCGTCTCGCCCCTGCTTGGTCGCCATGATCTACCGGATGCCTGCAGCCCGCCGACAACGCCACGCTACCCAATAATAATGTCGGTCGAGCTTCGACAGGCAGGCGCCGCTACTTCTCGGCAGCAGTACGGTACGCTACCCTGGAGTACGCAACACCCTCAGTCCAAGGTCCCTAAGATGATTCCGGCGATGTTTCGAGCCCGTTGTATCACAGCTCGGAGGACCTCGGGAGGTCCGTCGCGGAGGGCATCGTCCCACAGCTCTTTATTGCGTAGGGGGTAAAGGAGAGTTGGCAAGGGAGGAAGGAAGTTTGCAGTGCACTCAATCGTGACGTGGAATATTGTGGGCGAGCTGCCACAGCCAGGGCAACGATCTGCATAACAGTGTGGGTAGAATTTATTGAGAGAGACAAGATTAGGAAAAGTTGCGGTTTGTAACTGGCGTAATGCCACTGCTTCCTCTCGCGAGAAGGACGGCGGTGGTGCGGCGTGGGTGCGACGAATGCGTGTATAATGACGGAGTATGTCGAGCGACAAGAGCGAGCGATCTGTTCAAGCGACGACCCGTTTTGTCGCTCGAAGGCGTCGCTCGTCGCCGTCGCGCTAAGGGGTTTAGCCTTCACTCTCATTGCAGCCAACCTGACGTGGCAGGCCGTAGCTCTTTTTTTTTTATCCAGCGTCCGTGGCTTAACATATGTGGGAAGCCAAAATACCAGCGAGTGAGGTGTCAACACACAAGCGGACACGACTTTTCACTCGGCGTTCAAGCACACACATTCGAGGTCGCCAAGCAAAGTGCGAAAACCTAGACAACCACTTCAAGTAGGTCGTGGTGTAAATACACCGCACTAGGCACAAAAAGAAAAAAAGATGTCATGCGTTATTCCACTCCGTGAAGGTGGATGACCAGCGAAGCTGTTTAGCACACGACACAGAGGTGACATAGAATTTTGAACAAAGGTACGAACACATTTGTTGTCCTGATAGGTGGTCATCGTGACGATAGGTATGCACACACATTCTCGTTTACACCTCTGTTATTAAATGTGTCCGTCACGTAAGACAATGAATGGCTCACACACACTTAAGCGATGGTTCATATACCACCGTAAATAAAAGAAATTTAACGCGGCCACCCCAATACGACGCCAGAAGAGAAATGAAATTCTACGCTGGAATGATGAACAGCAATGGGGCCGACAAGAAGAGGACGACAAAAAACGCGCGAGCGCGTTCGAGCGGTTGTGCCGAGGGGCGCAAGCGAGCCAGCTGTGGAAGAAGACGACGATGCTCGAGCCACTGCTGATTATTATTGTTGTTGTTGTTGTTGTTCACGATGATGATGATGATGATGATGATGATGATGATGATGATGATGATGGTGGTGGTGGTGGTGGTGGTGGTGTTGGTGGTGGTGGTGATGATGGTGATGATGGTGGTGGTGGTGGTGGTGGTGGTGGTCGTGAAGATGAGATGATGATGATATTTACTCTTGCCAATGAATGGCTCATACCTCCTTAAAGTGAAGAATGGTTTCTTCTGCATCAGTAAATTACAGTCATACAACGCCAGAAACGCCACTCTTACAACGATAAGACGTTTGGTAAGCGAGAAAAAGCGGAAAAACGAGATACGGGTGGCGACGCCTAGTTAAGTTCCCGCACCGGGGGGCTGTGACGTCTTGGATTTTGATGTCATCTTCTAGGGCCTACTAATTATATATAGCGGTACAGATTGACTACATTGTTTTCTAAAGGAACCAAATATTAAACGTGGCAAGTTTCGGGAACCTTTATTCAGCCAACGCGGCCCAAATGCGAAAACATACTTTGGAATTCCTGGCGTCACGCTGACGTACCAGCGCTGGGGTTTCGCGCGAAATTCAAATACTGATACTTGGAACTTCATTTTCTCATCTAATAATCAAACTATCTTTTTGGAATGACTGCCTGCAGTGTTCTCAAACAATGCTGCACTAGTCTAAACTGATTTATTGTTTCGCTTTAGTGTCCCTTTAAGCAATGAGCGGCAACAGAGCCGCTGTGGAAGGAGACGACGACGACGAACTCGCGAGCTGGTTCGCGGGCTTCGCAGACGACAGGAAGCTCGCGCGAGGCATCCTGAAACTGGAGCGACCTTTCGCGTCCCTTCGAGAGCTTTTAGGTGCCTCTTGAAGCTTCGTTGACCTGCAGTGGTTTTTTTAGCTGAGTATATGGTGGTTTCAGGTGTCTCACTAACCTTATTTTAGTCCCTGATTTATTGGCATTCCTTGCGTCAGCCATCTCGGGCTGATGTCGACCAGTTATCCTGGCCAGGCGCGATCCGCCAATAGTCAGCATCCCTGCCACCTAGTTAATTGCCTGTAAGTAAAATTTGCCTAGTTAAGTAAAATTTGCTGAAGGTCTCTTTCATTCGGTGTTAGATTTAGCATTTTGTAGCGCAGGCATCAACGTTTCGTCGTGGGTAGTGGTTGACTTAGCAACCAACAGGGATCATCTTCTTGTGTTATTCGAAATCACTTGTCCAATAACATCTTTAGAATAGCAGACATGCACATTTGTGAACCACAATAAATTTAAGGCTTCCTTGCTTTCAGAATTTTTGAAACTTGCCAATGCTAATGATAAGGAAATCGCTTCAACCATTTGCTCAATTCTAGAGGGTTCCCGGAAGCAAGCTGAATTTGTCGTCCCTTCGGCTAAGGGCACCGCTTGTCGTTAGAAGAATGCTGACTATGGAAAAAGAAAAGCCGCTTGGAAAATGCTTCTGCATAAACAGTGCCCGACAAATTGGAAAAATTATCTGTTTCACGCTGGTGTATTTAAGCGAACTGTAAATCGAGCCAAAGATGAATATAATATTAGGCATTAAGATTATCTATCAAATTCAAAAGGTAAGCGTGCTCTATTCGCATTTCTTCGTGCTATAGGAAGGCGCTACCAACACCCTTAGCATTAGACTCGATCGTTTTGACCCCGCAAGAATTGAGCGCCTCCCTAGAAGAAATTGCCAAAGGCTTAGAAAATCGATTTACAGCCCGGCTTCCGGCTATTCATTTTGCGTTAGATCCTTCGGATGGCTTCACTCCAATTTCCCTATTTGAGCTAAATGAGACTGCACTATGCTTGCCGAATACAATCGCTGGCCCTGACGGCGTCATAAATGCAATGTTAAAAATATTGTTACAGCAATCGCCTAACGTTCTTTTAGACCTGGTAAATTATTCAGTTAAATATGCTTGGATCCCGTTGCAATGGAAGCTTGTCAAAGTAATAATGATGCGTAAGAAACAAGAGAGAAGGTATGTATTGGAGAACATTAGGCCCATTGCGCTTACATCAGATGTAGTAAAACTAATTGAGAGGCTTCTTCACCTTCGTATCACGAAATTTATTAATGATAATTTCATTCTTAGTCTCTGTCAGATTGGATTTAAGGCTGGCTGCACCATCTGCCATGCCCACGTCGACTAGAAAGCCGAATACAACTCGCTCGACGTCATGAGCAATACGCAGCCTTAGTGACGATCGATATCGCTAAAGTATACGATACCGTGGAGCACACTGTATTGATAAATCAGTTAACATCCTGTGCTGTTCCTGGGTATATAGTAGCATGGATTCACTCATTTTTAGGTGAAAGAGTTTTAGGTGAAATTATTGCTACAAAAACGGCTTTTCTTCTTCTAGATATAAACAAACGAGAGTAGTACCGAAAGGCTCAGTCCTTTCCCCAGTGCTTTTTAATATTCTCATGATCACACTTTACTGTCATCAAGAAGTAACTACATATGTTTCTGCAGTCGATACTGCGTTTTCCGCATCTGCAAACGACATCCACACGCTATACCAACGACTGCAAACTCACCTTTGTGCTCTGGAGAAGTGGTTAGATATTAATCACTTTTTACTTAATGCCAGCAAATGTACTATTCTCGTTTTTCCGATGCATGATACAGTGCACATCTCATTGTCTTACCACATTCAAGACATACCGCAGGTAGAGTCTGCTAAATACCTTGGAATGACTTATAACGCCTTTCTCAACTGACCCCCACAAATAGATTATGTGAGTGGAATAGGTACCCGTGCAATTGGCATATTGCGTAGGCTGAGCAATCGTCGAATAGGATTGAGAAGAGATACACTCCTAATGATATATCGTATGTACATTCGCCCTGTATTAGAATTTGGTTGTGTGCTCTTTTCTGGAGCTCCATGCAGCCTACAAGTCCCGTCATCTAATCCTCTTAGAAAGAGAAGCCTTACGTTTGTGTTTAGGTCTTCCTAAGTTTGTTGCAAATTCTGTTCTCTATCTAGAATCCCGTGTTCCTTCTCTTTCGTGCAGGTTCCGGCTTTTGACAGTGCAGACGTCCTTGAGAATTTATTAATCACCGCTGCCCCCCCCCCATCCCAACGTTCTCAAACAATATTTGTTTCACAGCCTGCGCTGTTCTTATTTTTTTCTTCACCTAGCCACGATTACATGCTCAGCAAATTACATTTGTGCAAGAATCACTTGACTCTTTGGACATGCTCATATGCGATGTACTTCCGATTCCCGACAGAGTTGTTACCACAGATATTCAATTCGATGACATTGTTCCTAATTATGCAAAATTACTTCCACATCATATTCTAGACGGTATATTACAATATCATCTGCAGAACCTTCAAACAAACATGGTAATGGCGGCAGATGCCTCACAATGTGAAGAAAAGTCAGATGTAGGAATATTTTTCCAGATTATTGATTGGACATTCCCTCTTAGGCTTCCACATATTATGCCGATCTTTTTAGACGAATTCATAGAGTGGCGCTGACATTACGCAAATTAGGACCATCATTTACGTCAGCCGTGATAATCACTGATTCATTATCATTGTGCTCATCCCTTACTGCTTCTCGTGATTCTCGCGTAATGAGGACGTTTCATTCTTGGTACCTGGGTACTTGAGAAGCGTGCGTTTTATTTGGGTGCCTGGCCATAAAGGACAAATTGTAAGTGAAGTTGCAGACTCTCTAGCCAAGGCATCGATAAGTGGCCCGATTCTCCCTTGCTGCCCTTTGACTGCTTATGTTACTGCTGCTAGATTTCACAGGAGTATCATTATACAGTCAGTATCAGGCTCCGCAATTACATCTCCTACACCCTTGGAACAGAGATTTTTGCCGAACACGGAAAATTGAAGTGTCCATCACGAAGCTGCGCTGCCGTATACCTGCATTGAACTTCTACCTACACAGGTCTGGTCTGGTCCCCTCTCCATTATGCTCGTTCTGTGGGGAACCGGAGGCAGTAGACCATTTCTTGTTGTCTTGCAGGCGTTTTTCTTTTATAAGAAAACGACTACTGGAAATCCCTCTTCTCAATATTAACCTAAATTTATCACGGCCTGTGATCCTATGTTTTGGAGCCTCCATTATTGGGTTCAGTCACAGAAATGTTTCCTGGGCAATCCAAAATTACCTAATTTAAACTAATCGATTTCCATGTTAGACTGACCATCCTCTCTCCCCACAATAGCTTTTATTTATGTATTTATTTATTTGATTTTTATGCACGATTTTCTTCCGATTCCTTTTTTGCAACATACAAATTTTTTTGCTTTTTTAAATCTCCAACGTTCAAATTGTTGACTCTCTTGTTTTTATACACCTAATTTAACATGTGGGTATGCGCAACAGCCACTGAGGAGAACAACAACAAGAACAAAAATGCCCTAGCCGCATGCAGTGCCACATGCACAAGCCTTCACGAGCTTGAATCGCTCGGTGCGAAGAAGGGACGGGCATATACGGTGATCGAGCACCAGACAGCTCCAGCGCGAGTGCATACAACGTTAAAATGATAAACAACGGTTCACTTACATGTTCGTTGAACCATGGACTAGAGCTTTGTGTCGTCTATCTAGCCGCTGTTCATCGGTAGAACCGAAGCAACAGCGCTTGCTGCGGCGCCACCCATGCCTTGTTACGATCGGCCAGTGGGGTAAGCGACCTTGCAGCCTCTCCTGCCCTATTGCGATGAATGGCTTCGTGAGGCTCACACTACGTCGCCTTGGACAGACTGGCAGCGAGATCAAGGCGAGACACGTTTGACGGTTACGGAGTTGATGGATGGCACTTGGTCGCCGACTACGACACTGAAATCAAGAAACTCCTGTGAAAGTGCGTAATACGCCACTTCGTTACGGTCGCTACTGAGCCATACCAGGAGCCAAGACGCGCACATGGAGTCAAGCGTGACACTCCTGTCTTCAAGCACCCCTTTTTTCCCTGGGACAGTCCTATGGCGTGCTATCGTGTGCTCTGACCTGTAGCTCATTCTGCGAGAACGATGTACTGCGCTCCGTGTTCCGGGCAATACGAGTACCCCTTGTTCTATGTAAAGAAGTTTGCCTTTCCAATGTAAATAAACCCCCTGCTCCATTCGTCATCCTCTCAACTTTGGGCTCTTCACTAAAGAAGCAACCCTCGTCAAGTAAGCTCGGACGACGGCGAGAGCCCGCTAAGCCTCCGTGTGACGCCCCGGTAGCGTAGGCCAACTACCCGTTACGAGATGCACCGGCGCCGTAGGCTAGACAGCGACCCTCATTGTGACGCCAGGCTCCGAGGCCACGACACCGGGCTCCTGCAGCCTACAGCCGTACGGCCGCTTCGGGTGGCCTTCAAACCAAGGCCAGTCGAGCCGGTGCGAGCAGGTGATCAAACATGGCCGCGCCCATGCGCCGCTGGTGAAAACCGTCTTCGTTATATTTCTGGCACTGTGCCAAGCTCGCTATCTTCGCCAAGTGCCAGAGAGATGTCGGCAGTATATTTCGACGCGGCAGTGCAGAGTCTCGCGAAATCTCGCGAAAGTGGAACTATCTTCGAAAGTGATGACCCGAGAATACCGCTCCAGCGCATAGTCAAAGGGCACTGACAACCAGACTTGTAGACGTTACAGAAAAAAAAGTTACCGATTACACTTACTTCATTCAGAAATATAATTGATTACAGTCACAGATTATTTCCCGACGAAAATAACTGAGCAATTACTGAAAAGTAATCAATTACGCATACGTTACTTTCGTTCGAACTTTTTATAACATTGCGCAGATACCATAATCAGAATGACCTGGCCTGGCACATTCAGTGCGTCCTCTGTAGCCCTTCCTACAGTGCTTATGTTTACTAACGGTGGCTTTTCAAAAATAAAAATTCCATTGTCATCTCCCTCGTTTTTGTCGAGAATACATCAGTAGTGACAAAGAAAACTCGCTCGATTTGAGCAATAGGCAGTAGAGCGCTGCGACGTAGCCAGAGGCTGACGCACAGGGTACATGCCCTCACCCCCCCCCCCCTCCGAAATAACTGTGCTAGTATGCTGCCTGCTCAGCACCCCTACCCTCCGTCACCCTCCTCGTCCCACGTCAAGTGTGTGCCCCCTCAGTTTCCTAAAAAAATTTCTGGCTGCGCCACTAGTAGGGCGCAGCCAGAAACGTACGGACGTCTTATGCGCAAGATTGTCGTTCGTCAGCATTTTGGTCCTCTGTGAAATGCAGGGCTTCATTGTTTTATTGTTGCCATGGGACTTGAAGAAGACGATTCCGGTTGGGCCAATGAAAAGGTGTACAAATGGTCCGTAGGCCATTCCATAATACTAACGACCTGAAGGGTCGTCGTTATCGAGACGTACATGCACCAGTTCAATTCATCAATCAACATCTGGTGACTCCGTAGCGTGAGGAAACAAGTATTCAGTTCCCGGGTTTGCCTGTCTAAACGTGCGCATTCGCGGCGCTGCTGCGTGGCATGATCTCGTACGTTCTACTACAGTTCCCAACAAATTCAGGTTCCTAAAGCTGAGTCGCCTGTTACAGCTTGTCTCGTCAGTAAAGTAACTAACTATATGTAATTCATTACTTAATAGAGTAATTGAATTACAGCGATCATTACCAATTAAAAATGTAATCATAAAATTACGAAGGTATGTAATACATTACAAGTTAATTAATTACATGTAACTGGTTATACACACTAGACGTACACACACACATACACACAAGAGTGCGTACGACTAATCGCTAGGCCCAGAGTACAAGGAGGAAGTATAGGGTTAGGGTATAGGGAAGTATAGGAGGAAGTATAAGTATAGGCTGGAAGCCGTATTATGGCTGCAAGTACGTGGACAAAAAATTAACGTATAAGTCCACGAAGTCAGCCCAGTCTCTATCGTTCCTGCCAAACCTTACCGCCCAGCGCTGCTTAAATTTCCAGTTGCCCTCCGTTTCAACGAAGCTGCCAAAATTCGGAACATTGCGTCATTGACACGGAGTCAGCTCGTTCTGTTCCTGGACGAGGAAGCGATGCTCCTATGCCTCTGTTTTATGCTGTGGTGAAGGCACGCACTCGTGCCCTTCTTGCTGCCCCCCAGTCAATGGCGCTATTGGATCGAACGTAGGCACTGCTGGTGTTGTGGAATGGTACACTAGACCTCCGTCTCAACGTTGAACTTCCACTACCAGACCTGAGTTCTTCCATTGACCCGTGACTGGACACTAAGTGTTTAAAGGACTAGGCATAAAATTGATCCCTTATTCTTTTTCACAGAATATTGCAAGTTGTCACAAAAGTTGATGCATGCCATCGGCATGAAATTTTACACTCTGATTACAGCAAAATCAAGGCAAGCGAATTTAAAGCAAGGTCAGTGTTGCATGGTACATCCTGCAGACTGAATGTATCGTACCAGCATCAGAACTGGGCCACAACCACTAGGCACCTAGTGTACTCGCACAAAACTAGTATGACACTATGCAGCAGTGGCCACATATTTCCTCTGTAGAGCTGCCATGAAAAAAGAGGTGACGGAGCCGTTGTGCTAACAATGTCGCATGTTAGTTGAAAAGTTTTGCTAGACGAGAATTAGGCCCAGCACACCGGGCTACTTGTAATCTTGTCAGCATGAACGCAACATCATCTAAATACTGTCCCTAAATTGTGGCAGTCTTGCATGACACAGTCCAGTATTACAAAACAAATTTAGTGACCATGCACTCTTTGGAGAAGGCAACTAGCGATGCTATATTGGCGTGACTATATTGACAACTATATTGAGCTATATGGTTATTGCCACATTTATTCAATAAAGACAGATACACGTAACTTGGTGGTTGTTATCGTCTTTATTTTGTCTCAGTCGTTACCAGAGTGGTCATAGCTTTGGGGCCACCGTGCTATACCGCGATCGGTTGTACTGCCATGCTAGGCATGTTCTTGCCAAAGGTTAAGTCTGTACACGACCGGTGACGCGTGGTCGGCACGTTGGCGGCCGCGTAGCACTCAATTCCAAGCCGTTCCAACAGGAAAGATACAATCCACTCGTCGTCGGGGCGCGCTAGGTCCACGTTAAAAGTCGGCAATTGGTGGGTACACTATTGCGTTTTGTTATACTTTTCGACCCTCCAATGGGAGCGAAGGAGAGGCGCCATCCCACGTTTTATACAGGGTGTCCCACGTAAATTTAGCCAAACTTTAAAAATATGCAAATGGCACGTAGTTGGACAGAACAAAGGTAATGTTTGCCATCGCTTGGAGATACTCAAATAAATTTTTGTGATTCCGCCTAATCAGATAATTAGTGCTATTAATTAATCAATTTCTCAAATAATATAGTTAGATGAAAAGTGTTAATGAGAAAATTGTAGAGAGACATGAAAAACTTCCGATACAGCTTTCTGTTGCGCAATACGTGCTACATAAAAGTATTTTTCCGAGCGTGAAAGCAGCCCACAGATGCACGCAAAATTGACGCTCGAGGCACTTTGCCTGTATTCACGGCTTTCTTTCGCGCTCGGAAAAACACTTTTATGTAGCACGTATTCAGCAAGAGAAATCTCTATCAGGAGTTTTTCATGTCGCTAATTAAATTATTTAATTAAATCTAATTATTATATTTGAAAAGCTTATTAATTGATTAGGACTAATAATGTAATCATTTTACCAGTGCCGACATATGGGACATAGACTTGGAGACTGAGAAAGAAGCTTGAGAACAAGTTAAGGACCGCGCAAAGAGCGATGGAACGAAGTTTGCTGGGCATAACGTTAAGAGACAGAAAGAGAGCGGTTTGAATCAGAGAGCAAACGAGTATAGACGATATTCTAATTGACATCAAGAGAAAAAATAATGGAGCTGGGCAGGTCATGTAACGCGCCGGCTAGATAACCGTTGGACCATTAGGGTTACAGAATGGGTACCAAGAGAAGGGAAGCGCAGTAGAGGAAGCCAGAAGACTAGGTGGTGAGATGAAATTAGAAAATTCGCGGGTGCTAGTTGGCATCGGTTAGCGCAGGACAGGGGTAATTGGAGATCGCAGGGAGAGGCCTTCGTTCAGCAGTGGGCATAAAACAGGCTTATGATGATGATGACGTATGTAATTAGGTTGAATTAAAAAATAATCTGAGTATCTCCAAGCGACGGCAAACAAAATTATTTTGGTTGTGTCCAGCTACGTGGCATTTGCATATTTGTATACTCTGGCTAAAGTTAGCTGGAACACCCATTATATGGCCATGATCATGCGTCATAACATGGTCGATAAGATGATAACGTTCCGAGCGACCGCCGCGACAGATAACGTAATGCGGGCGAAGCTACAATTCCGTTACGCAGAGTATGCGCAAAACATTCCCAGATCACTGACGTTTCGACACACATCGTCATAGAGAGAGAGAGAGAGAGCTCTTTATTGGAAAAACAGAGAATTTTGCCGGCGCGTATATAACCGCTGGCATGCTACTCTGTATATGGATGGGGAATGGGATTAAAAGATTCCAGAAGAGAGTGGGAGAAAAAGAGGAGAAAAATAAATATGAAATGTCCGAGTGGACCTGATAATAATATTTACAGGTGACATGGCGGGTAAATTTAGGCTTTTGTTATGAAGGGTGCAATTTAGAGAAGCGTTTGGGCAATAGCGTTCATCGCTCCGGCGCATTGTTTTTTGTAAACATCTCGGGCACATTTTTTTTTTCAGATCCGAGCAATAGACAGCTTTGCTGTCAAATATCTGTTCTTCCCCTTTTACCTGGGACCTTCTTGGGTCCCATGTGTGACAAGGGTAGTTCAAGGGCGCGTTAAGGTCCCCGAGCCCATAGAGGTATGTGCCATTTTGCTTGGACCCTTTCTTTTGTTTTTGTCAGCACCTCGCACACGTTTTTCCAGATCCTATAGCCATAGACAGTTTCGCTGTAAAGCTTGCCTAACGGTACAAAAGTAGGTGTAGCACTGGTGAAGCAGTCAGCTTCTTGCCCGCTTACACGGCTCAATGTGGGTGAGCTTTACGTGTAACTGGCCTGAAACACAGTACGTGCGCGAGCATGAGTGTCACGGCCAAATTTATAAGCTGAGAGTACGTTTTGCCCTCAGTTGCCAAGTCTTGCACAACAGCAACTTGCTTGTGCAACTAATCCGCCCTGCTAAGGGCTAGTCAACTCTTGGAGAAAATAATGTGACATTGAAGTACATGTGCCCCGATGTGTATATTTTAATACATCAAGAAAAAACGAAACGGAAGTCCCTGAAAGCAACCAACTTGTTCGCATGAAAGTGGAGCATTGCTCTCTCACAGCTATTGTAATCTAAACCTGAAGCTATGCACTTTGCAGCAAAATGTGCTGTAGGTCGAAAAAAAAAACACACACGGCACATAAAAACCAAGTTCCTGTTTGAGTTGCTGCAGTAACTAAAGCTCAGCAGGAGGTCACAGTTATTGGCAAAGCAGCAGCAAAGCGATGGTGGCAGCCCAAAGAGAAGCATTGTTTCGTGAGGTGCTGCTTGCCCCCCCTCCTCCACCCCACGCACACTCTAGGGGTTATACTGGAGGAAGATGCTGTATTCGAAGGGGAGCCAGATGCGCTTCCGCTGCTGTTTCCCTGTGCACGCTTGATGTAGAGATTGAGAAGCTTACACTTGCTTCCCGTAAGGGAAGCCAAACGCGGCTTCATCAATTCAGAGCTGACCACGACATGCAGCCTCACCATACAAAATACAGCCGCCTTCCGTACTGAACTCTCGCTGTGGTCATACACCTTCAGCAAAACAGGCATCATCTGGTTCAGAAACTCCACAATTATAATTTTTGGGTGCACTTCCGCGAGTCCGGACATGACCTTGATTGCAGTGATGACGTCTTGGTCATCCGACTCACCGATGAATGAGTGCAGGAGCCGCATTGTTTGCTCGGGTGGCAGCCCAGCAGCAGCCTCCATAGAACACAGTTCGGCAGCACGGCTCACCTTTCTCTCAGGTTGCTATTATGTTCCGAAGATCTTGATTATGGTGATCTCGGCATACTTATGGAAGTGTTGAGCTGCCTCTTCAATTCAGCCAAGGCGCTTAAAGCAGCCACTTTTACAGGCACCACTTGTTCTTCGAGGTTCTCCACTAGGCACCGTAGCACGTTCCTGAAGTTCTCATCCCACAACTCTGGTGAGTCATCGTTAGTGAGGGGTATGAGCTCAGACAAGGCTTGCTTGCGAAGCTCCGTCCTGCTGCTAAGGCTTTGAAGTATGGCAAAGATGTTGTTGAGGGTGTCTTTTTCATTTCTGCCGACAACGCCATCTAGTGATGTTCACCTGATCCGATGCATACCAGTTTCACAATCGTATTCCCAGCTCTCCATGCGGTTGACGTGCGAGACCTCGCGGCCGCCGGTCAGGCACTGCTGCTGCGAGAAAGTGCACAGCTCCTCCCAGTCCTGGGGTGCGAACCGCCCTCTGAAGCTTCCCCCTACACACAGTTGCAGCAGTATCTTGGCGCCTCCAGAAGAAGGGGTTGAAGCATACTCCACCTGGTCTATCCCCCGTCCCGGGTCCAATGCCAGTCGGTGGGTGAGGGCAGCGGTTCGGCGCTGCAGCGAGCTGTACAGCTCGGGCGGGTTCACGTTCTCAGTGTTGTCCTCTTCTTCCAGTGAACGCTGTATATGCATGCTTGAACGGCTCCCAGTACACCGGCTGCCCCTGTTTGGCGTACGGCTGATGGGAGAATGGACATGTGCCGTGGTGGGACTAGGTGTTCGTAGCTCACTGTCATCAGTACGACCACGCATCTAGGACTGAAACAGACCCATCGCAAAAGCCTCATTGTCAGGGTCAAGTCTGCTGAATAACCCATTGATTTCTGCTGCCCTCAGCTTGAATATGGACCCAATTACTTCCTGGACATGACTCGTAGGTTCAGGACTCTTCTGATCACGTACTGGAAAGAAGACCTTTGATACCATTGAGTGTGCCTTGGATGTGTTGACCAGCAAGTCCCCAGAGTCCATCGCTTGCAGCCGCGATATCAAATACTGTAGAATTGTGATCTTGTTCTTGATGTTTAGAGTCTGTGTTGGATCAGTGATGTAATTCGCTACTGCTTGAGATTAATGGCCGCCATGGGGAAAGCAGTCTCGAATTGTCGAGAGGACCTTCTGTATCTTTGTTTGCAGCGAACTTAAAAGGTCGGTTCCAGTCTTGATGAAGAGACGGGTCGGCAGAACATACAGCCAGCTATGCAAATCCGCAGTATGGACATGGATCAACTCCCCCAAGGCTACCAAAAAGCGTGTGAACACCTTGGTGTGTGGATTCATGAACATCTTGGTGAACATGTCGGCGACTTTCTTGTTGTCAAGCAGAGAGAGGGTGCGCCCCGACCACAGCATTCACAGCAGGACCAGCAAACCGTCTTTGCGGTTAGAACAGTGGATGCTGGTAAGATGCTGCAAGATGCTTGGCACATCTAGTAGTGGGATGTGGCCCTCATAACCACCTCTGTTGTAGGAAGTGAACGAGCGGTCCGAGCAAACACTGGGCGTTTCGCTCTCATCCGACTGATCGTCGAGGGCATTGTACCGGTTCTTTCTTGGAGGCGTGTTCCGACATACTTATGCATCCGCCACAGCAGTCTCTGCCTCTTTGCTATGTTGCAGTATCTACTGTGCCATCAATACAGCGCCTGTTGTGATGATAGTTGGGTGATACCATTCCTCAGCACCAACAAAACGACGCCTTGTGCCTCCGCTCATCCCAGGGGTTGTCCATCCCAGGGGTTGTTCCAGTGGGCCGCGTGGGGCTCTCCTCGCGGGTCGTGCGCACTGACGTGGGAATGCCAGATTTTCGGCGGACTGGTCCCGTGCCGTCTGTGAGTGTAGCCGAGTACGAAGCGTAGCTCAGCCGCGATGTGGGTGAGCCAGACCTACTGCGTGGCTGTGACCGGAAAACACCCTTCGTTCGACTTCGACTGATTCGCTCCGGCGATGCCATAGTGCTTGACACCATTGCAGGAACGCAGGGTAATTTTCACTTGTAATTCTTGCTGATGAAGCGGATCGAAGGTACTTGTAACGCCGTCCATGGTGCTCGTAAAACTTGCACTACTTCAACCGCGGTTGCCAAATGGGTGAGTATCGCGCCGCCTGTTGTATAGTCGATGGATGAGTTACGTAAGTGGCGTCCCCTCAGTGCCGTGGTGGTTGCTGATTCCCCCTTTGTGCCCGCTGTTGCTTCTCAGTGGTTATGGCGCTCTGAGCCTGAGGTCGTCGTGGTTTAATTTCCTGTCGAGGCGGTCACTTCCCGATGGGAGCAGAATGCTAATATGCCCACATACTTAAAAAGTAATGAAAGTGAGTCCGAAGCCCTCCGCTATACAGCGCCTCTCAGTGGACGTAAAACCCTTTCAGCTATTGTTTACGTTACCACCCCGACACGGACCCGCCGCGGTAGCTCAGTGGCTATGGCGTTCCGCTGCTCAGCACGAGGTCAGGGGATCGATTCCCGGCCGTTTCGATGGGGATGGGACGCAAAAAAAAAAACTTTGGAGTCACGTTTAAGAATCACGGGTGGTCGAAATTAGTCTGGACACCCTCCCACCATTACGAAGTCTCCCATTAGCCCGTGCGTTGCTTTGCATGTGCGGTCTGATCGCCTCAACAGCACCTTTTTCTTCTTCGGGCAATAGGCTCTCGCATCATACTCGGCCAGTGTAAGTCGTTTTCGCTGCTACCTGTTGATTCGCAGAAATTAAACCGGTCTAATGAGCTAACCGATATTCACGAGGGCCGTCCATTGACAGATAACCTGTTATGGTCCCAATATTTTTAGTGGGTGTACAGCAGATATGAGTGTCAAATATTGCCTGGCTGCGCTACCATAAGCACGTAAGAGTAGTTTTGTAAGGTGTTCAAGACCCTTCCCCCATTTATTTTTATTGCTGTTGCTCTTAGAACTGCACCCCCCCCCCTATTCCTGAGAGACATGGTACCATCCCCACCTACTTCTGTCCCACGAAGACTATAGAACTTGAAACCTGTGAACGCACACAAGTTGGTTCGAGATTCTTTCTTTTCTTGAGCGGTAGTACACCTCAGGACCTAATTAAAGTTCTCTGTCTTTCTGTCTAGTGTCTACTACGGCCAAACAAACTACTTAGCTAACCGATGGAACGGTCACTATAGCATGACAAAGCACGACAAGACGATGAAAAATCGCATAAAACCTAATCCGCTCATCACTCTTGTGGTCAATTAAGTTTAGCGAATTTGTTGCGTTAGCAGCTCCGTACAAGCGCCGTAAATAAAAGAGCGTGCTTGACACCAACAAAAAAATCCTGTTCGCGTATTTTGTTTCAAACATCACTTACAGCGCGTACAGCACAAGGAACCATGCGCTGTAAGTGATGTTTGAAACAATGGAATACCAACTCGCCCGTACCCAAACCTTGCTTCTGCGTATTTTGTGCGCATATGCACCACGACGGCCTGCGCTGCATGTGTGACGGTTATACCCGCCTCCACGTTGGACATATTGGATTGAGGGACGTGATGAAAGCGAGGAAAAAGAAATTGCACATTCAAGCTGCCTTCACTTGACAGTGAATCGCAGTGAATTGGTGATACTCGGTCGCAGTAAAAAGAAAAAGAAAGAAAAAGCGCGTATTACGTGTCAAAACGACGACCTGATTACGAGGCGTGTTGTAATGGGAGATGCTGGATTAATTTTGACCACCGGGGGTTCTAATTATAAATCGAAATACACCGAGTGTTTACGGCCTGACGACAATTGGATGATGATGCTGGAGCGATGACAACGTAATGCCGTTGCCGAAATTATGCCGAGGGTACGAGGATGACGGCATGACGTAGGAAATGACGGATCTGGTATATATGACGACGGCGGCATAACGACAATAGGATGATGATGCTACAATGATTAGAATGATATGACGACGACGGCATGGCGACAATGGGTGGACTGTCGTCCACCCATTGTACGAGACCAAGAAGTCGGATAAAAAAGTTCTTAATATTTTATCTCGCAAAAAAAGAACGAAATAATAGAACACGGCCTAACTCCATGGTCCAAGCATGGTCATGCCACATGCTTGGACCCTGCATAATAGCGAACACACAGATATGCATCTATCATGCACTGCTTCGGACGCTCGCGCAGTCTGCAGCTATAGCTAGTCGCTCGACCACTCGACAATTGTGATTCAAATTCTATAGTAGGCTGTTATTATTAGCCAAAACTATTTTCTTCGTGAACAGAAACCACGTCCAGCAAAAAGGGAGTCGCGCGATGTATTTACAGATAACAATTTGAACGCTTGTCGAAGTAAACAGCACACTTATTCTGTAGCAGAACGTCATACCCCGCTGTTAGGATCTTCATATGTTGCGTAACAATTCATTGCAGCTAAACCAGAGCTTAGAATTACAGTAAAAATGCTACAGTAAGGTCTCATTCGTGAAACGAATTTTCACAAATACACAACTGATCTTCGACACTGATTGTAGGCTCAAACACGCGCACACATCGCGCTGAGTGTTCCGTTCGCCCCAACGCCAGCAGAAACTCCGGCCATGCCGACTTAAATCACTTCAGGTCATCTCACAAAACCTTTTCCCGCGTGGAAGACGCCATGTCATGCTAAATAGACCGCATGAGAACGAAGAAACCACCAGAAACTGCCGCCGAGATTATACCATGGCATACCACACCGAACGCTCGCCCAAGTCAGCATGCCGACTGCCTATAGATGACACCACTGCCTATGCAATATGGCGATGCCCATGGGGGAAAAAACGGTCTATAGGCTGCAGGGCCAGGCGAACATTATAGCAAAAAAGTGAACGATGACCTTTTCTTTTTCTCTTTCTTTCTTTTCTTTGTTAATACTGTTAACCCTCGCTTGAGGGTTGTTGCAGGGAGGGAAAATAGTAGAACACAAGCAAATTTGACATTTCATAGCATCAGGTTGGGTGCTCACGATACAAAATATCAATCAAGCATTCATATTTGCGCATCCGTCTGATCTACAGCAACATCAGGTAAGGCATTCCACATTTCAATTACATCCGGCAAAAAAGAATAATGAAAAACATCAACACGTGTGTTATAAGGCTTGAAGGCTCTGCTGTGGTTTATTCTCTCGCTGCGATTTGCAGGGAACTGGGCATATTTTTCCTTTTTTATCTTCAAAACCCTTTGAAGTATGGGGAAAAAAATCTTAAGTCTGGCTTTTTTCCTTCGGGTTTCCAGCAACTCAATCCCACTTTGCTAATTAACTAAAAGATCCTATTTAACGTGCTAATTACTAACTTTAGGGCACATGTAAATGAAAAATTTATGCCGAGGTGTAATGGATATATAGTGTGTATAGTGTGTGTGTGTGTGTGTGTGTGTGTGTGTGTGTGTGTGTGTGTGTGTGTGTGTGTGTGTGTGTGTGTGTGTGTGTGTGTGTGTGTGTGTGTGTGTGTGTGTGTGTGTGTGTGTGTAGTGCAATGAGGGGTTCAGTGGATCAGCTCGTAGTTGTAACTTGAACGAAGGCACGATGAAGCGTTGTCAGAGTTACTGTTTGATTTACCAACAATTTCTTAAGTTGAACTTTCTTCATCAGGGGTATAATATATCCTCCCGAGTTCCAGCTATGGGGAATTTGTCCAATATATTGGACATCAAATGCTCCACCACTACCCAGGCCGCAGCATGTTTTAGCCCGTAAAACCAAATTCTCCAATATTTTAGACACCTACTAGCGCCACCCATGAAGTTTTGTTGAAAATACATTAGTAGTTTGGCCACCAGAGGTGTTTGCAATGGCGGCATTCAGCAGCATGGCTTTCTACGGCGGCCGCCGAAAAAGTAAGTTCTATTTCTCATACTTTATCGCTCGTTCTTTTTCTGTGATGAAATATTAATTATTAAACAGATTTTGCACTTTCGAAGCCATTTTTAATATTAAATTTGCCCTTTGATGCTGCATACCCACTACCCCAAGAATGACCGGGTAGAGTTCCAGCGTTCAATATATTGGACATCATGCTGTGCTAAAACAGCCGATGATTGTGGAGTACTAACATTCACTTTTCGTCTCTGTAACGTAAACATCAATTTCTGAAAAGCTCACAAAAATCTGTGAACTTTAATACACCTCGAAACTCAGGAGTATATATATATATATATATATATATATATATATATATATATATATATATATATATATATATATATATATATATATATATCTTATAAGAAGCCAACAAAAAAGACACCAAGGACCACACAGGGGAAATTGCTTGTACTTATTAATAGAAATACAGAAATGATAAATACATGGAAATGAAAGTGGATGAAAAAAAAACAACTGGCCTCACTTGGGATACGAACCCACGTCTTTGCATTACGTGTGCGATGTTCTTGTCCCTTGAGCTACCTTGGCGCCGTTCTCCCATCCATTTTCTGGGGTATTTGTGTTTTACTACTGTAAGTAACCCTAGGAGTGTTAGCCAGAGCCACCACTCACAAACCTTGGCGGCGGATGTGGAACATCCTTTCTGCCGCAGGCGTCACGAGTACGTGATCTTTTTGGGTGAAGGCAACTGGTCAATAAACCCGCACTTGCTACCTAAAAGCATCAACGTTGCCGGATTCGAGACCCTCGTTATGCAATGAACTAGAAGAAAGGGAACCGAGGGGCCGGTTTTTTATTATATGATAAGAAGGCAACAAGCAATGACGTCAAGTTGCATAGGGGGAGATTACACAAATTACAATAACAATCGGGCAACTTGGCCCCCTTTCTCCTCGTACACACACACACACACACACACACACACACACACATATATATATATATATATATATATATATATATATATATATATATATATATATATATATGTATATATATATATAGACGGTCCTGAATTTCGCTGCGCGTGTTCAAAAAACGGTTTTGAGCTTATCGCGCGCCGTATTCTTGCTCAAGTTTTGTAGAACGATCGCACTTTGGCGTCGACTTCGTTTAGTATAACACTTTGCACGATTATTCACCTGTTTATTAAGAAAAAATGAGAAATTGTTTTTGTCTAAGGGAAAAATGGCGTCTGAAAAGGCGGCCCTGACCCATAGGGCCCATGCATTAAAATCGGGAACCGCAAGAGCGCCGCCATGTTGCTACGCGCCGAGGCTGCCAGCTCCTGAGATGCTTGCTAGACTTGGTGACAGTAGTCAGTTTTAATCCGGGTAGGGCCTCTCCTCAGTTTCCTTCCTTCATGGAGGAAGGAAACTGAGGAGAGGCCCTACCCGCTCCGCGCGCTAGGAGAAAAGTGTGGAGGAAATGACGTAGTAGGTTCTCCTTTGTTTTGCTGTTTTTTTTATTTCTTTGCTGTAGTGGCCCCGCCTTTCGGGCCAAAATGGCGGCTTTGTTATTGTTCTGTGCGCTCGCACGTGTTGCTCCGTAGGTTACTTACCGTGGCAAAGGCGCCGTGCGGGCAGGTTTGCGTTGGCCTCCGTGATTTGTTGCGCTGCGTTACCTGGACCGCGCTGTACCGGATGTTGCTGTGGCCAGGTGGAACTAAAGTTCGTGAAATGAATGCGCATGCAACGCTGTACGCAATGTACCGCGCCACGGCAATGGCTACGGACGAAGGAATATCCGCGGGAAAAGTTGCCCTCTTTCGCGGAATCATGCTAACGTGCTAACGATTGCTTAGTATTGCTGCGGAGCGCGCGGGTCCGGGCAGCACGGTTGCGCGCAGCGCGGCGTGGTTTCGCGAGGAATGTAAACAAGAGAGGAGAGCTGGCCCGATAGGCGGAGCAACGCCATGAGCAACGCCAACTTCCTGCTTCACTTTAGCTTCACAAAGAGTGACGTCAGGGCCTCTCCTTAGTTTCCTTCCTCCGTGGTTTCCTTCCTCCGTGACGTTACGTAAGCAAAACGGGTCCACCAGCGCCATTTTGTTTGCGTCGCGCCTACGTCACGCATCGAAGAAAATGGCGGAATGTCCAGAATAGCGCCCCAGGGCGGCGCCCTAGAGGTTCCCACTTTTCCGGCCCAGCTTTTCCTCTAGAGTTGTTCTACTAACTCTATGCCCCAACGAGATTATCTAGTAGCGATGTCTATGCCCGGCACACACTTGTGTCGCCACCTGCCGTCATCTGCAGAAAGCAGCGTTTCAGGGAGAGCTGCCGTGTATTGCCAAGTGGTGTTGCCCGCTCGTGGAACCACCGTTTATAAAGCTTTTTTTTTTCTATATACGGTGTCTGGAACAGGCGCCTGTGCTCCGTGAACGCTGGTTTCTACAGATGACGACAGGTTGCGACACAAGTTTATGCTTGGGCAGTTGCAGCAGTAATTTGCATCCTCATAAACGCAGGTAAATTTCCACTTTTTTTCGTAGAAACTAGGTAATTAATTGCGCCAAGTTTTCTACTAAACGAAGTCGACGCCAAAATGCGATCGTTCTGGAAAATTTGAGCAAGAACAGCGCAGTGGTGAGCGCAAAATCTTTTTTTGAACACGCGCAGCCAAATATTCAGGACCCTGTATATATTTACGGAAGGTTGAATGGGATGAGTCTTGCCCAACTCGAATAAATCAAATGTGCATTCTTTTATAATAAATACAGCGAGTCCAGGATCATTACATGCCTTACGTTCACAACTTGTATACGTTATGCCTAGTAGTACACATCTGGAATGTAATATTCATTATTTAAATTGTGACTTCGTTAATGCAAATATTTTTTCTAGGGCTGTGTATCGAATAAAAGTTTTAGACTGATTAATTGGATTTGTGGATTTACATACATTAGCTAAAGATCAACAAATTTGAATTCATCAATTCATTCAAAAATGTTTTACGTGCAGGCACAAGAATTGGCATCGAATAAATACGCAAAAACTTCGAAGAAAAAGCTAACCCGGTTATCAAAAGCTAACCACACCTTCCTTAGCTAACCTAAGGAAGGTGGCAGGCAGGTTAGGAGTCCACCTTGTCTTTTCGGCCCCTTTTAAGCTGTCGCCGCCAGCGTTTGTCGCGGCTCCGCCCTCGCACCTCCCGTGATGCTAAAAGAAGAAAAGGCTGTGGCAAGAGCCATACCAAGCCGTATGCAAAATGCAATGTAGGTGTTGTGTACGAAATCCCCCTGGCGTGTGGGAAATACTACATAGGGCAGACAGGACGGTGCCTGAATGATCGAGGCAGAGAACATGAACAAAAGTTAACGAAAGATGAACTGGCGCACTTGCCTGGCGCACTGCAATGCCTGCCCCTGTGCACCCCTTTTTAAGGAGATAAAGATTCTGGGGAGAAGCCAGGACTAGACTGCACGCGAACTGATGGAGGCATATCACTTAAAAAAGAAAGGCCAATACTGTGTTAGTGACACTTCCGTTGGGTTGTTCCAATCGGAGATAGATTTTTTTTTGTCATTGGTTGCCCCGCTAGGCTCATGCGTGTTCTTGTTTGCTGCGTTCTGCGCATGTTCTATTTGTCTATATATGCCCACGGGTTGCCCTGAATAAACCACTTGAAAGTTACCGCCCGTGTTGTTTTTGTGTTCTTTTCCGCTGTCCCCGTCTTTACTTGCGGTCAATACGATATGCAATAAACACCAACTGGGCCAAACTGAAGTTCTTTTGACATACATGAACTTTGTCATAAAGTAGGCACAAGCTTCAGTATGGAAGGAGAAAATTTTTCAAAAAGTGAGGGGGCAGGGATGAAAACGCAAAAGGGATAGTCTCGCCCAGTCACACGTATTAGTCACTGAAAGTTGCATTCCATCGAGAAGTTCGCCCGACGGGAAGTGCATAACTATGCATTAAACTTCATCGCACCTATTAACATTGTTTCGTGCGAGAAAGGTATCCTGTGCATTCAGAAGCAGCAGGGATAAGCGATGAAGTTAATTTTTAATAGTTTTCCGCTTGCGCATCGACTGCTCGGCTTTGAAATGAGTTTAAAGGGTGGTTTAATGTAAGGGTTTCTTTCGCTCGATTATATTCGTAACTAATCATCGATCGTTCAAGGCCGATCGATCCCTGTGATAACGGGGGCGGAGCACCGCTCAGATCACTGACGAAATGATGAAAAGAAAAAAAGAACATTGACTAGAACATTACATTCTCACGACGGGATTCAAGGATGTAAGGTGCGCTATGTTTATAAGCCAGGCGGCTTGTGTGAACGCTGTTGGTGCGCTGTTATTCAGCCATCCTAGTGCAGCCGAGATATTGTGGATCACACCAAGCGTTTGAAATACCGTGTGTTTAAAGCAGGCTCCTCCACTGAGAGGCCCAAAGAAAGGGACGCAGAAGAGCCTAAAGTTGTTGAACGTTGTATCAAATCATTCAAATGATGATGCATGTGTTTGCTTCCGTTGTTCAAATTTCGCGGTAGCGCGAATGTCTTGACTAGTCTGGACTGACCGCGCCGCCTATAGTCAGGCTACCGCATGATGAGCAGCGTTTTATTTACCCTGCACTTAACTTTTAAAAAAATCGTTCAAAACACTAATTTTAATATAAAAATGTTTATTCTCAGTATTTTATTTCAGTGTAAGTATTTTATTACGCATAAACACTCTTTTAATTTTTTTCGTTCCTCACAGATGGCGCTCACTGTCAAGAACTTCAAAGGCGTGGGTTTGCGAGCGTTGCAATCATCTAGGGTAAGCCGGTAGCTTTCGAGAGCAAAAGTGGTAGAGAAAAGTGATGGAAATTAGGCCCGACCCGTGCAGCTTTTGTGAATCGTAGCATGCTCACGGCGTGTGCTCCCACAAAAGTGACCGTTAAACGTCGTTTCTCCTTCTCGGGACCAGTGTTATGACGAGGCTCAACGCCGCACACCGCCGAGGTACGAAGACGTCATAGCCCTCTCTCTTCCCCAAGCTACCAGTGCGACGAACCTACGTGCTGCGCGAACCAATGTTCAAAGCCTTTGTAGGCGCCGCAAGGACGCTCCTAATACACGTCAGTCTTGTGTGTCACAGCTCGCACGATTGTTGGTGAAGTACTCAGGCGATGCGTGCGACCACTTAGGGGTCTCCAAGTTCACTGTGCTTCAACGCCTTCACGCCAGCATGACCAAAGCTGCGATGACCAAAAATTCGGGATGGCGATAAAGTCTTTCGCTTTCTGCATCGTCGTCTGGCTTCTAGGGTGAGTCTTGTTTTGTTCATTGTTTCTTGTACTTGGACCGGCTTGACAGCTCTCTCTAGTTTGCATAATTTGTTTTCGGAATTTTGAAGTTCTGTGCCTACCCTTCTGTGTAAATAGCTCCTGCTTACTAAATCGCTCCGGCCATTTAAAGCGTGTGCGCAGGCCATCGGATTTCGTTTCCGCAGTGTGTTTACAACTACATTTCGAGAGCGCATCCTTACAATGTGTCAAAGTACGTTTGCTGTAGAAAACAATCACACGCAAGAACACTAAGTAATGCTTACGAACATTGCAGCAAGGTTACAGTTACCAATTCGCTGTGTGCTGATATAACTTGCCTTATTCAAAAGGAAACTTATCATTAATGGCACTGCATCTCAAGGAATGCAGTTCATTTCTAGCCTCACTCAATTTCATGAACCCGTGTAAGCATAATCAAAGAATGTTTGTGAAACTATGGCAACGTATGACGAAAGGTGTCTTTCAATTCTGTCCTGATTTCAGTATTACTTGCCTGCCCGCGCACTTCTCAAAGCATAGTCGTTCTTGCATTGTCGAGCTGTTCCGATATATGTTAGCAAGAAATAAGTAATCTTGCTGCTTGTGAGCCCTAGGTAGTAGAGACACAGCATATCTTGTGCAACGAAATGATGATCCAACCACAAACTGACGGGCACAGACAGTAATGCAGCCGCTTCCTTCAAGGCGTACGGATGCATAGCTGTAGTAGTACTGTATGTTATCGTTTGCGAAAACTCTTTTGAATATTTTAGAGTACGTTCTGTCGCGTTAATGTTTTGGTTGAAAGCACACGCATCAATTTCTTCTCGTTTCTTCTGGTCGAACCTGTCATGACGTGTATTTAGCTGCGGGGTATTGTCAGCACTCGTTTTCGCCTTGAGCTAAATGTTTTGAGCGACGCATATGCATCATGACCAGCGTTGATATTGCATACAATGCTTCCTGCATGCAGCGTCAAGCGTGCATGCAATTAGCTGCGACCGCTGGCATTTCAACTTACGGGCAGCAAACTTTGTTCTGCTACGGAACGCCAGCCGCTAGGTTCTTTCGAAGGCGCGCAGCACAGCGTTAACGCGGCGTAGTATCACGAAATGTTCACGAAACTCGGTACGGGTGCTAAAGTTTTCGCAGTGTACGCAGTAATATGGAAAAGGCATCGCTTGCACGGAAAATAGGCGCAAGCATGGCGTTGGTAAATTTCCTTTTGTTTCGGGCTAGCGCTGTTTTCCACATTTCGTCATAGTGGTTCATCAACGGGCGTTACTTTCCGCCAGGATAGGGTGGCTAGAATTGGTAGCCAGGATCCGCCGCTCTACTTTGCTATGCATGGTTATCACGCTGGGTTAAGAATTTCGCGGCCGGCCAAAGCTATCCTTGTTTTACCGTAACTATTTACTACCCCTGATCAATGTGGCATATAAATAGCCCGACAGCAGCTCGCAAATCCCGTAAAAAAAAAAAAAAAAACTCTTTTAAAAATGGTTTCAGCTTCCGCAATAGTTTATAAAATTCCGACGAGTTTAGCACAATCTCAATGGGCACGGAGGCAATTGATGTCCTCGCCATCCGTTAGTTTTACCACCGATCCATTGGCCGAATAATACGTATGTTGTGCATCATGCAAAACACGCAGGCCTATTTGGACTAAACATTAAACTTTGTTATTGTCGATCGCCTATGCTAACATACTCTGAAGATGAGGACAGCAAGCGCTTCAGGGAGATCAAATTACCAGGACGGTATTGTGCTCATAGGTAGTGTTTACATTAATGTTTGCTGTGAAGGGCATGGCAAACTGTCTTCTTGATTCTTTCGAAATAACTCTTTTTCGTAGATAAGCACGTATTTATTTTGCAATTATATATGTATTTCTCTTCTCGCGATTTTTATGCACGGTTACGTAGTGTCGAGCACATTCCCGACTACATGCGTTAAGAAAAATACTTTTTTCCATACGTCTTTTTAATTGCCATTTTGAGGCTTGACCGGCATTATCTCATATTTTCTGTCAGTGCAGCTTTGGCGGATGTACGATAACTGTCAGTTAGTGTAAGGCCAAGCCTTCGGACTGTGACAGGTTTCCGTTCCCCCCTGTTTCGTAAGAAGGGTGGAGGATAAAGAACCTTTCGCGAACAGATATACATATTCGTAAAGCTTTCGGCTTATGGAGTGTCCTCCTTGGAAGATGTATAGAGCTTGTCGGAAAGCCGATGTGCGACTATCGGAGCACGCTCACCGCATGCAACGCAGGAAGGCGGTACTTATAGTCTGGCCATGTGTTTTAGTTCCTTGACTCGTTGCCGCCTCCTTGCGCTGCTGCGTTCTCATTAGAGCACGTGACAGGGTTATATGGTCGATGAAATACTGTATTTTCGCTCGTCTAAGATGCGTCTTGCTTGGTGTGAGTTGGTGAGGAACGCGCCCATGCACACGGGCACAAAACGCCGTCCACGTGCCTTGACGTCACAACGGTTTCATAGGGATGCAAATAGCTCTTCCGTAATTTCCGCGGTTTAGCTTTTGGTGTTTACTGCGAAGGATCTTTTCGTTGAAAACGTCTGTCGGCGTGTGTGGCTCTAGCCATTTGGTTCGACTTTTCGCAGTGGTATTGAGAGAAGTAGTCGGGGCAGCGTCATCATCATCATCATAAATACTTTATTGTACAGACTGAGGAGTTTGGGGCACGCAGGCTCCCGGGCCCCCGCATGACCCCACTGCACTCAAGCGTTTATGTTACTTCGGTCCATAACGCTGGCAGCCCGATCAGTAGCCTGATTTGTCACCGATTCCGAATCATTAGAAAAACAAGAATACTAAGATAGCATTCTAAAGAATACATATTACTACATGTAGGAGCAACATGCCCCCTTCAGGTAGGTTCCTCAGAGGCCCCGTGCAAGTGGAACATCTTTTGCTGTGTGTGTGTGTGTGTGTGTGTGTGTGTGTGTGTGTGTGTGTGTGTGTGTGTGTGTGTGTGTGTGTGTGTGTGTGTGTGTGTGTGTGTGTGAAGGTTAAACTGGCGGCCGTAATTCGGATAACGATAGAGATAGAGGCTGTTCTGTCGCATATGCGCATTTCAGCGTTGGATAAAAATAACGCCAGCAAAGCAAGGCTGGCGCGTTACAAATTGTGACGTAACCTTTTAGCGCTGCTAGGTTCGGCGATGCCGCCGCTTATTCATATTCAGCGCGGCTTGCGCAGTGCGTTTCGGCAGCTGTCAAAGCTGCAAATGTCCCAGCTGGCCGCATACGAACTGCTTCTGGCTCTGTCTTGAGGTTGGTACCTTGGTACCAAAACTCAGAACGACCAGCTGTTCGTCGTCGCTATGGAAGGGTCGATTCTGTGATGCCATTAGAAAGGAAGTCTAATCCACGTATTCAGAAATGCATCTTAACTTGAAGCTCATGCTTGACTTGATTAAAATGGCACCTGTCGTGAACGCACCAAAAGAAACGCAATGAGCATCTTGGGCGCGTTCGCACCAGGCGTCATTTCTATCAAGTTAAGCATGAGCTTCAAGTTAATACACATTTCTGAATACGGAGGTAAGATTGCCTTAGCGCGCGCAAACCTTTTCGCATAGTTCCGGCCTTTCATTATGCTGCCCTATGTGCGGCTTATCTTCGTTCACACATCGTTGACTTTCACGAGCTGCTGTTTCTGTCACTCAATTTCGCACGTTTTCTGCACACCACTGTCAATGTAGCGCGCATGCAATCGGGACAGCGTTGTTCTGGGCGAACAGCTATTGCGCAGTGCAACGATGCTCGTATCTGCGAGCGCTTCGGTGTTGGCTATCGGAGTTTGTGTAAAGGCAAACACGTTTGCAAGTACGCCACGTGCTTGCATCATAATTTCTAATTTATTTCAACGCCGTTCGCACATACACCGAAGGCGAGGACTTTCAAAATCACTTGAAATCAACATTCTTGTTGTTGTGATCTGCATTACCACCGACACTACAGCGAAACGTGCCACCCAAGGCTGCCGGACGGATTGTGCAGGCCGTTGTGGAGTGAGCACGTGTGGACATGCGCATATGCAAGTCTTCTCCGTTGCTGGGGCGTAATAGCTCTATCCTAATATCTTCTCTTGCGACATTGTTCGCTGCCATTTTCAGGTGTCCGAAATAATATTGCTGATAAAAACGGGTTTCACAAATAAAAGAATGAAATAATAAACGTCTGCCGAAAGATTATTGAATTTCAGAATTATCGCTCAAAAATGCATCGTAAATTACAAAATTACGATGAATTGCAATTCAGGAATACGAGGAATCAATTGTTGCGCGTTTCGTGCAAGGTTTGCTGGTAGCTTCTTGGATCCAGACTAATGAGTCACGTGAGAGCTTGTTCAGTTAGTTGGTACATAGTCAGTGGGGCGAAAACTGCGAAAACGAACGGGACAATAGCGGTTTCATGTCCCGTTCACCTTTCACCTGCCCGCAGTACGCGCCTGCTAACTCCGCTTGGTCAAAATTAATCCGTCGCCTGCTGCTACCGGGTTTCTCGTAACCAGGTTGGGACGTAAAGCCCCATATTTTTTTTTTTCCACATTGACACGTTTATTCGTTAGTTGGGCGGAAGATTCGTAAATATCGGAGGTGGGAAGTTTTCTCGTGCTACAATGACAAAACGCACTCTATAGCTCTTTTTTCCGTTGTTGTAGCTTGAAAGGACAGATGTAACGTACAGAGCACGAGATGCAAGCCGTATCCACGTTGCTTTATGTCACAGGTAGGTGATGGCATCATTTCGCGTGGCTGCTGCCGAATGTACTGCAGGTAACCGGCGCCCAGAGGGGGCAGGCTGTCACTTGAAGCACTGTCGAGCCGCGAGATGCCGCGGACAATCCGCGGACGCTGACTCCGCGCTCTGGATTTTTCGCTCCGGGGACGCGTTGCCATTGCGGAAGGGAAATAGCTCTCCTCCTGCGCCCTTGAGACCTCTGAAGAGTGCAAAGGGCGGGTGTGTGCATTCCGACCTTGTGTGCGCATTTCCTGGCCCGCGCGTCTCACCTGGGGCGCTTGCGAACGCAGCTGGCGCAATCAATGCGCAATGGGAACAGCTGGTGCAAGCGCGTCGTATGTGCGTGCGTACTACGATCACGCGGGACGAGTGCGCCAAAGTGCCGCTACCTGATCGCGTTGAGTCAACGGTTGCGCCCTTTCCCGCTGGAAACTCGCCGACGGGGGACCGCCGAGGGGCGGCGGGCACGCGGAAACTGCTTGCCCGAAATGCAGGCTGTGGCAGACGCTTGCTGTGCGCAACTTGCCTCCGTCGGCGCACACCTTAACTAGCTTGCTGCTCTGAGAAAGTGGCCATTGTTCATGTCCGTCGCGAGCGCTTTGCTTGCCACCCAAAAGGAATACCAAGAGCTGGAAAGGATAGACCTCCGAAAGAGAAATGAGAGAGAGAGAGAGAGAGAGTGAGTGAGTGAGTGAGTGAGTGAGTGAGTGAGTGAGTGAGTGAGAGAGAGAGAGAGAGAGAGAGAGAGAGAGAGAGAGAGAGAGAGAGAGAGAGAGAAAAGACGTTCCCTTCCGAGTTTTTTCCGTCTCGAGTATTGCTTGTGATGAAAAGCTCCGCTTGCTCTTTTTTTTCGTTCGGGACCTTGTATTATTATTATTATTATTATTATTATTATTATTATTATTATTATTATTATTATTCGAGAGTTCCTTATTGTGCATAACAATAAGGCTACAAACAATGGGGATTATACATAGAGGGAGGTCCCATAGTCAACAGACTGTACAGGGGACCTCCCATGAGAAATGCGTAGGATACGTAAATACAAAGCAGCCACGTGCAAACACACAAGACACCGTATTAAATTGGGCGTTAGCTAACGCTGTAAGATATTTAATGACACAAAGCAATTATTAATGTAATGGTAACGATGACGTTATTATACTTGCTGCAAAAATTTACGGAGGTTTGATTTGGATGTGTAAAAATGAGAGAGCATCTTAATATGACACGGTAATGAGTTCTAAAGTAGTGTGGCTGAAAAATTAGTAGTAAATTTGCCATAATTAGTTCTAGGCTTTGGTAATAAATAGCTGTTGGTATGAGTGAAATGGGTAGACGTGTAGTGTGGAAACTGACTGTTAGTTATTATGGGGAATGGGAGCTTTCTGTTAACAGATTTATGAACAAGTATTCTTAGTGAGTATTTAGTTTCTGTAACGATTAAATACCATTAGAGCTGAGCAATGGAGATGCTTCCGATGTGTAGCTGCTATGTGTATGATGCGAATTTCTTGATTTTGGGTATGCCCTAGGGGGGATAAATGTGTGGGATACGTGTTCTCCCATGATGATATGCAATAATTAATGTGTGTGTGAATAAAGGTATAGTAGAGGGAGATGGGTGTTTTCACATTAAATAAATTGTGAACTTTAATTAATAATATTCTAATCCCATATGCTGCCTTCTTTAAGGATAAAACGTGTGCATCAAATTTTAGGTGTTTAGGTGTTTTAAGTGTGCTGGAAGCGAAGGTTAGCAATGAAGACACTGAGATGAGCTTTTGTTTAGCTGAGAAAATGAAGTTAGATTTTGCAGTATTAATGTGTAGTCCATTTAGTCGGCACCAGGCTGCAATTTTAGCCGTGTCGTGGTTACACTTGCACATTAATGAGTCAAGACTTTTGTCTGAGGTGGAGATAGTAGTGTCGTCAGCATAAAGGATACAGTCAGAGCACTTTAGGTACTGTGGGAGGTCATTAATGTTTGTTAAAAACAAGAGAAGTCCTAATATAGATCCTTGTAGTACACCAATGTTAGTTGTTTTAGGGTCTGAGTAAGTGCTAAATGTTGATCCAGTATATTCTCTATCTCTCAAAATAGTTGCGTAATAATCACAGTGCCTGGCCAGTCATACCAATAGTCTAATTTAGCAAAAAGTATGTTATGAACAATGAATCGAACGCTTTAGAAAAGTCAATAAATGATGCGCCAGTAAAATTTGTGGTTTCCATTGCCTGCGGAATCTTGTCTATTAGAAATATTGATGCTAAATCAGTTGAGTATCACTACCTAAACCCAAATTGGTTTGGTGATAGGATACGAAATTTTGATAAATAACTTGATAAGCGTATTATGATTAGTTTTTCGACACTTTTACTAAAGAACAAAAGTATAGCAATAGGGCAGTAGTTAGATGTTAGACGCTTATCTCCCTTCTTGAAAACAGGAATTATTTTTGTCTTTTTCAAAGAATTTGGATAGATTCCTGTCTTAATGATACGGTTCACTATGTGACAGAATATTTCAGATATTAGGTACGCTATCATTTTTATGAGAGATGGGCTGAAGTTATCAAGACCAGGCCCTGTTTTTTTCAGACTGGAAATGACTGTGACTGTGTATTCAGGTGTCGCGGGATGAAGGAAGAAGCTATGAGGCACACGGGGGTAATTCTTGGTCAATGGATTGTCGCACCCTTCATTATATGCGCAGAAGGAATTAATGAAGGAGTTTACAATGTCCAAGGGATTATCAAGGAGAAGATCCCCTGATTGTATCATAGTTATTTCGGCATTATTAATATTATTATTATTGTTGTTGTTGCTTGGCCAAAAAGCTTGAAGAAAAGGAGGAAAAATAAGCAATTCGCACAGTGCATTCACCATTGATTGGATTGGCAGAGTATTGCAGCACATCGGCGCTGGTCACTGGCGTGGTCTAGAGCTACTGTATATGCATATACAATAACTCTAGCACCGTGGTCAGCACTTGAGGTTATGTTTTGAAAGGGGGCAGAGAGAGAACAGTGTGTAGTCTGGTCAAGGTAAAAGGCAGAGAACAAGCACCGTTTCTTGTTAACGCATCTGTCATTGTGACGGTGGAGAAGTAAGGCAAAAAAGCGTCTCTCCTGTCCCAAATGCGCTGTTTTTAGGTGCGTTAAGCGTTCGATTAAACCTCATAAATCACTTGTCACTCAAGGGCAGTCAAAAGACTCGGTACATGAGCACTCATACTCAGCACCTTTTTGTTACGTCCAGTCTATGCCCTTTTTCTTCTCTTTCTTTCTTTCGTTCGATCATACACACGATGAACCACGCATGCTACTTAAAGCTGGCACTTATAGACTTAACAATTTGGGGAAATGTTCGCGGTAATCGTGCTTGCCATTAATAAGGATTTCCTCGCACCCTGGGTGTGTCACCTTGGTTTGAAGTCTGCAGCATTCACTTGCGACTGCGACCTCTCCACTGTGCTTCTTAACTCCAGGCTGCGCAGCTCAGTCTGCGAGGAAAGCCTGGCTCTGCGCTCTTTCTTTCTCTTATTTTTTTCTCTCGTTTAGTTTCTTCAGTAGTTCATATTTCCCCAAGAGCACATACATGAAGGAACAAAGTAAGGTTGGCTCGAGTGGAGGAAGCAGGAAGTGCGAAGGTGGCAGCGCACGTTGCATGTTGTAGAAGGGAGCACCTGGGACAGGAACTGAACAATTGGTCGCAGTAGCGAAGTCAGAGCTGGATTACGGAAGGAAAAATCTTACCATGAAGGTTGAACTGGTGCAGAGTGAAAGGGTTAATTCTGTCTGGAATTCTGTCTCTCGAGGTGTCCGCTCATCTTTACACCGTGTCTGCGCGAAGTGCATGAAACAGATTGAAGTAGTGAGACTAAATAATAATAATAATAATAATAATAATAATAATAATAATAATAATAATAATAATAATAATAATAGTAATAATAATAATAATACATTTCTCGTGAATCCATGTAAGGGGTTGGATTAACGATCCCCCCTTCCCCCCCCCTTTCTTTCCTTTGAATTTCCGTCGGCATGTCTATACATGTTCTGTAGGCGGATGCTTAAACTCAATTTTAATTGCTATTTGCTCATTCAAAATGTCTATCTATTTGCACGCATATCGCGTACTAGCCCAAGCGAATGTTTTTCTGATGGCTCATCCGGGCGTAATATTCGATGGCGATCGATCGTCGAGCTTTTCTGCACGCTCCAAACACAACCGATAGCCAAGATACACGAAGCACCATTTCCTGCCACAAGAACTGTTGCTGTTTACCTAGCGGCTGAAGTAAGTAAAAACACTCGAAGCCGTTCCTTACAAGTTCACAGAAAGAAAAAAAAAAAAAAGCTTCAGTTGCAGCTGCACGTTTTCAGAAAGGCTAATGGGTTCAGTAGGGCGTTGTTGAAGATTGTAACGACCTGTGATTCACGAAAGCTCGTGTAACTCTGTAGCAGCTGTGAGGTGTTTCTGCTGCTTTGAATGGCGGTGTGGAAGAGGTGGAAACGCGCACGCGTGCTCTCGTCCGTCCAGCAGTCGGCGAGCATTTGGGGGGCGGGCCCCGCGAACGAAAGAAAACGCGACGTCGGTCACGTACTCCGCCGGCGCGGCTGTTGTGTGTTACCGACGGCACCGCCGCGCGAGCCAAGCGAAGATCGCCGGCAGTCCTGCGTGCACGTCTGCGCCCAAATCCTGCTCGGCGCCGTGCGCCCGCGGGTGGCCGCAAGAGGAAACGTGCTCTAGTTTTCTTCGTGGCGGCCGTTCGCTCGCAGCATGGATATTGTTTGGTCCCGTGTCTTGAAGGTACGCGCCGGCTCTGTGCCCTAGATGTACCGTATGCGCTATCCGCCTACGGCTGCCGAGTCTGATCGTGAATGGGAGCGGGGGGGGGGGGGGGGGGGGGGGGTATGTAGCGGGGGGTTCCTTCCCCCGGATAAGCAGCTGCCGGTTACGGAGCGTGCGGGGGGAAGGGGGGGGGGGCATCTGTCGGGCCATCTCTCCTTGTTGAATAGTCTTTCCGACAGTGGCTCATCATTTACCCAACCATTTGCTTCCAGGCGAGATCAGCAACAGCGTTATCGACTGTAGGTGGGTGTGACAGATTCCAAGCAAGTTTCTTCTTGCTCGAAAAACCTCATAAAACGTTCGAAGGGCTTCGCAGTGGTTATAAACGTGTTTGAGCATCTTGAGCTGTATGACTCTTTGGAGCGCGCATTTCCACTCTTGCATTTTCGTCTACCTTGCAGTTTCTTCAACGCGAACGCTCGCGCGACGTGTTAAACGCTGTAGTTCGTACACCACGCTCAATGACGACAGCGTCTTCCTGCTGAGCTTACTGTCGAAACGGTAACACCAACTTGCATAACGCCCATTATTGGTGGGATAGAAATCCCCGCTGGCTGCGAGAACACAAACACGAGGTCCGGTGGTCAGCAAACGTCTGGTGCGTCGTTTTTCAAGGCCGTATGGGGAACCAGCGCTGGCCAGGAGGCGCTTCAACAGTTTTAGTGTGCAACTAAAATGTGCTGACACCGTCCAGTAGGGAGTCCACGAAGATGGCACGACACGTTAAACGATAACAGACGCGCGGCTGTGTCAACGTTTGCTTAGCCTGATGCGCCCAGCCATGCGCGTTGCGCCGAGCGCATGCGCTGCTACGTCCTAGCTCGTCGGTTTCCTGTCATGGGAGGAGCCGTGAAAAGTGCGTCTCGAGATGATCGGCGAATTTACTGACACGAAATCGCAGTATGTGCTACTGAAAACTGTGTTCGCCGCTCGCTAGGCTGTGTGTTACGGCGCTGCTGTTGGCAGGCGAAGCTCCAGCGCTGGTTGCCCATAGCGGGTGATTTCGGTTGCAGGCCGCATTCCGGGAAAATAGGGGAAGGGGTGAAATTGCATCCAGCCCGTCTGCTGAGATTTAGTTGACGAATCACGTATAGTGCTCGAGGCTAGTCAGGAGCCGCACATTGCACTTTCCCGCACAGCGCATGCTGTTAGCGGCGAGATTTGAAAACCACCAACCGGTCTACCAACGGCAGGTTGAAAAACTAGGCGCACAAGTGCCCTGAACCCGATACGCACGACTCTGGCGGATTCTACTCTCAATGAGCCCTTTTATCGCACGATCGTAGATAACAGAGGATGTCGCCGCGGAATTACATCATGCGGATAGCTCGCAGCGTTAGTAGTGCACAGTGGAAACAATGATCAGCGTCAAGCTCGAATCAGAGTTCATGAGCTCATAGTCTGTCTACGTTGCGACGTTTGTTATCACTGGCGTTATTAGTTGACTGATTACGTCGAAGTGTCGAGTAGGCAGCCTCGCGTAACCACACTGTCTCAAGTTCGTTGACCCCTGGCGTAAAGCCTCTTTCTCTGGCGTGAAATTGGAGTGTGGTTTATCGCTTGGGCGAAACACCCTATTCCCTTTCGCGTGGCATCTCCCAAACGGTTTTCTTGCACGGGGAGAGTCTTCGGTTGTCATGTTGTTTGAGGCGACTTAGACCGTTTTTTCGTAGGCGCCGCCATATTTCGAACGCAGTGGCGCCGCCTATGAGCAGCGCCATACTGGCTTGGGTGAAAGCGGTCTTTTGCATGGCAGGTATACGCTTGGGCGGTAGGTTCTGGCGTTTGTTTTCGCGGTCGTGCGGTCTGTTTAGTATGACGTGCGTCTTCTACGTAGTGAACGGTTCTGCGAGACGTGCTGAAGTGGTTTAAGGCATCATGGCCGGAATTTTCTCTGGCGTTGAGGTGGACAGAACACGCAACGCGATGTGTGCGCGCATATTCGAGTCTGCAATCAGCCTCGGAGATGAATTGTGTATTTCTGAATGTTCCAGTCACTAATGTGACCTTATTGCAGTATTATCCTCTATTTCTAAGCTGCGGAAACATACGCGACGATCATAACAGCGTGATCGTGGGTACCGTTCTGCTACGATAGGAGCTGTGATGTTATACTTTGACAAGCGTTCAAACTGTTCGCTGCAGGTTACATTGCGTGACTACTTGGTTCGATGGGTGAGGTTTCCGCACCTGAATAAGATAGTTTTGGAAAGTGATAGCAGCGTACCTTACAGTCTGAATTACGCTTGTCCAGCAGGGACTGTTTACGAACTGCGCGAGCGTCCTAAGCAGTGGTAAGTGCTGGATTACATATATCTTTGTTCTATATACCGCATGGTCCAAGCATACCGCATCAGCGGTTATATATTTATAAACGTTGTGCGGCGTGACTATGCGAGGCCCTATTGCGGCGTTAGCCCGTTTTCTCTTGCTTTTTAGAGAAAGAGGATTATAACCGAATTTCTTTTTCGGTTGTGTTTGTTCCGTTCACTACGATGCACTCACACGCATTACGGAAATTCTCTCCTCAAAAATACGCATCGCATTCTTTTTATGCGATCCTTCATATATTATGGTTGTATGCAGGCAAAAAAAGCAATGCCGAAGCGCACAGCTTACATATGCACCGTGCTGGTTCACAAACCGCAGTGATCGCTGTGTTGAGCAGCGCCATCGGCCTCATGCAGGAAGGCTAGCGTAGACATATGGTAATTTGAAGCCTACTAGACTTGAAATGCGCGAGAACGATGCCGGTGCATCACAAATATTTGACTGCGCCTGCCGCTTAGATGTTTCCGGGTTGCCTTAGGTTGGCCGTGCACGAGCATGCGCTCTTATGTTTCTGCTTTGCTCCCTACGCCAAGCGATCAGATATTGAGCAGATTTACCATTTCATGCTGCTAATACAGAGACACTGGGTTTCTTTGTTGAATTAAAACCGATATAAGTAAAATAGTTCACAACACATACGCACACCGCGACTGATAATGTGCGTACACCGCGGCTTATAAAACGCGTCACATTTCTGCGCTCCCAAAAGATATTTCCGCCTACTGTAGTTACCGATGCACCGAAAGGCTTCCCTGACGACCTTATATGAACGGACACGGCGTAAACTTCACAAAATACCATCTAAAACATCTCAAAATCGCTCCGCAGCACGCGACAGCAGTACTTTCAAGCAGCGCCGCGCCGGTTCGCCCAAGCCAGAGAGGAGGAAAGGCTCTCCGCGCGCCCTATCCTCCTCGCCCGATGAAACGGTCTATAGCTTAATTCATATTCGCACAATAGAGTAAACACTCTAAAATAAAATTGTGGTAATTTTACTTTTTTTGCTGTCAGATGGTATTCAAATCGTGGAGTGGAACACTGCGACTCCCAGGTGCTCGCCGACCTGGTCGCGCGAGCGGCTTCGCAGCTGAAAATTCGGCATGTGAGAGGCGCAGATGGGAACATACGTGCCGTATACGGTTGTACTGCTAATTGGACCCAGTATTATTATAAATCGCCATGGCATTTAAGTAGATTTTGTCTCGTATCAATTGTCCTGAGCTACGCCTGATCCGGGGGGTGACCTACTGCTGCTTAATGAATATCTCCGTTGGTGACCCTCTTAACGTGGGAGGAATACTGCGAGCACATGGCCATTGTGTTTGTGGCTCTTCCTGAATGCTTACGCCCTCTATATGGGAATAAGAGAAAGTTTATCTGGTACCCAGTTGCGATTTCTCTAGTTAAATACACGTGAGATGCAGAAAAACGAAAGTTCTGGACAAATTTGAAAGATAATTTTTGCGTTCTAAAACAAGAAAAAATGTAACCACTGATCGCGACAATTATTTTCATGGGGGCAAGGGGGCTGCTTTCGGGGATCGTCTTTGACAATCACCATATATTGTCGGTACTAAGATAAGCCCGCGTGGAATTCCCGACATCCTTCAGACTCGAACTGCGTGCACCCCTGCACTGCGTGCACCCCTGACATCTCCATTTAGTCGCTCCGCTACCGTGTTCTTGGAGGCAGCGCTGCACCCTTCAAAGTGCGGCTGGATTATCCAGATGGAGTCACCATCTCAGTATGTCTCGAGGCGCTGGATCATTTTAGAGCACGCAAGTATCCGAAATTCTGATGGCGTTAATTTGTCGAACGCCAGTTCCGGAAGCGAGAGGGTTTCTGGTCGATTACGATTACTGCACCTTTGTTGTTTGTTAATGACAGCACTTACCGTTATCGACGTAATTAACGTTCTCGATTACATGTGTACGCAATCATTTCTGTCGCCTGTAAAACGAACAGAGTTCCAGAAGTGGACGTCTCCCTACAAGGCTTCTTATTGTGGAGAAGCAAGCTTTCGCTGAAATCTTTTTGAACGTCACCTTAGAGCACACAGGCGGACACATATGGGGTGCGTTTATCGACTAGTACGCGATGAGTCGCTCCCGCTGTATGCGCGATCGGCCGTCGCCGCTTGTTGTTGCGACCAGCCGCGATTTCGCCTGCCTGCTTGCATGCAGTGGCCACTTTACCTGAAAGTCGCGTTGGAGCTGCTGGTGCTTGGCTTGACAAAAAGCGAACAACGATAATGAGCGGCTGGTCTCAAATTCTGAGCGAGGTCACGCCGCGGACGCGCCACTGGCCCACTATATCGGCTTCACCGCTTTAGTTGCCGCCTTTTTCTGGTTGCTTCGTGCCTCGTCTCTTGATTGTAAGCGCACATCGTGCGGCCGACCCCCGTATCCAAATTAAGCGTTGCTCGACTAGATATCACACTTCGACTCACGAAAGTAATGGCTGCATGTGCTGTTAGGCTAATCGGTTTGAAATAGCGCTGTTTTCTAGCGAAAAAACGGGGCAAGCGCAAAAACGGGGCAACCTAGTAGACAATACATGACAGCGCTACACCTCAGTTGTACTGGCCACTGGGCTGCGGTGACATTCCAAGACGAATTCTGAGCGAAAGTTTTGTAACCATGGCTCTTTCGAAGTATGGTCTAGGATGCAGTGGAGAAAAGTGCTCTGCTCTGTTCGGTGGAGCATGAGATGAAGCTTCGAGTCGATTCCCGTTCTGAATACGGGGGTGACTCTCGCGTTGTTCCGCGGCCTCAAATAACCGCGAGTCGCACGACCTTGCGAGAGGCAGTCGCGCTCGGACAACCTCATCAGAGGCTGGCGACCAACCCGCCGCCGCCTAGCTACCGACGGAATTCATGCGTACAGACTATTTTTTTCCCGAAGAGATAGGCGACTCTCCTATTGCTACAGTCTGGCCCGGTGTTGTTTGTGTGAAGCAGGTTGTGCTTGTGTAAGTGCCTCGTGTGATGGACGTGCGTCCGGAGGCACTTGGCCACGCGTGTGTACAAGCTGCACCTGTCTTTTTCTATTTTATTTTCTCTGTTCACCTCCTTCTTTCCCCTTGAAGCGAATTCGGGGCTGCGAATTTTGTGTCTCCATTTTGCGCAACGTGCCGCTGACATTCCAGCTGAAAACTATTTCGTTATATCAGTTCCGTGTGTCGCTGTGTCAGCAATACGCAACCCGCATAGAAATGCGACCAGCCATGCACGCGCCTACCTCGTTACTATTTCAGTCCACTGTCGTGCCATGTCACTGCCGGGATTGTCTGGTGCTGCGTCTATCGTATTTACAGTTGCGCTCAGCGTTACCTGCAATGACCAGGGAGGGCGTTGCGTTTTAGGACTGCTGCGTAGCACTCGGCACCATCAAGCACATCAAGAGAACGGGCAGGAAGCGACAGGCAGGAGTCCGGTGCATAAGTGCCATCACCTAAGCTTGTCAGCAACGTTTGCCACTTTTTGCTTCCCTTGCCTTGGTCGCTGCACAGAGACCACAGTCGTGTGATTGCGCTCATGGAGCGACTCTTCTTTATTTAGTTGGTGTTTTTTTTTTTTCAGTTTACCTCATGCTCACGAGGGCAAAACAGTACCAAAGATTTTGTTAACGCTGATGTAAATAAGCGTTGGTTGCAAATAATCCCCCCTCCCCTTCCGCTGAGTGCGTTGAGAGGGGGCGTCGAAATGGCGCGCCGAGAGGTTAACGATCTTGCCTTTCGCGAAAAACACGGAAGACTTTTCATAACATCGGCAGCTTCAAAAGTATGCCTACTAAAGACGTCGGTTGCGAGGAGCTTTGTAGTCGCAGCACCCTTTCCGGCCCGTGCGTTGCATTCCTTGCGATGCTTGTCTTTTACTTTCCGACCCAGCGTTCCAGCCGACTTCGTTTTTCCCACCCGCGCTCAGACCTGCCTGCTGCTTCAGTCGGTGGGGTGGCGTGGCCTATGCGCGTGTGCGCGTAGCCAGCCCGGCGAACAACAATCGCTGACCCCGGGACCCCGCTAACCAATTGCGCCCAGTTTCCATTGTCCCTCTTCCTTCGCTCTCTTCCCTTGTGCCAACGCGTCACTCCGCAGCTGTGCGCCATAAAATATGGCGGTGAGCGACCGCTCTGGGGGTGGGTATCAGGCGCAGCATGTGAAAAACATGAGCTGGGCTGGTCGCCTCCCTTGTTTTGGCTGTTATGCGCTGCGGTATGAGGCACTCTCTCTTAGCGCTGCCCTTGCTGCATACGCGGGCACATTGACTCGTTAGCATGTGCGCACCCACCGTGCGTAAGAGCAAACATCCAATGGAGTTGCTTCATGTATATTTTAAAAAATAATGCAACGTCTTGTTTTATACTAAAACTGATATTGTCTCTCATTTTATGCACTGTAGGTGTACAGCGCACAGTGTAGGTTAACAGTGTAGGGGATAGTCGGCTAACAAGTAACTCGTGGGCAGGATGTGGAACTGTCATCTGAACTGAACCGCTTACTTTTGCAGAACTTGGACAGAGCTCGAACGGAAATGTGTGTCGCCACTTTGGAGCTGAACTTCAACCGGAGCAGTATGATGGATTGTAGTATCGGAATACAGCTCAAGTGCGAAGAGAGGGAACGAAAGCGCTTGCTGACCCGCAGCGGTAGCCCAGCGTTGCGCTGCTGAGCCTGAGGGTGCAGGTCTGAACCCCGGCCGTGGCGGCCACATTTCGATGCGGGCGGAATGCAAAAAGGGTCGTATACCGTGCATTAGGTGCACGTTAAAGAAGCCCAGCTGGTCACAATTAATTCCGAGCCCCCAACTACTGCGTGCCGATCTGAAACTTTCATAGAAAATTTTATTTGTCCCGCGCGATTTAAGATTAGAGTTTCGCCTGCCAAGAGAGAGAGAGAGAATAAACTTGATTTGCTCCAAAGGTGGAGTTCTGCAGAGCGCCTATGGATGGCTCATCAGTCCAGAACTCCTGCGGCCTTTGCTGTCTGGCTGGCACGTTCAACCAACCAAATCTGGCCCTCCCGTTCCCATATCCATATTCAGTTCCCATTCCCATGTCTGGGCTGGCATATCTTCGAGCTACAAGATTGGTCTGAAGATTCCCAGCAAGTGCTCTCGTGCCCTGGGGCCCAAATTATCTTGTGTTTTGACTTTCGCCACCGGCCTTGAAGATGCTGGCTGCTTTTGTGCCTGCCCTATTGTTGGTCCTGGCAGGCATTCTCAGAATCCTTGTTAATAACTAGCGAACAGCCGGACCTGTTGCCTTCGGCAACCGCTACAGTGACGGCCTCCTCGGTGTGCAGGTCTCCAGCGTTGCACGGACCTTCTTTAGTTGGGAATAGATTGTCACCACGGTGTCCCTCCCATTCACGTACGCGCGTAGACTACATACTACAACGTAGACTATGTTCTTTCGTTCTGGTAGATCCTGGTTATGGCTCCTGGCTTTGCGTCTGCCCTGGTGACCGATGGGATGCGTGTGCCTGAGGTTGGTAACCACCTTGAATGTAGACCTGATCTTGTCCTGTATGTCTACCGTGTGTTCAATCTCGTATGCTGTCTTGGTGGCGTAGTCTCCGGAGCAGGCCTCCTCCTGTCGTTGCTCGCTGCAATCTTGTCTTTTGAGAAGTGAGCTGCACTCCCTGGCATTCATCATATGTATTTGTTGTGCTGAGATCTAGTAGCTTTATGGTTGCTGTTCTTCTTGTCATACCTAACGCTGTCTTATAGGCCTTCATGTGGATTACCTCAGCTTGTTCACCTTCCCTTTGGTTTAGGTGCTGGCAGATGTGGGGCCCAGGGTAGCGTATCCCACCACCGTCAACCAGTTGTTGACACTTAGGCTAGCATGGACCATCACTGTCATACAGTTGTTGCGACTCTGCGTCCAAGCGGCCGTTACGGTTCCGTGGCTGATGATTTGCCAGGTGCTGGGTGATCGAGGGGTCCGGGGTGATGTCCAAGAGATGAAAGAAAGGGTTTAGTTACAAATTTACATGATGAGACATTAAATGTACTAGGTTCAGTATGAGTACTGGTGCGACCATGAGTAAGAGCACACATACGAGCTGGAGCACACTCCCACAGCACTCAAGATCCAGTTATGTGCTTATTTTTCCTCTTTCTCTCGTCAGGCAAGTTCACTGTTCTTCTCGGCTAGCCACAATCATTAAACCGTTTGCAAAAGTCTGCCCGTGATGTCGCATTGTCCCGCTGGACTCTGCCTCCAGTGTTGCACGTTCACCTCCACATATGAGGCAATGACGTGGCAAGCTTGGAACATGATGTTGAAGTCGTTCCCATGAAAGTCTTCGACATTAGCCCCTTTGGTCAATTAATGGGCCATTCGTGACGGTTTGTTTGTCAGGGTCAGGCTCTGGTAAAGTGGTACTCAGGGTAGCTGTTGCTTCCACAAAGGAGGGTCGCTTCGACGTAAGCACCTTTGTTCATGTGTCGCCGTCTATATTGGGTCCAGTCTCATCCAGGTGGGCGCTCGTCTCACCTGTCAGCTTTGATTACACTGATTTCGTAGCCAGCTCTCTGGTCCATTAATTGTCGAGAAGGGATGCTGGGTAAACAATGCTAAAGGTCAATCGTAACAGCATCTCCGGCGGGAGACGAAGATCCTGATGCATAGGAGCCAGCAGCCACTGGGCAAGGGATCGGCGTTTCAACTGCGGAATCTCCTTCCATTGAGATGGACCTTTTGTTTGCAGCACGTGGATTCCCTGGACTGGTTCAGCAGGCCTCATCGTGCTCTTGTGCCTTTTCTCCTTGGTTCCGACTGGTGAAGCTGCACTTGCAAAGCAGTCTCGCAACCTTTCCGTTGCCTGTTTGATAAACAATCACTCGATTACAGTGCCAGACTCACAACACCACAAAGCAAGCGAGCACAAGGCCACCCTCCACCGAGGCTTAAAAAAAGAAGAAAAAAAAAGTCTACTTCTTTCTTATCCTTTCTCGCACGCCCGCCCCCTAACTCTAAAAAAAGTCGTTTCCTAAAATCCCCAAGAATTGATTACCAAAATCGGCTAACCAGCAACTATAATCACGCGATAATAACAAATGTACGATAAAAAATATATACCTACAGAAAAATGACACGGAAACCAGAATGGGCATGACGCTTTGCTACACCAAGGGCAATGACTCTGACCATCTGCATTCCCATTAAGTCTACCCCTCCTATAGCGAAACAGCTCCTAGACCACTGTAAATAAAGTCACACGATACGAAGCCTAAATTTTCTTCTTTTTATTTTCATAGAATTGAGATCCTCTCCTGGTAACGTGTCCTGCGTCTTCAAACTCTGCCTTTTCGAACAAACGATTTGCTCATGTGGTGCGTGATTCACAAAGTCACCACGGAAGAAAGAACAAAGGCACATTTTTTAATCATGGAAGTCGTGACTATGATTGGAAATGGTCAAAGGGATAAATGTTGCATGATGGGTTGCTTGCTCGGTCAGTGCAACCAGCCAGTACCAGCGCCTCTAATGCAAAACATACTGAGCTCTGCTGACTGCTTGAACTCTTAGCTAATTCATAGAGTAACATTCAAAACCCTGAGACAAAGCTACACTCGATCTGCGTACAAAAAAAAAAAATCTTGGAACAAAAACATTTTGCTTCTCCAGATGTGCTAATGCAAAGAAAATTCCTACAATGGTAACTGATACACACCCTACCTGTGAGTATCAAACTACCAAACTTGGGTCTGTGTCTGCAGACCTCTTAGCTCAATGGTTACTTATAAAATCAGTGTGACCACTAACTACCACCGTCGTAAAACCTGCTTCACTTTCATTCGTGTAACTGGCTCGTACAACGACACAAAGAAACTCTGAGCCTGACATGAAACTTTTGAATTTAAAAGGAAAAGTCCATAAACGAACAAGAAAAAGGCATCACATTCTATTTACAAACAAGAAACTGATGGGTGTGCCTAATTTATCAATTACTTCTTAATGTGCGTTCGATGGGGTTGCAGTCCTAAAGCCTTTGTACTTAGCCGGGGACAACAAAGAGTGCCAGACATACACTGCCCTCAGCAGACATCTGCCACTTTGTGTCCCTGCAGCTTGCTTTCTTGTCCCTGAAGGGGAGGCCGCAAACGTGGGAAGAATAGCCATTCTCCCTTTGTCCTCACTCTCGCGGCACATTCCATTTCAGTGACTGCTCAACTAGCCTGGTTTGTATGCCCTGGGAACAGCTCGATCACAGTTACGTACTGCCTGGTATATCACTGTCTTAACCAGATTGAACATTTCAGCCGCACCTTTGCTGACTGTCCTGTCGCAATCAGCCTTTGGCGCTGCTTTCATTTTCTTAACTGCCGCAAGGAACCCTTTGCCATTCTGCGCGATGGCCTGTTACCTTGTCTTACGCGCTGCAGTGTGGTATCTTTCTCAAGTTTTCGCCTCGCCGGATTCTTGGCTCTGTTTACCTCATGGCGCTACCTGAAAAGACTTTTCATTGCCACGTGGTCATCTATAGCCCACCTGAAATCCCCGAGCGTAGGGTTCCTCTTCTGCTCAGCCGCCATGGCATTCTGCTCTACTTCGTCTCTGCAAAGAACGCCCTCTGAAATCGTCACTGGCTCTACTTCTGCGACGTCTGTGCTCTGTACGTTTGGCACTGTCAAAGAAAAGAGCTGCTCTATTGCCGAGACACAAGGATTGCATCCAGCTCCACACTGACCCCATTGGGGTTGCTGGAACAAGCCTTTTCCCCACAAGGAGTGCTCTCCGAGATGGCTGCTGACTTGGTTTTGGTGGACGCCTCAATGGTGCACTCTCTGAAGATCGAGCCTAGAGCAATCTCCAGTTCCCTGTACTGTCAAGCCAATTTATCCATGCTAGCACTGCAAGACCGTTGCTTAGCCAGGCCCTCTGCGACAGTACCGCTGTAATCTCGAATAGTCGCTTCCTTACTTTCTCGGCCTCCCCGCTATCTGGGCCTACTTTAGATGACTCTGGCATTTTGCCCATATACACAGGCATGAGGAAGGTCTCCAGCGACATCTTAACTTTCACATGGCTGCTCGAACCAGCCTCGTCCTCGTAAGGAACACTTTCCGGAATGGTCCCTGAACTCAATCTGGTCCCACATAAGTTCCAGCTAGTAATCAGAACATTTTTGCAAATAGTTGAGCTTGACTAAGTGTAACTTGCACCCCAGGTAAAACTTAAGATGTGCAGAGCAGTGTTTCGGTCATCTTTACTGGGTTGTATATATAGCAGCATCCCACTTATTTATTAGCTGGCTCATAGTTAATCTAGTTATATACGTAGCACTGTTCCACGTACTATTTGGAACACTGTTTCACATGCATTTTTAGTAATTTTACCTGTATTGTGTTCCACAACAACTTGTCTGGGCAGCATTGCAGTAAGGCAATAACTGCTTTATAGAGCAATGTTCTCATCCTATTATACTGAAAAATAATCTTGAAGTTGTCGGTTTAGGTATACAATGAATACATAAGAAATGTCAATGCTGACTTGTCTGATTTAAATGTCATGCGACCTGGTGCTCACCCCAATATTTTATTTGAATTGTACGATTACTTAGACAGTTGCCAAAATCAAAATGTTATTATTGCCGGGGACTTCAGCTTGCCTCATATTGACTGGTATTTAATGTCGTGTGGCTCAATGGACACTAAAAGTTCTGAAGCCTTACTAGATATATTACTAGTACATAACGTTACCTAAACAGCTTACCTCCCTACAAGGATTACAGATTCAGTGACATCAATTCTCGATCTTATGTTGTGCTCTGCTAGCGTCTCTGACTATAAAGCCGAAGTGAACGAAGGGATCTCTGACCACAAAATAGTGTACTTGACTTGCACACTTCCTACTTGATCACAGTTACGTACTGCATAGTATGTAACTGTTAAATATTATGATTCTGCTGACGACCTTCAAATTGTGCATTATTTGGAAGAAGCACTTGTACAGATTGATACTGACGACGATGTGAATTCTTTGTGGAACAAGTCAAGTCCTCTGGCCACTTTTGTATTAGAATATTCATTCCAGATAAAACCAAAAAAGATCGGCAGACAGAATCCTTGGATAAATAGAGACATTAGAGAAAAAAATTGTCTTGACTTTCTTTCAGCACTTATTAGCAATAAATTGATCATAGAGCCATAATATATATTAAACCTTTAACGACTCGAAATATCTGGCACCACCAACCTCACACTTTAACCCCATATTTTCATCTACTGAAGCGTTCAAGAATTCCTTTTTTCCGCGCACTATTAACGATTGTAACTCGATGCTGTCTCCAATTGTACCTACTGCTGATTGACGTATGTTGCTTTTTTTTTTCTTGTATCTATTCAAATGCTTTTGTACACACCTTGCTTGGACCTTTGCAAGGTCCGCAGTATTGTGTAAATAAAAAAAACTAATAAAAAAGTTATTCATCTCAAACGTAAAATAATACTCTACCGAAAATCTAAAGATTATGACAAGACGATTGTTAGCGTAATGGCAAATGATTAGCTTATTAGTATTAGCTTGTTCCCTGATTATTACTTTAATAAATCTTCAGCCTGTGATGCTGTTGCTGACGATTGGCGTTTGGCGCGAGCAATACCAGCTTTTAAGGAAGGTCCCTGATCTTCTGTAATTACAGACCAATATCAGTCACCTGTTGCTGCTGCAGAACACTAGAACATCACAGTCACTTACCTGAATGATTTTTTGGAATGAAACAATATGATTATGGCTAATCAGCATGGTTTTAGACAGGGATGCTCCACAACCACACAGTCACTGTCCATGAGCTCACTTCAGTGTTTGATGAGGACGGACTAGCCGATGCTGTCTTTTTAGGTTATTCTAAAGCATTCGACAGAGTCCTTCACTCAAAACTAATAATTAAAATGAAACTTCTTGGAACAACCCTACAGGTCATAAACTGGGTAAATTCATATCTGACTGGTCATAAGCAGTATGTAGAAATAAATGGATCATGCTCCCATTTTTGCGGGGTCACTTTTGGTCTACCTCAGGGATCGGTGCAGGGTCCAGTACTATTTAATATTCACATTAATGACCTAGTTAAAATTGTGGAAACACCCGTTCGTGTCAAATTGTTTGCAGGTGATTGTACTATTTTAACGCCATTCGAACTGTCTCTGATCAGCCTTTTTCTGTAAGGAACATTGGATAGGTTGCAGAATGGTGCAATGAATGGGATATGGTTATTAACTATGACAAACAGTGCATATATGCATTAGAAGTAAATTACAAAAAATAGAATACTTGTACAAAATGAAGGATAATAAGATTGGGAAAGTAGAAAGCTGCAAATACTTTCGGATAACTTTAACTTCATGTCTATCCTGGATGCCTCACATAGACGATATAACCTTTGTAGCCCAGAAAACGTTACGATTTCTAAAATTCAAATTAGAATTAAAATTTAAATGCACGTCTTCATTAACATTTAAAGCCTATAAAAAGCCCCAGAACTGAATCGATGGCTTCAATTCATCCCCATTTCTGTCTGAGTGCTTCTCAAGCGTGTTATCACTTGTGAAAAATTTTGTCGCGCTCTTAGACCTAGTATACCTGGGAGGGTTGTCGGATCTGGAGAACAATCCCAATTGCTGTCCCCCAGATTTTTGGACCTTGCCGTTGGGTGCGGGAGTTGGCCGAGATTGATGAGGACTTTGAGATTAAAACTGGAGGTTTATTTACATTATTTACAGTGAGTACAAAGAAATTAACAGTCATAAAGTCATTATGGGCCCGCAGCAACTCGGACGCTGCGACCTGTGGCAAGAACCTCGAAACAGATGAATGAAGGAAATGCTCTCTAGCTGCTCCCGGTCTCTGGCTTTTAGCCCCTTCGGTGTCTCGAAGTCACGTCATGTTCGGCCAATCAGCGAGCCCGCTCAGGTGACGCCATTTTCGGCCAATCGGTGAGCCGCTCAGGTATCGTCATTTTCGGCCAATGGTAGGCGCCCGTGCGATTGTGTCACACCCGGCGCAGAGGATCGCTCCTTGGGCCCCAATCGTCCGAGTGCTTACTTCTCTCTGCGGTATTGCCTTGCTGACTTGCAAGCGCCGTCACAATAGGTGGAAGGGGGCGACGTTTCAGTGCTGCAAAGCAGCTTTGCTCAGTACCCACGTTACCTGGAACCGTGCCAGGCTCCCGCTATACTTTCGGGAAGAATCAAGCAGGGAATAGCTCCACCTGCGGCGCACGAGGTGGGGGACGCCAACTCGTTTGCACGCGCCGTGCTTCGGGAATGGGGTAGATGTGCTTCTGCGCTCCTTAAAGGGAAGCTGAAGAGTCTGTCGAATTCAATAAGATGCTCATATACGGATGCGGGAACCTTATAAACCATGCAGGTAAAATTTTGTGGGGGATTTTTCACTTAGGAGCGACGCAATCGTTGGTTAAAATTGCGCTGTAGCTCCGCCCCCCGTCGAGCGCCACGCGCTGCTGCTGTCGCTGACGATGCGAGCGGAGACCGGAAACAGCGGCATAGTGACGTCAGCACTGGTGTTCCGTTCCTTTGCAGTCTCCGCGACCGTGCCTGACCGGGCTTATTTCTGCGTGCGTGCCGTCCTAATCTGCTTCGCTCGACCCTACATTCCTTTGTTTGTGTGTATATAGGAGTGGTAGTTGACATGCGCAGCATCAATTGAACTTGTAGGCCGATCATGCCAGCGTTCTGTGCAGCCTGCGCTTGCACGAACACCAGCGGCCGCGACGATGTTCCATTAGTTCCTGCAAGACAAGAAGCTTTCAGCTAAGTGGGAGGCTGCTGTCAAGCGAAACAACTTCAAGCGCTCAAGAACAACAGTGTTGTGCTCTAACCACTTCCGTGATGATTACTACCGGAGTTTATCAATAATGGGTGCTTTGGGTTCTCCTTCGTGTTAGCATGCTGAACGGAAGGCGCATGTTTGTCTCCCATGCTTGACGCAGTTTTCATCGGCAAGCGCCGCGAATTTTCTATTCGCACGTGTGTTGTGAAACAGCCTGCATGCAGCTACCATAACGAAGTGCAAACATAAAGTTTGCATCTGTTGGAAAGCCTGCTCACGCCAGGACGCTGCGCTCCCCCTTCTCTCGCAGACATAGAGAAACCGACCATCTCATGTAGCCGACTGAATTCGCTGGTTGCGAGTAGCGTGCGGATGGCGCGCTGATGAAGGTTCTATACTACACGTGCTACAACAGCCAGTAAACTTTTCCCGCGTTTAAACCGTCTGTGTAGATTGCCGACAGCTTTGGGGCAGCGCACAAATGCCGAAGATCGCATCACCGCTTACGTTCTACGAGGAGGCATGCAGGAACATAACACTACAGTTGTTTGTCCGGAAACAGTACTCACTGGAACGCTGAATGCAGCTTAGCACAAAACATACTCGCCAAAGAACATTTCCAACACAAGGAGATGCTAACACTTCGCCTTCGTTCGCGTGGAAAGCAGTGCTCGTACCACCATATTTTGCTTCTTGGAGAGGCTGGCTCTTCGCAGTCGGCTCATACATGTAGTGAGTAAAGTATAAACCCTTTACAAGTGATCTTGCACGCGACAGCGACAGCGTGACAAGCGAGGCGATGGCTCTCGTGTTCACTCGTCGCCTGCAAGCCGAACTCCACGCGAGCGACGACTTCCTGGTATGAGGGCAGCAATAAATGCGCTGAAACTAGCGTGACGCATGCTTTATCAATTTAAGTTGATGTATCTTACTGGAAAAGGAGCATAAAATATTTCTGAAGGTCTTGCACTCGGTTCTTATTCTTGCACGTGTAAAATTCAATAGTTTGCTCGTTCTGTGCGACAAACAGTAGTGTTTGAGTTATGTACATCCAGTTCCAGCTTCGCACTATTGGCTAGTCGCTCGTAGCACTTCCGGGCGACGAGCGACGAGTTCTAGATTTCTAGAAACGAGCGATCGAGCGACAACACCGAGCGATCGAGCGACAACACCGAGCGATCTGTTCAAGCGACTGCCCGTTTTGTCGCTCGTAGCCGTCGCCCGTCACCGTCGCGCGCAAAATCGCTCTCGTGAAGTTTGGACTTAACGCCGAACTCCTCAGAGAAACGCAATCTCTAGAAATTTTCCATGACCGTCTCAGCAAAACAGCACCAAACTACCTTGCACCATGCTTCGTGTGTAGCGGCAGCAGTCGGTCCGGACGAGCACCATTGTTAACGTCACGAGGCACCCGACCAATCACAGGCGGAAACGAGGCGCATGAGCTGGGCGTGTCTGCTGCTGCACTTTTCGTCGAAATAAAATATGTTTGCGCTTTCTTTCGCTCAATTTTGATGCGATATTCAAATTCAGAGGGTTGAAAACCATTACGTACTGCTCTTCACTCATTTTTTCTAGAAAAGCTTTCAGCTTCCCTTTAATTAGCTGTGGCGCGATTCGATGTGGTCTGGTGAACTCGAAGGGGGCTCAGGAAAAGGTGCTGTATCTAACAGGGTATACTGTAAGAGTCCACCTTGTGGACTGTCCATTTTGGCCACTGCTGATTGGATGCAGCTCTACAAGAGAGGAGGAGACGAGCAGCCCTAGCCAATCAGCAGCGGCCGAAATGGACAGTCCACTAGGTGGACTCTTACAAAATACGCCCCTGTACAAACGAATCACACAATGTCCAATGTATTTCGTGTGTTCATATATCCGGCCCTTCTGTCAGATATTTTAGTCTGCACGTGTGTTAGGATTAAAGACTGTAGTCATGGGGTGGTAGTAACATGGTCAACCTTGATGACCTCATCACTGTTGCCCACTAGAAGTCCTTAGAGTGGCTCCATGTAATTGGACCTTGGAGCAGCGCTTGTACTGCTTTGCACTACTAGTAACTTTAGTTACTTGTTACTTCTGTGTGCGGGTGCGCAGTGTATGAATGCATCATATGTCACGGCAGGCGTATGTCATGGCATTTTCTCCAGCTTCTATTAAACAATGTCTCTCTCTCTCTCTGAATTGATAGCATTGAAAGTTAACATAATTATTTGTAGCTCTCTTGAGGAATTGCAGCTTCATAGCATAATTCCGGTGTCATTAGCTATACAAAGAAAAGAAAGAAAACGAGGGAAAAGTTGTCAGTACTCTTTTAAACAATGACTCGCTTTAAGTCACATAGGCACACACAGTAGTTAAAATGTTGATTAGTTTAACTTTGTTAGTGTATGGAGTAATATGATAGCTTTTTTCTTGAGAATTAAACCAGTCAAAAGACGAAGGACAGAGGAGAGAGACGGCACACACCAGTTGTTGTGTGTGCCACGTCTCTCCTCTGTCCTTTGTCCTTTGACTGGTTTAGTTCTCAAGATTATGTACCAACTGACCCAGATCGCTAGTCTTCTCCGTTAGCTTTAACTTTGTATACTATTTTGGCCACCTCTTTATATATATAACCAAGCTGAATATGCAAACCCATGGCGGTGGGTCAGTGGCTAGGGCGTTCTGCTGCTTAGCATGATGTCGCAGGTTCGATGCCTGGCTGCGGTGGCCACATTTGTATTGAAGCGAAATGCAAAAATGCTCACGCACTTACATTTAGGTGCGCCTTAAAGAACCCCAGGTAATAAAAATTCGAGACCTCGCCTCTGCGGCGTCTCTCCGTTGCTTTGGGAACCCCGTACATCGAGCAACGAAAATGCAGGTTCAGCGTGTCTGTCACTGCTACAGTCTACAAATGTGGCAGGATTGCAATCTAGTCGTTAGTGGTGGCCAACCTTGACTATACCTCTCCAGGTCTAGAAGGCTTTAATTTTGACCCGTGTATTTTCGCATGTTCTATTATTTCTTGGGTTTTTCGAACAAAGGTGTCCCTTTCCATTCGACCTTTTTACCTTGGAGCCATTGCTCTGCGTAAGAAGAGTGAAAGGGAGAGAGAAAGAGAAAAAAATGTGCTGAACTTCTCATGGTGTGCGGCAAGACTTGGATTCTCTGGCAAAGGAACATCGTAAACGAGGGCGCGGTAAATCGATGATGCGCGGCGTATTGATGAGCGTATTGATGAGCGTATTGGCGACGGATCTGCGGCCGCGATGTGTATGCGTGGTGCAGGGTTCATATGCGCCGGTGGTCGCACGCCGACCTTGTACACGTCGGTGCACTGGCGGACACCACATGTGCGCACCGCGTGGGCACAGCTCTCTTTGTGCATTTGCACAGCAGTTGTTTGGGCGAAGTTGCGCTCAGCGCTTTCCTCTTTTTTTTTTTTTTTATTCTGCCACGTCCTTGTTGACGCAATACGGGTACAGTTAGCGCATAGCTGAGCAAAAACAGTATACACTTGGCGTTTTTCACATCGGAGTCGAAACAGCGCGAAAGAACAGGACAAGGCATGAACACGGTCGACAAAGCTCTGCACATCATGGACAAAAAAGGACAGATGGGGGGAAAGGAACCCGAAATGGAATGTATACGGAGTGACCATTTTTAAGTTTTACAGAATTTTTCAACATCGCCTGCTGCAGACAACATAATTCTAATCCTTGAACTGGATTATTAAGAGAGGCGGACATTACTTGCACGAGAAGCCCAAGCACATTCAACTAATGAAAGAAAACACTAATTATCTTCTTAATTACTTTATGGCACATATTGCAATCGACGAAGTGTGACCTGTGAGTTTGCAAGATGTATCCGCTTGAAATAAATTTCCAGAATGACACCTTTTTGGACATATGCGCCATCAAACTCGCCGTAGGAATGCACTGTTGTTCCACTTCCTTTTTTAACAAACGCTCTTTCATGCATTGAAGCCCAAAAGTAACTGGAACGTCCATATGTTTCATCCCACACTTCGGGAAATATCTCGAAACTGCTGGCATCATGGAAATTCAAGGGGATAAGTCTTGCAAGCTCACCGGCTAAAATTCGTAAATTGTAGTATGTACCGTAAATTAATTCGGAAGGTATTTAGTGAATTTTTGTTAATTAGTTGACTATGTGTTTCGATTAATCGATTCCACCTCTTCGAATAATCCAGCTGAAGGACAAGAATTATGCCATTTGTCACAGGCGAGTTTAGAAATTCCACAAAACTTGAAAATGATCACGCCATATACTGAACGAGAGCGTCGGCAAGGGGTTTTACTTTGGCCCGTTTTTTGCCTTGCTTTGTCGCATTGTTTCGCGCTGTTTAGACTCCGATATGTATTATACTCGCGGACAACTTTCTGTGGATGTGAAGGGAAAGCTACGGGGGCTGAGCTTCTGGACATGTTTTACCGCGCGAAGTAGTCCGCCAGCATTTAACAGTGCTTTTGGTTGCTCGGAATAGACGCTCAATTGACGCAGCCGCCTCCACGTGCGACGGTTTCGCGTTTGCCCAGACGCGAAAGGGAAAAGCCGCAAAATAAGTAAACTTTTACATTCAGTGGTGTGTTTTGTCTTATTTGACTGTTTTGTAATAAGTTGTTTGTTTTCTTTGGCCCAGCTTAAACTAACGTGGTTGAAAATACGGGACTCTCTTCAGAAGCGCTCTCACTTGTGCGCGCTTTGCCTCTGTAGTTTTCCCTTCATAGCCACAAAAAGTTGTCCGCGAGTATAGCTTGCCTGCATTACCGCTCTCTTTCGCATCTGCCCAGTCTGTGCACATGTACTTCCGTGTCATTGCTATTGAAGTGCGATGATTCTATCATTGCGCATTTTATTGCAATAGCAATTATGTGAACATTTCAAGCTAATTTCCACCGCCGGCGTTGGCGTCGCCGTGAGGTTCCATATAAAGTATCAAGTGCGATAAGATCGCGGCCGCGCGCCATATGTTGTAGGTGCGAGGGAAAGACTGCGAAGGTGAGTTGAGAAGGATGGTGGCTTGGTGCGGCGGCGTCTTCTCATGCACGCAAGGGAAGGAGGCGGGGAGGGTACGCGCTGACTTTTCGCGCGCGGTAGGCGAGGGGGGTGGCAGGGTAGCGGGCGTCTCCGCTTCTACCCCGACCGCGGCTCCACATAGCGCAGCTGGGCACGGCTGCGCGCATCTTGGAGCTAATCTGTGCTGGTTCGAAGGCTGGCTGACTCAAGATAGCCGATGGCTGCGTGTGTGCTGTTTTCGCGCGCCCGGTTCACATTGAAGTGAGAGGCAGCACGAAGGAGAATTCGCTCTCCGCTGCTGCCGCTGTTCATCACGCCACAGCGAGTGTACGTGGTCATCGAGTAACATGAGTTCATGTTCCTCTGTGCGCGCGTGACACCGTGCTTGTTAATTTAGTTAGTAAGCGAATGTTTACAGCACTTTGTACAGCTAATAAGTATACTAACCTTACTATGCATAGCTGTCTAATAATTTGCTATCGCAATCTATACTTCGCCTTTTGGACGAAACTGCGACTTTTTTCAGCATAGCATCGCTAGATATAAGCAAAAGCTGTTTTCGTTTTTCCTACAAAGTGGGAGTGACGTTGTTCATTTCATCCCCGTTCATGCGGAATCTTAGTCATGTTATGTAGAATGCAATATTGAGAAAGGGAAGTATATTTCCTTAGTCGCATATATAGACTCTTCAACACTGCCGCGCTATTCGCCCTCTTTGTGCGTACACTCGTCGATTTATGCATGCACTGGCTCCGCTGAAAGTAAACCTGAAAGAATATGTCCACTAAAAATCAAGCACCATTGCTATATGGCTGATATCGTCATTTCGATATGCTTACTGTAGAAATGGTTTACTTTCTTTTAAAATATACAATGATGCTCTTTTTTATGCGAGAGCGTCAAATGGCCCATTGAGCGAAAAAAGCCTCGCGTATGTTGTCTGTAGCAGCAAAACGGCACCTAAGCTCCCATTGCCATTGGCTGCGGTGCCACGGCACGAGCGCGCCTCGACGGAGCAGAGCGGTCGGAAAGCAACACCTACTACTTCGTTAGCGCGCCAGGTGTTGCAGGAGGGCAGAAGGCACACGTGAGGCCACGTCACCCTCGCTCTCGGAAGCATGTGTTATCCGTGCGTTCCTTGTCCGTGCACACTATCGCCTGCGTTCTAACTGCGCCAGGGTAAAGCCAAATCAAAACGCATCAAGTGTCTCAACGCGCTCGCTTGCCTGCCAGGAGTTCATAACTTGAAGTACCGCTAAATGGCGTTCAGTTGGACGTTAATGCTTTCGCATTCACAACTCATATCAAGTGCTTAGGTGTCCTTGGATTTTTTCTTCTCACGGAGACCACGGAGCAGACGGCTAGTATTTACGGGGTGCCCTCCATTTGTAGACTGTAGCCCTGTTGCTGACAGCAATCGGGTGATTTCGATCAACTAAGTCTGGAGAATTAAAGGCCGTGTACCCTCCTCAGCGGAATGGCCGTATATACCTTTTCATCGAGAACGCATGGGCGTCACCATAATGCCCTCTGGGCTATGGTAATTGCGCGTGAACCTCCGCGCAAAACCATTGCCGAAGCTGCCGTGCGTGCCTTTATACTCCCCCGTCTACCCGCCGTGGTTGCTCAGTGGCTATGGTGTTGGGCTGCTGAGCACGAGGTCGCGGGATCGAATCCCGGCCACGGCGGCCGCATTTCGATGGGGGCGAAATGCGAAACCTCACTCGAAACCTCAGCAGTCATGGAGGCATTACGGAATCAGGGTGTAGATGAGCCATATGTAAAAATACTGGAAGATATATATAGCGGCTCCACAGCCACCGTAGTCCTCCATAAAGCAAGCAACAAAATCTCAATAAAGAAAGGCGTCAGGCAGGGAGATACGATATCTCCAATGCTATTCACATCGTGTTTACAGGAGGTATTCAGAGACCTGGATTGGGAAGAATTGGGGATAAAAGTTAATGGAGAATACCTTAGTAACTTGCGATTCGCTGATGATATTGCCTTGCTTAGTAACTCAGGGGACCAATTGCAATGCATGCTCACTGACCTGGAGAGGCAAAGCAGAAGAGTGGGTCTAAAAATTAATCTGCAGAAAACTAAAGTAATGCTTAACAGTCTCGGGAGAGAACAGCAATTTACAATAGGCAGCGAGGCACTGGAAGTCGTACGGGAATACATCTACTTAGGGCAGGTAGTGACGGCGGATCCGGATCATGAGACGGAAATAATCAGAAGAATAAGAATGGGCTGGAGTGCGTTTGGCAGGCATTCCCAAATCATGAACAGCAGGTTGCCGTTATCCCTCAAGAGAAAAGTATATAATAGTTGTGTCTTACCAGTACTCACCTACGGGGCAGAAACCTGGAGGCTTACGAAAAGGGTTCTACTCAAATTGAGGACGACACAAAGAGCTATGGAAAGAAGAATGATAGGTGTAACGTTAAGGGATAAGAAAAGAGCAGATTGGGTGAGGGAACAAACGCGTGTTAATGACATCTTAGTTGAAATCAAGAAAAAGAAATGGGCATGGGCAGGACATGTAATGAGGAGGGAAGATAACCGATGGTCATTAAGGGTTACAGACTGGATCCCAAGGGGGAAGGGAAGCGTAGCAGGGGGCGGCAGAAAGTTAGGTGGGCGGATGAGATTAAGAAGTTTGCAGGGACGGCATGGCCACAATTAGTACATGACCGGGGTTGTTGGAGAAGTATGGGAGAGGCCTTTGCCCTGCAGTGGGCGTAACCAGGCTGATGATGATGATGATGATGAAATGCGAAAACACCCGTGTGCTTAGATTTACGTGCACGTTAAAGAACCCCAGGTGGTCGAAATTTCCGGAGTCCTCCACTACGGCGTGCCTCATAATCAGAAAGTGGTTTTGGCACGTAAAACCCCAATTATTATTATTATTATACTCCCCCGTCACAGTCCAGGGAGGAGACTCGCGCTCTCTCCGATGAAAACGTTGATATTGACCCTTTTCGAGGCGATCCCGTTGGCGTTGCCATGTTTGATCACGTGGTGAAGCGTCCATTGCTTGCTTCAACTGCCTCCGTTGCCTCCGCGTTTACAATGGGTGTGTATGAAGCCGGTGTGGCTTAGCAAACCTCTGTTTCGGGAGATACCGGAGACGGTGACTGGGTGGACGGCACGAAGCTTTGGCCACAGCTTCTGAGAACATGCAAAAGTGCTTTGGAAGCTGTTTAAGCTATGTCCAAACGGCGCGAGCAGCGTATATGGTGCTTGTTTCAAAAGCGAGGCTAAATATGTATTCCAAGCTGTCCAAACTTTCCGCTCATGAATTGAATCAGGATTAATGTGTCTTGCTCTTCGTTCATTATTTGGCAAATATTTTGAAGCCGCGGCTTATCACATTTCTGACTTCCTCGGTGCGTTCAGTATGTGATTATCTTCTGTCTAATCGCTCGCGGATGTGCTCACCTCCGGTATATTTGTTCTTGCTGCGCGTAAGGCTTGAAATGTAGCCGTTTTGTACATTGTAGTACCTTGCAGCAAAGATGTATTATCGCTAGTAACTCGCTTACGCTTGTGGACCGTCGCGAAATCAGCTTCGACCGTCCGTGCGGTATAGGTGTAGTCCGTCATTTATTGTGCGTATATATTCAAGTTTGTGCCCATTCCTTTATTTACACGTTGTCGATGGAGTGGGCGTAAGATTCCGTGCCATTTGGGGTAGATGTGTGTAGATACTGTGCGCGAAACGTACTATGACAGGAAGCGGCGCTACTTCCTTTGTCGTTGTTTAATGAGCGGTGCTCACTCTTGCCAACATTCCGGGGCTGAAGCACCTTCTGTATCCTCGTAGAAAGCCGTACATCTCAAAGTGCCGGTAACACATACGGACAGTTGCAGCAACGGTTCGCGAACTCGGCTACACAGATGCATGCCATTCGTTAATATGCCGGTCACTATTTTTGCACCCAACTACTGCACACGTCTTCAATCCACCGCTCCACAATTTGCAGCACGATTGGAGGACAGTGCGTTAGTGGAAACTCAGTTGCATTTCCGACAGCTGATCGCACAGAAGCAAGGTGGAAGCGCTAATGGTTTCGTATTCGTGCGCTGTCGCTGAGGCGACGTGCGGCGCGCCGCCGAAAGCGCCATCTCGTTTCTCTAGAACAAACTGCTCCGCGAAAAGGGTCAACACCTACTTGCTCAACTTACGTCGTGGCGGAAAATCTTCCGCGTCACGCGGCTCTCCGGAGTCGTTACGTGGAGCGCCCGTTGATCGATTGTATTTTCGTCGAGTGACCGTTGCTAGGCTATGACAGAGCTCTGAAGAAAGTTAATGATGTTTCGCGTCACCGCTCCAGACGACATACGATTTCTCTCTTTGCGCCAGATCAGGAAGTGGGACGCATACGGAAGGCAAGAGACCTCGTCTGGCCATTATCCTTTTTTTTCCGCGTTCGTCTATTCCTCTGTTTACATACAGCCTGTCCACCAATTTATGTACAGTTAATTAACAGCAACAGACACCGCATACGTAAGCGCGCTTCTGGCCTGGTGTTTTCCGTAAGAGTTGACGTTCACTGTTAACAATCAGCGACCCAGGTGTACGTTACGTGTCTGTTGCGATAGGCCCCTTGGCAGGGCGACAGTGCATTCTAGTTGCCGGTTCCATACATACTAATAGCATCGGAAGTGCCACGGAAACATGCAATACCAATGCTTCTGCCCCCTCCCTCCTCTCCAACTCTTGTTTTTTTACCCCATAGTTTGACCCTTTCTTATGTTCAGTTCATTTATTGCGTTATTGAATTTGCAGTGCGAAAATGCTACAGGCGGGCTCTCCAACCCTCTGTTTTTTTTTTCATTGATTTTGGCACCTTTTGCGCTGTACACTTTTTTTGCAAGAACATTTTTCAGGCGCCTTGTATGTGACTGCACGCTCTGCCGCAGCTCGAAAACTGCATAGTAAAGAAACGCATATCCTTGTGAGTGCTGTTTGCACCAATAGCTTGTGGAACAGGGTTGCTGTGAGATGAGGACGACCATACGCGGTGCGTCTTGGTGGGAGCGCTGTCCGTGCAGTTGTATGCACTTCCAATGCGTACCGCACGTTTTAGTGCCACGCGAAAATCCGCTTATTTTTATTCTTCGCTTCCTCCTTGTACTTTTAGTGGGACGCATATTTTTCTGTTGGTTCGTACAGTGTTGCTGTTGTAGAAAGCCAGCGATAAATAAATAAATAAATAAATAAATAAATAAATAAACGCGACTATCTAGACGCGCGCTAAGTACAGGCATTGATTGGGCCCTGTCCTTTATGTGCCTTTTGCGATGGTGTTTTCTGCATTGGAAACTTGCATAACATTCTGTGTTCCCTGAACTTTTGCGGTCGATCATAGCTTATATAACGCCGCATTCATTCTCTCATTATATAGAATTCTGTTTCTGTTTCGCCTACGCGAGAATAAACACCAACTGACGAGGTGAATTGCGCACGCCTTAGGCATACGTTCGACTGGATATAAAGCCCATTATGTATCGACCAACGAAGATAACGTTATCTTGGAAGCCCTCCAACTGGCGAAAAGGCCTATAGTGTCAACTGAGGCCTCTTCGTTGAGACAAGGAACATGCGGCTTTACGTATAGCGTCGTGATCCTCCCTCACCTTACGCATCGTCTTAACGTGCCCTGTAGATGTAGAAAATTGAGTGCTGGTTCTCAGAATTGTGCACTGCAGATATTGATACGTTTCATGTACAAAAGCCAGATATACACATACATCTGGAATGGCTCGAGAGGTTCTGCTGAAGATGCCGCGCAGAAGTTCTTTGGTACAGTGCCCCCTGTCGTGTATTCAAGTCTATAGCTATATGTACTGAGTGGCTAACGCACACATTAGTGCTTATCGTCATGTGGTCCGACTCGCCGGTACTAGAACCTGTGGTATGGGGAACAATATAGTTTAAACGCCTAAGACTGATGCAACTGCGTCTGGTGTCATTGTAGTATTATATATGCAGGGTGTTTCACGTGACTTGAACCAAGGATTGAAAAAAAAAAAAAAAGTGGTGAACTGCAGCTGTATGAAACCAACGGTATGTGGTTTGCCGTCATGTGGCGCTCCTTAATGTATTTTTTTTATATTCGGCTTAATTAGTTAACTAAAATGACTTATGCATTTTTAAATATTCACTTTAAGGCCGAGTGCGTTTCGTTGCGTTGTAGAGGGGTCCAGAAACGGCCCATCCAATTTTTTGTGGCTACGTACACGCTGCGTGGCGATTTTTTTGTCGCTTAAAGAAAGCCCGCGAAATATGAAATAAAACCACGTGACTGCGCTCGTGCGCTATCGTATTGCAGCGCTCTTAACCTTGCGTCGAGCTTATCGCTTATCAGGGACGACGGCGCGTCCTTTCCCTGTGCCACCGCCAAAGATGCTGATGCACTGAAGCCTGCGTCAAGCGAATTTAAGAGGGAAAGATATGAAACTCTCCTGTCGGATATTTCTGTGCGCCCAAGGCTGTCAGAACGATTACATAGTTATCACCTACGTCTTTTGTCATCGCACGTCTAGTTAGAGCTCTGTTGTCGTCCTCTATAAATTTTTGTAAGGCCCTAAGGGTACGGGTGTTACCAGTCGACTAGAAAAGACCCGTGTGGGTGTTAACATTTTTACTGTGTAGCTCCACGCTACGTCAGGTGGATGACAATTTTCTACGTTTCATGAAAAATATTGCGTATAAAATGTTCGTGCGACGCCTGGTTTCACCCTAGAGTTCGTATACAGGGTGATCATGTTTAAGTTTTAGAGAATTTTTAAATATAGCCTAATGCAGATAGCTTAATTCTAGCCCTTAATTGAGCTGCATTATTCAAAGAGGCGGAGATTACTCCCTCGAGAAATCGAGACACGGATTCAACTAATTATCAGAATTAACTAATTATCGTCTGCATTAATTAATTTACAGTACATATTGCAATTAACGAATTGTAGCCGGTGATTTGCATGGCGTACCCACTTAGAATCAGTTTGCAGAATGACGCCAGCTTGAAGATATATGCCATCTAACTCGCCGTGAAAATGCACTTTGTTCCACTTACTTTTTTAACAAAGCGCTCTTTTATGCATTCAACCAGAAAAGTAACTGGAACGCCCATGTATTGCGTCCGCACTTTGGGAAATATCTCGCAACTGGTGTCATCCTGGAAATTAATTTCAAGTGGGTACGTCTTGCAAGCTCACCGGCTACAATTAGTAAAAAATTGCAATATGTGCCGTAAAATAATTAATTTAGAGGTTAATTACTTGAATAGTATGTGTTTCGATTTCTCGTGCTAGGAATGTTCGCCTCTTTGAATAATGCAGCTCATGGATAAGAATTATGCTACCTGCCACAGGCGATTTTTTAAAAATTCCAAGAAACTTGAATATGATCACCCCGTACATCAAACTGCGCTTACGGAGCCAAGTCTTTTTTTTTTTCTATCGTAACATAATATGCTTCATGTCACTGTGAACAACCACGTTCTTATAGGTGTGCGTGCGTGCGTGCGTGCGTGCGTGCGTGCGTGCGTGTGTGTGCGTGTGTGTGTGTGCGTGTGTGTGCGTGTGTGTGTGTGTGTGTGTGTGTGTTTTATAGAAGATCAGAAATAGACGAGAAAACGCTTCGCATGTTTGAGCTGGAATGAACCGGAAGTGCACGTCTCGAAGCGGTACAATGAACGGCCTTCCATGTGTGTTTGATGCTTGACAGTAAACTCTGCTTTCAGCGATAGGAAAAATGTCAGCGTTCGCAAAAATGTCAGCGTTCTGTGCTGCGCAGCTTTGTTAAGGAAACGGGCAGTCGTTGTCGATTGATTGATTGATTGATTGATGGAATTTGGTGTCCAAAAGCAACGCTTGGTCATTCCGCGCCAACTGTCCCGACCGTGGCGCTCTAGAGAAGTAATTTCTCTAAAAAAATTGCAAAAATATTACACGTATAGAGTACAAGCATTATTTGCACAATGTTCACCCACAATATCATGAACGGCAAAAAACGTTTTTTGGCAAGTGAGGGCCATTTGAATTGCACGAAATAATGGAAAAGCAGGTGCAAAATACAAGTTCGCGAAAAATCGACCGTATTGCGCAGTATTTCAAGATTTGCGTTATCTGAACATTGTTCTTTCATTATAAAACAGTTTCACAAAATAACTTCGTTTTTTTACTCATTACACCGAGACGAAAATGCCCAAATTATAGCGTTTTGGGGAAATTTTTCACAAAAGAATGGTCAGGGAGAAAGCCTGGAATTACTTTTATAGAACTATCCCTTAAACGTACTATCCTTTAAAATGTTATTTTTGCCTACGTGCTGCTCACAGGCTCTAGAATAAAAGCCTAAATTTCGCAATAACACTATTTTGGCCTATGTTTAGACGCTGGTAGCACACTAAGGTGGTCCATGAAAAAGTAAGCAGAAAAGCAGATATCATCATTGAGAAGAATAACAGCTTTCGCCACGGAAATTTTAACCGAAGTAATTTGAGTTTTCACCGAGGAAAAAAATTTGAATTTGAGTCCCACCACCATCGCATTATCTTGGTTCGCGCTTCGGCGTCACCTGATAGCATGTTGGCGGGAAATACAAACCAGGGTGGTGCAGATGGTTGTCTATGCGGTGAGGAATAAAAGCCGAGATCACCACGAGTTTGTAAGATTTTGAATCTTGAATGTATACTTACTCAAAGGGACACTAAAGGAAAACTTTAAGTCAAGCTATAGTGATAGATTAGTGCTCGAGAATCTCTATGGTGGCAGTATTATCGCGAACAGGGCCTTAATAATCGAGAAATTGAGGTAAATGCAGGACATGATTAGAGACTCCCCCGGGACATTCAAGCACTTGCCCGATGACAAAAGCTCTCCTCAGTTAAATTCTGTCACTAGTACTGAAACACTTGTTGCAAAAAACATCCTTGTATTATAAGACGAAAGAAAATGCTACTTGTCCAGTTCTATTTCATTAGAAAAAAGAACTAATTGAAATTGACAAAGACGCGGGTGGTCGAAATGTTTCGTTTTCGTTCGACTCCGCCCCGCCCACGCTATCGCGTTTCAGTAGTTTAGTTATCGCGTACTGCTGCGCTGTTTTCGATGGCTCGCAACACTCGCACAAACTGCAAATAGTAGAGAATTCAACGTCCATGTAATATCGCGGGATGCCCGAACGGTCAACGCCATTTGACCAAAGAGCAGCTGCAGCGGCGAATTGACCGCTCCCGCTCCGATGGATGTATGGATGTTATGAGCGTCCCCTTTGGAATGGGGTGGTGGTTTGCGCCACCAAGCTCTTGCTATTATACTGCGTAATGACCTACCTAGGTTTAAAGAAAAAAAATGACGCTTAATGAATTCCCACAACCAAATTTTCTGACCCCCTATTGGGAACTTTGCTTTTGTACGTCTCCGTTTTCTTTCTTTTTTTTTTTTTTGTCGTTTCCCTACTTCCCCCAATCTTCCAATCGCCTCTTACTAATCTCTATTGCGGACATGTTTACTTTCCCCCTGCTCTCGCTGAACCCAAGGGTTTCAAGGAGTCCACTGGTGCCTAAATCGACCGCTGGGCAGATATCTTCACATTCTAATAAAACATGTTCCATTGTTTCCCTAGCTTTACCGCAGCAAGCACATGCTTCTTCTTCGTTCTTATATTTCGCTTTATAGGTGCGTGTTCTAAGGCTTCGGAATGTCGCTTCGAAAAGTAATGAGCTTCCCTTTGAGTTATCATAAATTTTTTCTTTCCTGATTTCGTTTTTTTGCTCTTAAGTAGTTACTCATGGCAGGTTTCTTTTCCATTGCCGCCAACCATGAGATTATTTCAGCCTCTCTAACTTTCCGCATGACGTTCTTTGTTGCTGTGTTGCTCACCCTACAGGCCGCGTACTTGCTGGTAAGCTTCCTAGTTCTTTTCATCCACTGTAAATCAATTTTTATTCCTGTACAAATATTTCAACACTCTCCCAGCCCATTTACTTCCTTCCATATTCCTCAGTCGTTCTTCTTAATCAATTTTACTGTGAGCTTCCCTCACTTAGCGAATCCGTCTTGGCTCGGTACCGCCGTCTGTTGGGCGCCGTTTTACTCACGAACGGCTGCAGAGGGTGGTGATGGCGTATGCAACGTCACCACTCCGATTGGGTGGCGGGAGATTTGAATTCCAAAAAAGGTATTCGGACCCTTCAGATGCAATTTTCTCGTAAACTAAGTCAATTGTTGGCACGAAACAAGCGTTGCAAGGTTTCTGGAATGGTATTTAAACAGTTCACGTCGACTTAGCGTATGCCTTTAGTGTCCCTTCAAGGTAGATCGACATTGCGCACTTCCATGCTATACTGGAAATATACATACGCGGCCGCCTACGCGTGAAGTGGTAGAGCGGGCCATAAATCACTTCCATGAGCGTGAAATGGGCTCACCACCTTAACGACACACGTTGAGTCACCGTGAAATCAGTGAAAACAGACCAATTATTTGGTAAAGATTGTTGATACGTTGATAGGGAGCTTTATTGACCATATTTCACTAGTTCCGTGATTTCTCTACGATTCTTCCAGCTACTTCGGGCCAGGTAGGCAGTTGTCGCTAAAGTTTTTGTTGGGACACGAACCACAGGGCCTTTGTGATGTCACGCCTCAGGAAACCACTTTCTCAGAATACTTTTATAAAAGTAGTCTCAGAAAATGAAAGTGATTTGTAGCCCGGGCTACCACTTCGCGCGTAGGCGGCCACATATGTGTACTTCCAGTAGCATGGAAGTGCGCAATCTGGTTCTACCTTAAGTAAGCATACATTCAAGATACCAATTCTTACGAACTCCTGATGATCTCCGCTTTTATTCATCACCGCACAGACCACCATCTGCTCCACCCTGGTTTGTATTTCCCGCTAACATGCTATCAGGTGACGTCGAAGCGTGAACCAATATAATGCAATGGTGGGACTCGAATTAAAAGAATATTTTCTCGATGAAAGCGCAAATCACTTCGATTAATATTTCCGTGGCGAAATTTGTTATTCTTCGCAATGATATCTATCTGCTTTTCTGCTTATTTTTTCATGGACCACCTTAGTGTGTTACTAACGTCTAAACATAGGCCAAAATAGCGTTTTTTGCCAAATTCAGGCTTTTATTTTAGCGCCTGTGAGCAACACGTGGGCAAAAATAAAATTTTAGAAGATGGTACGTTTTAGGGAAATTTCTATAAAAGTAACTCTAGGGTTTCTTCCCTGGCCGTTTCTTTGTGAAAATTTCCTAAAAGCTCTATAAATTGCGCATTTTCACTTCGGTGCTAATGAGTAAAAAAAAAACACGGTTATTTTGTGAAACAGTTTTATAATAAAACAACAGTGTTCGGATAAAGCGAAAACGCAAATTTTGAAATAATGCGCAACACGGTTGATTTTGGGCGAATTTGTATATTGGACCTGGTTTTCCATCATTTCGTAAAATTCAGATGGCCCTCACGTAGCCAAAATTCTTTTCCGTTCAACCTGTTTTGGGAACATACTGTGCAAGTAATACTTATATACGTGTAGTCTTCTTGTAATTTTTTGAAAGATTTCTCGAGCTTTCTCGAGCGCCACGGTTGTGGGACAGTTGGCGTGGAAGTTAGTATAGACGGCGTAGGATGGGGTGCTCTGGATTAATCTTCACTGTCTGCACGGTACACGAGCTTTCTTGCTCCGATCGAAACGCGTCTGCGGCGATGAGCCACCGCGACGTGTGTCTCTGCTGGCGCTGCGGCGATCCGGTGTGTTCCGACTCGTGGCGAATAAGAATGGCCGCTGCTTCCGAGTGTCGCGAGTGATCTGGTTCTCGTCATGTTGCGATAAGCATTGCATGACGGTCATACAGACGACGAGTGCGCTATTTGTGACGAGCCTCCGAGTAGTGCTACCCTAGGTTCCGGTGACGCTTATCGGAGAAACTGCGTTCGTGGAATGTCGTTTTGTCAAAAATAGGTCTTGTTGAGCGCTACATTGAAGCACCACTTAGAAGCCAGCTGAGAGAGGTATCAGACAAACCGTGATTTGCTTTAGGCGCTGTTTTGGTACTATAGCTTTAGTCCCGAGTACACAGTAGCGCTATCAGAATTCACTAGAAAATTGCACTCGCCCCTCACGGAAGAAGCATTCAATGAGAGGCCATAGTTTCCTCTCCCCTTCTGTGCCAGTGCGGGTGTTGCGCGTCGTGCGCCACGAGTCTCGTGCGCGACTGCAGCTGCAGCTTTCTCAGCTTACCGCGTCGTTTTGTTTCAAAGCATAGAATATGCCTCCGTGGTAAGTTGGAAGCGACGTCCTCTAAGCTGTTTCACGTATACGTGCATGCGGGCAGTTCCAGAAATGGGCATCGTTTTGATCGGCGCTGTGTTCGAGATTGCGTCTCTCTCTCTCTCTCTCTCTCTCTCTCGGGACTATCGACACTTGGCGTAAGCGTGACATACACTGAAGACGCGCATCCTTGTCCGTACCTGGTCTGCGTCGTGGCGACCCAGCCGTTCGCCGTTGCCTGCACCGTTTATGCAACCGCGGGTTGCGCGCCTCCGGGGGGAGCTGCGCTGGAAGTCGCGCTCCGGGTTTAGCCTAGGAAGAGGGGTGCTAGTTGTTGCGCCGCCCCGCGGGCCGCTATTTTCGGTCATATTTGAGCTCCCTTCCGGCCACGTTGTTCGAGCCAGCGTGGCATCGCGGCGTCTTCTGAGATACGGTTGACCTTCACGCGCCGCCGACGCGTCGTGACGCGAAGGTTGCATGTGGCCCTTCCGCGTCGAAGGGGGGGGGGGGAGGGGCGAGGAGACCCAGATGCTGCTCGCAGGCGGACACCCTTTTGCGGCACCCGGCGTGCTAGTCGCACCTGTCGCCGCGATCTCGCGGCACCGTATCCCGCGACGAGGAAACCTCCATTTGCGACATTATTGTCGACTATACTGACGTTCTCCCATTCATTGTTCCGGCACCATTGTCTGCCCACTTCCCCCTCGGCTTTCTCTCTCTAATGCGCACGCACACACACGCTCGCGCGCGGGACACATTTGCAAGGGGCCGCTTTACATGTATCGTGGATGACTCGCGCGCTCGGCATTGCATACAACTTGTTCTGTTTGTTCACAAATAGTTTGCAGTTTGTCCTGTTTAGATGATTTTCTTCATTCAGCAGGAATAATGCGTAAGTTAAGCAATATAACTCAGATGCAGAATCATTTTTTTTTTCAATTTCTTTGGTATATTTTGCTTTTTCATTGTACAAATGCTCTCTCGGAAAAAACGGACATAAGCATAATCCTCTTTGTAGCGCGTGACCGTCTGTACTTGTGGGTCATTTGGCAGTTTTCCTTGGGCCAGTTTGTAGACGTTAGTGACTATATATGCAGCGCAAAATTGAAATTGCTCACCTATAGCCCCACTATATAGCTCAAAGATATGACGTGCTCAACTGCATGGCTTAGTTGTACCGCTCTGCGTGTGTGCACTCTTAAGCTAAGAGGACGAAAGAGATTCCTGCACTAAACGCTTGAAGCCTGTTTCACATGCTGCGACTGCAACGACGAAAATCGGTGCTGTCGCACGCGTCGCAATGCGATTTTTAGAGGGCTCATTTCACATGATTGCGATTTCAACAATGCGACTGGTGCGACTCCCAGGGTTGCTTACTGCCAGGTTTCGTGGCACACGCTGCATAATTACTTTATTGTAGTGAATAAAATGTTTACACTCTAATATTATTGACTTATCTTGATTAGAAGCAAATAATATGTACGTTTACTAATTTAAAACCGTTAGTTAAGATTTGTCTTGGAGTGCGCGACGGCGGTTTCTGTAGTTCAGTGCGACATCGCGCAAGTAAACAGCTGTTTGCAGGTGGTTCAGCGATTCTTTATTCTATGGTTCAGCGCTGTGTGTTGTCTTATCTACCTTCTATGACCGTTTCGTTTTGCCTGCGCTACAACAATCTACAAGATGGCCTATCGACAAGTTCATATAGCTGCCCTCACCGTATATGCAGTATTCGGAATTCGGCTGCCACGAAGTTGTGTCAGCCCAACAAGATCCTCGCGCTACCCGTGCTAGGCGTCAGCTTCTGGAGAAATGATGTGTGTGTATTGCCCGTCATTGCGCATATGTTGTGCCTGCTCCTAGCCATATTCTTACGCCAAACGAATCAAGAAGCACCAACCCGAACGCCCGCGTGTGCCCTTGAACGAAGCCTCAAACGATCTGTGTGATTACGACGTGGAATGAAAATTGTGTTGTGAAATTCAACCTTAGCGCTAGCCTGGTTCGTCCATCGCCGTGCTTGCGCTGCGAATATATATATGGGAGCCCTCTATAAATATTTCTAAAGGCGCAAAAGCCGACGCATCAAATGTTTCGAGCAGTTACCGTCACTTTTGTAGAAACCTGTACGTTGTAACCACGACCTACTGTAATACAGTAGGTCGTGGTTGTAACATAGCATTCTAAAAGACACGCTTCTCGTCCACTTGTCCCGTGTCTCGCGCTGGTAGTATACTCGGAACTTCTAACAAGAAGACCATATCAGTACGCGTTATTCATAATGCAGGATCGTAGGCCCACGGCAGGCGCACTTGCCGTAGAATTTTTCAGCTTTCTGCTCAGCCTCGCACGCCTCTCACGGTTAGCCTGTTCTGTGGAAATAAATATTATTATTATATTATTAATGTTATTAGATATTATAGTTTCTTCACTGTAATTTATAGCAATCTTCCAGATTTCTTAAGCTAGAAAGAGCGTAGGTTAGGGCGTGTTAGCTAGTCATGCATTTAACCTGTATTAGATCAACATTGTTACGACATGCTTATGGGAGTCATTTCAAACTAGATTGCTCAGCCAGAGGAAGTACAAATGCAAGCCTCAATGTTTGTTCCAATTTGGTATTCCTAAACAGATTATATTGGCAGAATTTTGTGTCTGCTTGCATTTCCTGCAATTCAATGTTCAGAGCTCGAAAAACTAATTCCTTTTCTTGCTGTCGAAAGGCTGCTTCAATGTCGATAGCAAGCTATAATTATTCATTTCGAAAGTGTTAAGCAATGACTATATGTCTAAGCTTATCAATGCGTTCTTATTCCACGAACACAATCAAGTTTTCTCTCTCCGTCTCATTGACAGCCATGGAATGAAACCGTTCACTTTCATAAGTACCAGGATGCAAACATTCTGGAGTTTGTCCTGAGCATTTGTCTGCATCCTATAGTGTGCATGTTTGTATCAAGTTCTGGTGTTACAATCTATATTAATTAACTATAGTGCAACAGAAATACGATGGACAGGAACGAAGTGAACACACAGAGCGCTTCGTTCTTGTCTGTTGTCAATTTGTTGCACTTTAGTTAATAATGAATACACAGAAACTCATCTAGTTTTCAGTTATTATGTCGGGCTTATAAGCCCGCTTGTGTCCTGGAATATCTGCACGGCTATGTATCCTGTAATTTAATTTCTGGCCATGTGCTTGCAAGTCACGTGTCAATCTCCTGATTTTCCTGACAATCTTGTGTGATGTGCAGGCCCAAATAGTTTCTGGTGAATCCATGCAGGTGTTGTGCAAGGTGTAATCTGCACTACAAGTGCTGCTTTGATATCTTTCAGTTCAGCTTTTCTAGGTGTAGGATGACCTGGAATAGTACTCACTTATATGGGGTTTAGCTTTATGTAGTGTCATACTACTGTTACACTGCTATTGCCATGCCATATGTGCCTTATGTTTGCTTGCAGCTTCATGATTAGCAACCTCCTCTGTGTGTTTGGCAGTTGCATATAGTCTCCTGGCCTAATTGTTTGCCCCCATATTCCACGGTATGGGCCTGTTGTGTTTCAAGTTCAGGCACTCCCGAGGTTGTGTTTTTGAAGGGAGGGGTAGTCGTCTTTGCATCTCATATGCTAGCTGGCATAGTATCTTGGGACGAGGTTCTGAGCTCTTGAGACAAAGAATTTGTGCTGCAGGCTGCAACTCTCCTGTCTAGGTGCTTGTTCGTTAGGTCTTTCTCATAGAGGTCTTCAAGCATGGTAAAGTTGGAAAGACCTGTTATTACTACCCGATGCCTGTATTCGATGAGTTGTCTTTTTTGTGTGCTGCTGGTAATTCATACCGTACCATACCTTGGACACAAGCACAGCATCTGCGATTTTCTATAGTATCCACTTGTCCACCCCCATTATTTCGAGATTATTCTTTTCACCAGGTGTGGAAGTTGCGTCCAGGCATTGCGAAATTGTTTCATCCACGTGCTGGCTCTGCCGTCATGGGCTTACACTAGCTGAGGATTTGTGGATGTTGACTTGTGGGCATATTTGTCCAGCTATGTGGATCACAATGTGCAATCTGGGGTAGTTCTTGATTCTAGTTTTTCTTTTTTTTCCGACGTTGATATGAGCTGACTTATCAGAAAGCGAGAGGCCAGACTGGCCAAGAAAGTTTGCAGTGTTGTCAAGGGCTTGTTGCATCATTCTTGATTTCTGTATAAGATAGCTTTCCCATAGACTGTAATACACCATAGGCTGTAGTGTTTCTTGTAGTATGCCCGTGTTGTTGGTGTGTGTGGGCCAAATGTACCTCCAACTCTCACCTGGAATTTTCTGCCTTTCAGAAAGTTACCGTTTAAGTGCTCTACCAGAAATGTTTTTGCTCATCATTCCTCTTATTAGAGCAGCATGAGGTACTGCTGTTAAAAGCCTCTTCACTCTCAATTCTTTCATAAGCGGTATTACACAATGTCCTGCAATAAAGTTTCTGCTGCTTATGGCCCACTCATATCTGCCAGAAGGGACAACTCTTGAAAAAGGTTTTCTTTGTGCTATGTGTGCGACATATATGTAGTATGAGCATTCATGCCTTGACATTATACATCTGTAGAACCAGCTTCCTGACAGAGTACTTGCTATGCCTGATCATGCTTATTTGTGCAGTGCTGTTGAACAATACATATTGAATAATAATAATATTTGGGGTTTTACGTGCCAAAACCACTTTCTGATTATGAGGCACGCCGTAGTGGAGGACTCCGGAAATTTTGACCACCTGGGGTTCTTTAACGTGCACCTAAATCTAAGCACACGGGTGTTTTCGCATTTCGCCCCCATCGAAATGCGGCCGCCGTGGCCGGGATTCGATCCCGCGACCTCGTGCTCAGCAGCAATATACATATTGATGCAATGAATATTTACACACTCGAATTATCACGAAACATGGTTGTTTTGCAATTCTGCCCTTTGCTTTTTATTGGTGTTAGATTTTGCATAAGCATGCCCCCTATGCAATAGTATTTTGAAGTGTAAGGGTTCAATAAAAGGTGATGAACTAAGTCTAAGTGCAAGAGCTTTTTTTATCACCTATGACTCCCATCGAAATGCGACTTCCATGGCTGGCAAAACAACCCCTCGCCTTGTGTTAGCAGCAGAATGCTATAGCCACAGTGGCAGGTGAACAAATTGAAGAACAATATTTCTGTCGATAATTTTTTTTCTTGCCTGTATGTAAGTAAAGTTTGCAATAAGTTTGTCATTGCAAAAAAGCCCAGTTTGTGTTCTTTTATTGAATAAACCACATATTGTGCATAATTGAAATGCAGAAATTTGTTCTAAAATCCTCGGGTTATATATGTTCTTGCAAGTAGCATGGTATTTAATTACTTATAAAGATAGTAATCGCAGCCGATATCGTTATATGGTTTTACACACTAATATATGTGATCACAAACTTATTAGAAACTTACTAGAAACATGTAAGGCATGAATGTTTCTGCACACTTAATCAGCCGTGAACGTGCAAGAACTGCTTGTACTGGCTGACGTCACTGCACAGTTTTGATTTACTTTTCTTCAGCGTGTCGTTTTATACTGTTTTATCCCCACAAGAACAGGCCGTTTGCCTACTTTTCGCATTGTTGCACGAGTTCTATATGATTGTGCAGGAGGGTATGTTGTCGCTGTGCCACTATAGCAAGCAATTTACTCAATCTACTAGCTGTACAGTTAATTACCTTGCAGAGCAAGTGTTCACACAGATGCAGTAAGGATACAAAGTCCGCAACATAGTCAATGTTTATTGGTTTCTGTGCAAGAAAAAAAAATTATCCAGAGAAGAGGTGCAACTTAACGTGCATGTCATGTTTTATTCAAGCCACGGATTTAATGCTAACGTAGCAAATTCATTACGATAGCCTACACTTTCGCTCTGTCAAATTTAATAAGAGGCAAGATAAGCTTTCAAGATGCATCGGGAAATTCGTGCTTGAAAACCGACAAGAAAATGCAACTGAACGGTACCGCGTTCAGCGCAACGTTGAAACTTCGGGTACTTTGCTGTCTTGTCATTTGCCCTTGCCAAGGTTGAAATAATTCAAGCTGCTCCGTAAGCGCGATTTCTGCATGCTACTCAGCAAAAGAAAATTGTGACGACCTCGTCGTCTGCTGGGGATCGAACACCTCCTAGCACTCACAACTCGCAAGGCGTACGAAGCAAACGTGAAAATGCACTTCATTTACTGTGTAGTGTGTCAACAAACGCATAGAAATCGGAGAATGCAATCTGCGGTACAAGTTTTTTATTCTTTCTTCGCGTACGTACTGAATTCGACGATCCACGTCTCCGCGCATTGCACTTGTCGTGCGAGACGCCATTTTCCAAAATAAACCGGCGAAATAGCTCCGTTGACAGCTCTCCGCGCAATTTCGACGTAAAATCGCAGCGATCGGTGCGACGGTGCGACTGTGCGACCAACCGGTTGGTCGCAGCCGAAAATCGGGGGGTCGGCACTGCGACTGCGATTTTCATCGCAAACGACGGAAATCGCACTTCCGGTGCGACGAAAATCGCATCATGTGAAACAGGCTTGAGACGGCCGCGCCCACTATCGCTGGAGCCAGCGGAGACCGAAGCCTTTTGTCTAAGGAGCCAGCCACACATCGTGCCGAATGCAGGGAAGCCTTTGGCGCTTCGCAGGCTTTGTTTTGTTTGGCTCTACAACGGCGAGTCAGCGCCGGTGCATGGCGCGACGGGTGGCGGCGTCGGCGACCTTGCCCGGCCGCCGTCGCGTCGCAGCTTTGCGAGCGTGCGCCGCCCCTAACAACGTTTACGGCGTGTTCGTTCCGGCGTGCACGACTCTGCCAGCGGGCAAACACGATCGGCGCACGGCGCATCCTCGCGTGGCGCCGCGTAGTGGGTGCTTGCTGGTCGATGGGGGAGCCCCGCCGAGCGCATGTGGCCTGCTTTTCGTGCGCCAAGTGGCCGACTCGGAGAGCGTGTGCACCCTTTGGAATCCGCCAACGACATTTTAAATCGCTTTGCACTCCTCGCCTTTTGAGTAAGGGATGTACACACTGCGAGGCTAAATGGACTATTTGTGCGTGCCTGCAACTTGAAGGGACTGACAACCGATTTTTAGGGACCCGCTTATTTATGGCGCAACGAAACACTCATCCTCGTAAGTGGTTATATAGCTGCAGCGGTTACTTACAAAAGTACGTAGAAATATTGTAAGCGGACTTCGATTTCAGCAATCTATTAAGAAAACGGCCTATAAGTGGCTGTTTTCATAATACCCAGTATATCCAACACGTACCCAGTACATCCAACATAGCGGTCGTTGAGTTGATCGCGCCAACGGGCACGTTTGGAGAAGAACGGAATTCGTTGCACTGCAATTCCCTGTTCTCTGATTTCTGTTCTTGTGTATGCAGGGAAGCGAGAAGATTCTGTCAGGATTGTGGGATCGTTAATATGAGACGTTAATATGAGATGTGCTTTGGCGTATTGTCAATATTCACGAGTTCATTAATGTAAAGTATGAAAAGGAAAGGGCCTAAAATGCTCCCTTGCGGAACAGCTGAAGTTAGTGGTTTTACTGAAGAATTACTACACTCATCATCGGCTTGGTTACTGGCTTTCGTATGCGAGGTTTGATCACCCATGTCGTTTTTAACTGCTCCTTCGAAGGAACCAACGTAGGCTTACGTCGGCTCTAACTGACGGTGCGTGCACTGAGGCACACAACAAATCCTTTGTTGGTTTTATACTTTTCGTGCTTTCTGAACAACTCAGTGTCAAAGAAAGGTCCAAGAGAGCGCACAACGTCGCCAAAACGACTGCGAACAACATCGAACACGCGACAACACCTGCTCTAGCTCTCAAGCAGGTCCGACATTTCGATAATCTCTACAGAGCTTCCTGGGGCCGCCGCCCGACGGAGCCACGTTTTGTTGCGACCTCGCAAACTGGGAAAGAAGGATGATGGGTGGCTGTCGCAAGAGGGAGTGCAGCTTTTATAACCATCCGTAAGAAGTAGCAGCAGCGCTGCGTGGTGGCGACGTACGCGTTGTGACGCTGTGTCTAACCAAAACGTGTTGACTTGGTATTGCAATTAGCGATTTTGTTCCACCCGCCGCAGTAGCGCAATGGCTATACGGCTTCGCGCGCTGCTGAACTCGAGGTCGTGGGTTCGATCCTGGTTGCATATCGACGGTGGCGGAGTGCAAAAATGCTCGTGAACCCAAGTGGTCAAAATTAATTCTACGGCGTGCCTCATAATCATATCGTGGTTTTGGCACGTAACACCCCAGAATCTAATCCACTTATCTACTGGCGCAAACTGGTCGGCGGCGACGTATAGTCACCGCTAAAATATTTTTTGGCATTTTTTGAGGAGAAAACTAATGCAGCGCAATAACCTTTTAACACGCTATGATAAAACACAGTACAAGATATAGGAACAGCGTAGACCAGTAATCCTAATCCGCATTTCCCGCTATTCCGATACACGGCTACGCTAGTACATCTATACAATGTGGTAAAACACTGTATGCATTCAGACTGTTGTACGTGTAGATATATGCCCTACACGCACTGCCACCCTTGGTTTTAGGGCTGGCGCAGTAGGCTCCTTCCTTCGCTTATAACTTGAATGGCGCCGCACCACCGCACGTTTGCGACTGCTGGATGCCAGCAATAACAGACGAAACATTAAGCAGGGCGCTGTGGAAGAACCTCTGTAAGGGGATCTATATCTATAAACAGGGGTGTGATGCCGCGGCAGCGTCTGTGGCCTCTCGGCAACCTTTCAGACTTACCGCTGTTATCAGCTGCCCTCAGGGCAGTGTGTTCAGATGCCACGGTGATATGAGTGGATATAGTTTCTAACCACGTTTCCCTGCCGCCTTCTCGTTTTACTTCAGTTCAAGCAGTTAAATAGAGGTTCATCTCGACGTCACCATAAAGGCACATTCATACTCACAATAGGTTTACACTTATACAACAGAACTTACTATTATGTACCACACACGCACGCACGCACGGACGCACGCACACACGCACACACAGAGAGAGAGAGAGACGCGCGGCAACAAGAGCATCAACGGCAGTAAGAGTAATGCAAACCGTTCGAGGCGGATAACGTACACGGTTTATACATAACAGCATCATTCCTCGAGCCATGTTGTCTTGTTTATGCGTATTAGAGGTTCTCCTGGGATAAACGGGCGCCCGCAGGCTTCGTGTGGGGCGAGGGAGGAGCGTCTCGCCGACAGCGCGGACGGTCGCAGCTGCTGCGGCCGATAACGACGCTTGTGGGCCTTTGAACGTCCCGAGTGGCCAAACAACGAGGAACGTGGGGGCGATATGCTCCATTGCGGCGCTACATATGTCGCGAAACAAAGGCGGGTGAATTGTTTTTGTTGGTACCGCGCTGCTATCCGGATGCTCAAGACTCCGATAAAAATGCTGCCAAACAAAACAGTTTGCTCCGTAAAAAGAGGGCTGGAAAGAGAGCGCTGTAATGGTAACGCCGATGGCGGCCCAATCGTGTTGTTGTGACAGACGCGTGCGCATTGCATTGCAAGCTCGAGAGTGAAGTCGGTGCCCTATACGCACAGCTGCGTCGGGACCGAGAAGTCTGCGCTGATTCGGTCTGTGCATACATGTCGCGTTGCTGGCCCGCGAGCGCCGTGCGCAACCTGCGGTTTTGCTTCGTGCTGTGCATGGTGTGCTTGCTTGCACTGCCTCGGGCCGTTCTCGAACCACTTGCATGGTGGAACGCTGTCCGAATGTTTTCTGCATCACGATTTGATTGGCTGCCACGCTCGTGGCGACCTGTGGCCAAAGCGGGGTGAGTTTTTATTTCATGAGCAGAAGGACGTCCTCAGGGTGGTTGTGTAACAGTAGTAGTATAGTAATAATAATAATAATAATATTTGGGGTTTTACGTGCCAAAACCACTTTCTGATTATGAGGCACGCCGTAGTGGAGGACTCCGGAAATTTTGACCACCTGGGGTTCTTTAACGTGTACCTAAATCTAAGCACACGGGTGTTTTCGCATTTCGCCCCCATCGGAATGCGGCCGCCGTGGCCGGGATTCGATCCCGCGACCTCGTGCTCAGCAGCCCAACACCATAGCCACTGAGCAACCACGGCGGGTAGTAGTAGTATAGTAGTAGTACCCGCGGCGGTATAGCCCTGTGGCGTTGCGGTTCTATAGGCTCGTGGTCGCGGGCTTTATCCCGGCCGCGGCGGCCGTATTTGGATAGGTACGAAATGCAAGAATGCTACTTAGCTTCATAAGTGCACGTTAAAGAACCCCAGGCGTTCAAAATTAAAGCGCCGTCCACCCACTATACGGCGGGCCTTATTATAGTGTCGTGATTTTGGCAAGCAAAGCCTAAGAATTTAATGTAGTAGTAGTAGTAGTACTAGTAGTAGTAGTAGTAGTAGTAGTAGTAGTAGTAGTAGTAGTAGTAGTAGTATAGTTATTGAGTATTTTTGATAGCGTTTAACGTCTTGAAGTAGCACAGGGTTATGAAAGACGCCTTCTAGAGGCGGAGGGGGGGGGGCGGAGGAGAAGGTCTTAGTTAATTTTGCCCGCTTTTTCACGCCTACCCAACACACAACAAACGATCGAGCGTTGCAACATTCGAGCGTTTCCGACCGCGAGCCCGCGGTATGCGGCCTTCGCGGGCGGGAACCGAACTGCGACCCTTGTGCTCTGTAGTAGTAGTAGTAGTAGTAGTAGTAGTAGTAGTAGTAGTAGTAGTAGTAGTAGTAGTAGTAGTAGTGAAAAAGAAATGTCAATTGTTATCTGGATATACATACTGGCGGGTATCTTAAAAGAAAATGTGTCACGTTCATATATATACGTGCATCTATAACCGGTCCTAATTGTCGCGCTCTTCGTATTGTCGCAGCTCCTCTGCGTTATCGCGATGTTCTCAATTGGTCGTCCGAGCGCGACCTTGATTTCTGGGGCGGGTAGCGCGGTCTCTGGGGCGACGACGTATAATGATCGCACGAAAGAAGCTCCCCTGCAGCTTGATGCGTCCGCTGATAAAGTGTCTTCGACCTCGTAGCCTTGTGGTGAAAAAGCAGCCTGGTGTTTACAAAGCACGCTCGCTCTGTGTGTCATCGCTTGTCTGGTGTAGGCCCCTAGCTCGCTCTATTCATGCACTGCACTGTCAAGTGGAACGCTGAAAGCTATTCTTTGTCTCTTGTGATGTCTTTCACTCGTCTTGCATAATCTATGCCTGCGGACCGTAAAGTAGTACTGCATGAATAAAAAGCCGGTTGGAGCGGTATGGCAGCGCTGACGTGAGCATAATCTGGTTACGTAGACGGCCGTGTATTTGTGTTCGCACGTGCGAAACACAGCGGATGTTGTGTGTGTACGCGTTAGCCTCATGCGTTTCAGTTCTCGGTAGTGTGGCAGCGTCATTTTTAACAATGGGTGCCCTTATTTCGTTGACTGGTCGTCGAAAACCCTGTGCGACCTTGCACATGCTACCAATGACGGCACAAGTCGCGCTTGTGTCGCGGGCGCCTTCTCATTATTGTGCCCTGATGTTTACTGGATTCACCAAAGTACAAATGAAAAAAGCCTTACGTCGAATTCCTAAACCTCACCGGCCTTATGTCGTAGAGTTGCATAGCTTAATACAAAGTACATTTCCTCTATTGCGGCTCTTCTAGCAGCAGGCAAAAGTGGCCGCTAAACATCGCGCAAGGATAGATACGCAACAGATCGGATAGGTCGAACGGACAGATACGCTAACAGATATGTGGCGTACGGAGGTCGCTTTGCATGACATCGCCTTTGTTTGTGCGCCCTGGAGGGAGCATTCCGGGGAAGGCGCAACTACAACAACGCCCAAGCGTACTGAAATTTTGGCAGTCTGTGGACCTATAGCAGAGAGGCAAATGCTACGTGTTTGAGAATACCTTGTAAGACGAAAGGCAGTGTACAGAAAACCAATGCGAGCTCGTATACCTTTTCAGTCGCCGTTACAGCCCGTTGCGCCATCTTGATTCCCAATGCCAGTACGATATTTAATAGTATTCGGGTTGGGGCATGCAGCGTTACTACTCCCGTCGAATATACAGCAGCCTGTGAGAACCAATATAGATTGGTCAACAAAAATCCTCATGACACGTTTCCCACGGCCTTATAAGCATTTCTGACCTCTTTGTGGAGGTATCCTGATGGAGCAGAATGCTATTCTGACTGTTGGAATTGATGCAAATTCAAACCAGGTAATGCCAGGAGCGCAAACTGCAGTTTGGCCATGGCTATAGGATATACACGCGCGTCTGCTCGCGGCTGAGACACCGGTTCTCCATTTAGCACGTAATCGTGGCTGTTAAGTATAGGCGCCTGGAGGTCCCGCTTTTTTGGCCTGAAAGAAAAATTGCTGTGCACTGCTGAGCCAAGGGATTGCCGTTCGTGGACTGTAAACACCACTGTTTAACTTGAAGTTTTCATCCAGGCTCAGAATCTACGCGAGACAATACGCACGAAGTGCGGCAGAAGGTTACACTGATTTGCGTCATCTAAGCGACACCGTGCGCCTTGCCTGTTCGATTTTTGGCTGAAAAGCGACATGCCACCAGCTTCACGATGGGCGCGTGTCTTGCTTTGAATCAGTATTCGAGCGGCGGCAGCGCTTGGCGTGCACGCTGCTCGCGATTGATTTCTCAGGGCCTCGCCTTCGTGCATGCGTTCGTTCTCGGCACGCACCACAGGTGGGGTAATGCCTGAAGAAGAGAGGAGGAGGAAACGGCTGAACACCTGATACTTTTCTGTTAAGAGCTTCGCCGTATATCACTGTAAAAATGTTTACACCCTTAAGGGTGTTTTCTTGTCACACGGGTAACACCCTCACTGTTAGGGACTTGCATAAATTTGTAGAGAACGACAACGGAGCTCTAACTAGATGTGCGATGACAAACGACGTAGTTGAAAACTATGTAATGATTCTGACAGCCTTGGGCGCTCAGAAATATTCGACAGGAGAGTTTCATATGTGTCCCTGTGAAATTCTCCTGTCGGATATTTCTGAGCGCCCAAGGTTGTCAGAATGATTACATAGTTTTCAACTACGTCGTTTGTCATCGCACATCTAGTTAGAGCTCCGTTGTCGTCCTCTATAAATTTATGCAAGTCCCTAACGGTGAGGGTGTTACCCGTGTGACAAGAAAACACCCTTAAGAGTGTAAACAATTTTGGTACCACTTTTTAAAAATTTTGCAACCTTTGGGGCGTATCTTTTGCCCCACAACAATAATCGTCATCTGTCTTGCGCGCATTTTCTTTCTTTAACGCTGCGGACTCGGTACTCTCAAGTCACGAACTTCATGCGTGTTATCAGCGTGACATGACATTCTTGACAGAAAAGTAGAGCGCAGCGTTTTCAAGAAAGGAAACGCGAGCAAGACAGGGCCGGTATTTTGTAGCGATGCATTTTCCAATTCTATGCTTTTTCACGCTTCTCGCGCTTGGCCAGGGGTCAGAGCGACGGTCTGCCCACATTATTAACGGGATCGGAAGGCCGTGTGTGGTGGATGATAAGAATGACATAGAATAAGGCATAAGGCATCGCTACAAAATAGCGGCCCAGATGGCGGTTATCGTTGTGAAACAAATATACGCCCCAAAGGGTGCAACTGCTTTAAGAGTGTGTACAGTTCGAAGCAACGAGGCTGATTTTTTCAAAACATGGGGGTTTAGGGACAGTGGAGGCAAAATGGACTTGTGTGTAGAAATAACCAAACGGAGATTATCTCATTGGTGGCCAAAATGAAGGCAAGGGTGAAAATTCACCCTCCACTAAATACAACATGTATTGCTAGTCACGGCTAGGTGGCGCGAGCCGCCGCCTGGTTTTAATTGAAGCCTTATCCATCCATCCATACCGGAAACGAAACGGTACTTCGACGCCGCGCCTCTTTCACGCAAGCACTGGAGAGGTGGGCTGCGAGAAAGCATGCCGCCGGACGGGCTTGTTACGGCGAGCGAGCTCAGTCCGACGGGCTCGTTCCGTTGACCCAGACGGCGGCGGGAAAGGGGGCTGCGGTCGCTCGAAAGGACGGGCCACACGCTGCTGACCCTGCAGCGCGCGGCCTCCGCTTTCGCCGTTTCGGCGGCGCTCGGCGGGCTACCGAGGGTTTGTTGGCTTCGAGCCGGCTCGAAGGGGACCCGCCACCGCCCGCGGGCTCTCTGGAATGCGCCGCCATGCGCACGCCCTCGCGCCTCTCTCCGCTCTCACTTGTAAACACCTTTGTTGGGATTTTCAGCGAGCTGCTGCGGTTTCTTCGGCGTTTTCTCTTCTCTGGCGTTGAATGGCAACGAGGTCATTCATAGCCTGACGGTGACGCGCCGTTTTGAAAGTGCCTCGCTCCAGTATTGATAGGTACTCTCTCCATGGCGCGAAAAATAAACGAGGACTGCGCGCGCGCGCCAGGAGGTGCCGTTTACCTTACGGTACCTCGATCTCCTTCGGGGGAGGAGGCACGCGTTGAGACACCCTAATTTACTTGCATCTTTTCAGTGACCCTCTGTCCGTGGCGCCGTCCAGTGGCATTACAGTGGCGTGCTGGATGCGCGTGCATGTCTTTATATCCTAAGCGATATTTGCTTCACTTTTGCCTAATATTCATAATCAGAATCAGGTGGAACATCGATGCGTGGCGTACGTTGTCTCCAAGCTACTTTCATGCATAATGATCGCATGCGAGATAGGTTATGTTTACTCATGCAATTCAATCGACACACGCTTAGTGCACCGGCTGAACTCGTGTACGCGGCTTCGTGCGTATAAACCTTGTTTTAATGAAACGAACATCTCTTTATCATTCATTCCCGATTCGTTCGTGCTCCGTTACTGTCCTCACGCAGCTTAGGACAACTCGGAGGCATAAATGCTTAAATTCTTCAAAAGTGTAGGGTTTGCTAGGAAATGAAACTCGTTATCTTCGACATTTACATTAACGCATTCTTTCCGAATTTATAACAGTTTATCTTTGCCACCTGTGCCATTCTGGCTGCTTGCAGTGATTGCTTAATTTGGGAGGAATATTCATATCGAGCAATCTCTGAAATGCGAAGGGTGAAGCAAGCCTTTTGAACACGAGCATGCAGTACGTTTGAGGTTTAAAAAATAAACACAAAACCCATTGACATTAGTGGCGACAACAATGGGACAAAGAGACAAACTGCAACTAATGCAGCCGCTCGTAGATGCGCGACCGAATAAACAGTGAAGTAGATTTGCAGAAGCGCTGCAACTACCAATGATGCGGCTAACTCATATGTGCTCACGGCCGTGCGTATTATATGTCCGGTGATTCTTTAGTGCACTGACATAGATTAACTGAACAGACTTCCCACTTACTTGCCAGAATGTACTGATTCGAACTTCATCCCATATGATTTTGGGAAGGGAAGGGCTCAGCGGAAGGACTGCTGAAAGCCTGTATAATAATAGTCGCGGAGGCTCTTAGAAGAAAAAGAAAATTCTGTGGAGATTCTCCCTGCACAATGTTCAATGACTCGCCAGCTAAAGTAAGAAGTGGCGTCTCCTCCCGAGATCCTCGAATGTTTCCAGTGGCTTGAAAGTATTTTGTAGTCGAAGGAGAGTTTTCGTAGGTGTGTTCAGTTCGCCTTCATAGGTTCTAAAGAACTGCTGTCGATTTAATAGAATTGAATTGTGAACCCCGTTGGACATCGTGCTTTGAAATATACGTCTCCTAATTTATTAGTGATACGTCTCTACGTCGCAAAAAGTGCACTTTGGTGTTGTGGGGCGTTGTCGAGGGGTTCATACTAGTTTCGACAATGCGAGGTTATTTTGCGCTCACTACGCTCTGATTACGGACTTTCTTTCTTTTTTTTTCTCCTCGCCGTGTGGGAGTGCTGTTCGATCGACCTCGCGCAGACAGCCGCATCTACTAAGCCACCGTGGCGGGGGACGGCACTGCATCTACTTGTTCCATCCTGTAGGATAATGCGCCATTATAGCATTCTCTCCGCGGGCGCGCTTCCATGCTAAAAACACAGACTTTTGAACTCGTTGGCGCCAAATTGGACGTGTTGGCACCCAAAGCACGCTCGTTTGTCAGGCATTGGGTGCTCGTTACAGAACCCCATGTTGTCGAAATTAATTCGGTGGACGTTAAAGAAGCCAATAACTCAAATACGGACGCTTATCGCACAGTTCATACTCTTCAATCTGTGATGGCTCTTGCAAAACTCGCTGGGGGACGAAAAAGAAATCGTTCCTCAATTTTGTTATTTAGGGACTAAAGAAAGTAAAAAGGCTTTAGGAAGACGTCCTCAAGAACCTTGACCCGATTTTCGCTACCGCAAGTGTTCTCGGACGTATAAACTAGATCCGGCACGCGCTCACAAGGCCGACCAACCGTGGTTCTCAAACAGCTTTCTACGTTTCACCTCCGCTGCGCAATGGCCCCCGAACAGCCCGTAATGCCCACTTATCTGTCCGGTGTGCTTTCGTGTTGAAGAGCGAAGAGTGCACTACTTCGTACAGGAGTTTGGTCTCCCTTCGCCGCGCCTTGCGCGGAGAAAGCCTGAAGTGGTCTAGGCGAGAACTGTTAAAGGGACACTAAAGGTTAATATTAAGTCAACGTTGACTGTTGAAATACAATCCCAGAAGCCTCGAAACGCTTGTTTCGTGCGAAGTAGATACTTATTTTAAGATAAAATGCGTTCTGAAGCGTCCGCGTACCTCTAGCGCAGTTCAAATCACCCGCCCTCCGATCGAGGAGTATTGACGTCATGGTCTCATAGCGACGTTGCGCCGTCGGTGAGTAAAACGGCTCCCGCAGACGGCGCTACGGCTTTTCTGCACAAAACGCAAACGCGCGGCCAGAAACAGAGCCAAGACAGAGCCGACAGTAGCGCGAAAGCGGAACTGAGGTGGCTAGCGGAAGGGAAAGCGCACGACGATAAGCTGGTTCTTTATTTTATGACGCCAACTTCGACGCTCGTTGCAATGGATGACCCTAACAACGACACATTAGCTCGCGACGCTGGGCTCGAGTTCTGCGATTTAAGCACTGATGAACGTGACCTGCTGTTGAGGGCTCGCGCTGCCGGCGTCGTTGCGTACTACTACTACGACGACGGCCTGCTTTGAAAGGCACTTCACGCGACTTCTGTAAGTCGGCGTTGAACTCGTAATCCTCTGGAGGAAAGTGCAGCGAGCACACTACGTGATTTCTCGGCTCTTTGTCAGCGCGCTGTGGCAGAGGTACGGCACTTAACCACTTCGAACGGAGAGGTTCAGTCGTTGGCACACAGTGATAAGTAACATTGGATTCGCCGCTGCAACTGCCCTTGGCCAAGTTCCGCGGACCGTTCGCGCATCCCAGGACACCACATGGACGTGTCATTCTCGCTGCTTGTTCCAAATGCAAGTTTCGCGAGCCAGCAGGACCACCGCAGCACGACGCGATAAAGAAACAACTGAAACTCCAAAGCGCGCGCGGCGCAAAGTCGAGCGCGCAGAGTCGAGCGAAAACGAAACCTTTCGATCACCCATACTATTCAAGGGTAACGTCAAAATGTTATTTTTTCTCAGAATCGAATAGAATTAGACAAGTAGCATTTTCTTCCGTCTTATAATCTAATGAAATTATCTTTTTAATATGAGTAGTTGAGTACTAGTGATATAAATTATGAGGAGGAGTGCTTCCGTCATCGGGCTAGTACCGGAATGTGGCTGGGGGGTCTCGAATCGTGTCATGCATTTACCTCAATTTCTCGGTTACTAAAGCTCTGTTTGCGATTATATTGACGCCTTAGACGTTCTAGAGCATTGCTTTATCACTTTAACTTGACTTTCTGGTAACCTTTAGTGTCCCTTTAATGCATTCGTGCCGTCGTTGATGCATTCTCCCATTGGCTCTATGCCTTTATTTTCGAAATAAAAAGAAGGAAACGAATTTTTAAAATGTTGTCGTGTCGGTATGCCCGTTGCGTAACAGGCAATAAGAACTACTTTCATTATTGGTCTTGGCGTCTTCTTCATTGAGTTTCCCGCAGCCTGATGCTGTTTGAAAGTTGCCTGGAGGACGCAGGTGCGCAGATTTACCGCGTAGCGTGCAGCGCATGCAGTCGCTCCCGGCGGCTCGCTGCTGATTCTCCGTACTGGCCCTCCCGAGAAGACGTGGCGCATGAAGCCTCTCGTAAGCGCTAGCGGCGCACTTGGCGTTCCTGCACGTGAAGGTTACGCCGCGACGCCGCGCCGGTATGTCGCCGCCGCTTTGGGGGCGAAGTCACCCTCGTGCGCCGGCCACGCTGGAAGGCCGCCAGCCCCGCATGCTTTCACGCGCTCGTTTCATTATCGATGCCGAACGGCCGCCGCGGTTGTTTGCCTGTTTTGCTTTGCTCCTTGTCCGAGGGACTGTTCACGGGCAGCAGTGCGACGATAGGGTGCCGTTCGCAGAGCATGCGGTTCACGTACGAGCACCCAACTGCGAGGGTTCTGCATATCTCTGTGCTTTTCCCGTCGCTCCCGTCCAACTCGAGGACGTCGGCAGTGTTGTCACAACCGGCTGCTAGCTGTTTCTGTTTGATGCCAAGTGCTGGCGACGTCTCTGGCGTCACCTTGTGCGCTATCGCACTTCATAGATTACACTTGCGCATTTTGCGTGGTGCCGCGTAAGTAATTGTGCTCGTTGTTTCGACGGGAATAACAAAAGAAAAATTATTGGTATGATCATGTCCTTTGTCTGATGGGGGTTAATGTAAGCTGCGTTGAGTAATGGAAGTAGTGATATATAAATAAACAAAGCAACGAAAACATACAAGTTCGCGTATAGCTTGAAGAACATACAGATATACCATTCAGTCCCGGAATACGAATATGGATGCCGTATCTTATCAGTGGCTTTTTAAATGTACTTGCAAACTTGCGTAATTATAGGGCGACTTTCCCATACTTCTGGCTAGGTTTTAACAGCCATTTGATGTCGCAGCACGGAAGTCCTTTACTGACAGAGTACACTGTTAATGTACAATACTTAACCTCAGCCGCTTAATAATATGTGACGTTCGTGAAGGCTAAAACAGCCTCTAAGGATATCAATGGCGTCAGAAAGAAGCGAAGGAACGAGAACGACGATACATTGTAGTGTTATTTTATTTATTTATTTATTTATTTATTTACTTTGCAAGCACACGTTTAGTTCTAGGCGTGATATAACCGCCGTGGTTGCTTGGTGGCTACGGTGTTAAGCTGCTAAGCACGAGGTCGCGAGATCGAATCCCGGCCACGGCGGCCGCATTTCGATGGGAGCGAAATACAAAAACACCCGTGTACGTTAAAGAACTCCAGGTGGTCAAAATTAATCCGGATTCCCCTACTACGACGTGCTTCATAATCAGATGGCGGTTGTGGCACGTAAAACCTCATAGTTATATATATTTCTCTATCGAAAGTTTGTTAATTAGGAAGTCATTTAGATTTCTCGCGAAAATTATTTTTGCCTTCTATAGTACACCGGCTCATTAAGTAAAATTGTGCTGCATTTATGTTTGCAGCGTGGACTTCATACACACACTCGCACCAAGAAACACCAAGAAGCAGATTGGACGAGCGCTAGACGTTTAGTGGTTTTAAAGCTTAGTGCTACCAATAACGACAACGCCGTATAAGTAAATAAATAAATAAATTGCACGGTACATACAGCGCTGTTCGGCTTCTTCAGATGGATCAGTTGAAGAGGCGGGTATCACTTGCACGACAAATCGCCGTGTCCAGGTAGCTAATTAAATAGATTCAATGACATACCTTTTAGTTGTTGATTGCAACACATGTTGCAATTGCGAAATTGGAGCCGATCAGTGATGAAGTCACGCCTACTTAGCAGAAATCGTAAGGCTAAACTCGCGGGCAGCTTTCTGCGGCAGTGAACTTTCTGGGGGCTATGGGCTTCAGTACATCTGCTGTCGTGTCAAGTAGTCCTGCCGCGTTTGGCAGCGCTTTTTTTTTTTTTTCGGGACAGACGCTGGGGGGGGCCGGATCGACGCAGCTTCAACGTGCGACGGTTGTTTCCCGTTTCTCCCGATGCGGAAGAGAAAATCCGCCAAATAAGTCAACCTCAACACTCAGTGGCGTGTTTTGTCTGATTTGGCTGCTGTAAATAGGGTGTTTTGTCTTTTTTTCCCGAGCTTAATTCGTTGCGGATAAAAATGTGGAACTCATTTCGGAAGCGCTCTCGCTTGTGCGCGCTCTGCCCTGTAACTTTCCTTTCATTGACACAGTTGTCCGTGAGTATAGGGTCACGTGCCAGATACCCTTCCCAAAAATTTGCTATTGGCGTTCTATAAGATTGATTTATAGTTAAGATTGTTCCGAACCACTAGAGAGCTTTTGAAAAACTATTTACTCGAACGCCAATGTATCTTGTAGATATTTCGGAGCATGGTATGACTTCACTAATGCTCGGCTCCCATTTCGCAATTGCAACATGGACCTTAAAATGGATTAAAAATCTCATCAGTAAGTTTCTTTAATTACCTCGACATTGCGGTTACTAATGCAGGTAATTTCGGTCTCCTACAGAAATCCACCTGAAAAGGCGGAGTTTGGTGTGTGTGCGTGTGTGCGCGCGCCCGTCTGTGTGTGTGTGTGTTAATGACCGTACAGAACATATACAGATCGCCTGTGACAGAAACGCGATTACGCCTCTTGATCGGGGTACATCAAGATGCACAGATGACCCCCAATGTGTATTTATTGTTAAATAACCATGCTTCATGGATTATCTAATTACTTTGGGGAGCGTGTTGCACTTATCCGTTTATTCAAGCGCCCGGTCACTGCTCAAGGCATTTTTTTTTTTCATTCGAAACACGCCAGATCCACGTTTTTTGCGTCTGGTAGTTTAGCGCTAGGATACCTCCCAAATGCTTTAAACACTATTTAGCTTTGATTTCAAGCGCATGCAACATTCTTCCCGAAGTAATTTATTATAAGGTCACCTATTTTTGTCCTATTTTGTCCTAGTTTATTATATGTCCTATTTTTGAAGTAACCCATCTGAAGAGGCGGACTTGGGTTATTGCTATATTGCCGGTATGTAAAAAAAAGATGTCTACATATATAGAAAATTCTTGTTTGTTTACCGTCGCTCTTATTGCCTTCACCCTTGTGCACATTGCGCACGGTGTGGCGAATATATTGAACGGCCACCGACTACCTTGGGTTGACTATTATTGTACTGCTCCGACCGCCAGCGTCTCACGGCAAGGTGCCAGAAGCGGCACTCTTGCGAAGCGGCCCGATACGCTCTTGGCTTAGTGGGAAGCGTGACGAGCTCTGCGTGTCAGACCTGAAGTCCGCGTAGGGTTTCACGCAAAGTCCGGACCGGGGAGAGCTACTGAGGCGAATAAAGTTGTTAGATTATGTTGCCCAAAACAAAGTATATAGAACATTTCACGTGTCCTTCGCACGTGTGCAGCGATCGAGTTCGTGCGAACGCACTGCGTCGCCCGTCCCGCGGTCGGTCCACGTTTAGCGGCAGGCGACGTATAATGGTGCCCTGACTCGGACCAGAAGGAGCCGTCAAACATCCTGCAGAAATACAGGTCACATTTTGTTATTGCCGCGTCGTGGTGTTTGGTGCCGGAGGTGGTCCATTAAAGGGACACTAAAGGTTACTATTAAGTCAACGTGGACTGTTGAAATACTATCACAGAAACCTCGAAACGCTTGTTTCGTGCCAAGGAGAGACTTATTTTAAGAGAAAATGCGTTCTGAAGCGTCCGCGTACCTCTAGCGCAGTTCAAATCGCCCACCCTCCGATCGAGGAGTACTGACATCATGGTCTCATAGTGACGTTGCGCCATCGGTGAGTAGAACGGCGTCCGCAGACGGCGCTACGGCTTTTCTGCGAAAAACGCGAACGCGCGGCCAGAAACAGAGCCAAGACAGAGCCGACAGCAGAGCGAAAGCGGGAATATGGTGGCTAGCGGAAGGAGAAAGGAATTACGTCCCACATTACGTCCCACGGCACACGGAGAGTCCGTTTTCGTTAAACTATAGGCTGCGGCGAGCTCGCAGCGTGGTCGGCGTGGTCTATGAGAAGCGACGAGCCTTTTCGCACTCGCAACAGGGCATAAAAATGTGCGAATAGACGCAAAACTCGGCCTAGAAACGTGCTTCGCCACAGCCTGGGCTCAATACGACCCAAGCTGGCACGACCCAGACGTCGTTTCCCGCACCGCCACCAGGCGCCGCTACTATACCTCAAACTCCAGCGCAAGACGCCCATAAGCTGGTACTTCATTCTGTGACGCTAACTTCGACGCTCGTCGCAATGGACCCTGACACCGACAGATTGGCTCGCGATGGTGGGCTCAACTTCAGCGATTTGAGCACCGACGAGCGCGACCTGCTGCTGAGGGCTCGCACTGCCGGCGTCGTTGCGTACTACGACGGCGGCCTCGACACCGGCTCTCCGGAGCGGGAAAGCAACAAGGGCTTCCCACGACATCACATGGACGTGGCATTCTCGCTGATTGTTCCAAATGGAAGTTTCGCGAGCCAGGAGAACCCTCACAGCACGACGCGATAACGAAACTACTGAAACTCCAAAGCGTGTGCGGCGCAGAGTCGAGCGCGCAGAGTCGAGCGAAAACGAAACCTTTCGAACACCCATATTACTGAAGGGTAACGTCAAAATGTTATTTTTTCTTAGAATCGAATAGACGTAGACAAGTAGCATATTTTTCCGTCTTATAATCGAATGAAATGATATTTTTAATACGAGTAGTTGAGTATTAGTAACACAAATTATGAGGAGTCCTTTCGTCATCGGGCTAGTACCGGAATGTCGCTGGGGGGTCTCAAATCGTGTCATGCATTTACCTCAATTTCTCGGTTACTAAAGCTCTGTTCGCGATTATATTGACGCCTTAGACGTTCTAGAACATTGCTCTACCACTTTAACTTGAGTTTCTGGTAACCTTTAGTGTCCCTTTAAGGCGCAGCCTCGCGAAGTGTCGAAACTGTGGTTGTGAGCTGTTTACATTGAAGACGCCCTTTCTGCTGAAAATGAACCTGGGCTGAGCGCACGGCCTATAACTGTAGTCGATGCGTAGCATGCGTCTCAGCAATAAGGCACCACCCGTGAAAAAAATGTGTCGCACGGAGTTGTGCGCGACTGCGCTGGAATCACGGGCGCACTAACACATCGTTCCGAGTCAGATGCTCGCGCGTCGCGTGACGGCCCTCGCGTTGCGAAATTAATTACGTTTTTTTTTCTGACGAAATGCGTCGTTGGGCAAGTAATCCGCGTCGTTGGTTGTGCGAGCCGGCGTCCGCAGACGGTTCCGGGTGCTAGGCGCCGAGGGTTACGTTCATCGCGCCTGGACGTCCGCCAACTGTGGCCCCGTGGACACCGCTCTCATTGTGCGCTACGCATATCGCCGCCTACATGCGGGAAGGTGATGGGACACTCTGTGCTCGGTGTGCATGAGCTTGCAGGCAAGCGCGGGCCGTGGTGTATACGGCCGGCGCAGCGCGACCCATGGTGCCATACTGGACGCTGTCAAATTATGCCGTGTTGTCGAATTCCGCCATGTTGGTGTGTTGAGCCAACAGGCCGTAGGCAATTCTTTGGGCCAATCAGAACTGACAGTATGGCGGAATTTGACAATTTCCGGAATACCACCCCGACATCTCCTGCCGACCAGGCCTTCGGCAAACACTCGTTCTATATTCTCGTGCCGGCGCGCAACTTCCTCTCGTTCGCCCGCTTATCATTTTACTGGTGATGCGTACTTTGCGTTCTGTGGCATATATGCCACTCGCCATGTGGATGACGCTGCTGTTCATGGCTGGCTAACTTGATGCTTTGGTGGTTTACTGTATGTCTTTTAGGGCGACATTAATTATATGGACACTCCAAGCGCATTTCTGCCGTCGGCGTCGCCGTCTCCGTCTCCGTGAGGTTCCGTATAATGTCCAATGGCGCTAAAATTGTCGACGCCCGCCGTATGCTGTATGTGCGAGTCAAAGCGTGCGAGGCTGAGCCGGCGATCGCGGCTCAATCCCGTGCACGCAGGAAGGAATGCGGGGAGGAAACGCGTCGTCTTCCGTCGCGCGCAAGGCTCCGGGGGAAGGCTAGAGAAGGGGGGGGGGGGGGGGTACTTATACTCCGGGCGGCTGCGCGCGCCCGCCTGGGCCTCTGTATCTTGAAAGTCATCTGCAACGGGCACACAGTCCGCCGTGCGCTGTGCTTTCGCGAACTATAGTTCGCGTTGGGAGGATTCGAGATGCAGCGCGAATGTCAATTCGCTTGTTGCTGTTGCCGCGCTTCCCTATTCCAGCGTTTTGACAGCGAATTTACGCGGTCATCGAGTGCGAGTATTTATGTTTGTTTGTGCGCGTGTGACACCATGCTTGTTAGTTTAAATAGTATACTTATGTTTACAAGTTTATACGGCCGATAAAACTATCCTTACTTTGTATAGCTGTGCACTGATTAAGTCAGCCGCGATCGTCGGCTGACTCTCGCAAGCTTTTACTCGAACATGCTCCGTACAGCGCACCGCGACGATGTTGTGTTTGGACTTGATGCGGAACATCACGGCGACGGCAGAAATTCGCCTGGAGTGTCCACATAATTGCTATCGCAATAAAAGCGGCGACAGCGAAGACGCGCGAGGAGAAAAGCGTAGAAGGGTGTGGCGAAAGGGTGACGAGGAAAGCGGAGTGCCGGCAGCGACCAGGCGTGCGGCCAGCGCGGAAACAAATCACTGGCGTGGGCTTCGGACCCACTGCGCATGCGCTACTTCTCTACAGCATGCGCTCCGCGTTCCCGTGTTCTCGCTTGCTCTCTGAACATTGAGCGACGCAACCGGTGGAAATGCTTCGTCTGCCACTGCTGCTAAGCGAGCTGCCCGAGCAGAGGATCAGCGTCGCCGCCGAGAGCACCCTGTCATTCAGAATTTAATTTGCCACAGTATATCGCGAATTCAAAACACCTAAACAGCTGCGCTCAAAATTACCGTTTGGGAGTATCGTGATCGTTGGTTAAATTTTTCTAGATGTCTGTGGTCTCCAGACTTTTGCTCGCGAAATAGTAGTGCCGAGAGGACACATCTCTTGCCAGGCTCCCCACTTTATAACTCGTAGGCGTGTGCAGTTTCGTAAGCTGCCTTCCCTGCGCAAATTGCGCCTAACTTTAATTTAGCGGCTTGAACATTTTGTCTCGGCGGTAGGGTTCGTTGACGTGAAAAGGCGCTTGCGGGCACTGTGATCAGCGTGGCTGGCTCTGCGGTGCTTCAAGTTCGCTCGCCGCTCCCTCCTCTCCTTGTTTCGTGATGACCTTATAGTATTTTGCTTGCGGCTATCGCGCACGTACACGAGAGCAGAAGGAAGAAAGAAGAAAGAAAAAGTTACCGTCTGGCATGGCACAGACGCGCGGCCGTGGAGAGATAATTGATGCGGCGGTGCAGCGGACGAGCGTGCTTTTTTTATCTCTGGCGTTTCAGCTGCGGTACAATTTCCTGGTTGGATTGAATGAACGCACAGCGAATGACTGAAACGTACGCCTATTAGTAGCCATGCGCAAAGTAATACTGCTTTTTTGCTTGCTTGTCAAGAAATGTTTCCTCCTTAATTTTCCCTTCTTTCTGCGTTTTTTCTTTGTTGTTTTTACGCATTTTTGCGTTACTGTTCGGAAGTCGTCGGTCTACGTCGAGTACGCAAATGAGATTCGCGTTCCATATGCAACGAGTATCTGTCTTGGCGTGTTTTTGCGTGATTTGTCAACAAGAAAGTTAATAACGGGACCCATGTTTTGTGACGTTCTATTCTCCACTGTTATGATGCGTCGCGCCGAGTGGGCGATCCCGGCGGCGTCCGTGAGCGAACGGCAGAGGAGGACGAAAAGAAGGGGAAACGAAATGGATTGTTGGGAAATATGGCTGCATGTGGCAGGAACCGCGTTTTCTCTGACGACGCCCTCGGTGCACATGCCCTCGCGTCAGTCAGAACGGATTGCGAAACGTGTGGTCACCACTAGGATGGATGGATGGACTGATTGATTGATTGATTAGCGAAATCTGATCGTTTGTGATTTGTCAGGTCATTAGCAGAAGTGACTCTCGGAAATTAAGTTCTTGGCAGTGTTTCTTGCTTAAGAAGTTTATTGCGTGTTCGAGAGAAATCATTTGAGACAAATGGAAACTCCAAGAATATGTCTACCATTGTTGTTTCAAATCATTGTTTGTTTAGTTTACTAAACGGCAGGTTAATTCACAGCTTTAGGCCTTGGATGTTGTAAAGCACGCGGAGCAGCAAAATGCCGGTTACTTGCATTAGTTGTGCACGCATGTTGGCATTTTGAGAAGGGCCCGGATTTCGCTTGGTTAGGTAGCTCACGAGCGGCATTCGTAGCCGTCGGTTTTTTTTTTTTCGCTGGCACAAGACGCGTGTCTGTTGCCCTCTTCGCCGGCTCGTTCATCTCCAGCGGCTTTGACACTGCTGCGGTGGAATGCCCTGTGTACTGACGTATACTTTTCAGGTTAGTTTGTTTCTTTTTGTGTGTCTCTTTCTACCCAACTCCGGGCACTGTTCTTTTGCTGTTGTAGTCCTGTCTTTCTGAAAGCGACCCAAAATGCTCCTGGCGCCGTGTCTTGTCGGAGACACGACTTGTCCTGTGTCTGCTTTTCTTTTGCTCCCCAGCCCCCTTTCCCAGGCGATGCCCCCGCGTGCAATTGTCTCGTCGTCGGGTATACATACGCGCACCGCATCGGTTCTATGCTGCGCGTGACTCGGCAATGCGCGCACGGCGACTGTGGTAAATTGAAGCTCCACAAATGGTCTTTTCCTGGCTTGGAGTTCCGCTCCTTTGCTTTGACGCGCTGTGGCGGTGCGCCGACCTACGTCGTATATTCCCCCCCCCCCCCCCCCTCCCCATTTTTTCCGGCTGTGTCTGGGTGCGCTACTACTGCGCCTCTTGCTTATAAGCCATTTAAGTGCCTCTTGGGCGATGCCGTGGATGGGTCGTCGGCGCGTTTTCCCCCGACGTTTTAGCTTCGCGCACTTAGACGGAGCGCTTACATAAACTGCTAATGTCCGTCCGTGTATGCGTAAATGATATATATACCGTACCGTTCATTTGTTGCTGCTCATACTGGAAGTTCGCGCCTTTTTGTTCAACTGAGGTCGAACGACAACGTTGAAAGGCCCGTTCTGCGGTTCGCGGCTGTGAGACGTATATCTGTATTGCCTCCGCGGAGCTATCGAGAAAGACCGATACGCCGACCCTTTAAACATTCCGTCTCTGTCCATTCAGAGTGGAGCGTTCATTGTGGCCTTTCTCATTTCTATCACTATGAGGCCGACATCGCGCACGTCATGTATGTCATTTTAATTAATTATACGAAGAAGTAAAAAAAAATACTGGAAAGCAATGTCCCATTTGTACTGAAACCAAGAAATAATGTAGAGAAATGAGTAAATGTTTGGAACTGTACGGTTAGTTCTGCCGATGACAGAAGTAGTTAAATACGTAAGTAAATGTAAGTAAATGGGGTTTACTGGCGCAAAAGCGACCAAGGCTCTGCTGCGCCAAACACAAGGCGTTATAATATCCAATTGAATATTCACCGCCCACCCACTCCGTAAAGATGGTTAACCAACACAACTGAAACGTGTGGCCCCAGTGTTTATCACTAGGTTAATCCTGGCGATTCATTAAACGACGGTCGGCTTTGTAGGCTGCCGGATCCTATAGATAGTGGTAGGTTATTTGAGGTGCCTTACAACTTTTTAATTGATATGTTTGCGTTTCAAACAATAATTAAACAGTTCACTAATCAAAAGTAAATAATTAAGTGATACTTCGTGATGAAAAAAAAATACTGGCTCTAAGTACGTGCGACTACGGCTACTATGCAGTCGGTACGATTTCTCTAGAGCTCTTGGGTATTTTTAAAATCTTGGTCCAAGTTAGCTGGGACACCCTGTATATATATATATATATATATAATATGTGTGTGTGTGTGTGTGTGTGTGTGTGTGTGTGTGTGTGTGTGTCGCGTATGCAGGTTTATTTAGCTATTCGCAGGTCTCTCTGCCGTAAAAGTGCATACTAACATCGAATCACCGCGTTTTAATAACCTTAACTAGCGATATCCTTCCGGTGAGGTTGCTTGACCAGCTCCGACTGCCTCTTCGCAATATAGAGTCACTCTTCGCACTCCGACCAGACAATGTAAGCACTTGCTTAAGAAAATTTAGCAGAGGAGTCATCAAGGAGCCTCAAGTAGAAGCGCAGTAACTTGAGATGCGGCTCTGCGTTCGCTCGGTGGGGGGTAAAGGAATAACTTTTGCGTATATACCGCCACCTGTGAATGAGCTCGTCAATCATATCGTAAAATCCTCGCAACGATATCGGCTTCATTGTTTCCATTGTCGAAATGCGTGTATTTTATCGCTAAATTCGCAAGATCCAAATCTGATTCCTCCCGCGGACTAAATGCCAGCGAGCCACGTCGCGCTTGGTCAGCGGTCTGAATCAGCAACTTCGCCCCTTGAGTGAGTTTACCTTTGCTTGCGTGCTCCGCAAGCGCAGCGTCTTTGTGACGTACAGGGTTGACGTGTCTTTTATGTTGGCGTGCCACGTCAGGACGCGCCGGACTCGATAGCGGCTTATCGGCTGACCGGCTCGAATCGAGGGGCCAGTCGGCATGCTCGTCAAATCGATTAATGACACTTGCTGTGCGGCTAAAGCCTTCATAATCGCTTGTTTCATTTCTGCGACCGTCTCCCATCTTCGCTTTTCTCCTTATAGATACGCTTCTGCTGATGACAGTGATACACACCAGCGGGATAACGGCATATTCGGCTGGCCGTTTCGGAGCGCTCTAGACCGCTCTCGCGAGCGGCGTTCTATTCGGCTGGTCGAAAGAGGGTGGGCGCCTTGCGTTCGGCTGGTTCTTCTCGATCACTCTCCTCCATCTTCGTGCGCCCTGAAGCGCTCCGACCCATGTCGCCGGAGCAGTCGTCGAGATTGAAGCGTTTCTGGCGTTTCCCGCAGCGTCATCACACCACAGCGTCGCCGCTGTTGGCGACGGTCCACCGTAACCTAGGCAACCTAGGCCACTGCATGCTGGCGTCTCGACGAACGCTCACCCCACCGGCGCGTCCGCCGGTTTTTCCGGCAGCGCCGGAAGCTTTGGGGTGTTACAATTCTGGCCAGCATCGGCGACAGTCCACGTAGACAGCTAAGGAAACAGCCGTGACAACTTCGAGAGCATGTAATGGAATGCGTTTCTAGCCGTCTTGACAGATGTATGGAAGACGCTTCTGCGACGTGCTACCACCTCGCGGCCACAATAAAAAGTTGAGAAAAGCACACGTTATTCCTGTATTTTAAGTCTTTGCGCCTGAATACCTATGAAAAACCCGAGGTAGTTTACATTAAGGGCGTCGAAACGCGTGTCTAAGCCATCGGCCATATCATGCTGAATACGCCGGTTCTCGTCCGAACGCGTGTCTACGTTTTCTTCTGCGCAGGCAACCGTCCTGTCGGCTTTCCAAGCGCCCTGCTCAGCCGCCATCTTGTTTGGACAGGAAAGTAGCCTGCATCGTTTTTGACTTCGATGCTGTCTTCGCGAAGCTGTCTACTTTGACGTCTTCGTGAGAATCGGAACGAGACTTAAGATGGCCGCTGTCCGCTTAACCGTCTGGACCGCTCTACGGCGAATATTGGAACTCAGCCTTGTATAGGACGAACATCGGACGTTGACAGTAGTCACGTGGTTATGCATCTGCCATTTCCTCCTCTGAGAGCTAGCCACACGTTCGACTTGCGCGCTTGTCCTCTACCTCTGCGTTCGGAGAACGCTGGATCTGCCCGACTCTGCTTCGGGGGATTGAGGCGACCAGTCGAAGATACCGTAAGTGTCGGCCCGGCCTGGAAAGGAGATACTAAGCATTTGGTGTCCGATTTTGACTGTTTTTAAATAAACTGTCAGTGTATTTTTTAATAGCAGCAGAAAGCGTGCAGTCGAGAGCCTGCCAATCTCGAAGTGATTATGCGGATAACGCGCCGTGGAATAATTTTATAAAAAGCCTTCGATCTTGCAGTCATGCTCTTCTTGTGTAGTCTTATGTACGCTGGAAACTAGTGATAAATGAGCGCTGTAGCAATTGTACGCCGGCAGATATGAAAGCCCTCAAGTATATGGCCCCAGCTGTAAGATATTAATATTTCGTTTATCAAGAGCGATCTTCATGTGGCCGATGTTTTCAGAGCTATTCAATTATTTCTACAATAATATGTACACGATTTTGCTCTATCCTGCCAAACGATCTTTAACTTGACGTTCATCTCCAAGTCGAGCAAGTTTTGCGAGTAGTTTTTGTGGAAGTGTCGAACAAGCAGGTCATACAAAATTTGGTTTCGACACCCATTTATGGCGCAGCAAGTTGGGTGCTTTACGTATGTCGCTGGCAGACCCCACAGAACTCTGGGGGACTCAGAAAATGCAGGGCGCCGTCTTGTACTGAGGGGCGCCATTGTTCTGCCGTTTCATTTGTCGCGAAAGCAGCGCTGCTTGTAGACCTGAACATGCCGGTTTAAAGTGTTGAACCTTGAGATTTTAAGTGTTTCATTTAATGGGGTGCATCGATGTCTACGCGAGGTTACCCTGAGTTTGTAGCTCAAGTACACCCGTTTTATCCATTTGAAGATCGTTGTCTGCCCCGTCTTCGTTTTGAACGCATGGCGTTGTTCAAGTCACCGTGGGTATGCGGCTTTGAGATGGGCCGTACGACGCGTCGCCTGTGCTGCACAGAATGCTTAATCATCCGTGGACAGCGTCAGCCTTGAAAAACTAACTAGAAGAAAAGAGAGGGCAACAAAAAGGAAAGAACTCGCATTTATGTTTTACAGACGAGCTCATTTGTGTGCTCATTTATCGCTTGTCAGGAAAAAAAACGGACAACTTGCCTCATGCAAGCAGCGGCATAATTGACCGTACTACGCGAGACCAAGAGCTTATTACAGGTGCTTGCCTTCGTACTTGTACGCACTGCTTGTATATGCTGAACCGCCCATTTCAGGGGCATAATTGTAACGACGGTCAGTGTTTATAGGCAACCAGGATGGCGGCGCCGTCTCGCTATAGACTGACGGCCTAGTTGTCGGCATCGTACCGACTGCACGTTGCAGCGGGGTCGTGCGATCGCCCCCGAGGAACGCGCGTCGGTGGTCTGCTTCGTGTACCCGCGTTGATTTGCAGCCGGAGCGTTTTATCCGGTTTGACGATCGATGCATCAACATATTACGTGGACGTATGTCTTTGACTCTGTCATTAGGCAAGCACAGTTAAAACTGAAGTTCCGTTCAGTTGTCACTATCTGTCTACCAGACCCCTCAGCTGAGTATAGGCAAGCATATTTTTGAAAAATTAGCTCGTATTTTTTTTACTTATCTGTTACTATTTATCTATCTTTGCATTTTATTTCGTTGGGGCTGTAGGCTCGTTTTTAGTCATGAATTTCAGAGTGCCATGTACTCCAATAAGCGTTTCAGCTATTGGGCACGGAACGCTATTTTTCCCACAAAAACTGCGTGTCATGTCCAATTATTTTCCGTCGTTAATGCTGGCAATCGTATATATAGAGTAAAATATCCGCGCATGGTTTCTGCCCCGGATGCCCGGAGTCGCGAAGAAGTGAATAGAGCTACGTTTTCGGAGCATTTAATTGCAGATGTCGTAAGAGTCCGGCGCGAACGCAGCATGCGTAGGCCTACAGATGCTATGCGTCGTATGTTGCATTGCATCCGCGAAGCGAACTAACAGTGCCACGTCTTGGACGCTTGCATAGCTTTTTACAAATTCGTCAAACCACCTTTGTTTTTACAGTTCCGCTTAAGAAATGAAAAAAAAGTGTGTGTGTGAGAGAGAGAGAGAGAGAGAGAGAGAAACAGCTGCCTTTATCTTAATCCGCAAGCCAATAGTAATAAAAGCAAATATATTTGCGCGGCCCTGCTATCGCAAACACCAGAGACCAGCGGAGCTGGGGGAAGGCCAGTAAAGTTGAGCCAAACCGCCCACTTACACCCCTGTCATAGCCTGTGCACTTACGGGAAGTGTACTTCGGCACCTTGAGTGACACTTTAGGCTACGCGGTGCTAAGCGGGTAAGCGGAGCGCACTCGCAGTAAAAAAAAAAGTGACAGACTAAGAGCGCGTTTTTTGAAGATGTAGATTAAAAAGAAAAAACTTCACAAAGGTGATTGTTTTACGTTGTGTTATAAATAAAAAGAAACTTAATCTGTTCTTTAAAAAAACCTAATGATTTTTTTTTATAAGAGTGTTGCAAGTCAATGCCGGCCAAGACGAATGCCTAGCCATTCCATAAGAACATTGCGGCATGCGACGAGGTGACATTTGATCCTGCTAGAACAGAATACGAGTGAATTCTGTTTTCATTATTTTGTTAAAAGCTGTTCAACAACTGAAATTAACTTCGCTGTCCTTTTTTATGCATTACATTTTGTTCCATTAAAATCGCTGACGGCAAGGCTAGGCACTCGGCCAGCAAAGTGCGTTCCGTGAACGCACTCCGACCGGAGTGCACTCTTCTACGTGTACACTCTACTTGCAACGTTAAGATTTGGGAACGTGCACTTAAGCCGAGTGACACTGTAGGTGCACTTAACTTGCCCGCTTGACAGGGGTATTAGTCTAACTTTTGCTGGGCTTCCCCCAGCTCCGCTGGTCTCTGGTGTTTGCGATAGCAGAGCCACACATAATTTTTTTTTCCTCTGCGAGAAAGAGGACAGCCGAAGCGAGCACGCGGGTTTTTATCGGAGAGCAATGGCGTCACACCACCTGCGCCCCGCCGCGCCGCTCCTTCTCCCCCGCTTGGCTCCACCCACCCTCGCCGCGCCACTATGCTGCGCGATGCTATTTTTAAACTCCGATCTCACTCACTCAGCTCTCTCCCCCAGCTCGGTGAAGCTGCGGACGTCAAGAAAAACCCTGCGAGGTTCTAACAGCTCCACTGTAAGAAGGAGTAGCGATGGTTTGGTTCAGCTACAACACGCAAAAACAAGGAAACGAGGGTCTGTATCGCACTTTTCATGCGAGGTGGTATATATGAGAAATAATGACGAAAAAGGAAAACTCCCCACTCAATTTCGCTCCTGGTGAGTCTCGAATCTTTCAATAGTTGGTTTCGGAGACCAACTTATCGACCTAACTGCGGCTGTTCCGAGTTAAGATAATAAACCGCTCGTAGAAAGTAAGCGAGGCTGTTTTAATTGAACTATATTGCCAATATTTGGGACATGTGTCTGCGCTATTCTGTTAACACCCTAATGACGAAACATATCAACACCAGGAAAAAATATTTTCTGTCTGAATATGCAAAACACGTCGAAAATAAGCATAATGAGCGAGAAGAAAAAATATTTTTCGGGAACTTTTTCAGCTACATATAGAAAACACCAGGCCGAAAACTGAAGGTGAGCTTCACCGTAAGGCACCTGTGGTTCCGTTTGAAATTTGTATGCGTCATATGCGAACAATAAGTGTACATTTCATATGCTTTAGATCGCATGTCAAAAATTAAATTTTGGGGTTATACGTACCAAAACCAAAATCTGATTATGAGGCAGGCCATAGTGTGTGTGTGTGGGGGGGGGCTCCGGATTAGTTTTCGCTTCCTGGGGTTCTTTAACGTGCACCCAATGCACGGTACACAGGCGTTTTGCATTCCGCCCCCCATCAAAATGCGGCCGCTGCGGTCGGGATTCGATCCCGCCGTGGGTTACGCTCTTTCCGTTACGCTACCCTATGGCTTGGCAGCGCAACGCCAAGCCCACTGCGTCACCACGGCGCGCCATCATTCGCGTGGAACCACTGCAGCCGGAGATCTTGCATTGTCTGTCTCATCTGAACGCGCTTTCAAAAGAAATCGAGTTGCGTGCCGAACTTCATCATCTAGTATTCCTGCTCTAAACCAACAAGCCACACTTGCTGCCTTTCATGCGGTGTTGGCCGAGGATGTTTAGCTAGAAACTTCGTACTCAGAACCTACACTCGGCAAGAAAAAAAAATTTTTCTTTCCTGCTACGTTAACCGTAGCACTCGTCCGTAAAGGGTTAAGGTCAGCGAGTAGCATCTTACGTGTAACAGGTTTGTTTGGACTGAGAAATTCTGGCACTAGCCGATTTTTCTGATGCCTCGTTCCCGTGGCAACCGGGCGTAAAACAAAAACAAATGTGAAATGCCATTGATTACTCGTTGTTTCCGAGGAAACGTGAAGCAGTGCGATTTTGGAGCACCGTTAATTAAAATACTTCGAAATGCGTGACGTCGCACTAACATTCCAGCGCTGGAATTTCGGCGCGTAATTGAACTAAAGTTTGGCCTTCATTTCTTTTTCTTCTATGTGATCAACTCCTTACCACGAAATGAACGAAAATAAGGTTTTGAAAGAATACGTTATCACTGTAAACTGATTTAATGTTTTTCTTTAGCGCCCCTTTAACATTTATGTCGAAAAATCTGCGCCGCACAGGCTGCTAGACGCGGGGCTGTTTCGCATTCCATTTTGACCACCTGAGGTTCGAATTGCGTACGGGTATGGTCCCTAGAATATTGGCCAATATTCTAGATACCATATACGAGCGCTTGAATTTCGGCCACCGCTTTTCAGGCGTCGAACCTGCTGGCTGTATAAGCGGTGCTCAGTGGAAGGAATGCGCAATGCCACTGAGCCATTGCGGCAATTAACGAGGCTCTTTCTTGAACAACAACAAGAGTTAAATGTATGAAGAGATTTGCAGCGGATTGTGTAATGCTGCAGTCTCGATTGACGCACTCGTTCGACACCACGGTCATTGTATGCTCGCAAGCAGTTCAATGCAAGTGTGCGCTGCCGCCAATCTCTCCCTTACGCTGCTGGCGTGTGCTAACTCTCCCAGGGCTCGAGTAACAACACAGAGGCCAATGTGTTGTCTGAGTTGTTAATTTAGAAGGAAAGGTGGGTAGGTGGGCGGGTCTCTCAAGCCTTAATGTTTTAGTAGTGTTTAAACAAAGCTCTACGCGCAGAACGAAAACAAAATGACGCAACGTGCGCTCTTAAACAAAAGATCGTGAAAAGTTTGTAACTGCAAGCAAAAAGTGAGTACGGGATTTACTACGTCTCAGACAGTTACTAACCTTTTACTAGATATTTGCTAACGCGATATCTCTACAGGGACAATCGAGATAAGTTAGTGATGGCTACATCCTCATCTTGCCCGTGGTGCATTTTCCTGAATGGCGGTAGTTTTTGTGCAACATTTGAATTAACTAGCTTCTTTCATTATTTTGGATTAGCGCTTACGTGCTGCCTCGTTTCGCACATGCGTGTAGATATCAGGTGTACATATGAGGTTATAGAAATGTATGACCACAACGTTGTTTATTTTTGAAAAAACACAGGTGCTTACCGGCACAAATTCTGGTCCCCAATACTTTGGGTATACATATTGTGTTTAAGGGAACTGAAGATGTGTTGTGTATATTAGCCTGTTCATTGCGGTTGTGCGCTACGTTGTTTTCTCTTATCAGCCACGCGCACCTTAATATTCTTTGTATATAACCTTATTGTGCCATAAATTAAGGGTGTAATCAATACAACGAAAATTGAACGTGCGGATTTGGTCCGTATTGTTATCTGGATATGCTGTTAAATTGAAGTGGCCTAATTATTAATGCAAGGCTGACACAGGTACGCTTTTGATAGTGATAATTTCAGATGCGTTCATAGCACTTCCAAGGCTTTGGGACTGGTACAAGAGCCCCATTAATAACGGTTGCTACCTTTTCTGGTTAGTAACTGTTACTATAACCCTACAGTCACTATCTGCAGTGGCTAAGACGGTTGCAACATATGTGACAACCATTTAGTAACCTATAGTTAGTAAATACAACCTTTTTAATAATGAGGACGCACAGTGGAACTGCAGCCGAAACGAAGAATGGCTGAGGTGCGAAAGAGAGATAATGCTTTGTAAAAAATTGGCGTATCTTGAAAGTGCATGTGCCGGAGTTAATGACTTTAAATAAATTTTAATGTAAGCAGGTATGCACTAGTGGCAAAGGACATCGCCAGAAAAGCAGACAGGAATACCGCCTGCCTGCAAAACCGCCCACGTAACCTGGATACTGCTGAAGTGCGTCACTCAAGAACACATCGATGTCAGTGAGACAACTGTGCTTATTGGAAGAACCACGCGCATTGTCCTGTTTCTCGCTGCGTCTCCTTTTTATCGCGTCGCATACGCTGAATATTGCGCTAAGGGGTTTGACGGTGCAGTATTCCTGTCAGGACATATCTGCATTGTAGAACATTGCGAACTTGTGTTACCTTTCTCACCTTCGTGCTGCACTTATTTATTTGGCGCCTCAGTGTATGTATAGCGGCCGTTTCGCGATTTCTGTTCCCAATGTGCAGCTGCAGGCTATAGATGCGAGCATGTTGATAATCAGATCGGGGTTTTGTCCCGTAAAACTCCATATATATATATATATATATATATATATATATATATATATATATATATATATATAATATTGTTACAAGCTGTCATGAACCACGCCTGCCGCGCAGACAACCAGAAGAAAGAAGAAAACGACGTTGGCCAAGCTGCCGCGAGACCGCTCTTCAAGAACCGCGCCTATCAACCAGATTCATCTGGTTCTGTGTTAAACACCTCGTGTGTAACATTTGGTGGAGCTGTGCGGGGTAACTTCCACGACCTACAACGGAACCACCAGCACAAGAGCTACGCCGAAGCCGTCGCCTCGCCGGACTTTCGCCGTCGCGCTCCATCATGGCTACAGAGAAAAATACCCTCACCAGCAGTGCCTCGGCAAGCCCAGTCCCTATCCAGCACTACCGAGAGCCACGCACGTTCTCGGCGAAGGCAGAGGAAGATGTGGATGAGTGGCTAACCCATTACGAAAGGGTAAGCCAATACAATAACTGGAATGCTGCCAGTCAGCTTAGGAACGTTGTTTTCTTCCTGGCCGGCACGGCGCTGGTATGGTACGACAACCACGCGGACATGCTAACTACATGGACACGCTTCGTTGAGGAAATCAAAAAGTGTTTCGGTGACTCGGACGCAAAGAGGAAACGTGCGGAACTCACATTAGCCCAGAGAGCTCAGGTACCCGGCGAGACTTGCACTACCTATATAGAAGAAATTTTGAAGTTGTGCCGAACCGTCAACCCTCACATGACAGAGGAAGATAAAGTGGGGCACGTGGTAAAAGGAATAGCGGAAGACGTGTACAACTTCCTCATTGGTAAAGAGAACTTGCACACTGTATCAGAACTGATACGGCACTGCCGTACGTTCGAGGCGCTGAGGACTCGCCGAATTACACCAAAGTTTGGACGGCTGGCCAATGTAACAACTGTAGCAAATATTGACACGAGTCCTCCGCTCCCAGACCTTTCGTCCGCCATCCGCCAGATAGTCCGCGAGGAGCTACAGCGACATGAAGAACAGGCACGTTATGCGGCGCCACGTTGCAGTCCCTCCGTTTTCCGAGACACTCTTTGGGAACCCCCTTCGGCTACTTGGAACCACTCGGTGAACGTCGCGGAGCTTAACGGCTCCAGAGACGAACCGCATTACATTACGACCGAACCACCACGCAATGATTCGCCCCCTCAACGTTTTCATCCTCGCCCACGCAACTTTCGTCCAGGAAGACTCGCCGCTACCTACGACTTTCAAGGGGAAGAGCCTCGTTACCCTCAACCGATGTCTTCGGCAGAATACTTCAATCCGCATTCTGAAGTTCGCCCTTCGCCAGTGTGTTACTGCTGCGGCATGCCTGGCCATATAGCTGGGTACTGTAGCCGACGCCGAGCATCGAACTACGGATCGTCAGCGCCGACTATGCGGTCTAGCGGTCGTACACTGCGCACTCAGTGGCCAGGAGACTCCACTTCAGGAAGCCACTTTCGAGAGGACCGATGCAGCGCCCAGGAGACCTACCTTGGAGAAGAAAGAACCCGGAACCGCTACCGCTCCCCTGCCTCCGACCGTACTCTGACGCCACCACCAGCCTTCCGAGCCTCCCGATCACCATCCCCTAGGCCGCGATTCACGTGACCATCGCCTCGGCGCCGTTTCGTGTCGCCCCCGCCGGGAAACTAGCCAGCGCGGCCGATGGAGGCGAGGTCGCTGGAAAATGTGTGCTGCCGACTCAACTACCTCCAACTATTTTCATGCTAAAGAATAAGGTTCATGTACTGATTGATGGGGTCTCTACAATAGCTTTAGTCGACACGGGAGCAACTGTCTCGGTCATGAGTGTGGGGTTTAAAGGCCTTCTGGGACGCAAGGTTTTGTTTCGTTGGGACCAGTGCACAAGTTTCCGTGGAGTCAGTGGTGAATCATTATACCCGGTTGGTGTGTGTAACGTGGATGTGTCATTGGGTGGGAAAGTTTTTAATGCAGAGTTTACTGTTCTTCCTCGCTCCTCGCATGACGTGATTCTGGGGATTGACTTTTTGCAATTGTGTGGTGCGAATGTTGACTGCCGGGCGGGAGAACTCAGTGTTGACACCAGTGTTTCACCTGTGCTCTTTGAAGGTGAAGCTTGCCCGGAGAGTGTGCTGTGCGTGTCTGAGGATACAGTTGTGCCCGCCTTATCCGCGATGCGTGTTGCCGTCGTCTGTTCATCTCCGACTCCTATCTCGTTCGACGCTGCAGTGGAACCTGTACATCGGAACTGCCTCAAGAAAAACGTGTTAGTTCCGCACTGCGTAGTCTCAGTGACCAACGGATGCGTGGGGCTGTGGGCGCTAAACTGTTCCACTGAAGCGGCAGTGCTACCGCAAGGCCTAAAGATTGCCACGTTTCAGGAAGACTCGCCCGTATCGGTGGCAGTACTTACAGAGCTCCCCGATGGAGGAGCAACCAGTGTCTCGAGCCCCGGGAGCTCGAAGATACTTTCCATGATTGACAAGTCACTCAGCGACGAGCGTCGAGTTTTGATGGCCCTGCTTACGAAACATACCTCGGTATTCGACTTTGCGCAGCACGATGGCCCGCCATCAATTCCTGCGTCCAGAACTCGTCACCGCATCAACACGGGAGCCGCCCAGCCCATCCGACAAAAACCCTATCGTGTATCCCCGTCAGAACGCAAGATAATCAGCGATCAGGTCCAAGAAATGCTATACAAAGGCGTCATTCGAGATTCATCTAGTCCTTGGGCAGCCCCCGTGATATTGCTGAAGAAGAAAGACGGTACGTGGCGGTTCTGTGTTGATTACCGTCGCCTAAACGCCGTCACTAAGAAAGATGTATATCCGCTCCCACGAATTGACGACGCCACCGACTGTCTCTTTGCGGCATCTTACTTTTCCTCAATCGATTTACGGTCAGGTGACTGGCAAATTCCTATACACAAGGACGACAGAGAAAAGACAGCATTTGTAACACCCGACGGACTATTCGAGTTTAACGTGATGCCTTTCGGGTTGTGTAACGCACCCGCAACGTTCGAAAGGTTCATGGACACGATATTACGCGGCTTAAAATGGGAAGTTTACATGTGCTACTTAGACGACGTTGTGATCTTCGGGCGAACGTTTAGTGAGCACAACAAACGTTTGGATTTGGTCTTGAACTGCTTGGAGAAAGCGGGCCTTGTGCTCAATTAAAAAAATGCCGTTTTGGGGAACGACAAACTCTTGTGCTAGGCCATCTGGTCGCTAAAGAAGGCATCCGACCAGATCCACAAAAGACTGCGGCCGTAGAAGCATTTAGAGTACTCAAGCAGTTAAGAAGTTTCTTGGGCTTGTGCTCCTATTTTCGCCGATTCATTCCCCGGTTTGCTGACATGGCTCATCCCCTTACCCGCCTTCTCCAAAAAGGCGTTCCCTTTGAGTGGACTGCAGATTGCGACGATGATGCGACTCATCGTTTCGCCAGCTCAAGTTCCTGTTGACATCCCAACCAATTCTACGGCACTTTGATCCTTCATCACCAACTGAGATTCACACCGATGCCTGCGGCGTAGGCATCGGTGCTGTGCTAGTTCAGCGTGTTGACGACAGTGAGCACGTGATCTCTTACGCTAGCCGGTCCTTGAGCCGCTCCGAGCGAAACTACACAGTGACCGAACAAGAGTGTCTGGCGGTCATCTTCGCCGTGCAACGGTTTCGTTCGTATCTCTATGGGCACCCCTTCACTGTGATAACAGATCATCATTCGCTATGCTGGCTTGTGAATCTGCGGGATCCCTCAGGACGACTAGCGCGCTGGGCCCTCCGTCTACAGGAATATGATTTCGTTATTTGCTACAAAAGTGGCCGGCGACATGCTGACGCTGATTGTCTCTCTCGGATGCCACTTCAAACAACTGAATGTGATGTGGACAATTTTGATGAATACATGGCTTTTGTGTCCCCGGAATTTCCGGATATGGGTACCGTCATATCCGAGCAGCACAAGGACGAGAGCTTACAACCGCTCTTCGCGGCAGCACAGGAGTCACCTGCAGGCAGTCGCTTTCGCCTACGTGATGGTGGCGCGCTGTATAAGAAGAGCTACTCGACCACCGGTGCACGCTACCTTTTAGTTGTCCCCAAGAACCTTCGCCACCAAGTATTACACGCCATGCACAATGACCCAACTTCCGGTCATCTTGGTTCCACGCGTACACTCTACCGGGCTCAAGAACGTTTTTACTGGCCTAAGATGCGGAAAGATATTGAACAGTACGTCGCGTCGTGGGCATGGACTTAAAACCAATCTCAGCCGCCTCTGTGCGGAGCAAAAAGGCACACGAGGCGGAGGAAGCGGCGATCGCCCTAGGCATTATAAGCACTGAAGCCAACACGATTTTTAGCGACTCGAAGACAGCCGTTCGAAACTTTGCAAAAGGGAGGGTCCACAATAAGCCCGCCAAACAAATCCTAAAACCGCAAAATTTCAACGTCAGACCCATTAGAATCATATGGGTTCCGGCCCACGCGTCGCATCCTGGGAACGAGGCGGCCCACAATTTAGCCCGAGGTTTCGTCAACCGGGCAGTGGGCGAGCCGGTCCTGAGGTCGGCCAGGGAGACCTTGACCACCTACTACGAAATAACATTATATTACAGAAACAACAGAAGGACGCTCCCGCCGCCGGACAAAAGCCTTAATAAACATCAACAAGCGGCCTGGCGGAAGCTACAAACTAACACCTTCCCCAACCCCTATATATACTCCAAGGCCTACCCAGGAGTCTACACCCCCGAATGTAAGCTCTGCGGGTTCACAAAGGCAGATTTAAAACACATTTTGTTCGACTGCGACAATCTAAAACCGAAAAAAGAATGGCATCTCTCTAACGAGCAAGAGTGGGAGGATGCGGTGTCCAGCTGGACCCGGCGGTTCAACTGCAGGCCGTCAGCTGGGCTTTGGAAGTCGCCGACAGAGAGGGCCTCACGACCATAACAGATGGCACTAGAGGAACTGATCGGACGGCCACCTCACGCACCCTGGAAGCCCACTAAAGTTAACCAAATCCTTTCTGTTGACGAAACAAAGTTGTTACCACCACCACCACCACTCGCACATACAGCATGCGGCGCGCGGCGACGGTGTTATCGCTCTTTATACGGAACAGCATGGTGAAGGCGACTGCAAAAATGCGTCTGGAGTGTCCATATAATTGCTATCGCAATAAAAATACCGGCAGTCGTGCTTGCCTGGTGTTTCAGATTTATTTTATGGGTGATAAATTTGTCCCGTGTGTGTGTGTGTGTGTGTGTGTGTGTGTGTGTGTGTGTGTGTGTGTGTGTGTGTGTGTGTGTGTGCGGTGCATTCACCGCATGCTTAGAAGAAGTATTCAAGCTATTATACTATTAAAAAGAGAGTGGTGTGTATCGGAGAGCAAACAGGGATAGCCGATGTTCTAATTGACATTAAGAGAAAGAAATGGAGCTGGGCAGGTCACGTATGCGTAGGTTAGATAACCGGTGGACCATTAGGGTTACAGAATGGGTGCCCAGAGAAGGGAAGCGCAGTCGAGGACGGCAGAATAGGTGGGGTGATGAAATTAAGAAATTCGCAGGCGCTATTTGGAATTGGTTGGCGCAGGACAGGGGCACTTGGAGATCGCAGGGAGGAGCCTTCGTCCTGCAGTGGACATGAAATAATCTGATGACACACACACACACACACACACACACACACACACACACACACACACACACACACACACACACACACACACACACACACACACACACACACACACACACACACACACACACATACATACACACATACATACATACATACATACATACATATATATATATATATATATATATATATATATATATATATATATATATATATATATAAACAAGAAATTCATAATTAAGAAGATGAGTGCTTCCAATGAATACCGGCACAAAATTTTCACGGTGTCTTTGAAGACGTTGTCTATCTCCGAAGATTGGCGCTGTGCAAATGTCGTACCAATCCATAAATCAGGTTCCAAATCAGACCTGAGCAATTACAGGCCAGTGTCACTCACAAGCGCGTGTTGCAAAGTTTTGGAGCACATAATCTTCAAAGCCATTGTTACTCACCTTGAACAGAATGATATTTTATGCCATCAACAGCACGGATTAACACATGACATTGGTAACGAAGTTAAGTCTTAATAGAGGAGGTCAAATTGATGCTGTTTCTTTTTTGTTGTTGTTATTGTTAATCTTTCCACAGCTTCTGGTGTTGTTCCTCACGCTGACTTAATTACTAAACTTCATGCTTACAGTATTCATAAAAATGGTGTATCTTTAATTTCATGTTACCTTGCTAATAAGAAACAAAGCGTGACTGTAAATTCCAGTTTCTCTGAAAAAAGAAAAAAGTTTTCCTGGTCTGCTTCAAGGGTCGGTTTCGGCGCCCGTATTATTTCTAATTTATATCAATGGCTTATAGTGCTGTGTTCACCTGATGGTTCATACGCGATTGCTCGCTGACGACTGCGTCATATATAAGCCATTGCTTAACTGTACAGATCAGCTTACGTTAAATGACTCTTGACATTCCATTGAAGAGTGGTGCAAGGTATAGGGTGTGAGACTAAACACTACTAAAAGAAAATATATTTTTCACTAACAAAAAACGCCCACTTTACCTGAACTTCATGCCTAAAGTATCTGGGGGTAATATGACAAATAACCTAAGTTGGGAAACCTATATTAATGATGTTTGTCGCAAAGCCCAGGGTAAATTGTCACTGTTGAAAAGGAAACTGCGCAGAGCAACAGCGTCCGTCAAATTGAAAGCTTACAAAAGTCTAGTAAGACCTACACTCTTATACAAAAAGTACACCCTCTGGGGTGTATATCTGCCACACAGCGATAATAGTCATCTGCCTTGCTTGCGTTTCCTACACTCTTAGAAAAATGTACACCCTTTTGGGTTTATCTTGTCCCACAACGACAATCGTCATCCGTCTTGCCCGCGTTTCCTTTCTCTAACGCTGCGAGCCCGGTACTTCCCAGTCACGAACGGCGCCGCGTTATCAGTGTGACGCAGCATTCTCGACAGGAAAGTAGCGAGCGCCGAGTTTTCAGGAAAGGAAACGCAAGCAAGGCAGATGACGATTATTGTTGTGGGACAAATTTACACCCCAAAGGGTGCAACCGTTTTAAGAGTGTATCTCGAAAACGCCGCGCCCGCTACTTTCCTGTCGGCAATGCTGTGTCAGGCTGATAGCACGCATGCCGTTCGTTACTGGGAAGTACCGGGCTCTCAGCCTTAAAGAAAGGAAACGCGGACAAGACAGATAACTCTTATTGTTGTATGGCAAGATACAACCCAAATATTGTATTAGAGTGTACTTTGTATCGGCGTACTCTAGTGTACACTCTTAAGCAAAATCACACCCTTTGGGGCCTATCTTGCCACACAACGATAATCGTCATCCGTCTTGCTTGCGGTTCCTTTCTTTAACGCTGCAAGCCCGGTACTTTCCAGTCACAAACGGCATGCGCGTTATCAGCATGACAGCTAGGGCATTCTCGACAGAAACGTAACGAGCGCGGTGTTTTCAAGGAAGGAAACGCAAGCAAGACAGATGACGATTATCTTTGTGTGGCAAATATACACCCCAAAGGGCGTACATTTGTTTAATAAGAGTATATGCCGATGCAATTTAGAGCCCGCATCAGAAATACGTAATTGACAAACTAGAACGAATACAAATATTAGCGGTTCGGTTTGCCTTCTCAGGTTATTCAAGATAGATGAGTATTAGCCAGCTAATGATGAAAGCTAATCCACAGTCACCAGTCCGTCGTAGAGCTCTATCGAGGTTAACTTTTATGTATGAGCTGTATCATCGCCACTTGAAGATGAGTTGCTCTGCCTACTTACACGGCCTCACGAGACATTCACGTCGCACGGGTCACAGTAATCTAGTCAAACAAGCCAGAAGTCGTATGAACTCACGCAAGTGTTCCTTCTTTCCAGCCGCCATTGCCTGCTGGAATAAGCTACCAGAAGTAGCTGTTTGCTCTACTTCGATAGAATCTTTCGTTAATATTGCAAACGTCAACTTCGGTATGTAACATGTTCATAATGTAACACTGTGCGACACACGATTTGTATTGACGGTTTTTTTTTTTCTCTACAGCGAAGCTGTTAAGGGCTACTTTCCCCACTATCGTGTCCGCGTGTAGAAAAAAAATCCGAAGATAGTGCAATGCCGGGCTGACCCGCGGTGGAGGTGATGCAGGCGTTAAGGCTAAACCCCATGAGCGCGATTTTGTGGGCGACGGCGACGAGCGACGGATCGGGCCGTCGCTTGAACAGATCGCTCGGGCTTGTCGCGCGATCGCTCGGTTCTACAAATCTAGAATTCGTCGCTCGTCGCCCGGAAGTGCTATGAGCGACTAGCCAATAGCGCGAAACCGGAACTGGATGTACATTACTCAAGTACTACCAATTGTGGCACGGAACGAGCAAACAATTGAATTTTTATAGGGCAAGGATGAGAACCTACTGGAAGACCTTCAGAAATATTTTATGCTGTTTTTTTACAGTAAAGCACGTCAACTTAAGTTAATAAAGCACGCGTCACGCTAGTTTCGGCGCCTATATTGCTGTCCTCATACCGGCAACACTGGGGAGACGTCGCTCGAAGTCATCGCTCGCATGGGGTACGATTTTTAGGCGACGAGCATGCGACGAGCGAACGCGACAGCCATCTCCATCGCCAAACCTGGCCCTTGCGCCATAAAATACCACACATCATCATCATCATCATCATCATCATCATCATCATCATCATCATCTCCATCGCGTCGCTTGTCGCTGTCGCGCGCAAGATCGCTTGCATGGGGTTTATACTTTAAGCACTCCTCATGCGTGAGCCGATCCCGAAGATATAAAATGCCGGGCCGACCCGCGGCGGAGGTGCGGTTCGCTATTAAGGGGCCCATGCACATACGCAGCTTCGTTGGTCATCCTTCTGTTGTGTGGAAGGGCACTGTTTCTTTATCAATTTTTTTTCCAGTGACATTGTACTTTTATACGCTTAATATGCCGTTCATGTTTTATGTTGTTGTTGTTTTTTTTTTTGTTAATCACTCCTGCTTGGGCCAGACTGCGGCCTGCAGTTTGTATACATGAATAAATAAATTGACTTACCCCCCTTGCCCTGATCACGCTTCAGTTGCTCTTGTTGATGTCGCTGGCCAGTTGGTTCTGGAGTCACATTTCGGCACAAGCTTCGCTACCCATGTAATAAATAGACTTCTCTGCTGTACTCGCTGTCAAATGTAGCAGGCCAGCATGACGGGCTTGACCAGCTGGGAACTATGGATGTCTGCCTGGGGGCCTGCCTTTGCACACGGGGTGTTGGTGTCCTGCACACGTAACCGCCGTTTGACTGATTGACGAAATCATGTACATATTTTCTTACCCTTTAACTTTTATTCGCAGTGCCGTATTAAAGCTTTTGTGCGCTCCTCGCACCTTTCTTTGTTCATTCGAATTAGTTGTGGCGGCCCTGACCATCTATCCTGCACTTCGCTAGTCTACATTAGCATTAGTTGACGCAACCGACATAATGGGAACAAGCAGCTTTACTCAAATGTGCGACAGTCACCCAGCCCTACACTTCCTTCGACATGATCCACTTCGTATTTCGACCTCGATCGCTTTTCCCAACAACATTCTCATGCAGCATTTCACTGTTCTTTCTAGTCTGCAATCTTGCGATCACTGTGCCCTTCTCGTCGGCGTCTACTACTGTCCCAACGCGGCATGGTCATGCCGAGCAACTGAATCCGGATTAATTGCGATAACCTCAACCAAATCATTTATCTCGCCCCCCTTAATTTTTTGACTTGGCGGGGAGTTCACTGAAGATTCATACGAACTCCGGCCCTAAATCTTGTCAGCAATCGAGCGCGAATATGTTCCGGTTAAAACAAGTCGCAAACATGGGCGCAAAGCCTGTCACAATTGCCTAATTATTTCTTATCGTTGGATAACGGTATCAATGCCAACGCCTTACCTGGACGCGAGTGTGTCGAGCATGGTAGGGCATATTGTCAGTAGTTGACCATTACGTTCGGGCGTCCAGGTCCTCCCTTCTTATCCGCGTATTTTAGCAGGGCAGAAGCTTTTCACGTTGAAGCAACATTACGGGTCGCATCTGTTTTCGTTTTGAGACAAGACGTCAGTTTCCAGCTGCAGCGACGGTTGGAGACTGTACAGCGTTCGTCCCTGTGTTCGGAATGCGAAACGCTCAACTGCTGTAATTTACCGTCGTTTATGCAATCACTAATGTAGTCCGCATTTTACAACTCTAAATACGGAGTGCCTCAGCGAAAACCGTGGCAGTCAATAAAGCTAAAGGAGGTCTAAGACAAAATAATAATTTTTGTGGGTAAAATTAGGTGCAGAGGTACAAGTTAGAAATTGTGCAAAAAAGCAGCGACTGTTCAGTAATCAACATTCTTAGTTAATAACGTTAGCGCACATGTTGCAGTTACGGAGCTGAAGCCGGTCATGTTCACTTATCGGAAATTCTGAGGCTAGCACGAGTTTCGAGGTGTTCATCACCAATATCAGCGATGAAATAAGTCGGTGTTTCGCGTGATAATGTGGGAAAAATGACACGCGTTCCGCCGCATGTTCGGGGATGGATTTCTCGAAACGGGTGCTAGTTTTGGGATTCTGAGTGGACATTACGTGCCTTGAGCACGGACCGACTTCAATTCAGCAGCGAAAATGTCGGGTAAGATCACTAATTCAGTGTTAGTGAAGTATGCTTAATTATAGAGCTTATCGGGGATCATCACGCGATCTCTAAGGTCTGCGACTGCTACAAATTTCGGAAAGCAACAATTATCTCTTTACCTGGAAGTCCTTATTTTTAACAATTGGGGCCAGTGATTGCTGATGTCATTATCGCGGTGTGCGAGCGTGGTGGGTTGTAGTCATTCCGGTTCACGACCTATGGCCCACTCGCTGGCGTCTTTGTAGAAGCGCCAAAATGCATCTTCCCCAGCCGGCGCCCAGTGCCGCCCCGCCGCACGGCTGTTGGGCCGATGGTTGACTGCAATCTCCGTAAGTGCCCGAGTGTCCCGTCGTGCCTTATTTATTTGGCCGTAAAATTTTTTGTTTTCGCACATATTGTGCCCGGCAGAGCGGCTGGTTGCGCACATGAATACGCGCTCAAGCCCTGTTATATATGCCGGCGACGCGCGTCGCGTCTACCTCTTGGTGCGGCTTGACCGCGTTACGTTACCTTCGCACGTCGCGACTGTCCGGGGAATCGGAGGAGAGGTTGGCTGTGCTCATTAGAACGTGGCTCACGTCCCCCCCCCCCCAACCCATTCCCTCACCCTCGATATGGTAGCACTGGTCGGCCAGCGGCGGGGCTGTGCACCCGGTGTGCGAGCGAGCCCGACCCGTATAAATACACTGCCGCGTGGTATCGCGGCCTGGGCTAATTGCGAGTCGCGCCGAGAGGCGTGCTTGACCGGGCGTGCGCCGCCGCCGTCGCTCGTTCCCGTAGCGATCGGTGTGTGAAAAACACTAGACGAGCACGTGCGTGCGTGCGCAGGCGGCGAGAGAGGTGGGTGGCGGCGGGCAGCGCATGCTGTAGCTGGCGCGCGGTGGGCGCACTTGATCCGCTTCTATAGATAGATGAACGCACGAGCCAGTCTCTGTTCAGGCCGGCTAAAAGTGTGCCCGCTGTGTCTTCTTGGATTAGGGTTGAGTGGCGTATATATACACACTGGTCTCCCGCGTGCGATAGCGAACGCGATATACAGGGCCGAGGCGGCGTCTTTTTTGTACAAGAGCAGTTCGGATACCCCCCCCCCCCCTCGTCTGCCGTATCGAAAGCATTCGGTCGTATGCACGGGAAACCGCTGGCAATCTCTAATCGTGACGGCCGGCCTCGTCTGCCGACCAATCGTCGTACAATTGATAGGCACATGCGCTTTCTCCTTATGGACCTATGGCGATCGGTGCAACTGAAGGCTTCGGGCCGGCTGCTTCATTCTGAGCGAACAGGCCAGATTGACGCGTGAACCTCGGCGTCTGCACCGTTTTAGCGCAACTGTGCGTGCTACCCTTGAACCAGAGTCCCTTTAAAGGTCAAGACGAGGCTTAAGAAAAATTAAAATTAAATTATGGGGTTTTACGTGCCAAAACCACTTTCTGATTATGAGGCACGCCGTAGTGGAGGACTCCGGAAATGTCGACCACCTGGGGTTCTTTAACGTGCACCTAAATCTAATTACCACGGGTGTTTTCGCATTTCGCGAGGGCGAAATGAGGCCGCCGTGGCCGGGATTCGATCCCGCGACGTCGTGCCAGCAACCCAACACCATAGCCACTGAGCAACCACGGCGGGTGCTTGAGAAAAATGCCGCTTGCTTACATAATATGAACGTTTCACCCGCTCACTATTTTTTTCCTTTTGTCTATTGCTGCTAGTAGTTTTCAAACATGCACAGTCCCTGTGAAATTTTCAGGTCCGACGGCGCCTTTCCCGCGGCTAGTCATAAGGATCCGTAGCCTGGAAACTTCAACAGGGGATGCAGAACTGACAAGCCTTCCTGCTCACCTTGAAAATGTTGAACGGAGATGAACCTGGTGCCGTCGTTATGTACTCACTGAGCACATTCGCCCAAACGCTTAATTAGTGCAGATTCGCCACTTGTGACAAAAATAAGTGCACGCTTAGAAAAAGTTTTTTTTTTGTTACCTATATCAAGTTTTTAATAATGCGAACCCTTCGTCTAAATTACTCGACGAGGCGGCCATTATTTCTACGAGAAATGAAAGTGCTTAATTAAATAACACAATTACGCAAATACACCTTTTAAATTGTTTTACGACACATATATTAATCTACGAATTGTAGCTAGTGAGTTCGCTAGGCGTATCCACTTGGAACGAGCTCTGGACAGCACCAGTTTTGAGATATTAATTTTGAAGTGTACGATGAAATGCATTTGTTTTAAAGTTACTTTTGCGCTTCAATGCATAAAACAACGTTTTCTTTAAAAATGTAACTGGAACGCCAATGAATTTAGTTCCTTGCAAACTCGCCGGCTACAATTCGCAAGATGAAACATGTGCTGTAAAGTAATTACTTAAAAAGTTCATTCGCGTAATTATGTTAATTATTCAATTAAGCATTTTGATTTCGCAAAGATGTAATGGCCGCCTCAGCGAGTAATTTACATCAAGGGCTAGAATCGTGCTATCTGCCACAGGCTATTTAAAAGAAAATGGCGCAGAAAAAAAAAAAAGGCACCGTATACCGGGTATTCAAAATTGCTTTATGGTTTTCTTAAAATTAGGCACTCGAAGGCATGCGAAGACCACCTGTGCAGATAAGTTATGTGGGCAGGGAACACAAAAGTGATGATAATTATCGCTGTGAGCAGCCCAATTAACTAATAATTCACTAATAATATAATAATAATAATAATTAACTAATAATTCATCTTTTGTTGACTGCTGCAAGTGGGTAAGTTCGTACTGAAAAGTTAGAGGCAGTTTTATTTCTACCCAGTACCAGTTGGACAGTATCAGTTGGAAGAATTCTTCTAGCGGGTCTGTGCTCCGAGATATCCGACTCCAAATTTTAATTGTCGTTCGCACGATTACGCATGCAAGATAGTGAGGATCGGCGCAAAGCTCCTCTCTGGTGTGACGCAGCTGTTGCGTGCGGCGTTTAGTCTGACGACAAGGTGCAGGCATAGACAAAGATAACTGGTTCCCTTTCCCTCTCGGCTGGCGAAATCAAGGTATGACAGCGCGGTGTGCCGTGCAGTTGTTGCTCTTGATTTCAGTAAAGCTTACTGTACTTGGAAATCGGCAGCCACTTTATTTGCGTAGCCCAGGCAAGGACCATGCCCACTTGTCAAGTCACCATTGCGCACGCGCGCCGTCCTCCGGCTTCTCCGCTCGCGCCATTAAGTTTACGCTGCGGAGCGGACGCGCGAATGCGCATGCGCCGTCCGCTTAGCCGTAAGCGGGTTAGCGGAGCGAGGAACACGGTCCATGGCTTAGAAGCTGCCTGAACGGAGCGTGCTGCGCAGAGCTTTGCCCAGCGTTGGCGTCAGAAAGGATTGGATGCAGAAAGCAAGCTTGCTGGCTATCACGTGGCATTGCCCAAGACGGCGCTTTATTTTCCACTGGATAAAATGAACCGGTAACGCATTACAAGCGCACGTCTAGATGCTTCATGGACAAATAAGTTATATAATGTGCGTTTTACTCTATAAAAGTGATCAATGCGTGTTTTTATTTTCTTTAATTACCCTGAGTTTGGTCTGAGCGTGCTGCAACTATGGAAGGTCCGCTCCGCTGTGGCTTAGCGGGGCGACTCGGAGCGGAGCGTACCGTAAAGACGTTCAACTAAAACACTCCACTATTAACTCGGCATGGCAGCTCCCGCCTTCATTACAGGATGCGCGCTCGCGTGTTACGACAGCGGTTCGGGTTCTTCGATTTTTTATCTCGCCAGCCGAGAGGGGAAGGGAAACAGTTATCTTTGTCTATGCCTGCGCCTTGTCAGACTAAATGCCGCACGCAACAGTCGCGACACATCAGGCAGGAGCTTTAAGCCGATCCTAACTCTATTGCATGCGTAATCACGCGAACGACAATTAACATTTGGAGTCGGATATCTCGGAGCGCAGAAACGCTAGAAGAATTTTTCCAACTGATAATGTGTAGAAACACGACTGCCTCTAACTTTTCAGTTCAAACATACCCAATTACTGCAGTCAACAAAAAGTTAATTATTCAATTTCAGTTAATGGGACTGCCGACAGCAATAATTATCATCTCACTTTGTGCCTCCGAGTGGCTAATTTTAATAAAACCATAAAACTTAATTTTGAACACTCTGTATAACGGAAAACTGGGATATTTGCTTACCATCACACGCTGGCGTTACATGAAAGGAGTGTGCATACGAACTGCCCTATAGACCGTTTTTTCGTAGGCGCCGCCATATTGCGAACGCAGTGGCGCCGCCTATGAGCAGCGCCATACTGGCTTGGGTGAAAGCGGTCTTTTGCATGGCAGGTATACGCTTGGCGGCAGTTTCTGGCGTTTGTTTTCGCGGTCGAGCGGTCTGTTTAGTATGACGTGCGTCTTCTACGTAGTAAACGGTTCTGTGAGACGTGCTGAAGTGGTTTAAGGCATCATGGCCGGAATTTCTGCTGGCGTTGAGGTGGACAGAACAGGCAACGCGATGTGTGCGCGCATATTCGAGTCTGCAATCAGCCTCGGAGATGAATTGTGTATTTCTGAATGTTCCAGTCACTAATGTGACCTTATTGCAGTATTATCCTCTATTTCTAAGCTGCGGAAACATACGCGACGATCATAACAGCGTGATCGTGGGTACCGTTCTGCTACGATAGGAGCTGTGATGTTATACTTTGGCAAGCGTTAAAACTGTTCGCTGCAGGTTCCATTGCGTGACTACTTGGTTCGATGGGTGAGGTTTCCGCACCTGAATAAAATAGTTTTGGCAAGTGATAGCAGCATACCTTACAGTCTGAATTACACTTGTCCAGCAAAGGGACTGTTTACGAACTGCGCGAGCGTCCTAAGCAGTGGTAAGTGCTGGATTACATATATCTTTGTTCTATATACCGCATGGTCCAAGCATACCGCATCTGCGGTTATATATTTATAAACGTTGTGCGGCGTGACTATGCGAGGCCCTATTGCGGCGTTAGCCCGTTTTCTCTTGCTTTTTCGAGAAAGAGGATTATAACCGAATTTCTTTTTCGGTTGTGTTTGTTCCGTTCACTACGACGCACTCACACGCATGACGGAAATTTTGTCCTCAAAAATAGGCATCGCATTCTTTTTATGCGATCCTTCATATATTATGGCTGTATGCAGGCAAAAAAGGCAATGCCGAAGCGCACAGCTTACATATGTACCGTGCTGGTTCACAAACCGCAGTGATTGCTGTGTTGAGCAGCGCCGTCGGCCTCATGCAGGAAGGCTAGCGTAGACATATGGTAATTTGAAGCCTACTAGACTTGAAATGCGCGAGAACGATGCCGGTGCATCACAAATATCTGATTGCGCCTGCCGCTTAGATGTTTCGTGGTTGCCTTAGGTTGGCCGTGCACGAGCATGCGCTCTCATGTTTATGCTTTGCTCCCTACGCCAAGCGATCAGATATTGAGCAGATTTACCATTTCATGCTGCTAATACAGAGACACCGGGTTTCTTTGTTGAATTAAAACCGATATAAGTAAAATAGTTCACAACACATACACACACCGCGACTGATAATGTGCGTACACCGCGGCTTATAAAACGCGTCACATTTCTGCGCTCCCAGAAGATATTTCCGCCTACTGTAGTTACCGATGCACCGAAAGGCTTCCCTGACGACCTTATATGAACGGATACGGCGTAAATTTCACAAAATACCATCTAAAACATCTCAAAATCGCTCCGCAGCACGCGACAGCAATACTTTCAAGCAGCGCCGCGCCGGATCGCCCAAGCCAGAGAGGAGGAAAGGCTCTCCGCGCGCCCTATCCTCCTCGCCCGATGAAACGGTCTATAAGTAGCGGCTGAGAACGCATTCTTGCGTCTTTGATGCTTAGCACGAGGTTGCGCGTTTGATTTCCGGCCTCGGCGGCCGCATACCCATGCAGGCGTAGTTAAGAAAACATCGGGTGGTCAAAATTAATCCGGTGCGTTTTATTACGACGTCCCTCACGAGTCAGAACCCACTGTGCAATGCCGGGACGTTAAACCACAGTTTCTTCTTCTTGTTAAAAATAAACTTGGCATGATAGCGGAGATGTGTTGCATCGTAGGAGCGTATCCAAAGTAGTATTTACGAGAAAATAAGCATACTTTTGCATCGCTTTCGAACAACGTCAGCTCGTTCTTTCGCCCGCGTTTCAAAACAAAAGTTGCTTTGAACGATGAGCGCGCACAATGTATGTGACGCGATGTCTACGGCCGAACGCCGTGTGTGTGGATATATCGCGCAGAGGGATAAATGACTGTGATGTACATAATCACAAACACTATTCCACCACCGCCGCTTCCTCCTCCGTGTAATTTGAAAGGAATCGCAATGCACGTCCGAAGCTGTCAGCATTTGTGCGATAAAACGGCTGTGAAATACAGCTTCCAACGTTATTCCGACATGCTCGATATTCTGACGCCTTTCGAACATGTATGCGATGCCTCACATTTTCAAAGCGCGCCCCATCGACTCGAATGGGGATATCGTACGGTAGTAACAAAAGGGATAGTATCGTGCGCAGCTTCTTTTTCTTTCTTTTTCTTAGAAAAGGGATGGGGGTCTGCCGTTCTGTTGACAGCAGAACTCGAAGAGAACGCGGGTCTGCGGCGGATGAATGCGAGAAAATACGGTAGTAAGTGGCCGACTCCCTATGCGCCTTCATTGCGTAGGCTCTATTCCTGCCGCTGTGGCATTAAAAATATATGGTCTACGGTCGCGTCCGAACGTTTACTACGATGCGTGTTGATCTGCAAGATATCAGAATTGCTTTTAAGCCTAGGCGTGCCTCCAGGAAATTATAATTTCAGGCTGCAGTACTACCTGCCACTAAAGCCCCTCCATCCACGTGCTGCTCGGCGAAAACGTGTATAGAGGGCCTTTACGGCGACCGCCACCGCATGTATACATGTGACGAAACTCGGCAGCACAGTTTCCCTTGTCTCTAAGCTAACGTTCAGTGATCCTACTAAGCTACTGGTAGTACAGAAGCGACCTTTTAATTGTTTCCTCGTATTGCCCAGGCGGTACACGCTTTGTGCGGACCTGGCGAGGCCTATATGCGACAATCCTGGGTTCTGTGCCCCTACCCTGAATGTTTAGTAAACTGCAGTGTTTACGTTTTCGAATGATTGATCTGATTTCCTTTGTTGCTTATACGAAAAGAAAGAAAGAAAGCTTTCCGTATATGAAGCTTTGTTCGTTGTATTCCTGCACGGTAAAAAAATGGACTAATTTTCCTGATTACTGTTCCTGTTTTCAGCATTAGTCTGTGTTCCAATTTCCTTCCGTACAGAGTCAAACATGAAACCATATTTTTCCTTGTATGAGAATAGCGCAGATAGCTCTTCGCCTGTAGTGCCTAGATATGAAAGTGGCGGAATATTTAAACTTATATAAGGTACGTGTATTCCACTGCTTGCTGCAAGACTAGAATCTTTTCAAAAGTTCATTCAACGCAAAGGGATCGATTTCTTGTTTACAGCGAAGCTCTATATGGCTAGGTTCCGTGCATTTTTGTTCTCTGTGAACAAAAACTATCATCATCAATGGCTCATAGCCCCGTAAGGCAGAGGCTACGAGCACCCCGCAAAGTGAAGCGAACAGTGCTTAAATTCTTTCTAATCGCGCATAGAACATACATAACAGCATGTCGAAAACTATCATCAGTGGCTCATACCCCCGTAAGCAAGCAAAAAATGCAATGATTCATGGTCCCGTAAGGTTCATGGCTACTCACTTTGCGTGAATTAGCTGCGATGACACTACCCCTGTTGTCGTTGTCGGTGATTTCAATGTGGATGTGTCGGTACCGAAAAGGGAGCAGTTTACGCGTTCACTGTTGCAGACATATCCCTTGCGATGCCACCGACCCGGCCCAACCGACCGCCCAGCGGCGTACGTGCATCGATTTGACATTACCAAATAATGTGATTGCAGTTGCGAGTGAAATAATGACCACCGATCAAGACAATAAGAGAGTGTGCCTACATTTCGTCCCAATGACCACCCATCAAGACAATAAATGATTTCGTAGCTTTGTTCAAAATTATGTGTCACCTCCGTGTCGTGTGCTAAACAGCTTCGCCGGTAAACCGCCTTCACTGAGGCTCATGATTTTTTTTTTTTTTCGGAATTCTTCTGAAACCTCGGTAACATTGATCTGAACGAAACCAGCGTATCCGTTGTCTGTGTATTATTCAATCTCAGGCTGCCATCCCGTAGCAAACACCCTGGCGAAATCCATCTAGGCCACGTCTCGTGGCCATCATGCCGCAGCTGTGTGCGCTACACACATCCGTACACATGTCGGACATGCAGCTGCACGTCGCAAGATTGTTGTGCATGCGCCGCACCGCACGCGGGCACGTGTATAGCCGTGACGGAGATGGACCGCATAATTGTTCGTTTGGCCGCTGTTGCTCACACGATGAAGAATGGCCTCCCGACCGCTTGCTAACATCACCATCGCGCGGACATTTACAGTTGTACGTGCCTACATAGAGCTGGAAGAGGGGAGGGAGGTTCTGCCGGCTCTGTCTATATACGTGAAAACGGGGTTCCCGTTAGGCGAGCGAGGCGGGGCACGCTGCCCGCCCGGCCGGCACTTTTGCGCATTTGGCGGCGTCGGTGGTAGGAGAGTTCGCGCGCGCCGGCCGTGGTGGTTGCGTGCGCGGCTCGGCGGAGCCGGCCGGCCCTCGAGGAGAACGTGCTGCACTCGGCGGAGGAGGCGCCCCCCCCGTTAGATGAAGAGCGTCAACGTTGTCGGCGTCTGCTGGGTGCTGTGCGCGTTCAGGCTGCTCTTGCTGCGCGTCGACGACGCTTACCGGCCGTCTCCGCAGAGGTGATGCCCGCGCAGCTGTGGGCTCCCTTTTCGCGCGCCTCCCGCGCTTTTGCCGTCGCTCTCCTTTGCAAGTGACTGCATCTTTACTTTCTCCTAGGTCTGAGCCCGAGTTTGTTGTACTCCTCCAAACATAGCCGCCGCGGTTGCTCACTGGCTGTGGCGTTCTGCTGCTGAACACGATGTTGCGGGTTCGATTATCAGCCGTATTTCGATGAGTGTGGATTGCGAAAACGCCCGTGTATTTAGACTTAGGTGAATGTAAGGTGAATTTCGAGAATAGACGTAGTCAAAATTAATACGGAGCCCTCCATGAAGGCGCCTCTCGCAGCCTCATTGTACGTTTGTGACGTTAGTATCGCTGATATTCTTGAAACATCGAGTAACAGTAATTGGACCCACATATGAGCAGAGGCACGGCACATTGCTGAGCTCAGAAGATGAGAATTAAAGAAAAGGCAGTATTGAAAATTTAGTCAGCGCTAGCTAGCTCGCACTTTAGCCGACGCTAGTTAGCTCGTAAATATTAGCTGACACATATTAATGAATTACATGATTACATGGGCAGGGGATATGACAGCTAGCAAGTAACAGCCCCATTCAGGGCTACTCCCTGCGGAATTTGTCACTGAAAATTGGGATTAGTTCATTTGCAATTTCCTTTAAACATTTTGATGGTGATCAATTTCATCACCATGTATTTGATGTAATTGCCATTGAAATTTGTTGAACAGGAGCCCTTAATGCACTTAGTTGTATAAATAGACGCATTGTTGGATGCAATTCAAGAAAGCCGTCTATCAAATTGGAAACAGCCAATGAGAGAATTGACTCACGAAAAGTACCACAGTACAACGTTAAGCCTAGCAAGGTAGCCATAAATGTAGCAGAGCTGTCACTGTCAACTTTTTTTGTTATTGTTATTTGTTATTGTTATTGTTGTTATTTCTGTCATCACTTGGGCAGCCTGAAACCTTGGAAAGTATTTCACAACTTTCAGGCCAGCATACAAGGTTGCAGTCACATTGTTGCCCTGTTCATAGTACCATAATTCAGATAGTGCAGTGCTGAATACACAGACAATTTTTAACAATGGAATATAGTATTTAAATGCAGTTCTGCTTCAATACAAGTTTTCTCAGTTCACAAAGTACGGTTGCCGCAGCGGCCCCACTCTTCTTTTTCTTTAAGAACTGCACAACTTGGGAACATTTCATTTCCCCAGTGACTTATGATCTGCCCGTTGCCCCAACTAAACGTCAGCAAAAATTGAAAAAAAAAAAATATGGAGGGCTTTAAATGAACTGCACTCGCTCTGTGTTGGTGGGCGTTGTTCATGCTAGTCATTATAATTTTTTTTTTCATTTTGCTCAAATTATTTCATCTCTTAACTGCTAACTTTTAATGAACTCACTTACTCAGCTAGGTGTTGATGCAAAAGTTGAGGTGGGTATGTCAAGAAATACCGATAACACCATTTAGAGAAGCAGCATAACTCTCACCCTGTCTGTGTTTTTCAATATATTTGTATATATAAACGCATGACAGTGTGTCCATGTACCAGAGATCGCTGCCCTATAGCTCGTAGATGCGTTGGCATGTGGTATTTTTAAAGCTTTACGGGCGTTATTTTTTTGCCAGAAAAATAACTGCACAAGGTCTACGTCGCTTTGAAGGCTGTTGTAGGTCATCTCTCGACATCCTCCACAACTTTTCCATGGACATCTTATCGATTAAATAAGTTTATTGTTGGATTAAGTATAATAGCTGTCTTTTAATTATTTGTGCACAATAAAGAAAGAAAAGTTTTCACGACTAGCATGAGCAATGCCCATCAACATATAGTGAGCACCGTTTGCATAAAGCCTTCTGTAATTTATATTTCTTGACAGCGTTTAGTTAAGACAATTGCTACCCACTGTATTGACTTGTTAAAATCATGCTTCGAAAGACGAACAGTCAGGCTGTTATAGCAATTAAAGTGACTCCTTTTCTAAATGGTTTGGGTAACATATACTGGTGCATTTCTGAAAATGTTTTGAGAATAAGCATCGGGAGCAACCTTAGGAAAAAAAATTCAATAGAGAAATTTCATTGGTTTCATCTAATTTGAATATGGAACAGACCTGATACACTGGTAAAACAGATAGCCTCCGTTTATCTATTAGCTTGCAAGTGTATTGGTGCAGATAGGAGCACTGTGTACCAAAGCAGGTTGTACTACAAAGATGCATTACTTATTCATTTTAAAGGAACACATTCTAGGCGAACCCTCCTGGGCTTTGCTAATTGCACTTGCTGCTACTGTCTTGCCAAATAGCACACACACACAGGACGAGAAGAAAGGGGGTTAACCGAGGTGCCCGATGTTTATTAGTCATGTCATAAGAAGCCAACAAACATTGACACCAAGGACAACATAGGGGAAATTACTTGTGTTTAATAAATGAAATAAAGAAATGATAAATTAATAGGAATGAAAGTGGATGAAAAAAAAAAAAAAACTTTCCGCAGGTGGGGAACGATACCATAAGCTTCGCATTTCGAAACAGCTACTTCGCATTTCGAAATCCATTATTTTTGCAAGCTGACAGTCTACATTGTATGTTCGTTTTACATTTTTTTAAATGGTGTTAGCACAGCAGGTGGGTTAGTCTTAACAAAAGGAAGTGGAAGCAATTCTCATGCCTTTTCAAAAGAATGTGCATACTATTCTTAATAATTATTGTTTGTTCACAAATGCCTGGTTTATACTTGTAGAAGAGAAAGGAAAAAGAGCTGGAAATTGCACTGAGTTCTTCCTTTCTTATACTTGTGGCCATGTAGAAAGATTTGCACATTAGCTGACTGAAATCTGTTTAAATCTGTAACGCCCAAACACAGTTCCACATCAAGGTGAATTAGAACAACCCGCCATGGTTGCTTAGTGGCTATGGGGTTCGGCTGCTAAGCACGAGGTTTCGGGATAGAATCCCGGCCACGGCGGCCGCATTTTGAAGAGGTCGAAATGCGAATACACCCGTGTACTTAGATTTATGTGCACGTTAAAGAGCCTCAGGTGGTCAGAATTTCTGGAGTTCCCCACTACGGCGTGCGTCATAATCAGATCGTGGTTTTAGCACGTATTACCCCATAATTAAATTTTTAAGGTAAATTAGAACAACTTGTGGGTCGTTATTTCTCACTATGGTGAGTACATTTATTCTGGCTATGGTGATTACATTTGTACAAAAAGAATAGATGAAATGCTTGATGGGTTAAGATCTAATTAATTAGTAATTAATTATTTAGGCTTGCTGAACCACCCCAAACTGGAAACTCACTGGAGTACACCAATAACGCCACTATAGGCCACGCGTTAAGTTTAATCATAGCGTTTAAGTATTCAGCATAGCATATATGATGCATTGGGATATGCATTGATGCATGGTTAAATGTTTTTTCATGTTAAATCAAAATTGTCTAACGATAGACCTAGGTAGAACAAGACCTGTTTATTTCTTTTCTTCCTTAAAAAGGTCAGGTATCATAAAAGAAGCGCTCAAATCTTTCTTTTTGTTTTTTTGCAAGTTTTGAAAACTGTCATGATTAATTAGGTCACTCCTTATGTCAGAATATCATTGCTGTTTGCAACAAAGTAGTTCTGAATATTCCATGTGTGGCTTTTCTGTGCTTCTGCTGCCAAGCACTGTCTCCAGAAATTGTAATGCATCTGCTGTTTCGTGGCAGTTTGCTCTGTGCATGATGTGTTGCTTCACCCTCTTGTAGCATTAACCACTACTGACACCTGTCATGATCATAGTTTCTAGATCTGTCTCAAGTTCTTGGTTGGAATGGTTGTCCGGGGCAGCTATGCTGGTATCACTTGTTTTCCAAGTGCTATAGAACTGGCAAATACTTGCCATTCTGTGCAAGCGCATGTGCATGAAGCACTGAGGACGAAGAGAGGGAAGACCAGGGGTGCCCCTGCTCAGTATTGTTCAACTTGATATGCTTCAGATGCACCTGTTGCTGCAAGGAGGACATTGAGAGTGGTTTTGGTGACAGTGCCAGGACCAATGGAGCTAAACATGCCAGTCATGCTGCTGTTTCTGCATCAGAGTCTGAGGCTCCAACTCAGGTGAGAACATGTTAAAAATGTGCTTCGTTTATGTATATTAAACATAAATAAATTTATTTGAACTGAGGGAGGAATGAATGCACAGCCAGCATGTTACGGCAATTGTATATAAAGTTAATGCAAAGTTATTCATACGTTTGTTTGAAGGTAAGAGGCTGTATTTTTGGTAGGGAAAAAAATAAATCTTACTGAAAAAAAAGTAGTACACATTGCAAGAAAAGCTTGCTGGCACATGCACTCACTAGTTGAAAAATTAAGCTCAGCTTTGAAATGACGTCAGCATTGTGCTGGAACTGTCTTTTGTAAAGGTTGTTTACACTTGTTGCTTGGATAAGTGCACATTCCCTAGAACATGCCCACACAGCACTGGAAGTGCACCCTAGTATCTGATGGTTGAATTTGTTATACTAGCAATATAGGAGTTACAGCGCATGGACAGGACAAACCGAAGGTATGGACAGCACCTCATCTTTGCATTCTGTTTGTCTCATTCATGTGCTACTGTTCTATTTAGCTATACTATGTACCAACTTGCCCAAGTCAGCACTCTGCTCAAGTTAAAGGCCTACTCCAATGAAATCTTGGGCCACATAAAGCTTTCAGATCCTGCACACTGTGGGAATCGGTGTAAGCGAAGCCTTAATGAGCCTGCAAGACAAAATGGCATAGAATAATAAGAAAAGCGTAACCCTCTTTGGTGACGAACATGTCCTATAACCTGCCAGTGACGTGCAATAGCTGTTGGGGCATACCTTGCAAAGTAACGGTAATTTTTATTCAGGGGCAATGTTCTCCCACCATCTCTGCTAGATTTTGCACATCTTTGCACTGGGTGATATGAAGTATTCAGACAAAAGCACTCCTGGCAGCGTGCAAAGACAGCGAAATGGCACAACTGCCAGAAATCCTGTCAGTAGAAACTGCATGGCACATTTTTCTTGAGTGAAAATGCACAACAGCTGCAAATGCTCACACTGCCGCTGACTCAAGGGCATCCACACAAAAAGAACAACGAGGCGTGTCCATGCCGCAGCAAAGCTTCCATGATACTGTGGAAGCAATCGGTGGGTTCCACTGTCTGGTATGCACGGAGGGAAACACCATTTGGTGGTGTTGCAGGGAATCGAGCTTTGCTTCACATGACTGAATGACGACGACAATCGAAAGAACGATGATGACAAGCGCTGTTGTTGTCATTCTTTTCGTCCTTTTGTCTATGTACACGCTGTAGTCGACTTTTCTGCTACTACTGAAAGTAGCAGAAAACTGCTTCTGTTGTGAGAAGAAGTTGTTATTTACTGGAAGAATACTTTGCACTTAATGTGCCTTAAGTTTCAAATATTAAATCAGATGTGTTTTTTGTCTACTGAAGTTAAATTAATTCCTGCTCAAGTAATTGAGCCATACATGCTTCATCTGCAACTTGTTGTGAACTTCAAAATTAACAAGCATTATTTCCTTGCTAAACATCCTCCTAAAGGCAGTGATTTCAGCTCTCCTTAAACTGATAACAAATGTCGGGCAGTAAAACAGTGCTCTGCTTGAAAATGGGTTCTAGCTGCCATGAAATGTGAGCAAAATTGGCCTTTCACTTAAGGAATTAAGCTTGCAACTGTGTCCACTGCTGCCTGCTTTTTCCACTTTGTCACAGGAAAAATTCCCCATGCTTTCCCCAACTCTTATTCATGCCTTTAACTAAAACTTTTACAGTGCATATAGGTTACTGTCATTACGCTAATGTGCAAAGGGGTGGTGACCCCATCTGGTTGTGCTGCTGCTGAAGTGTACTCAAGGGTGAGGTTTGTGTATGATTATGATCAGCTAATTTATATTGCTGCATGAAACAGGCAGAGCACATAACTGTACAATATCATTCCTAAAAACTACTTTGCTTTTATTCTGTAGGAGTTTCCTGAGCATTCCAATGACTTTCAATATGTTCGACCACAGAAGGCAAATGAGCTACCTCTATCACCTACCATGGAGGTTATAGCACAAGTAAGCCACTAGTGCTAATTGCATTTGTTGTGATAAATTTTTGTGCTTAACCATGATGCATTGAACTTTTGGTGGGTCATTTCTAGAACCATTGTGTGTAATAATGTGTTTCTTTATAGCAAAATTTTTTCTTCAGGCTGCAACAATTATGTGTACAATAAAGATTACTGAACACAAATTTTAAGGCTAGGACTGATGTAGAACATGTAAATAAGCCACTTTCAACTGCTTTATTTCTAACTTGGCATCTAATTTTATGCATATGTTATCCACAAAGAAAATTTTCGGATAAGGCAATTCAAATGTTCTCTTTCACTGCCACGCATACATATCACTGTTAGACTCACACAGCCCTGCCCTTTCGTAACAATAGAAAAAAAAAAACTTCAGTGACTTGAGGTGCTGTGTTATCTCTGTTTTTGCCTGGAGTCTTATTCTCTGAAGTGAGGGTTGGCATCTGAAATCTTTGCAGTGTGCATCTAGGTGTGCCCCACTGATGCTATTCTTTATATGCAGTTCATGTTCCTTTGCTTGGTTTGTGAATCTGCCATTCTGGCCAATATAGGTCATTTCATATGACAGTGGTATATCTTAAACAACTGCAGCAGTGCATGCTATATAAGTTCTTGTATGTTTCTTCACCAATCTTTGTTACACTTGTGTCCAATCAGATTATGCGCTGGTATTATTTTATGCCCAAGAAAGCTTGCACAGCTGTTCCCATAAATAATTGAAAGCAATATATCAATAAAGTATACCAAGTACACTGTGACGTACTTGCCAACTTCCAGGCAAGAAACAGCAATTGGGAAGTTTTGTAGCGCATGTCCTGACCAGCATTTATAGCCTGCTGCCAAGCACAAGAACACCTTCATAATGTGACCATATTGTGTTAAATTGAGAAAATTTTCTGAAATCATTCATGTTAGTGTAGCAGTGGGATACAAGTAGTACTGTATTACTGTGACTGAAAGACGTATATCTTTCTGTTGTGGGTATTGTGAAGTAATAGAAAGTGTTTTCCTGCTTTCTCTTTAGAGTATAGGTTTAGGTTCTACATCTTCAAATGAAAACCCAGAGCAAGAGGGACAGCAAAGTTCCCTGCCAAATGCAAATATTGTTTCTGCTGATAACGAGAAACCAAGGTTAGTTTTATTATTATTATTATTATTATTATTATTATTATTATTATTATTATTATTATTATTATTATTATTATTATTATTATTATTATTATTATTACAGGTTCCTTAACTCCTTCAGGTGCTGTTTACACAATTGTGCATGCCAAGATAGTGCCCAAGAGAAAAAAAAACTGATGAAGATAAGATATTTAATATGTGTTGCATACAACTTGAAACACTTCTGATTGGGCGTATGCTGCAAGTTTGAATAATATATGTAAAATGTTTTAGTAAAAAAAGTTGGTAAACAAGTTGAGTAAACAAGTAGACAGCTGACTGTTTGCTCCGAGTCAATATGCCATGTAGCGGGTTCACTTCTTTCATTGTTTTCAGAATGCTTTACATCAGGGATATTTTTCAAGTGACTGGATAGGTGCTTTCCAACTATGCTAGACACGAAATAGCTTTGTTTTCATATCTGATGTTCTTGTAGAGAGTTCTCGCATGTAGTCCACATTCTGTAACAAGGTAAAGAAATTGTAGCACAGAAAAGACACGGACAATGGCAGAGTGCGCAGGACATGCACTAAGATTAGAGCCTCTCGTGTCATTGTCTTTTTGTGCTATGATTTTTACTTCTTTGTTACGAACCAACTCGCCTAAGAAATCGTTTTTCTAAACCACCTTCTCTAAACTTAGTAAAACTCACCGAAGAATTGAAAATTTTTAATTCGTTCTGCATAAGCTTTTAATTATTCTAAAGGTGCTAGAACAGGGTGTCTACCAACCGGGAAAACCGGGAATTCTCAAGGATTTTGAGTAGTCTGGAAAAAGTCAGGGAAAACTTGGAATTTGTGCCTCTATCAGGGAAAATTAGCTGTGATTTTATTGAAAGGGTCGCAAGTCGCGGTAATGCTAGCTCGAGTAACAGACAGGAATCGTAATGAATCGCCTTTGACGGCCTGTCGTCTTCTGGAGTTGCCAGTGTACAGTCGACGACCGACTTTCCGGTTTCCCGATAACTTGGACGGCTTCGCGGCACCGCCACGTACCCCACAGAGTCAACGTATCAGAATGTCTGAAATTTCGGACGCAAGAACTCTTCGCCGTCCCATTTTCCGGACATTTTGCCGTGACCGCAGGTCCGAAACAGCATTAATCAAAGCCACCACCACTGCCATTTTGATTACCTCGCCGCCTCGAACCGGCGCTCTCGCACACTGATCCGCTGCAGCCTTAGCCACTACTGCGGCAACGCTAGGCCTTTGCCTTTGACGTTCGCTATGAAGCTTCTTGCCATTGGGTGCCGTGTTTTTTATTGAAAGAATTCGTTGCTTTCAGCAATGGCATGGACTCCGCCTTTTTGGTCCTCGCGATTGGCTAAGAAGCTTGGAAAGCATGGTGCGTTGCATAATGCCGATTCCCGAAAGTCAGCTTAGCCTCCGTACCGAAATGTTACTTGGTGAAACATACGCACGAGTATTGCAGTGAAGCATAACAAGCGTGGGGTGGGGCTATTGCCACGAGACACAGTATCTATTCCTCAATTACAGACGCGTGCACCCGGTATTTCCTATCACAGTACGAGCACCGATATGCCTAATACGTGTACCTACAGGCCGTCGGAGCGTTTTCGAATGTGCCTGTGGCGGTTTAAGCACTTAAGAGCAGTAAATGACATGCATTTATTTTTTCCAACTGGCCGATTTTTCGGACATTTTCGCGGCCCCTAGGGAGTTCGAAAAACGGACGTAGACTGTGCAACTGAACAAGAAGATGCTTCAAATGTCCGTTGGGCGAACGAGTGGCGGAAGGAGGACAAGAACAGAAAGGACCTATGCATTGATGAAAGAATGGGAAAGGGAGTGTGCCGCCGCTTATTTCAAGGAGCTTAAGCTCAAAAAACAGTGTGGCCTGACGCCGAGATGCAGGTGTTCCTGATCCACGCTGAAATGAACTCTTTAAAGCAATGAAACACAACACTGAGGTGTTGTGTGCAGGCTGAGAGTATGTCAGGACAGTTGAGGTCGACGCACCAATGACTGCGAGAGAATGTCACTTCTGACAAAGTTTGGACCTCATACCAACAAGCTTGCTATCAATTGATAGAAATAGCTTATATTCGAAAATCTTTGCTTCTGTATGCATCTCCTTTTTATTCGTATTTGAGAATGTCCGACTCGATTTCCAATTTTTTTCGAATATATTTTATTTGCTGTGCATTTTACTAACCCCTCCCTTCTATTCTCTTTTTGAATAACATGACCACTCCTCTTTAGTATTCAAATTGGATTAAGTCGTTTTAAAAATTTTTTTCATATGCTTACTAGAGAGTGACAGCATCGGGCGATATGGTTTCAGCCTGTCTTGACATAACACATAGTTCTGCATCACCCAGGGAATTTTGTAAAGGCACTCAGGGAAAACCTGGAAAACTCAGGGAATTTGGGAATGTCAACTAGGTAGACACCCTGTAGAAATATGGTGAAACTAAATTTAACAGAATTAATTGGCACTTGAAGGGGATAATCAGTGATTATTCTAGTATTGCTTTTGCTATTCAGTGAAAATTGTCAGCTTACAAACACCATTGCCATCTTATTTGCAGGCAAACCTTTAGTATACAGGGTTATTAGTTATAAGTTTCATGGAATTTTTAAACATCGCCTGTGGCAGATAGCGTAATTCTTGTCACTGAGCTGGATTATTTGAAAAGGGGGGACATTACTAGAATGTGAAATCAAAACACATATTCAACTAAGTAGCGAAAATTGGCTAATTATCTTTTTAACTAATTACTTTAAAGCACATATTGCAGTTAACAAATTGCAGCCTGCGAGTTTACAAGACACACATACACTTGAAATTAATTTCCAGGATTACTCCAGTTTTGAGATATTATTTTCCAAAGTGGGAGACGAAATATGTAAGCATTCCAGTTAACTTTGCACTTCAATGCAAAAGAAGAGTGCTTTGTTACAAAAGTAAAGGGATCAACAGTGCGTTTTTACGGCAAGTTTCATTGCACATATCTCCAAACTGGCATCACTCTGGAAATTTATTCCAAGTAGATACGCCTGGCAATCTCACCGCCTACAATTCGTAAATTACAATGTGTGCCATACATAATTAGGAAGTTAGTTATTTAATTTCTGTTAATTCGTTGAATATGTGTTTCGAATTCTAGTGCAAATAATGTCCGCCTCCTAGAATAATCAAGCTTAGTGACATGAATTATGGTATCTGCGGCAGACGATTTTTAAAAATTCCATAAAACTTTAAAATGATCACACTGTATATTACCATAGAATTGGCATTGAAATAACTTGAAAATCAGATTGAAATATCTTGCAACAAAATGTTTCAACATACTGAGTGAGAAAATTGTTAAATAAGTTGCACTGTGAGGTATACGCAATTAAGGAGAGATGTGTCTTGGAACACCATTTTTCTTTTTTAACATTAAATATAAGACTGGAAAGCTTTAGGCAGTGATAGTTTTGTTTACTTCTTCCAACACTGTCATTGTCATGTAGTTTTTATTCTTTGTTTGCTGTGGCGTAAAACAGCAAAAGACATTTTATGTGTGCACACTTTTTCTCATGCTAATCTTTTACAATTATTTTCATGCAGTACCTTACTTTCCTCCCTTATTTACTGTGAAGTGCTATTAAATAGCGTGAATATGAGTGATATAGCTTTCTAGAATCGTAATATTCTTCATGTTCATATTTCATACCCTCATTGAGAGATTTTATTTTTTCATGTAAGTTTTATCAGAGGTAATCTATGCACATGTGTCTAATTGCAATCTATGCATATTAAAAAGTATGGATTCAAAATTTCATAATGCTAAGGCAAACATTAGGCATCCAAAAGTCGTGAGTGTATAAAAAATGCACTTTTATTAATATGCAGTTTATAGATGATGCATTAACAGCAGGCAGCATTTTCTTTCTTTCGGATGGGGGTACTTGTAGTTGTAGCTAGTGCCTGTTTGTTTAAAGGGACACTAAACGAAAATATTAAGTTTAGTTAATTCGATAGCTTATCTGTCCAGAAGTCTATAATTGTTTTCTGGGCACCAATATATGACTTAGTTGCATCGAAAACTGCCACCGAACGTCGTGCTGCCACTTCTCAGTTCGAATCACCCGCGCCAAAAATGAGGCCATGCGTGATCTCCATGTTACTACCTCTGCCACTGTCTGGAAATCGGCCACTCCCATCTCAACTCATGATGGCGGCATTCCTCAAACCGCCCGCCTCCAGCTTCGGCTCCATTTCCCGGCTAGTGGGCTGCTGGCATCGCTCAACGCCCTGACATCACACCATGCGTCACATAAGAGAGGTACCATACTCCTCAACAGGTGGCATCACTCTAATTTTTATTTTCATCATTATCTCATTTACAAAATTTCTATTCCCACTATGATTTACGAATCAGTTATTGCAGAAGCTTAATGTTTCAGCCTAGCTTGACTTAATATTTTGCTTTAGTGTCCCTTTAAAGGCAGGTGCGAGAGACCGCAAAATTTATTTTCTTGAGCTATTGTGGCTGCTTTATATGCACTTTTTGCTGTGTTATATTTAAGTTTTTTCTTTTATATACTTGCTTGTGAGAGTAGAATTTGCAAGCACAGTATTACAAGCAAAAACTTCAACATGGAAGTTTTCAACAATAGTACAACTTTATAACCTGCATCTTCCCTAAAATATACTTCATAGACTTAGGTGTGCATATAGCAGTTGAAGTTAAGGAGTCCACAAGATCATTTTGCAAAATCAGAACGCAATGCATGTTCTCTTTTGTTGAAATCTGGCACTTCATATTTTTTTTTTCAGGGAAGCAACGCATATTTTAGAAAATGACCAAGCACCTTTAGCGTATAGTGCTAATCAAGCTCCTGATCAGACCAATGACACAGAGCATGTGAAAGCCACGACATTGGACTCTATCGCTGATACTGATAGGTAAGTTTGCTTTTATGCCCTTCTCCGGTGGTGCTCATAAACTCTGCTATTCTGTCAATGAACAGTGGATTGGAGTATGTGAGATCCTATGTTGAATGATACGGCAGGTCTGAGGTCCTAGGTGCACTGGCATTCGCTGTGCTGTTCTTCACACATGTAGTATATAATGTGGATATTGCACTTTTGCTAAGTGACATTGCATATTTGCATTCTCTCATATTTGTTCAGTGAGTTGCAGCACTTGATACAATTTTTTTAGCTGTTTAAGAAATCATACTTCACAAATAAAATTTAGTGAGCTCAGCTTTCTTTTAATTTCGCTTCAGTTATAGCATATTCAAATGATTATTTAAATGTTCACCATTATATGTGAGTTTAGCTAATTATGTTGTTAATATCACTTTAGCCAGGACATCGTATAACCACATGCTTAGGAACTTCACTAGATGTACATTTGAGGATTTGCTGCCATCGTAAATCTGCACTGAACACTTCATCAACATTTCCTAATACCATTCTTTTGTTCACTGCTGGGACATCTGCAACAGGGTACCACATTCTTTTTGTACTGTCCATTTCTTCTGCCATGTTTTCTGTGTCTATAGTGTCTTCTAAAATATCTTCTGTTTGCTTTTTGCTTAATACTAATATAGTCGTCTTTATAGTCATAGCGCTGTCTCTGTGTATGTGTTTCTTTCTACGTCCTCGTTCAGGTGTGCTTACACACTCTATCATGGAGTCGTCTTTAATTAAACTAATATAAAGAGAAATGCGAAATGAAAGCATATTGGTAGACTAGTTCTTGAACTGCGAAATATGTCGGTTTTGTTACGTGTGGAAGCCTGATATGTCAGGAAGAACGCGAAACTGAAAAAATAGATGGTGATGACACCTCAGATTTCTCTCACCAGTTTCCTATAATGTCAGACATCTTGATTACATCTTTTTTATGTTAGATAATTGGCTACTGAACTACAAGGATTATATCACATATAAACAAACTAAGAAACTCCACCTGGTAACATTTGTTAACATTTTCTGCACAAAGAAGAACCAAATGTGTGAAGATATTGTGGAATTCATGATGTTACAATGATGTTGCGAGTTCCAAGGATTAGGTGAGAAAATTGAGAAGGGTAGTGTTGGGGGCCTATTTTGCATTCCTTTGCCCACTGCTTCAGTGTTTTATTCAGCAGTTCTTCATTCAGAGAGGCAGCACAGCAGACACATTAATTGAAGTTTGTCAGTGACAAACTGCCTCCTAATATATTGTTATGATGGGATGCATGCAGACGAAGTCCACTGGGCAAGTAACTGCCATGTGCACTCAGAGTCGCGGGGACGACAGCGCTTCAGGCGGGTGACGTGAACAAGATGCGTCTTCTTAGAATGGTAGCCATTAGACACGAGATGAGCAATCCAATAGGTCACATCACTTAGGTGATCGGCGATGATGAGAGGCCCGATGTAATGAACGAAAAACTTCTGGCATAGGCCGCACTTGCGAAGTGGGGTCCGAAGCCATACTATCTCCCTTTTGTCATACGACACATTCTTATGCCGTGAATTGTAGCTGATCTTGGAGTGATCCTGGGACGCCAATGTACGGAGCTGAGCTGTGCGGCATGCTTCCTCAGCATGGTAGAGAACCTTGGTGAATGCAGAAGTAAAAGGCAGAATAATATCAAGGAAGCTATGGGGTGGTTGAACATGAAGGAGATAGAAGATAGCCAGTGGTCTCATGCTTTGCAGTGTTGTAGGCATATGCAATAAAAGGCTAAATGTCATCCCAATTTTTGTGCCTGGAATTGACGTACATTGAAAGCATGTTGGTCAAAGTTCTGTTAGTGCACACAATGAGACCATTTGTCTGCAGGTGATACAGGATTGTGTGGCGTAACTGGCAAGCACAGAGATACAACAGCTGTTTAACTACATCAGCCACGAACTGGTGACCACAATGGTTCACAATAATACAAGGGGGTCCATACACAGTATGACAGAGGACAGGAGGAAGCTCCAAACATCAATAGCCATGTCCGTTGGCATTGCTGCTGTTTTACCATAATGCATCAGATGGTCGATGCAGACTATAATTTCATGGTTGTCATTTGTTGAGCGCGGGAATGGGCCGAGAAGACACACTTCAACCATTTCGAGAGATGATGGTGGTGTCACAGGGTGAAGGAGTCCGACCAGAGCAGTATTAGGACACGAATTGCTGACACTTATTACAGCTGCTCACATACGTTTCCATATTCTCTTGCTTACTAGGCCAGCAAAATTGGCCCTGAATGTGGTGGTATGTTTTGGTGAAACCCAGGTGCCCAGCGGTCACGTCATTGTGCATAGCACAGAGCACGTGTGTTCTCAAATTCTTAAGGACTACTAAGAGGAGGTGGGCACTATCAGCCGCATAATTATTTTTGTAGAGCAGGCCATCTTGGGACAACAAAGCCATTGCTACTAGTCGGCTGAGCAGCTGAGGCGAAGAGGGCATCCAGGCTGCGGTCGTTGCACTGCTCTTCCCGGAAGGTGGCCAGGTCGGAAAAAAGAATGTTGTTGATGGCGGCCAGAAACTCGCAGAAATTGTCAGTTGCAGTTGTCAGACATGCAGTTGTCAGACATGCAGTTGTTGGTAGAAGGAGCCTTGAAAGACAGTCAGTGTCCGCATGATGGCAGCCACCCTTGCAACGGACTGTAAAGTCAAATTCCTGCAAATGTAGCGCCCATCAAGCAAGACAGCCAGACGGGTCATGGAGATGAACCAACCAACCAACATAGTGAATGGTGATCAGTAACGATCGTAAAGCGGCACCTGCAGAGACTTGGGCAAAACTTATGGACTGCAAAAACGACAGCGAGGCACTCTTGCTCAGTGACAGTGTAATTCTGTTCAGCCTTGCTCATGGACAGCCGGCATTGGCAATGGCATGCTCGGTGTCACCAAAATGCTGGACAAGGATGACGCCGAGGCCAATTCCACTCGCATCAGTGTGCAATTCTGTTGTGGCTGAGGGGTCAAAATGACAAAGTATGGGTCTGGAAGAGAGCAGAAACTTCAGTTGACAAAACAAGGGATTGCAATTCACTGTCCAGGTGAAAGGCTTATCCTTGCACAGCAATGAAGTCGGAGGGTAGGCAGTATCGGCAAAGTTCGGCGCAAAATGTCAGAAGTGTGAGCAAAGACCCAAGAAACTCCGCAGCTCGCATTGTGACTGTGGTTGTTTTAAATCACTAACTGTAGTGACCTTTTGTGGGGCTGGTCACATACCCTGCTTGACCACTAGATGTCCAACTACTAGTGCCTCTCGTTGGCCAAGGTGACATTTCTTTTAGTTGAGGGTAAGGGCAGATTGGGGGGGGGGGGGGTTCAAGCCACGTCCAAACAACGTCAAGTCGATGGTTGTGCTCTACAAAAGTGCGGCCAAAAATGATGACAACGTCAAGGTAACACAAACAAATCTCCCATTTCAGGCCGCGCAGTACCGTGTCCACAAACCTTTCAAATGTCACAGGTGCATTGCAGAAACCAAACAGCATGACATTGAGTTCAAGCAAGCAGTGTGGGGTCACAAAAGCGATTTTCTCTTTGTCGGCTAAATGCATGAGTAGCCAGTAGCCAGTAGCCCGATCGGAGGGTCACAGATGAAAAGTAGGATGCGGAATGAAGACAGTCGATAACGTTTTCAATACGGGAAAGTGGATACACATCCTTTTTCATCACAGAATTGAGACGCCGGTAATCAACACAAAACCTCCAGGACCCATCATTCTTTTTCACGGGGATGACTGAAGCAGCTCAAGGGCTAGAGGCATCTTGGATGGCGCCCTTGACTAGCATGTTGTCGACCTGCTGAGCGATGATCTTGTGCTCCGATGTGGACACACGGTAAGGCTTCTGCATTGTGGGATGCACAGACCCCATGTCAATCCTGTGGCGAGCCTGCATAGTTGGAATGTTAACTTTGTTAGCGTTCTCAGTGAAAGCAAACAATGAAGCATGTTTAGTAATGACGCCGACCAGGACTTGACGTTCCTCTGAAGACAGTGACTTGTTGATAAGCTTTAGAAACTGCAGCAAGTTTCCAGGGCCACCAGGGCCAGCCCCGAGCGCTCGGGCTTTGTGCAACGTGTCATCAGTTAAAGCGTCTATGTTGAGACTAGGATAACTGGCACAGCCATCACTCTCTTTAGAAACTGTGCAGTCGGTCTGTGTCAGTAACCGTTTTGGAACTGATAACTGGAGTGTGCCTTCATAATAGGGTTTGGCACTCTTTAAAGAGGCGCAAAGTTGTAGGCGTCTACGGAGGCGGTGGTGATGGATGCTTCACCGAAGTCACAGGAAGAAAAATGCTCTTGAACCCAAGGAGTTGAGAGGGAAATAGCCTCATGTTGGTCAAGCTCTTCACGCACCACTCGCTGAATCAGTGACGTGAGGTCTGATGGAGCTGGGACCACGTCAACTCTACAACGTTAGTTGGTCAGGTGGCTGAATTTCGGTGTGATGCGCCGCGCTTTCAAGCCATCACTTACGGACTCCACACGGTCTTTTCCAATGCCAAACTGGTACGCATCCTCGGTGATCCCTTTTGAAGATGGCCAACTTTGTCCTCTTCTGTCATCTGAGGATCCAGGGCTTTGCACAACTTGAGCACTTCTTCGATGTACGTCGTGCAGGTTTCACCAGGAACTTTGGCTCACTGCATTAGCATTTGCTTTGCATGCTTCTTTTTAGCTGCCAGATATCCGAAGCATTTCTTAACTTCATCTACGAACTTCTCCCACATTGTCATGCTTTCTTCGTGATTTTCAAGCCACACAGATGTTCCTTTGAGGAAGAATGCAATGTTGTTCAGCTGGGCGGTAGCATTCCAGCCATTGAACCGACTGGCTCATTGGTAAAAGCTGAGCCATCTGTCCACGTCTTCCCCGGCTTTTCTGGCGAAGGTTCATTGCTTGATTTAGGGCTGCCATGGGACGCTAGAAGACAGCGGTGGGTTGTTGCTGTTGGAAGCCATTTATGGTGGCAGATCAGCAATTCGGTGACTTCGGCAAAGCTCCATGGATTGCGCCTCTGCAATCGGTTCGTCGTCGTTCTTCGGGGGCGCCATTGTTTTACCCTGCACCTTTCCCAAAAACTGTTATGATGGGATGCATTTATTTAAAGATGAATTGATGAAAAGGAGAGAATGGTTGCTGCGCAGACATCGAGCCGTTTCAAAGACAAGCGCACTTTGTCCTCTTTCTTCTTCTGTCCTTGCTGTCGCTTTAGCGTGACAATATAATTGAAAACTATGTTCATTAAGAGGAATTACTATAATCTTACTTAAACCACAGAGATGCATCTATGGCACTGGGAAATGTGAATTTTCCTTAAGTTGTATTAGCACCACAGATGCATCTGGGGCAGATTTGACATTTTGGGTTGGAGACATTTGTCTACTAATTAGTAATGTTTTGGATAACAATCATCAACAAAACTACTACAAATGGCTGAAACTTTAACATGAAGAAAAATTTTAATATTCTGTAAACAGCTGAATTTTGTAAAGATTTAATTGCAGTTTTTGTAGATCTTTCAGAATTTGCAAATTTCCCATAATTTGCATTTTTAAGATCTCACTCAGAGTTATATCGTGTTCATACCAAAGGAATAAGTGTGTATACCTTTGTACTTAAATGAATGTACAGTTTAAGGATAAATTTATTTATTCAACTTCACTTTTGAAACTTAGAAATACTGTGGAACCAGTCTTGCCAGGAGCCAAGCAAGATCAGGCATCGCAGAGCCCAGATAACACTAATACAAGGGAACCCATAGAACTGGAAGAAGAAAGCTCTGTTCCGGCCTCTACACCTGCAGCAGTGGAGACAAACAAGCTGCCTGACAACATGCTGAAGAAAGAAGGGGACGAAGGTAGTGACCATGATCGCAAGGAGTCTTCAGAAAAAATGCCCACTTTTGTGGAATGGAAGCAGAAGATGTTGGCAGAGCATGAGAAAGGTGGTAAGTGGAAATTTTGCTTGCGAAGACATGTTGAAATCTTGAACTACTGAAGCAGGGCTAGTTGGGAAAATGTCCTTATAGCATTGTTGCTCCACACTCACTTGCTTTGGCATTTTTGTTGATTCTCTGTGTCCAATGGCAGCTGCTCTCTGTACGTGAGTATTTAAAGGATTATAATGTTTATATGTGTTGACAAGAATGTAATTAGGTTCTCCCGCTATAGACACTTAAAAAAAAAGAACAAAGTTGCCATTTAATGTATGAGCCAACTCTCTTCTTATTGAGGCCTCGATTTTAACATCTGGATTTTGGGAAGAGTTGCCTTAAAGGTCTGATGTGAAATACCGTATCTACTTGCATAATGATCGCACATTTTTGTCAAAAAAATTGCCACAAATTCAGGGATTAGTTCATTACGCAGGTAAATTTCCTGCGAAAAGAAAAAAAAAAACATTTTCATCCCGCATTTGCTGCGGGATGACAACAGGTGAACAAACAGGCGGCTGCCGCTGTAACAGTGCAGGACACCAAAACAAAAATGTCGGCTGGCGGAGCAAGCCAAACGCGCCGAACACATTTTTTTTTTTCTTTTCGTGAGTACATTACGCACATTGAAACAGTTTCTTTCATATCAGTAATAAATAATATTGTTAATATTGGCAAGTCTGCGGCAATAACGTAGCCATGTCCACTTTTAGGGGACAGAAACAGAGATGGGCATGCTTAGCTGCCAATGACATAGAAACACATGGCGGGTATAATGTGGAAACTGCTGCATTTGTCTTCACTACTATCTTAATACGGCACGTTTCTGCTAAGGGTGGGCGAATACCTTAGCTGTGTTACAAGCGTCAGCGTGTGAATAGGGTACACTTTTAACGTAATGTAGGTATCATATTATTAGGATGTGTATACTTAGCTGCGATGTGATGATATATAATGTTAAAATTTTCATCATCATCGTCATGTTATTGGGCTATGCTCTATGCAGTTTACTGCAAAGTCTGAAGACTGTTTCAATTTTTCCCCCTTTAATTTTAAAGGGGAACAACTACCTGAAGTACGAAGTAGTCCACCTAAGAAAAAGCCAACCGGGAGCAAGAGCCGGCGTAACTATGCCTCCTACGAATGCGGTGCCAAGGTGCTCGCAACCAATGCAGAAGCTGATGGAGCAGGACGTGTCCTTAGTGAGCAGATGGATGAGTACATGCTCAACCCATGCAAAGCCAAGATTTGGTTCGTCATAGAGCTGTGTGAAATGATTCAAGTTTCTCAGGTACGAAGGAAGCCAGTTCTATTTCATACTATCAGACATTTACTGTGAGTTCTTAAAGGAGCCTTGACACAGTATTATGTATTGTTCTTAAATTCATTGAATCACTAGTGGAGGCCTTTGTGGGTATTATTTAGTACCAAGTTCTGACACTTTGCGTTTGCCCTGTAATTTACAAACATATATTGAAGATTGCACTTCCCAGTCAGTTGCAGTGACATCACTGCACATTTTTGCCCATTTCTGCCTATCGGATGTCAAATTAGTGGCTGGTGTCACTTAGGAGAGCAATTCTATCGGCTACATTCTATACTGTATTAAGAAAAGAGCACATCAATACCTCATGCAGGACCTTGTGGCACTAATTGAAAACAGGCACAAGACATCTACATCATAACCCGTCATGGTATATTAATTTTTGCAGGACAAGTTATAGGTGTCAGAGATTTAAATATTGCCTACCATCACTTCTCAACGAATTACACCTTTCTGACATATTTCCTAATTCACTTGTCCTTTGCTCATAGAGACACCAGTACCTTGACTGACTTTTTTCTTTAACTATTGTAAAAGTAGTAAATTTATGTATTTCACATTCTTTTTATTATATTTTGTTTAGCAAGCTGTGGTAGCTTTATGTTTACATTTTTCATGGTACTGTTAACACTTTTATTAGTTTTTTTTTTAAATTTCATTATTATAGTTTGTGTGCCTTACCTGTTCTTGCTGCTGTTGTTTTGAGTATGCTAACCAGGGGATGATTCCCCTCAAGCCCAATGTCTATGTTGTCTTTTTTGACTGGACCCACAAGACAGATGTATATGTGCACCCTGCATGCACTTATTGTGTGGTGGCTTGACAACGAGGCACTTAATTCTGGTAAACCAGTGCACCTCTTTGTCAAGATGTGTGAAGGGTGTGGCTGTGTTCTAGAAGATGCAACTAGTATTGTACCGAATGTAGGCCTCAAGCGTGCCACAATTATTGCAGAGGGTGCACTGGAATGAACCAAGGGCACGAATGAACCAGGTACAGAAAGAGATGTGAGAATGGTACTGACTTAAAGCTACTTGGCATAGACAAAATTTGTATTACTGGATGATGTAGCACCTAGTAAGGTGGAGCTTATGCCATAAACTAAGAGCTGTGGCTTGAGAGGAGGGACCTATGCATGACACTCTATGAAATAAAGTGTGTAATAGTTTTATACTAAACTCATAACATATGCATAAAAGCATTCATTATGCATGTGTTGTCACCAGCTTTGTATTTATTACCAAAGCCTGCCCTTCTTTTTTTCCGGGGTTGGGCAGGGGGCTGTGTGTTTCTGAAACCATTCTGAATGAAAGGGGAAGTATGGTAAAGAACCCTCAATTGTAATTTTTTTTTTTTACCCTCCCCTTACCAGGTTGACATAGCCAATTTTGAGCTGTTCTCTTCGATGCCTAAAGAGTTTGCAGTGCTGATGAGTGACAGGTATCCTACAAGGGACTGGACTCCACTTGGCATTTTCACAGCACTTGACCAGAAAGTGGTCCAGAGCTTTGAGCTCCATTCAGAAGCGTATGGAAAATACATCAAGGTAACTTTGGTGTCATTCTTGTTTTGGCACTGCCAAACTGAACCTACCTACATTGGACTTGGCCTAATAAAAAATAGTGCAGCGTCACCAGTGCTGTGATGCAATATTTCTGCAGTTAAAGTTGTTCTTAAGTTGGGTGATCGTGTACTGCAAGGGACAACACGAAACATCCAGGATGAGGCAGAGAGAGGGAGAGATAGCAACTGGGCATTTAGGCTTTTTTGTTCACTCAAGGCAGCGTGGCCTTATTGTTTCATCTGGTAAGCTGTTTACGAAGCCCTCAAACAGAGCAGTACACTGGACAACATATGTTTTCCAACTTCGTTTCTTTATCACTATAGTGCCAGAAAGACAGTCCACTAGTGCAGCTATGATTTGATCCATTTATTGCGCAAAGTGTTTGAACGGAGCAAGAAGAACGGCATCATACATACAGTGCCCATGGCCTTTGTACAGTAGGTTTAGTTCACAGCTCCATATTGTGCTCGGTTAACCAAGCTCTGCGTGTGTTGACTTCAGTAATATGCGTGCTTCCGTAAATATGTGACATTCTCTCTCATTTCAACAAAAAGGCAGGATGGGAGAAACCATCAAAAAAACATGAGACATTTTGGGTGTGGTATCATTGTGCTAGTCCAGACCATAACACAGCACAGTGAGGATGCGTCTTGTACAGACCTTTAGCGGCATGTCTTGTGTACTTTTCCCGCTGTAAATATCTTCAGTTGAGCTTTGTTTGTTCTTGTTGCATTATGTTTGTTTGCGTAAACATTTGTTGATTGTTCTTTGCCAGGCTGCAATAGGCAAGATTGAGGAGCAGCAGATTTGTGGGAAATTCTGCACAAAACTTGGATTCTTTACACAGACACACTAGCTGTTAAAAGCACCACTTGTCTTTAGGCAAGACTACAGCTTGCATTAGAGGAAATGCTTTAATGTTTGATTTCTTTTGATGATTAAAGCCTATCAGAAAAAAGCTTCTTTTAAAAATATATTCTCAAGGTGCCATATGTGTCCGGTTTCTTGCATAGTAAAAGGTAGTCAACAGGGGATATTAACTGGAGCTCATTAATTAAAGTTAAAGCAGCAGTGGGAAAGAAAGGACAGCAAGCTCTGAAAGGAACAGTTCTGGATGTTCCATCAAGACAACGCATCTGTTCACATGTCTCTACCTTTGGTTTCTTTTTTACCAAGAAATTGATGCCACTTGTTTGTTAACCTCCATAATTAGTATACTTAGCTCTATTATATTTCATTTTATTCCTGAAATTGAAATTGCCCATTTAAGTCTACTGATATCATTAAAAAAAAAACATTGGTGAAGCTGTGCCACATTACAAGAGTTCCAGGACTTTTATTCAGTGCCAGAGGTGCCAGATTCAGTAAATATACTGAAAAGGGTACCATCTGAAAGGTGACAATTTCTAGGTACTAATTGCACACAGCTAATATGACAGACTCTTTGTAGTTTAATAAGAGTCTGCATTAATGCAACTTTGGATCTTAGTTTTAGATAGCATTATTAAACAAGAGTTATAACTAACATTTAATTGTGAATGCTATTGTGTATATCAGATTTACATTACAAACTATATAAGCTACTCTATTAAGTCTTTGGTGGGCCTTGATGCAGGTTGAGTTGCTGAGCCGTTATGGATCGGAGCACTACTGCCCTCTGAGTCTGGTGCGTGTTTTTGGTACATCTATGATTGACGACTATGAACAGCTGGTTGAGAAGCCTCGGGATCCTAGTGCTCAGGACGATGATGAAGAAGAAGGTGAAAAACTACTTTGTTTTCTGTTTACAGCCACAAAGGAATCTTGTAAACAAGGTCATGTTTATTAACTACTACTGTTGAACACCATCTGTGGGAACTGTTCATTTCACGGTATTGCAAGACTTCTCATGTGCCCTGCCGATAGGTTATTTTATCAGAGCACAGCAGATGTTGGCACAGCAGCACCACGGTCCTGTTCTCGTTGAAAAAGTCTGTGCAATTAACAATTTTGAGAATGAATACTTCACCAAAACAGCACTTGCAGTGAGGTGTGCTACATGAGGAGGCAGGGTTGTACTACTAACTAAAGCGAAGATTTAATTGTTTTTGACAACCTGACAAGTGTCTGTTTTGCAGCGCTTAAGTTTGTTACTACAAGCAGTGCACACTGAAGTCTCTTGCTTCAGCATATTCTTCCATTAATCCTTTTGGATACCATTTCCCTTTTTTTTTGCTCCCACTCTAAACATTCTTTACGTGACCTGATAAGCCAAAATGACAAGGTTGGGAAAAACAAACATGGTTTATTTTTTTACAAGAGTGAACACAATTGTATACTAAGCATCTCAATAGTCATGAAACTGGCATAGGGATTTTAGTTGTGAAATAGGAAGAAGTGACTTTGCTTTTTGGTGAGGCACAGTAGCACCTGGAACTTCATGCAAAATATTCTGAACCAACCCTTGCATCCTTCACGATTCCATCTGGACGAATCTACTTGCTCCCCGAGCTTCAGCGTGTGTTAAATGGAATCATACTGGACATCTGGACCGGCCCATTGAACAATTTCTTTCCTGGATAAGTTCAGGTGCCAGGTCTTGAATTTCATGTGATGGTTTTCCACTCTTGCTTGCCCTTCCCACAGATGTGGTGAGTTCCTCGGCAACCTGTAGTTGGAAGTGCATCCAAGTCTTGGAGCTTTGTCCTCCATCCTCCTGGGCAATTCTTGATATACAGTAAAGAACTTTCCTATTTCTTCAGATGTGCTGACGTTTAGGGATGTCTGGATGCTGTGTAGGTTTGCCCTGCAATTTGCTGAAACAAATTTGGGCACATACCTTTCAAAGTAGTTGTATGGAGTACACGATTCATCTTGCTGTCAGTAAGGCTACAGAATTATGTCTTAGGCAGAGGGAAATATTGTTTCCTTCTCTATTGGAAGTTCCTTTGAACATTGTCTGAAGAAGATATTTCTTGCAGTAATGCATCCAACAGCTTGTTTTCATCTTTGCGGGCAGAATGCTGGAAATCATGCTTTTCCTGGCCAACCTCATCTTTAATTAATGATTTCTCTCCACCTTGTGTGTTTCCACAGAACTACCTATTACGTCAACCTCATCTTCATAGCTTTTACCAAAATCTGGCACGTTACCGTAAGCAATGTCCTTTCCACTCTGTCGTGAGATTTTTTCACGACAGATTGTGAGAGTTTGAGAGTTTTCCTTCTAAGATGTTGTGCAGGGTACACAAGATCTCTGAGAAAAAAGAAAAAAAAAAGAGCCATCGGACGCAGTCGGTTATCGCATGAACACAGGGGGGGGGGGGGGGATCACTACACACCCATTATCACACTTTGCACACATTTGTGACAATGCTATAATGCTGCTACTGCCAGAGTACTTATAAGAGCAAAGCAATATGCTTTGTTGTATGTACAGTCTGAAGAATTTCACATGTATGACAAAATTTGTAAATGTTGCAGGGCATTCTAGAAAAGCAGAAAATGTTTTTATTTGCGGTGACATGCTGGCGTTGCCACAGGCATGACCATGTGTTTGTTTTGGCACATATTTAATGCTTCTTTAGTAAGATGGTGCTGCAAACGTGTGGATTGCCACAGCAGAAGCACAAGATTCGGGTAAATTAAACAAAAATGCCTAATTTTGAATGAATCCACCATAATGAATGTATTTTTACAATGTGCACAGTCGTGTACATAACGATGCAAATTGTTGACAAAGCTTTTGATAAATCGAGCAGATTCAGTAAACAAAGTGTTAGTCACAAAAACATTCAGTAGAAGAAGGGTTAATAACAATTTTGCTTATAGGCGGCGGCTGTAAATCTTGCATGACACAACTGATTATGCAGGTTGCCTCTCTGACTTTCTGCACTGTGAAACTTTTGTTTGTTTCTTCTTTTTTTTCAACCAGCTTCAACTGAACGGTCTGCTTCCAAGAATGTTGTGGACAGGGCGAAAGATGTCGTGATCAGCCTCTTTAAAGTGCTCAGGAGAGACCAGGAAGGAGGTGATTTGTCTCATTTTTTGTCTCTACAATCTCTTCCACAACCTGCTCATTTTAGTTGGTTTATAGGGCATTCGCAGTTAAGCTTTAAGGAACCTTTATAGAAGAAAAGCTGCAGTTGCTTAAGTACTCTTGTGAAGCCAGGAGTACTTGGCTTTTTGTTGAGTTTAGAAGTAGTGTGTCGGGCTGCTTGGGTGCTATTGACAAGTTTCCTATGTTGTGAATTTATCAGAAAAGGTAATCAAGAATGAAAGCCATAAATTGCCTCAAGGTTTATATATATATATATATATATATATATATATATATATATATATATATATATATAAACGAACTTCAGCTGTAGTTGTATGATATGCAAGTGGTGCTTTCTAGTTTCAACTGCTGCTTCATTTCCATGTTCATTTGCAGAAGGTGCGGATTCTGTGGCAAGTGCTCCCTGCAAGGAGTGAGTTTTAAGCTTTCACTATTTTAATTGCCATGGCGGCCGCATTTTGATGGGGGCAAAATGCAAAAAAAAAAAAACACCCATGTACTTAGATTTAGGTGCACGTGGAAGAACCCCAGGTGGTCAAAATTTCCGGAGTCCCCCACTACGGCGTGCCTCATAATCAGAAAGTGGTTTTGGCACGTAAAACCCCATAATTCAATTCAATTATTTTCATTGAGAGTTGCATTATCCAATGTGCCCTTGAAGTGCACTTAGTATAAGCCTCATCAGTGAAAGCTAGAGGGGAATAGTTAGAAGGCTGTTAATGCCACATACAGTGCATTTCATTTAACTGGAACTCGGAAGTGAGCGAAAAAAGTGATTTGGCTAATTTTCATTGAATTGAATGATACAAATTTCATGAACAATTATTTTTTTTAAACATCTCGTGTGTTGATTTCACTGTAGTTAAAGAAAAGACATTATCATGATTTACTTTGAATGTCTCAGTTTTTTTTTTTTTTTTTCTTGAGGTATGTGCTCTTCTGTAGAAGGTTGCCCAAGGATTCCGCATAGCCCTTGTTTTCAAAATGGCACTACTGTCTTTAAACTGCATATCTTGCTGTTATGGTGCTAAACAGTAATATGCACTGTAACACTAATATCTGTGTCATCGTCACAAAAACGGAAGCTTTTAGTCAATTTAAAAGATTTTTATTTATTCAGAATGTCCTGCAGTGCCCTTAAAAACATTAAAACAGAAGGGGAAAACACACCTATAAAAGCTTATTGCCACTATAACAAGAAATATACATACATTGCATGGAAATAGCTAAAGAATGAACATAAGAAAGGGTTAACAGCAAATTCACAATTTCCTAAAAACATTGCCTTGAATACAAAGAAATACAGAAAAATTGAATGTAGACAAAGCGATTAAATATGGTCACCAATTCACAATTTCCATGATGGCCCTGTGGCTGTGACATTATGCTACTTAGCATGAGATTGCAGGTTCAATTCCCAGCTGCAGTAGCAAAATTCCAGTGGAGGCGGAATGCAAAAAATGCTCATGTACCATGTTCTGGGTGTACGTGAATGTGCCCCAGGTGGTCAAAATTAAACTGGAGCCCCCTACTACGATGTCCCTTGTAACCAAACAAATGCAGTTTTTTGGATGTTAAATCTTATAATTTCACTTTTTAAATCACAATTTCCTGCAACGTGGCTTTGACATGTGGCTTTTCAATCGATAATGCACTAATGTGATGTGTTCCATACTGCTTATAATTGGTGTTGTCCTTAGAATTTGTGCCAAGTTGATCCACCTTATGAACTTCCCAGCTACACTGTGTAAATTGCAACATGTGCCATATGGTAATTAGTTAAAAAATTTAATTAGTGAACTTTAGTAATGAGTCAATTATGCATTACAATTTCTTGTGCAAGTAATGCTCACCTCTTTGAGTAATCAAGCTGAAGGATTAGAATTGTGCCATATGCCACAGGCGATCTTTGAAAATCCTTGGCAATCTTTGTGGAAACACTCATTATGTTGTACTACATTGTTTTAGATTCACACTTTTGCAGATTCGGCACTTTTCTAGCTGAGTCCATCCTAAAAGAGCTTGAATGTGAGAAATGTTGCCGTGCAAGCGAGAATCAAATTCGATGAACCTGTGCTGTGCTGAAAAAGTAGGTTTTTACAAATTGTTACATTCTTTTCACTGCATTTTTTCATGATTGGCTCTTTATGCTGAAAAGGTTAAAAGAAACTGAAAAGATTAAAGCTGAATCCACTTGCCCATATTAATATGTTTCTATGGCACTTTATTTTACCGCAGCTGCTTTAAAATAGGCGTGTGGACAAATGAAATAACCATGTAAGCCTACTGATGAATCGGTGTTAATGCATGCATTTATTTATCACTGAAGAAGGCTGTTGCCTGCAATGGTGCCTTTTATATTCATGCTGAAGTTTTCAGTAATGTATTTTGTGGTTTATGCATGTTAGTAAAACACCTGAATACATGTCTAATGCAGACTGAGATTCAGGATCGGCAGCGCCAATCTTTTGACACCCCGCAGGGGCATCTGCGTAAGCAGGCTTTTGGTGTGTTGTGACACCACGTACTCGAGCACACATGGGTTGGACCCTCCTGTGTGTAGTCATGTGCAGCTTAGCAGTGTCTGGGGAAAGGAGGATCCTGGGGGTTGAGCCGACGCTGGGTGTTCGGACCTTTAAGGCCCCTCGGCGGAGGCAACACACCTCCTTGGCCTCTGCTTCACATAGACAGCACCTCCGGCCTGACCCGGACGGGAGAAATCGGCAGTCACCTTTTTCTATCCTCCTCTCCATCTTTCACTTTTATCTTCTTTCTCTCTACTCTCCTGTCTCTTCCTCCCTTCTTGTTTGTTCCTATCCTGGCGGCTAGGGTTAACCTTGTGTAGCTAACTACCCTGAGTTATGCCATATTGGGTAATAGCCGCAGTATACAGCTGGCGTGGGCAAGTCTTGCCTGAAAGTGCCTATCCCGTCTCCTCGTTGAGCTCTGCGGTGGACATAATTTTTAGGGCTAGTTCTTTTGCTTCAATCGATCGCCCTCCTAACAAGAAGGGGCGCACCGATGTCACTGCTCAGTTCTTTGTGAAAAACAAAAACAACTTTCCTAGATTACATGTTATGCATAGCGAGCACTCAGAAATTACTGCACAGCATGTCTCTCCTTTCAATGTTATGAGGAGCCTAAGCTACGCCATTGGACAAGGATATAAAATAAAGAAACTAGCAAATGCGGACCTTCTTTTAGAATTGCTGTACCAACATCAGTATAAGAAATTTTCAGGAGTAACAGCCTTTGGGGACATTCTCATAGCTATCAGCCCTCACCGATCACTGAATACCGTTCGTGGCATCATTTCTGATGATGACCTAAAAAAGTATGTGACTGAAGAAGAACTGCTAAATGGACTCAAAGAACAAAATGTCACAAATGTGTACAGAATAAAAATCAGACAAGAAAACAAGGAAATCAAAACAAAGCACTTCGTCCTAACGTTTTCATTGAGCATACTACCTGACTCTGTGGAGGTAGGCTACACCAAACTGAAACTTCAACCGTACATACCCAACCTGTGATGCTGTTTCAAATGCCAAAGGTACGACCACGGCTCACAGAACTGCCGGGGCCGAACCACATGCACTAAGTGTGTTTCCCATGACTACCCTTCAGACAACTGCGAAGTTGAATTGCACCTCTGTATAAACTGAGAGGGCAGTCATCCTGCTTCCTCGCGTGACTGCCTAACATGGAAACAAGAAAAAGAAAATGTCACTCTCAGGGAAGCACGGAAGCGACTTTCGTTGGTCCAAAACAAAAACTTTTCCGTTGTGCTGCAACAGGGCACGGAAAAACAGCGGCCTTCAAAGCGTGCCCAGGTCACACACAGTGAGGCTTGGGCAGAGCCTCCTGCACCCACAGTGGACGCAGCTAGCATTGCGCCACTCCCTCGAAAGTAGGCTGTGCGGACCCCCAGCTCAGCAGGCCCCAAGGCCTCTCCCTACACGGCGAGGCCCAACTTGAACATACCCGTGCATCCAGCATGGACATCCAGTGTACCGTATTTACACGATTGTACCTAAGTCGACTCAAATGTAAGTCGACCCCCCCATATCGCGTGATGGGAAAAAAAAAAAAAAGGAGAGCATATCCAAGGGCGCATTCGATGACGAAAATTTATTAGTAGCTGACATGGTCACTGGACTACTCGCCTTCACTAGTGCTGCCATCGTCATCGTTGCTACCGTCCCACAGCGCATCGTTGTCCCGCGAAATTTCACATTTGGCAAACGACCACACCACGACATCTTGTGGAACAGCAGCCCACGCCAAATGCACCCAACCACACGCAACCGTCGGGGACGTTCTTTTGACAGGTCCGGCTGGCGTAATTTCGCGGCCTTCTGCCGCCAGCCACTCGTACTCATGGCGGAGCAGGTCCTTAAAAGGCAAAAATCCAGGCTTGTTTCATGACCATGTCGCACTTCACTGGCAGTGACCGATCACACATTTCAGTGACGTACGCCGCAAGCTTGGCCTACAGCTTCCGAAAGCGTCCAGACTTCGGCACGTGGGAAATTCCTCACTTGCCGTCACAGGTGAAAATTTCGCTTTGCTGCAGTCGCCACTCCCGCACCACCCGTTCAGAATAATCGAACTTACGGCCCGCTGCGCATTGATTTATTTCTTCGGCGTAAAGGATGGCAGCCCTCTTGAATGCGGCTGTGAACGAGTGCCGAATGATTAGTGGGCCTGGAGCACTCATGACGACTGAGGAAGAATAGAAGTAGCACGTAGCCAGCAGTCGAGTGGAACGTGTCAAACCAATGCTTTTCGTCGGAAAGCTAAGCGCAACAGGCAAAGAGAAACCCATGAGCGGTGTCTGCTTTTCCATGAACTACCGATACTCCCCGCAAGCGCTGCCGTTCTGAGGGTGCCGCCGCAAATGAAACAGTGGCGCTTCCATAAACTATTGACACCCCCTCATGAGTGTTGTGTGCACTATAAACTCTCAAAAATGTTGAAAAACCCTTCTGAAAAGCAAACAAACACGCGGGATAGTGAAAAGCTATGGGTAGGGCCATAGAGCAAACATAAAATTGTAACTACGTTGTAGCTCCCATTGGTCTAGCTTTTTTGGCAGTGCCATGTTTTGGTTTCGATTGTGAGTCAACCCCCCAGTTCAGATTTTCAAATTTTCAATCAAGAAATGCCAGCCTAGAACAAATAGTCTCAAATAATCTCAGCATAGACAAACTTAATGAAGCTTTCACAATCTGTATTATTGACGCTGCACACCTAGCTATACCTCAGTCCTCTGGAGTAGTAAAACAACATCAAAGTTTGGTATACACAAGAATGTGGAGAAGCAAAACAAAGAAAAGAACAAAACAAAGCATAGGAAATTTTCTCCGACACCCAACAGCAGAAAATTTTATAAATTTAAAAAAAGCAAGAGCGAAAGCCAGATATATCCGCTGCAGTGCCGAGAAGTCTTTGTGGCAAAGCTACATGCTGTATAAACAGCTCAACCACATCAAAAGAAATGTGGGAGAAGGTATGAAAGCTAAATAACAGCTACTCCCCATTCACAGTTTCTCTTCACATAGCCCCTGGTATACAGAAAAGTACAGAAGAACAGGCCAACATATTGGGTGAATATTTCTCAGTAGCTTCCAGTACATCACACTATGCAGAATCATCTCTAAAATTCAAAACTACAGCTGAGAAACAGACTACCAATAGATGGCAGTAGAAATGAACCTTACAATACTTTAATTACAGTTCAAGAAATCCACAGAGTACCCTCTGCTGCTAAACAGACTGCACCTGACCCCGATAAAATACATTAACAAATGCTAAGCAATCTCTCTGAACCTGCTGTAAAAGCCCTTCTAAGTTTTTTAACAAAGTTTGGGTATCAGGAAAAATACCCGAAGCCCGGAAGAAAGCTATTATCATTCCGATTTTGAAACCTGAAAAACTACCAACCTCCCCCGGTAGCTATAGGCCTATAGCCCTCACCAGCTGTCTTGCGAAGTCCTTTGAAAGTGTCTTGAATATTAGATTAACCTTTGCGCTAGAAGCTCGTGAGCTTCTTGATAGTCATCAATGTGGTTTTAAAAAGACATCCTCCACTAATGACCATCTAGTTCATCTTGAAAATACGGTCCGAGAAGCTTTTATGCACAAACAACACTGTCTTGCTGTCTTTTTTTATTTAAAGAAGGCATATGACACAATCTGAAGGTTTGGGATTCTTAAAGATCTGGCCAAGCTTGGCATCCACGGCAGGATGTTGAACTGCCTAAAGGACTTCTTGTCTAACCGTTCGTTCCATGTAGGCCTAGGCTCAACCCTTTCAAAGAATTTCGTTCAGGAAAATCGAGTACCTTAGGGGTGTATTTTAAGCACGACACTCATTGCTATAAAAATTAATTCTATTAGCAAAATAAGCCCAAAATCCATCATGTATTCAATCTACCTCGATGATCTTCAGATAGCCTGCCCGTCATCCAACGTATCAGCATGCGAAAGACAAGTACGGCTAACAATAAATAAACTAACAACATGGGCAGACACAGAAAACAGTGGCCATTCTTTTCTCACTCAAACGAGGTGTACGGACAGACCCCACCCTACACCTGAACGAAACCGAATTACCTGTCGAAAACGAGCACAAATTTCTAGGTATAACTTTTGACAAGAAACTCACCTTCTTTCCACAGATCAGTGCGCCGAAAAAGAAAGCATCTCGGTCTCTGAACATACTTTTTCATGCAAACACCGAGGTTCTGTAAGGGTATGCCTTCTACAAATTTATCGTTCTGTTATACGCTCCGGCTTAGACTATGGGTCTGTAGTGTATGGTTCAGCAAGGAAGTCATACTTGAACCGCCTGGACCCAGTACACAATTTAGGTTTGCGTCTTTCAACTGGTGCATACAGGAAGTCGCCTATAAACAGTCTGTATGTAGAAACCAATGGACCACCACTTTCAGATAGAAGAACCAGCTTACATGCTCATACATACTAAAAATTTGTTCACTGCAGTGTTGTAATCGCACCGCTGGCACGAGTTGTTGGGAACTCGGCGCTGACGCCCGTTGTTGCACCTGGGTCGCAAGCCCCAAGGGTAGCGTTGGCCTGGCGGCCTGGGGTACAACTGGAAGCATCCGAAGGTCCCGGCAAAGCATGAGTCGACTGGTAACAACAAAACAACTTGTTTATTCTAACATCGCAAAGAGTTGGCGGTCAGGTTGACCGAAGTAGAGAGACGGGAGTGCACGTTACTCAACAGAAGAAATCGGAGCCTCTTGGCGTCCGGGGGCAGCTGCTTTTATACTCTCGCAGTTGAGGGCAAGAAGGAACCCCTCTATAGACGAGCACGTGACTGTGCCGCTCGGGCACAATGGGATAAGGTGGCGCAGCCGTCGTGCCGGCGCCGCTGGGGCACAATGGGAAGAGAAGGTGGCTCATACGTCGTGTCGGCGCCGGTCAGACCCCCTCGCTTCACAGTTGGGGGGGAGCTCCTCTCCCCGGCTGCCGCGCTTCGACAAGCGTGGGCACCAACATGCACATACACACACACACGCACATGAAGACACGTGGCATTAGAACAGGCCTGGACGCGCTTGGCGGGGAGGCGTAGCGGCGGCGCCGAACGGGCCAAAATGTCTGCCGCTTTGAACGAAGCCCCGGCGTCCGTTGCATCCGCGCCGGCTTTACCGCACGTCGTAGGCGAAACGTAACAGACCGCCCCGCCGGGGGAAGGAGATCCCGATGGTCAGGGGACTGCATCCGCTGTCCGGAGGGATGTCGCTCGATGATGCTCATAACCGAAGTCGGGCGTCCCTCGACGTTTCTTGAGCGCAGCGCACAGAGAAGGCCTCGTTCTCTCGTTCAGGTTCGCACGGGACACTGCAAAGTGACTTCGGGAGAGTTCATATTTTTGTTCTCGTTCCCGGCAAGCGTTAGAACTACGCTGAAACTCAACCGCTTAGTCAGCAAGCATGGCACAATCCTCACTAAGCCCTGCCAGGCTCTTTCCCCTTCTATACCACTGCCTAGTTCCTTACAGTAGTCTAGCAGCACTCAGAACGCGTCCACAAATTGGAAAATTGCACTAGAAAGCATGTCATCACTTTGAAACACTAAACAAAAGCAATATGTTAAAAATCCTGCCTCAGGAAGAAAAACATCAGTAACAAACAATTTTGAGGCTGATTCCTACGTTAGGGGCTTCGACTTAAGCCATCGGCGTTACCGTTGAGACTCCCCTTTTTGTAACGCACCTCAAAGGAATATTGTTGCAAAGCGAGGCTCCAGCGCAGGAGGCGGCCATTTTTGGGAGAGATGGTTTGCAGCCATTGGAGAGGGCAGTGATCCGTCTCAATGATAAACCTCGAGCCGGCTAGATAGCATGACAATTTCTGAACGGCCCACACGAGACACGCACACTCTTTCTCGGTGGCGCTATACGCCTGCTCACGACTGGTCAGCTTACGACTAGCATACAGGACGGGGTGTTCTACTTCTCCATTTTCCCGTTGGCACAGTACAACGCCCATGCCTCGCTCACTAGCATCGCACTGAACAACGAACCCTTTTGTATAGTCTGGTGATCGTAGCACAGGCTGGCTTGTTAGGGCACTCTTTAGGGCGCTAAAAGCTCTTTCCTTTGTCTCGTCCCATACGACTGTTTGGGGCTCTGTTTTTCTTAGAGCATCCGTCAGGGGAGCCGCGATATCAGAGTACCTGGGGATGTACCTCTGATAGTAGCCGGCGACACCTAAGAACGACCGAATATCGGTCTTCGTGCGCGGTTGCGGGAAGTCTCGCACAGCGGCCACCTTTATTTCAGAGGGGCGGCGACGACCCTGACCAATCACGTGACCGAGGTAGACAACCTCGGCCTGTGCTAACTGGCACTTAGGAGCCTTGACTGTCAAGCCCGCTTCGCGCAGGCGGGTTAGCACTGCCCGCAAGTGTGCCATATGCTCAGACCAGGATGCGGAGAATATCGCTACGTCGTCTAGATACGGTAAAGCGAATTCTTGCTGTCCCCGCAACACTTTATCCATGAGGCTTGAAAAACAGTATGGCGCGTTCTTCAAACCAAAACTCAACACTTTAGGACGGAATGTTCCCATTGGTGAAATGAACGCCGCATACCTACTAGCCTCTTCTGTAAGTGGAACCTGCCAATAACCCCTGACAAGATCTAGGGTGGAAATAAACTGAGCGCTACTAACTTTCTCAAGGCGCTCCTCGATGTTAGGGATCGGATAAATTTGATCCTTAGTGATGGAATTAAGCCTGCGGTAGTCGACGCAAGGACGAGGTTCCTTGCCCGGTACCTCTACTAAAATCAAAGGGGAGGTATAATCACTCTCACCTGCCTCAATAACACCGAGCTGTAGCATTTTCTTTACCTCAGCCTCCATAATATCGCTCTGGCGGGGTGACACCCGGTACGCCTTGGATCGTACTGGCTCTGGGGAGGTAAGTTCTATATCATGAATAAGTACAGAAGTCCTACCAGGCCTCTTAGAGAACAGACCTTGAAACTCTTGTAAGAGCTGGCGTAGTTCGGTTTTCTGCTCAGGCGACAGCGGTGCTTTACTGATAAGGTCACTAATGACTTGACCGGTGTCTTCCCTGTTCGTCACTGAGCCTAGTCCCGGAAGCTCGACCGGAAGCTCTTCAGGAACGTTTACCATCATGCACACCACTGCTTCCCTTTGTCTATAAGGTTTGAGCAGATTACAGTGGTAAACTTGCTGTGCTTTCCGCTTTCCTGGCAGACTCACCACGTAGTTAACGTCCGACAGTTTCTGAACAATTCGTGCTGGGCCCTCCCACTGCACGTCTAGTTTGTTGTTTAGCGATGTGCGCAATATCATGACCTCATCGCCCACCTCAAAACGACGGGCCCTGGCGGTCCGATCATAATAAACCTTGGCCCTCTGCTGGGCCTTTGCCATTGCTTCACCTGACAACTCCTGTGCCCTTCTTAAGCGTTCGAGGAGCTTAAGCACGTACTCCACCACGACTGGGTCGTCGCCCCTGCCTTCCCACGATTCACGAAGCATGCGAAGCGGAGATCGCAGCGAGCGACCGTACACCAGCTCAGCTGGCGAAAACCCCGTAGCCGCATGCGGCGCGGTCCGTAATGCAAACATCACCCCAGGCAGACACAGCTCCCAGTCAGTTTGATGTTCAAAACACAAGGCTCTCAACACGCGCTTCATGACGGAGTGGAGCTTCTCAACGGAATTCGACTGTGGGTGGTACACTGAGCTGTGTAACAGCTTTACCCCACACCTTTCGAGAAAAGTTGTCGTCAAAGCGCTAGTAAACTCTGTGCCCTGATCTGATTGGATTTCCGCAGGAAAACCAACTCGCGCAAATATGGACAGTAGTGCATTGACTATCTCAACTGAGCTGAGTTCTTTAAGCGGCACTGCTTCAGGGAACTTTGTCGCTGGGCAGATCACAGTCAAAATGTGTCTGTACCCCGTGGCTGTTACCGGCAGAGGTCCCACTGTATCAATAACGAGCCGTCTAAAAGGCTCCGTAATGATAGGTACCAATCTCAACGGCGCCCTTGATTTGTCCCCTGGTTTGCCCACCCGCTGACAGGTGTCACATGTCCTCACGAAGTGGTCTGCGTCCCGAAAACACCCTGGCCAATAGTACTCTTGCAAGAGACGGTCCTTAGTTTTCTTAACTCCTAGGTGTCCGGACAACGAACCCCCGTGCGACAAGCGCAACAGATCCTGACGGTAGCACTGAGGCACGATCAGCTGATCGAACTCCACTCCCCTGCGGTCTAGATACTTCCGGTACAGGACCCCACCTCTTTCCACAAAGCGAGCATTTTTCTTGGCGATACCTTCCTTGATAATGCAGCGTATGTTTTCTAGGCTGCCATCCTTCTTTTGCTCGGCTATCAAAGCCGACCGGCTGACTTTTAGCAACCTATTAAGTCCGTCTGACGTAGGCGCGATGAGCAAATCTGTAGATAGCTCTTCTAACTTTCCCACATCGGGAATTTCCTCTCCAGTATCTGGTGCCTTTAACGTTACAGACTCAATTTTATTCAGTTCGGGCGTGCTCTGAATATCGGCTTGCTGCGCCTCTGACCCTTTTTCATTGTTTGATAACGTCGGCCCCGCAACTACCGCCTTTGCAGCGAGCTCCCGAACCTTCGATCTGGTTAAGGCCTGAACGCTAGCCTCACCAAACAAAAGCCCCTTCTCGCGCAGGAGGTGATCGGACCTGTTCGAAAATAGGTACGGGTACTGGGGGGGCAGCATAGATGACACTGCGGCCTCCGTCTCAAGCGCTCCGAATGGTCCTTCAATAAGCACTTTTGCTACGGGCAGACACACGCTATGAGCTTCCACGGCTTGCTTGATCCATGCGCACTCGCCCGTGAACATATGGGGTTCTACGTAAGAGGGGTGAACTACATCCATTGTAGCTGCGGAATCGCGAAGCACTCGGCACTCTTTCCCGTTCACGAGGAGGTCTCGCATGTAAGGCTCGAGAAGCTTCATGTTCTCGTCAGTGCTGCATATTGACAAAAACACAACTTTTGGTTTTGTTTCCGGACACTGCGCCGAAAAGTGACCCGGCTTCTGGCACGTATAACAAACGCGCGCTTGCCTCGTCTCGAACCGCTTTCTGCGTTCGGCTTCGGTTGCCGCCGTCTCCTTTCGTTCGTTTTGCCGCCGTCTCCGCCGTCTCCTTTCATCCGCACTAAGCGTGTTCCCCTTTGCTCTCATGGGTGTGAACTTCGGCCTCTCAAACTTCGAGCCAAATTCACCCTTTTGACCGTCCTTAGCTCCGCGAGCCCGACGCGTCACAAACTCCTCGGCTAGCTCAGTGGCTTTAGCCACCGTACAAACGTCTGGCCTATCCAAGACCCAGTACCGCACGTTCTCAGGTAACAGACTATAAAACTGTTCCAGCCCGAAGCACTGCAGAACTTTATCGTGGTCACCAAACGCTTTCTCTTCTTTGAGCCACTCCTGCATGTTTGACATAAGCCTGTAGGCAAACTCTGTATATGACTCACTTTTGCCTTTCTCATTTTCCCGAAACTTCCGACGGAACGCCTCCGCTGACAGCCTGTACTTTTTTAGCAGACTCGATTTCACTTTGTCGAAATCCTCTGCCTCCTCTCTATTCAAGCGAGCGACTACGTCGGCCGCCTCGTCGGGTAACAAAGTGAGCAAGCGCTGTGGCCACGTTTCCCGAGAGAACCCCTGCTTCTCGCACGTTCGCTCAAAGTTAACCAGGAACAAACCAATGTCCTCTCCAAGCTTAAACGGCCGCATCAGGTCAGTCATTTTGAACAATACTCGTTCTCCTGCACCGTGTGCCTGACTTCCATTACGAGCGCGTTCCATCTCTACCTCAAGACGCTTCATTTCCAAAGCGTGGTCGCGCTCTTGTTGCTCTCGCTCTTTCTGTTCTTTACGTTCACGCTCTTCTTTTTCTTTCTGTTCTTTAATTTCGCGCTCCTGTCTTTTTGCCGTCTCCCTCTCCTCAATGGTCTCAAGGCATTCCGACAGCTCGTCATCCTCAGCTTCTAACTCAAGAATAGCCCTTAGCAGTTCAGGTTTTCTGAGTTTGTCTGAGACATCCAGACCCAACTCTCTTGCAAGCTCCAGCAATTTCGGTTTGCGCAACGACTTCAAATCCATGGCTGCTCTGAATGCTGCTTTCTCTACTGCCTATTATTGTCTTGCCGCAAACTAACCCGGCAGCAACGACAACCACAATTACCAGCTCTGTTTCTGACACTAACAAAAGCCTGGCAAAACTCAGAAGAAGAAAGTCCCGCACTCACCAAACCTCGCAGCCAAGAATTCAGCGCAGTCGTTCCGCTGCAGGCAACCAGTCATCACACAGGGCTCGTTGCACTGCTCCCGGATGGTCGTTGTGCTGCTCAGCATACAGTCAACTGCATATCTTCGCTGCTGGCCTCCGTTGTCGCGATCCCACCACTGGCAGACAGTTGTTGTAATCGCACCGCTGGCACGAGTTGTTGGGAACTCGGCGCTGACGCCCGTTGTTGCACCTGGGTCGCAAGCACCAAGGGTAGCGTTGGCCTGGCGGCCTGGGGTACAACTGGAAGCATCCGAAGGTCCCGGCAAAGCATGAGTCGACTGGTAACAACAAAACAACTTGTTTATTCTAACATCGCAAAGAGTTGGCAGTCAGGTTGACCGAAGTAGAGAGACGGGAGTGCACGTTACTCAACAGAAGAAATCGGAGCCTCTTGGCGTCCGGGGGCAGCTGCTTTTATACTCTCGCAGTTGAGGGCAAGAAGGAACCCCTCTATAGACGAGCACGTGACTGTGCCGCTCGGGCACAATGGGATAAGGTGGCGCAGCCGTCGTGCCGGCGCCGCTGGGGCACAATGGGAAGAGAAGGTGGCTCATACGTCGTGTCGGCGCCGGTCAGACCCCCTCGCTTCACAGTTGGGGGGGAGCTCCTCTCCCCGGCTGCCGCGCTTCGACAAGCGTGGGCACCAACATGCACATACACACACACACGCACATGAAGACACGTGGCATTAGAACAGGCCTGGACGCGCTTGGCGGGGAGGCGTAGCGGCGGCGCCGAACGGGCCAAAATGTCTGCCGCTTTGAACGAAGCCCCGGCGTCCGTTGCATCCGCGCCGGCTTTACCGCGCGTCGTAGGCGAAACGTAACAGCAGAAACATACTGTATTTACACAATTGTAAGTCGACTCAAATGTAAGTCGACCCCCCCATATCGCGGTGACAGGAAAAAAAAAGAAAAGCATACCCAAGAATGCATTCGATAACGAAAATTTATTGGTAGCTGGCATGGTCACTGGAATACTCGTCCTCACTAGTGCTGCCATCGTCATCGCTGCTAGGGGCCCACAGCGCGTCGTCGTCCAGTGAAATTCCACATTTGGCAAACGACCGCGCCACGACATCTTGTGGAACAGCAGCCCTCGCCGAATGCACTCACCCACACGCAGCCATCAGGGGGGCCCTTTTGACAGGTCCAGTTCATGGTCTCCTGTTGCCAGCCACTCGTTGTACTCATGGTGGAGCAGGTCCTTAAAAGGCGAAGATCCAGGCTTGTTTCATGACCATGTCGCACTTCACTGGCAGAGACCGATCACACATTTCAGTGACGTACGCCACAAGCTTGGCCTACAGCTCCGTAAAGCGTCCAGACTTCGGCCCGTGGGAAATTCTTCACTTGCCGTCACAGGTGAAAATTTTGCTTGGCTGCAGTCGCCACTCTCGCACCACCTGTTCAGAAATATCGAACTTGCGGCCCGCTGAACAATGATTTGATTCTTCGGTGTAAAAGGATGGCAGCCCTCTTAAACGCTGCTGTGAGCGAGCACCGAATGTTTAGTGGGCCTGGGCACTTATGATGACTGAGGAAGCATGGAAGTAGCATGTAGCCGGCGCATAGAAGCCGGCAGTCAAGTCAAACGCGTCGAACTGAGAGCTACAGGAAAGCAGAAACACGTGAGCGGTGTCTGCTTTTCCATTAACTATCAATACTCCCCGCAAGCGCCACTGTTCTAAGGGTGCCGCTGCGAATGGAACAGCGGCACTTCCATCAACTATGGACACTCCCTCCCATGAGTGTTGTGTGCACTGTAAAACTCTCAAGCATGTTGAAAAACCCTTCCAAAAAGCGAACGAATGCACAGGATAGCGAAAAGCTATGGGTAAGGCCATAGAGCAAACATAAAATTTTAATTACGTTGTAGCTCCCCTGATATCTCGTTGGTCTAGCTCTTTTGGCGGTGCCATGTTTTCGTCTCGTTTGTAAGTCGACCCCCCCACTTCAGATTTTCAAATTTAAAAAATAGGTTGACTTACAATCGTGTAAATACGGTATCTGTTACCCAATAGTTACAAGGTGCCTGTCACGAACACTGTTTACCAACAAACTCCAAGCAATAAGACCACTCTTTCTCCGCTTTAAGGAGAGATACAAAGAATTAGACATAACAGGCACATTGCCTCAGATAGTCCGGAAACCCGATCCACTCCCGCCTTGTTATTGCTAAAGCCCCTACATCCACGCGCCACCGCCGCTTTCTTAAGTAGCAACAACCTTTGTTGTGCGCCGCCTTTTCCCCTCACACCAAATCCGGTTCCGGTATTTCCGGTTCCGGCATTTCCGGTTTAAAAATTTCCAGTTCCGGCGTTTCCGTTTCCTGGAGTTGCGCTGCGGGAATTACCGCGTTGACTGCCGTTGGACGATGGTGAGACGCCCGCGCGTGCTTGGCACAGCTGTGGCAGTCACCATAAGAAGAATGCAAAGGGGACAAGCTGTGTATTCCGCTGAAGTAGTAGTTCGCGGTCGCTGTTTTCAAAATGCACGAAAAACGGCAGTGGTCTCCAAGCGCCTAGGCACTACATTCCACTGTACATTGTCGCTCGTGCAACAACCCGTCGCAGGTTGACGCGAAGCAGCGAACACGAGCAGATCGCTGGTTACAATAGGCGGTGGTTCTTGACTGGAATCGCATTCACAGTTTCAACCGCAGCTCGTGCAATTAAAGCCTTTTTAGCAACACAAAAGTAAACAACGCTAAAGAACAAAGCGTCACTTCCACTCGTAACAGGAAGCTGCAGCTACGTAAGTTCCGCTTGCCGCCGGAAGCTAAGGGGGTGAGTGGGAGAGGCGCGTGGAAGAGGAGGGCAGCTTGGCGGTACTTAACCTGGTCGGCAGAAACGTGTATGGAGGGGCTTTAGTTATTGCCAGCCTTCAGTGTGCGACTTCACATTAACACATTTTCAGAAAAAACAAACACCACATGAACATATATTACAAGATTATTTAGCACTAAATGAAAAATATGCAGAATATACAGCGTTTTATACCAGTGGTTCCAAATCAGCAGTCTACATTGGAAGTGCTGCGATACAAATCAATTAGGAAAAACCGGTACGCCTACCTCGGTGTGCATCCATTTTTACTGCGGAGTGTTACGCAGTCTCTTTGGCCGTAGAAAAAATAATAAATGAGAACTTTGAGAACAGCATCATTTACGCAGATTCACTAAGCGTACTAACAGAACTTCACCCAAGAAATGCAATTGCACCGTTAATTGGCGATATCCTACATAACGTAAGAAGAGACACAAGACAAAGACACAACATAAAATTTTGCTGGGTGCCGAGCCACGTCGAAATCTGTGGAAATGAGAAAGCAGATGAATGTGCAGTGAAAGCTCGAGATAAATAACTAATCAAAGCAAAAATTCCTTACAAAAATTGCATGAAATTAGTACATCATAAACTGAGAAATAAATGGCAGACAACATGGAAAAATGAAGTAAACAATAAACTACACCTAGTAAAACCTGTCATACAAGAATGGAAGTCATGCTCACACTGAAAACGCTTCATCGAAGCCATTTTATGTCGCCTTCACATTGGACACAAGCAGTGGCGTAGCAACAGGGGGGGGCCGGGGGGCCGTAGGCCCTGGGTGCAAGGGGCCAGGGGCGGGGGGGGGGGGGGTGGGGGAGTCATATACGTCTGAAGACACCCCTTTATCCGCCGGCTACACCCGGTGGGGGGGGGGGGGGTGACAGAAGACCTATGGGCCCCGGGTGCCAGACGACCTAGCTACGCCACTGGACACAAGCACCTTACGCACAACTTCCTTCTGACAAAACAAGACAAGCCAGTTTGTGAAAAATGTGGCAACGAACTTACCGTAAACCACATCTTATTATCATGCGTGAAACTCTATTTGATAACTTGTCGTTTCCAGAAAGCCGGCCCCTTGTGGCACACTAGCATCTTCGTGTGTTTAGAACGTTCAGCCACGCGGAGATCAGTAAAGCTGTTTGCGTCGTCTATACCAGCTTTAGCCACAGTGGTTCTTGAAACACTGAGAAAGAATATTTTGTTTTGCAATGAACATATTCTATTTCACCCAACATTGATTTGAGGCGAAGATGCAGTTGTCAATATGACACATGTCATGAGCTTTTTAAGGGAAGCTGGTGTCCTTGAAAAACTCTAAATTCTGACCCTACGCTCTGCTTTATATTATGATACACCTCATCCACCTTCTCACATTTGAGAAGGGATCCTCCGAGTCCTTGGGATCCTCCGAGTCCTTGGGATCCTCCGAGTCCTTGTCCATACAAGAGCTGTCGCTGAGGTGATCCAACTTTTTAAAATAATTTTTACCTTGTGTTTGGCACACGGTAGCCTAAGTTACTTATGTGCCATTAAACCCAATACAACACAACACAACACAGTCTTTTGACACCTGTTGTTTAGGGTACCATAAGTATTTTTTATGATATTTCAGTATAAGCTCGCTCATACGTTTTGAAAAACAGAAACATGAGAAAAAACATACTAACTGGGAAAACCTATGATCCAAACTAACTAAAAAAAATTGACAGACTCTACTCTTGTTGACATCTACATAATGCGAAGCGTCGTGTGGATTGTTGTGGCACGAGATGCCGATGTGCGTCATGCTGGTGGTGCTCCAGCAGCCCGAGACACGTTTTGTTGTTTTCTTATTGTGTGTTGTTTTAAGAGGGCGATGGGAAACCGAAACAATATCGAGCTGGTCAGTGATGCCAGATGCTGCCGAAGCGAAGCGCGATGGCCACATCGCGCCCCCTGCAGCAGGGAATGGCGGCGCATTTGGATTATCGCCTACTAAAAACGTGCAGTACGCTACCAATGGCACTACGCACTACGCGCTGTAAAACAGAGAGGTGAAGATGCTTATCGCATAGGTTTGACGTCAAAAGCTGGGAATGCAGCGTGCAACGACCCAGGCGGAGATTTGCTGGTACCAGAATAAGAAACTGCATGCCATTGTTTTTGATGTGAGATGGGCGGCTATATACTGTTCTTAATCATGCGTGCCTCGCACCTTTTCTTGTTTACATTGGATCTAGTGGCCAGAAAACATATCATACAATTGCAGTTTGGCGATGTACTGAATGTTGATGCTGTAAAATCCTGTTTTCCGATAACGTATGAACTGGTAATAAAGGAACGTAACTTTGTTGGGTCATCTTTTTTTTTCTCTATTACGAAAGTGGGTGCTGGAAAAATGCACATAACGCAAACGTATCAACGAGGTTCTACTGTACATTGTTTCAGCTGCCTGTGACTTCTGTGGCTTGGGTTTATGTTATAGCTTTCCTGTGTCACTAATATTGTGCAAAATAGGATGCCACTCACAAAGCACATCACACTTGCTCAAAAATTGTTATCAGTGACAATCACTACAAAGTTTCGGTGTTTGTTTATTGGTGCATCTGTATTTTATGCAGCAACCTCTATACATCTGTAATCTCGAAATGCAAATGTACCTTTTAGAAGTGCTTTTGTTTATTCAATGTTTGCGAGCTAGTATATCTGCAGTGGCTGCATCATAAGTCTTGTCACTTTTAATTTTTGTCAGAAAGAGAAATACTTGGCAGTGGACCTTGCTGACTTTTATTCTTTTCTTTCCACAGTTTACATGCAAACTGCAGTGTTGTGAATGCGTCTCACCAAGCACAGAATGCAACTGCTAGACGCCTTGGCTGCCAAAAAAACAGAAGCCGCCAATTTTTTGGGTCGGTGTTTCAGCCATGCACCATGTGCTCATTGTTTGTGGGCCAGTCAAAAGTCACTCAGACTCTTAGTGAAACCATTGCCTGCCGGTTTCTCCGTACCGCTCTGTCTCTAGAGGATGACTGCCCCATAGATGAGCCTGATGAAGAAAGAGATCCCAGTAAGAGCACTGGGAGCTTTAGTGACGTGCCCCAGGAGACAGACAGCAGTTCTGATTTGACAGCAGCAAGTTCCTCTTCTGAAAAGACTACGGTGCCAGTCCCAACTCAATCGTCGTCCACATTTTCTGCGAATGCCACATCTGAAGTGGAACAATCAAAATCTATTGCTTTGCCCAGTAGTGACACTGCACAGCCAGAAAGCATGAAAGCTTCCTCTAGTCCTATGAGTGCAACAGCAGCCTCTAGTGTCGAGGCAAGTACCAGTGTTGACCATAAGAGCCACTATGACAATGAAACAGAGTCAGAAGACTTGGGCAGTGCATCTGAACCATCTCACAGGGAGAGCACAACACTGCATACTTCTACAGCTTCTACAACTCTTCAGAGTAGCTCTCAAGCATCTGATTCTACAACAGATTCGGTGACAGCGACTCCAATAATAATGGATGTACCCACATCGGTGAAGACGAGTCCTTCAAGCACATCAACTGCTGGTGCAGAGATTGCATCTCCTGTGGTGGACTCTGCATTGCCAAATAGTGTAACAACTGTTTTAGGAGTGCCACCTACGAGTGAAGTGGACAGTGGTGTCTTGGTCGTGGGACCGGAGACGGATGGTGGCAGTGTAGTTGCCACGGTACCTTTGCCTCTGGATGAGCTCGTCCACGATGCTGATGTGAGTGTTCTGTCTGATTATTATGCTCTTTTATTGCGATAACAATTATATGAACCCTCAAAACAAATTTCTGCTGTCAGTGTTGCCACAATGTTCCGTGTAAAGTCCGAGTGTAATAACATTATGGCCGTGCCACCGCTATATGCTGTAAGTGCGAGGGAAAGCTCGCAAGGGTGAGCCAATAAAGATGGTGGGTTGTTGCAGAAGTGTCTGCTCGCGTACACAAGGCAGGAAGGCGGGGAAGGTGCACACCGACTTTTCACACGTGCAATGGGGTGAGCAGGGGATAGGTTAGTGCGCACCTCCTCTTCTATTCCGGCTGCAGTGGCTTAGCACGGTCGCCCACACTCTATCTTGCAGGCAATCTGCACTGGTTTCAAAGACTAGGCGACCTGAGATAGCTGATGGCTTTGTCTGCGATGTGTTCCCACGCACCTTTTTTGCATTGAAGTGAGAGGCAGCATGAAGAGGAAGTTGCTCGCCACTGCTGACGCATTTCATCACTCCAGCATTCTGGCAGCTAGTGTCCGCGGTCATCGATTGAGACGTGGTCGTGTTTGCCTGTGTGCGCTTGACAACATGTTTGCTAATTTAGTTAATAACCAAATGTTTACAGCAGTTTATGCTGCTGATAAAACTACTAACCTTACTTAGTATATCTGTCTAATAATTTGCTATCGCAATCAAGGCTTCACGTTTCGAGCAAAACTGCGACTTTTTTTATCGCTACCTACGTACACACACCAGATACAATGTACTTACATTTCAGTTAATTTATTTTTTCATTTTTTTTTATGTCTAGGCATGGTGTTTTGCATTTGTTGTTTACGAAGGGGTTCACTAGTATTGGTGGAATGTTGAATTTCGTATTGCCATTCTTTACCAATCTGTTTAGAAAATATTCTAGGATCTGTGCAAGGAAAGACGTTGCACATGACTGAAGTGGCAGTTTGTTAACTGCTGACTGTGCTATAAATTAAATTACTATCATTAGCAGCAGGCATATGTCTGCCGTTGAAAATTTGCATCATCGAACAAGTATTATGGAGTTGTATCTACGATTCAGCATATCCTGTTAAAACTAAACAAAAGAAATAGAAAGAAGTACATGAAATGTATCTTTGGAAATACTATCTTTATCAAAATGAAACCTGCATCTTATCTAAAGTGTGAAGCAGTTACAGTAAAAGCTTGCGCAGTATTATAATACTCAGTGTTTCATGCATCATAGGTTGCAGTGAAAATTCATAGTCATGCACACTCAATATACCATGGAGAACCACAGCTTTTGCTCCATCCTCTTTTCTGCCACTTCATGCCACCAGCTTTGCTTCTTTCACCTTTGCACTGGTTTAAGACTATTGTGCACAGTAGCATGCATCACAACCCATGCTTTGTGATTCATTGCTACTCTTGGCATCTGTATATCATTCATATCCTAGTGGGGCAGTTGATTGGAGAGGGGCCTTCCACTTCAAGATCTAGTTGAAGTGATCTGCTTACCTTTTTTGTGTGCTTTATTGTTATTATGATCGCATGGTCATTTCTAAAGGCTATTACAAGATACAAAAATGCTACAAATGCTACTGGAAAGCACCAGTAATAGCTACTGCTATTTAAAAAATCATTAGTAGGACAATTACATGAAAAGAAAGCATACTACTTAAAATTTTGTAAACCTAAAATGTTACAGCACATTAGCAGTAAAGATCTGACCTGCAATTGGTACTTGTTTTAGTAGTGAAGCATAATATGTACATTTACTTATTGCTTAGTTATCAATTAGATGAAATCAAAATAATGAGAGAATACTCTCCCCCTCTTCCTCCCTTCCTCCCTGCAATTCGATTTGGTACAAATACTTGGACAAGAAAGAGGCTTTATTGAATGGCTATTTGCAGTGAGACAACCATCCACTGAAGGCAGGGCAGGTGAACTGAATGAACTTGGAGTAGTCCTAAATGTGTTTGGGCTAAGTCCAGTCAACAGATAGTATGTTCTCGCAAATGTCAGGCATGTGAAGCAGTGAAATTCTCCTTTGTACCCTCACATGCACTGTCCTCATCACATTTCCTTGCTCCAGCACACTTAGCCTCCACATGAAATTGTAGAGCTACAACACATCAGAGCATTATGCTGCGGCACTGCTGTTTTTAATGTAGTGTTTGTTTTTGTTGCACGACCATTGAACACTCCCAGCCATCGCATCTGTGTGCTAGCTCAAGTGGATTTGCTTTCTGCCATGGCATATGCTGCAGAGCACATATCTTGACATACGGTGATGCCACTAGCCAGCAAGCAGAGTGGGTTGGCACCACCACATCATAGGAAGCGTGGGATGGAAATGATGTTGAACTTATTACGAGCCCTCTTTGATAATTTGCAAACTTGTGTCCATGTCATTCTTTCTTTCTCTTTTACCGTGGTGCATTATTCCATTCCCTTGATGTAGTTATTTAGGTCCACTTAGAAATGTACGTATCTGAATGCTCAATAATTGTGCTAGAGTGATACCATGTTCGAAGTTTTGGTAGCAAGCCATAGCTGACACAATATCACTGTGTACAGAAAAAAAAAAAAAAAACACTTGCTGTGTGTGGTGCCGATGTTTCTGGCTGGAATAGACGACTGCATACTACTCGGAATGCTGGTTGCATTTGGCAGGATTTCTTGGTAGCCTTAGCTCCTAGAGCAGGAGCATTAGCATTGAGCAAACAGTGAGAATTGGTGTTACATCACCAATAGAATGAATTCCATGTAACTGAACAACTTTTCTATGACTCCCATTAGAGCAGATTCCATGGCTTATGTACCGATGGTGTAGAAATGGCAATGCTATATGGTAGCTTTAACTATATGGCAGCGTTGAGTCATTCCTGACAAGCTGGGTCATTATGATGAGTTATCAGTTCTTGACACATGTGAAAGCTTTTTTTTCTTTTCTTTGCATTTTGTTATTGTGAAAAAACAGCTTCCAGGAACTCGAGTAGCAGCCACAGGAGTGTTAAATTTCATGTAGTCATCATGACACACTGTTCCTTTTTACTTCGCACAGTTGCAGCTGAGGGAAGCAGGTGTTCGTGCTCCTCCCCCCGAAGCAGGCGCCTTAGCTCTAAGCAATCAGCGAGAATCTGTGTTCATGCGCATCAACAACCGCATCAAAGCTCTTGAACTGAATATGTCCTTGAGTGGACAGTACCTGGAAGAGCTGAGTCGCCGTTACCGGCATCAGATGGACGACATGCAGCGGGCCTTCAATCGCACTGTCAATGCACTCAACAAGACTGCTCAGAAGGCTGCTGAGAAGGTGAGAGTGCATCTCCTTATTGTCCCCAAAAGTTCCAGCTTTTCTCTCTCTCATAATCATCCTGAAAAAAATGATGTAGTCAGAGCACCTATAAATAAGACTTGACTTGACACCTGTTAGCTTTGCCTGTATGTGTGTTGCTACTCTCATGGTTCTACCTGCTTTCAGTGTGGCAAGGAGTAGGAAGTGTTTTACAGAAAAACTTGCTTCTTTTTTCCTGTGCTGAACTATTGCAACAACTGTTGCAAAGCAGTGATAACAGAATGTCATAGTCATTGTGATTGCAGTTGCCTTTTCTGTTTTGTGGAACCACCAAGCACAGTTAAGAGCACAGGGGCTCTATTTGTAGGTCCCTTTACTTGATCTGCTCCATCATTCCTAACTCCTCTTCCTCATCTCTTAAGCTGTACCCCACTACTTGCTCATGTCTAAAACCAGCGACGTACCAGAAGAAGAAAAAAAAGTTTACCACAGATCCCCCCCCCCCCCCCCCCTACGGACAAGTGGCTAGGGTCACTTGGAGAGGTGGTCAGACAGAGGTGTTGATAATGGAAGCCAGATTGATCCTTGTGATAGCAACTATGTCTTCACACCCAATGCGCAGGATTGTGAAAGGGTTGTCAGAACAATTGATGATGGGAAAAGGACCATCGTAGTGGGGCTGAAGAGAACGACGAGGTGTGTCAACATGGACAAAAATGTGTGAGGCTGTTTGCAGGTTTGAGGGTAGGAAAATGTTGTGCTTATTCGTGTCAGCAGACGTTGGCGATGAACACAAGTGTGCATGAAAATGCATAGACGCTGGACAAAAGAAGATGGATCCGAAACAATTCGCATAAATATGGGGTTGACGAGGTCACTGGCCAGATGGAGGGTGCAGCTGTACACCATCTCGGCTACAGAGCAGGCGAGTTCTGGTCAGAGTGTTGACCGAAGGCCGAGCAGCACGATCGGAAGGTGCAATACCCAATCCTCTGTGTGAGGCTGAGCAGCGAGTGCAGCTTTTAAGTGTCAATGTAGCCTCTCAATGATGCCGTTGGATGCAGAATGGTAAGCAGTTGTGTGAATGCGCACACAACCCAAAGGAATGTTACAGACGTGAAAAGTGCCCACTCAAACTGTCTGCCTCTATCAGTGGGCACCTTTGATGGTTTGTTTGGCAAAGGACCAATGATGTCCAAATTTGCCCAATGGAGGCTTGATGTGTCGTTGCACCTTGATACGTGGACACGCTGTACAAGTGTAGAACCAGGTGTGTGTATCAGCGCGTATGTACGGCGAAATGTAACATTCGGTGTTAAGGTGTTGGTTGCGTAGCACATATGTCTGGATGGCAGATTGAGTGCAGTGTATGAAAAACAGCACAACGAAAAAGAACAGGAACATAAATGCGAGAACTGTTAGGTGGTCGGGAAAGTTGACTTGCTCCAAGCGGAGGGATGTCGAAAATCGGAGTCGTTGAAGTTCGTCGTCGGATGCTTGGGCTGCTGTGGGTGAAAACAAGGAAAGGTGGACAGGACTTGTCGTGGCGTTGACAGTAATACGACTGAGAGTGTCTGCTGCTCTGTTAAGGCTGCCTTTGACGTAGCATATGTTTGCCATGAATTCGGTGATAAAAGCAAGATGCCAGAACTCTCTAGGAGTAGGAGGTGGCACTGCAGGAATGTAAAGCCGAAACAAGTAGTTTGTGGTCGGTAAGAATTAAAAATTGTTGTCCTTCAAGGAAGTACCTGAAATGCTTCACTGCGAGGTAGGCCGTGAGGAGCTCTCGTCCGAAAGTACTGTATCGGCATTTAGTGTCGCATAACTTGTGAGAAAAGGAGATGGAGGCCCTTGCACCATTAATCCACTGATGAAGAGTGGCTCCCACGCTTCCAAAGAAGTGTCCACCATAAGTCTAGTGGAAGCAGTCTGTGAAGGGTGATGCAGGAAGGTGGCTTGTGTGAGTTCGGTCTTAACAGCGGCGAAAACTTGATCAATGACTGTGTCCCAAGAAAGTGCGGTAGACTCAGCATTCAAAATGGAAAGGAGTGCTTCAAGAGGCTGCATCAACTTGGAGCATGCAGGGATGAAATGGGGATAAAAATTGATGAGTCCGAGGAAACGTCGCAAGCCACGTGTGGACTTCAGTGGCGGGTAGTCGATGATGGCCTGGACCTTGTCAGGCAGTGGAGTGATTACATGATTGGTGATGTGATGTCCGAGAAAATGGATCTCTGGAAACCCAAACTGACATTTGTCAACATTGATGATGAGATTAGACTCGCGAAGTCGAGTGAAAAGATGACGTAGATGTGCTTTGTAAGTTTCAGCATCGCTGCTGGCGACGAGAAGATCGTCTGTGTAGGCAAAACAGAACGATAAGCTTCTGGTGACTTAGTCTATAAAATGCTGAAAGGTTTGAGCTTCGTTGCGCAAACTGAAAGGTGTGCGTAAATACTCAAAAAGGCCAAATGGGGTAGTTATAGCAGTTTTGGAACGTCAGCTGCCTCATGCTTTCACAAGATCGATTTTCGAATATATTGTTGTGCCGATTAAAAACGCAGTGCAATCCTGAATATTGGCTAGCGGGTATCGGTAAGGAACAGTGAACCGCATTCACTGTGCGATAATCACCAAAGGGCCACCAGTCATTGTTCTTCTTAGGCACCACGTATACTGCTGGCAACCACGAGCTTGAGGACGGATGAATTATTTTTAGTTGCAACATATGCTCAGATTCATTGTGGACAACTTGAAGTTTATCAGGATCTAGCCAGTGGGGGCGGCAGTGAATGGGTGAGCATGGGGTAACAATACAATAGGTTACAGTGTATTGAGGGGTTTTATCCATTGGAGACCATGTAGTAATCTCCAAAAACTCATTAAGTAGAGCTACACACTGTGAGGTAGGCAGTTTGGCAAAAGTAGGATTGAGAGCAGTAGCATGCTACAGAAAACCGTTGACTGACAGACCCGTGATGTTGTCCACCAGGTGACAGCGGCTCGTGTCTACGAGCAGATAAAAATGGGTAAAAAAATCAGCCCCTAAGATGGCATAGTAGACATCTGGTATCCAAAATAGCCATGGCAACCTTCTCTTACAACTGAGATCGAGGGTAAAACATTTCTGTCCGTAAGTTGCGATGACGGAAGAGTTGATAGCTTGTAGGGGCGTTGATTTTATGCGGAGACGCCGCTCAGCTTTGGACGCAGGAATTATGCTGCCTCCACACCAGTGTCTACCAACAAACACAGTCCTGTGGTTCATTCAGTTATATGGAAAAGGCAGCTTGACGTATGTCCACGATCGCCCGCTGCCATTATTGACAACTAGCCTGAACGTTTCCTGTGTGCCACGAACAGGGTGACACAAATCGAAAAGCTGGGGTGTGAAAATGTCGGTGGTAGTAGCACAGGCCCTGTGATGAAAAACTGTACTCAGGTTGTTGGAACAGCCATTGCATAGAAGGTAGCGTGAGAGGCTGATGAATTGGATAGGGTTGACTGTTGAAGTTGCGAGTGTTGCGCAATTCCTTCAGTGACTTCAGATGCGAGCTCTTTTACTGTTTCCCGAAAGGAATCCACTTCAGAAAGTGGCGAGCTACAGGCAGCATGATGATTTCCAGACCGACGTCTGTCATATCGTCGGCGAGTTCCGACGAGGGCTTATGCTTAGCTGTGACGAGGGCTGTGCGTTTTGTTGGCTGCGAGACGTTGTAGAAACAACTCACGTAATATGGCCATGTCCAAGGAGTCTAGTTGGTCACCAATGAGGTGTTGCAGGTAACGGAGAAACTGAGTTGGATATCAGTCACTGAGCTCTTCGTTGTTCAGGAGCTGCTGAATATGCCGATGCACAGGCAGGATGAGACAGCAAAGAAGAGCTTCTTTGATTGTTGTGTATGGCGTTTCCTGATGTGGCTGGACGAGGATGTGGCATATCTCAGCCATGGCCTGTAGCGGCAAAACTTCAAGCTGGAGTTCATATTTGCGAAACTCCAACGTGACGCGATGACTGCAGAACTTGTTCTCAGCCTGTATGAACCATAATGTGGCATCGGCGAGCCATTGAAGTGGCAGCTTAATGGTAGCAGTAGCTCCTGTAAAACCCATAGGCGATACCTCACCAGTTGCAGAGGTAGTAGGAGCGGAGTTGAGGTTGTCTGGAGTCTGGGTATGCTCCATTGAAGTTTGCGTTCGTAGTCTGGGTCACCAGTAACTGTGAAACCACAAAGCACAGTTAAGAGCACGCAGGTTTTATTTGTACGTCCCTTCACTTGATCTACTCCATCGTTCCTAACTCCTCTTCCTCATCTATTAAGCCGTACCCCACTACTCACTGATGTCTAAAACCAGTAATGCGCCAGAAGGAGAAAAGCTTGCCACAGTTTTTTCCTTTGTATTATAATTAGCTTCGCCTTTCCTTTCTGGATTTACTTTGCATTTTGCCATTGTCTATACTATCTTGGTAATTACTGCTGCAGCTTGTGTGTGCACATGCACATACTTTGCCAGACAGGTGACTAGGCATGTAGCCTGAGCTGTTGCTGTGCTGTGGTGGTGCTTTTGTGGCAGTTCTGTTGCTGCAAAGCTTTAAGGATGAAGGCTAAGGTTCTGCTGCTCTCCAAAAGCATTGTAGCCTTAGTACACAGGTAGGGTCAACTTCAGTCAGATATGTTGCCTGCATGTGTAAACAAAAGCTGAATGTGTGCGCATTCAGCTTGATGTGTATGCATGTACGTGCATGCATGGGTGTGTCTATGAGGTCTGTTCCAAAAGTTTCTGAAGTGAGTCAGTAAAGGAGTGGGAGAGGATGTGGCAGTGCTGCTTTATGCACTCCAGAGGACTCCAGTGTGAGCTGGACTACTGTGCAAGATAAGCCAGAATTTTATGCATGCATTTTTGTGCAACCCATTATTGGTCTTCGTTTTAATGTACGGTAGATTGACCAACATATGTAACAAAGGATTGGTATCAAGTTTCTTGTGAAATTGGGTAAGAACAGTGCAAAGATTTAGATGTCGCAAGAGGGCCTACATACAGAAAGGAAATGAAAGAACTGCCTTCATGTTGGCTCACCATTTTTGGGAAGACTGAGATAGTACAGACATCGATAATGTGCATTCTCCCACATTCAGTGGCCCTAAATGAAAGAACTGCCTTCATGTTGGCTCACCATTTTTGGGAAGACTGAGATAGTGCAGACATTGATCATGTGCATTCTCCCATATTCAGTGACTGTTGAGGGATTATCAGAAGCACTTGGTCTATATCGGGAGCATTTGGCTTGTGAAAGTTGTCTGTTCACATGATTTTGATGGAAAAAAAGGTTTGTGCCCAGATGGCACTGAGACTGCTCACTCCTTGGGAAACGTTTTGATGAAAGAATTATGTATTGATTGGAACACTTTGGGCAAAGGCAATATCTTCTCGCAAGGAGAGTTGTGACGAATCCTGGATTTACATATCATGTCAAGCTGAAGTTGCAGAGCAAGGAGTGAAAAAAATAAAGATGAGCCAAGCTAAAAAAAGGCAAGCGTAAAGCTAAAGTCATGTTAATTGTGTTTTCTTTACTGCCATGTAATTTTGCGCCGTGAATTCATAGGTGAAGCTCAAACTGTCACTGCAGAGTTCTATGTGAAGGTTTTGAAGCATCTGAAATAATGCATGTGCTTTGTGTCCAAATTCATCCACGAGAGGGACTGGATTCCGCACCAAGACAATGCCCCTGTGAATTCAACTTTGAAAGTGCATGAGATTTTGGCTCGTAATTCCATCACTGTGCTTAAACACCCTCCTTCCATATGTGCCGGATTTATACCCTGCGACTTTTTTTTGTTGTTGTTTTCCAAATGCAAAGTGGTCCTGTGGAGGCAGAATTTCGATGATGTCACAACAATTAAAAAAGAAGCAACATCACTGCTGAAGCACTGAAGAGAAGACTACTTCCAAGAGTGCTTCCAGCAATGGAAGATGAGGTGGAATCAGTCTATTATAGTGTCTTATGGGGAATATCTGGAAGGTGACCACATTTATGAATGAATATTTTTGGACAACCTTTTTTTTTTTTCATGCACTGCACAAACTTTCTGGACAGACCTTGTCCTTTTTGGACAGCCTTTGGACATACCTTTTTGGGCAGGCGCAATGCACACACACAATGCCCATTGTACGGTTCTTAGGATACTACAGTATTTAAGGAGTGGCCATGCAGACACATTCAAAGAAAGTAAAAAAAGGAATGATTTTATTGAAAGCCTACAGCTAACATTAGTGCTGTTCTAGACACTGCCATTATTGCTTAATCATCTAACTTTATGAACTTGTATCACTGCTGTCTGTTTACTCAGCTGGTGATAGTTACACAACCAAACGATTTACCATCTTTCTCCCCCGAACTTATTGTGTCAAGGTACTCCATTGCAGGTGTCTCATGGTGCAGCACACCTTTGGAGAGTGTCATCATTTAACCCATGTTTAGGGTGGTAGAGAGGGGTGTTTTTAGGTATCCATGGTGATGTTAGCCCATCCGCAACTGTTGCAATCAAATTGGCATTTTTCTTCAGGACACGATACCACACTGAAGAAAATAATGTAGCATGATGTGTGAGTATATTTGGCGAGAGGAGGAACTGGAGAAAAATGTTAGATGCCCAGATAATCAGATTGTTAGTACCAGTTTTTGTGTTACTTGTAATAATAGTTTCAAAAGAAGACAAAACATTTCATCTTTGTGCAAACTGTAGAAGTACTCTTGAGGCTCAAAAAATTATTTTAATGGATTACAAACTCCAGCTTGCCAAAAGAATAACTTAGTGAAGTTTTTGACTGAAAACAACTTGTCGTATCTAGCTGGAAGGGTGTGGTCAAATAATTGTGCCCGTAGGGACATCGGCAGTACTTTATCTATAGAACACCTCTGGCTAAGCTGTTATACAAGAGAAATGGGACCGTGGTGGTTTTTAACCCTAGGGTGCTGAAGTAATGTTTGAAGTGAAGGATATAGCTCTGATGTTCTAGCAGAAAGAATGTGCCAGAGATAATTAGCTATGTGGTCAATGTATTCTTGAGTGGCTTCTGGTGGATATATGCTGAAACAGAGTGGTTAGCGACTTAATAGATAAAGCAGCAGCAAAGGAGCCTTGTCAATTTGAAATTTTTGTTCATCCTTGCACATGAAAAGCTACACAAGCTTCTAGTTCTTGATAAAAAGTGCTTGGCACAACCACTTGATGTCACTGACATAAATTTCCAGTAAACAGATTTGTTGTAAATTGAGCGATTTATGATCGCAGCCTTAAAGCAGTTGAATGAAAGAATCTCAGTTCATCACCTACTGAGTAGGTCATAACATGAAAGGCATGGCTAAAATTTGGGAAGATACATTTTGGTGCACTTGTGCCCAAAATAACTAATTCAAAGTATTTAAATAGATACTGCATAGCCATGCGAGCTGCTATGCATTCACAGTGTGTATTCCATATTATTCAGCTGTTATCGCTCATCCATTTGTATCACTAACCATCTTGATGCATGAAAGCAAATTGTGTGTGCATTTTTCCTTCAACTTTTCTCGCATGTTGTGTTACAGGACCTTCGTCAGCAAGAGACCTTGGTGCAGCTTCAGCAACAGCTGGACAATCTGACTCAAGTAGTAAATACTCTGCTAGCAGAGCGCCAAACACTGAGCAAGCAGGTACATGATTGTCTGCTCTCTAACATGACTAAGAGCAAGCAGTGGTTCCCTCGCTATGAATCACTGCAAAAAGCTCAGAGTTCAGCAAACAATTTGTGTAGATAGAAGTAGCATGATATGGCTTGCCTCTTCCCAGCACTGGCAAGTAGTGTAGCGTAAAGTCGCAAAAAGCTTTTAGAGTGCAGCTCTTAAGAGCTCATTCCTGCAACGGCGTGCGTTGGCATCCCTTGGCGTAACCGAGCAAACGAGCCCAGCAAAGGATGAAAGAGTGAATGCGGAATGCAGCGGCAGATGAAAGACCGCAAGAGCTAGGAAAGCGGAGGGGAAGAGTATGGTGAAAGGCTGAGGAGGAGAGCGAAGTGCCACACGAGACCTGCTCCACGGCAGTGACCAGGCATGCAACGAGTGCGTCCACCAATACAATACATGGAAACAAAACACTGGCGTCGGCTTCAGACCCACTGTGCTTGCATTACTTCGCCTGCGCTGCCACCACTAGAGAATGTGCGCCACGCGAGCCATGCGTTCCCTTATTCATGTTTTCTTTCTGAACAGTGGGCGACACAACTGGTGGAAATGCTTCGTCTGCCGCTGCTGCTAAGCGAGCTGCCTGTGCAGAGGCTCAGCACCGCCACTGAGAGGACCCTGTCATTGAGAACAAATTCTTTGCCACAATATATCGCGATTTCAAAACACTTAAACAGCTGTGCTCAAAATTTGGATTAGGGAGTATCGTAATTGTCAGTGAATTTTTTCGAAGCAGATAAGGAGCCATCTGTGATTCAACATTTGACTGCACATTTTCCCAGATCTTCGAGAGCCACATTTGCCTGATCCTGATCGAGGCCATCATTTTGGCTACGGTGTTCTCATTGTGCCTGCGCCGCATACGTACCTCACCAGCCATGCTGGCGCAGCAGGAGAGTGCAGTCCGGCCCCTGACCCCTGGCCGCCTGGTACTGAAGCGACGCACAGCATCTGTCGGCCATGAGGAGCGCATTGAGGAACTTGCCACTGTGGCAGAGAAGAAGCAGAGGCCTAGTAATGAAGACTTAGGCACAAGTGGGTGTCCCTACATGAAGCTATTTCAGAACAAAATTTGCTTAGTGCAAGTGTATGCACTGTGTTCTTGACTGATCGCATTCAATAGTACCTTTATCTTTGCACTACATAATACCCAGTATGATGCCTCATCAAATAGCAAAGAGCATTTTGCTGTGATATGATGTCTTGTTGACGCATGAACAATGTCACCGTTGTAAAAACAACATTTGTTGAGGATGTACACACCCCACAGCTATCTCTCGTAATGACTGTTCCACTACTCAAGGTCGCTGGTGTGCAGTGAAAATGATGTCTCCCAGAGGTGATAATTCAGGAACGAGGCCCTATAGCATGCCCATTCAGAAACTTTTAAGTCTCACCTGTGTGCCAGACTTTCAAGTTTAGCTGCGCTGAAGCAAGTATATTTGCTATGATAAATAAGTAAAATTATGCCTTGTGTAAGATTTTAGGCCAGCTGGTTATAGAAAAATGAAAAATGTAGCTTGAAAAGGAGACTAACAATTGGAAAGGAGTGATCATAACCCTTTTCTGTTGCCTGCTGTAGTGTGATTGCTTCCTTCCTCCCCTCCCCCTTTAGCACTATTCATAAACGCAGGCATATTTGTATGATTAACCTGATTTTGCAGGCACTTTATTCATGATATGTTCAGTAGTAATGTGGTATGTTTCATAGAGAAGTGAAAAAGTAAAAGTACATATTATAGAGTATAGTAATTGTTACTGGTGTTACTATATATTATAGTAATTTATAGATTGACCTTTAGTCAATAAGTATATCTATGTGGTTAAAATGGTAAGGGCTCACGAGGTTGTGGTTTTCCAAGTTTAATAAAATAAAAAGTAACAAAAACCATCCATCAATTAAAAGATAAAAGCTGGAATGGTAGAACTGGTACCATCATTCCTTTGAAATTTTTGTCCTCCTAAGATGATTTATCTCCAGATGGGTGTGATGCTGTGGCTGTTGTATGCATAAGCACTAAGTAACAAAGAGTTGTTTTATCTCTTTATTTTGATAAATGTTGTGGTAGGGTGAAAAAAAATAAATGATGGTTGTAATATGTATGAGATATGTTAACACTGCTACATCTAAAGGAATTTTAAAGAAGCAGTATTGTGAAATTTTTTTAGAAAGGAAGCTTCATTTTTTATATACAAATCCTGACTGATTTATTGTAACCTACAACCCTCAAAGAGTAAATTAAGCAATTAATCAATGCTGTTTTCAAAACATTACTGTCAAAAATCATGTATATGCAATACACAATCTGACAATAGCCATGTAGGGCTGCAGCTGTTAGAAGTGTAAAAAACTTTTTGTGTGCCAAATTATGCTTATAACCTTCAATGCTCTTACACGTGGTGTATACAGATCCACTAATAGGCCGGTCCTATGCTGCATATTTTTAATTGAAGATGCCACACACGCCGTCTATCAGATGGAGCGCTGGGTAAATGTAATGTTTTGCACAGAGTTAGAGAAGGGGTCAGCTTTGGAGGCCTACACATTTACCAAAGTTATGCTAAAATTTATAGAAGTTCACTCATTTTGTTCTCAGAGACACTGCACTATTCTGCAGTTTTTAATGGGATGCTTAACTGTGAACCCTGCAACGAAAAAGAAAACACTAGGGATGATTCAACGAGAAGAAAGGGGGTTAACCGAGGGACCCGATTTTTATTAATCATATAAGAAGCCAACAAACATTCACACCAAGGAAAACATAGTGGAAATTACTTGTACTTAATAAATGAACCAAAGAAATGAGAAATTAATGGAAATGAAAGTGGACGAAAAAAACAACTTGCCGCAGGTGGGGAACGATCCCACATCTTCGCATTACGCGTGCGATGCTCTACCATTTGAGCTACCATGGCACTGTTTACCCGTCCACTTTCTTGGGTATTTATGTTTTCTACTAGAACCCTGGGAGTGTTAGCCAGCACCACCACTCACAAACCTTGGCGGCGGGTGAACATCCTTTCTGCTGCAGGCATCACGAGTACGTGTATTTTTTTGGATGAAGTCAACTGCTCAATAAACCCACACATGCTACCTGAAGGCATCAATGTTGTTTGTTGGCTTCTTATGATATGATTATTAAAAATGGGGTCCCTCGGTTAACCCCCTTTCTTCTCATTTATCACATAACGAGGGTCTCAAATCCGGCAACATTGATGCTTTCAGGTAGCATGTGTGGGTTTATTGACCAGTTGCCTTCACCCAAAAACGATCACGTACTCGTGACGCCTGCTGCAGAAAGGATGTTCCACATCCACCGCCAAGGTTTGTGAGTGGTGGCGCTGGCTAACACTCCCAGGGTTCTAGTAGGAAACGTAAATACCCAAGAAAGTGGACAGAAAAACGGCGCCGTGGTAGTTCGATTGGTAGAGCATTGCACGCATAATGCGAAGACGTGGGATCGTTCCCCACCTGCGGAAAGTTGTTTTTTCATCCACTTTGATTTCCATTAATTTGTAATTTCTTTGGTTCATTCATTAAGTACAAGTAATTTCCCCTATGTTGTCCTTGGTGTCAACGTTTGTTGGCTTCTTATGATTAATAGGGATGATTCAAGAAGCACATGACCATCACTCAGTTGCTGTGAAGACAGCATTGCAAAACTTAGCAATCTGGTGTGTTCATAATGTCAAACCACTGTCTAGGTGTTTTATTATGCACAAACCATGACAGAAACCAGCTAATTGTTAATGAAGATGCCATCAAAAGAAATAAAAAGCCATGCAATGCTTATTGAAAGCTCATCCTTTCCCACTGTCCCAATGACAAAACACTGGCCCACCAGGCTGTTTGTTAGTGACGGAGTTCCTAGCCATGCCTGAGGTCGTTAGCATCAGCCACTTACCCTATTTTGGGAACTGCATTGTTTCCGCATTCTTTTTGTTCTTCACTATGAATGTGGCCTCAAAAGGTTGTTTCATTAACATTTGGAGGATGCCATGGAAGCCATGACAGCACAACATAATGTCTCAGTGAGTGACTTCAGAAAGAACTTCTGGAGAAGTGAAGGTGCACGTAATGGAGGAGGACTATACTCTGTTCAGCCACGTGAAAAAAATGGACAATGAAGCCAGAGAAAGCATGGGGGAAATTAATCATTGAAATGAAAGAAGTAATAGGGGACAAAAGGACAACTTGCTGTGGGTGAGAACCAAACTCGCATCTTTTCATATGTGTGCGATTCTTTGCGAATTAAGCTACTGCGGCAGCCATCCTCTGATCCACTTTTTTTTTTTTTCATGCATGTGTACATGATTAGCACTGCTCATGGCGGTGGCAGCATATATGGGACATTCTTTTAACTGCAGGCATCATGTGTATGGCTGTCAACATTATCATCCTAAGCCTATCTTTATGTTGACTTCAGGACAATGGCCTCTTCCAGTGGTCTCCAATTACCGCTGTCTTGTGCTAGTTGATTCCAAGTTATGCATGCAAATTTCCTTATTTCATCACACCACCCAATTTTATGGCATCCTCAACTGCACTTATCTTACCTTGGCACCCATTCTGTAACTCTAATAGGCCATCGGTTGTCTGCCCGACGCATTAGATGACCTGCCCAGCTCCAATTTTTTCTCTCAATGTCTACTAAAATATCGGCTATCCCCGTTTGCTCTCTAATCCATACCACTGTCTTCCTGTCTCTTTAATGTTATGCCTAAAGTTTTTTGTTCCGTCACTCAATGTGCGGCTCCAAGTTTTCAAGCCTCTTTGTTAAAAGCTTTTGTGGTAAAAAAAATTTTCACATTCACTGCCATGGCCATGAGCAGCCCTAGCTAACACTTGCAAGGCTAATCCTGTACACATGCATGAACACCGAAAAAAGTGAATGCAAGGATGCCGACCACAGTAACTTAATTGGCAAAGCACCACATGTGTAACGCAGATGATATGGGTTCAGCTCGCACCTTCAGCAAGTTGTCTTTTCATCCACTTTTATTTCCCTTTTCCTTATTATTTGTACATTTAAATTAAAGATAATTAATTTCCCCTATGCTTCCTCTGGCTTTTTTGTCTGTTTTCTTCATATGGTTGCAACGAACAAAAAAAATCGAGCCCTAAGATCCCCTCATTCTTCTCACTCACACTCTGTTGAACTACCACAAATGTTTGCCTCTGCAACTTAAGTTCTACTTTTTTGTACACTCTGCAGTTGTGAAGCATTATTGTCAGACAATATATTTTGTTGTTGTATGCCACACAAGGAAAAGGCTTAATTGTGAAGACCACTTACAATATAAAAACATATGCTTGTTAAATTAAGTTTCATCATAGGTTTATTAGTAACAGACCATTAGAGGAGCTTGGAGGCATGTCTCCCTTTAGATCAAAACTGCAATAAGAAATAAGAAATATGATGAGGAAAAAGGTCTTTCAAAGAAGCAGGATTGAACAGTGAAAAAGATTTGGCAAGTGTTACATTGAGGTTCTATTGTATTTCACTAATTCATAACAGGTTTTGATCATTTCTAGATACAGCAACTAACGAAACATTAACGTCGAGAATAAAGTGCTAGGTTTCCAAGGAATTCAAGCAGGAACAATAGAGTGGTTTCAGTCATTTATGCAGGGCTTTCATTAGCACTGTCATTTGGCCAAATGCTGTCAAATTGTGTATTAATTAATAACCTCATTGCTGAATTTGCTTTGAAAACAAAGGAAAAGGAAAGCTTCAGCTTTTAATAGTAAAACAAAACAAAAATATTCTATATTATAAGTGCCTTTGGTAACTATCACTCTTAGTAAGACCACAAAAATCAGGCCACTATCTGGTCTACTTTTTTTTTCATTGTAGACTGTTGGAAAAGTAGCAGCTTCAAACTGAAATTGATGCAATAGCTGTTTGTTTTCTGTGAAGAAAATTTCTTGGTTATGTAGAGATGCTGTGGGGAGTTTGCTTCTGCTGCCAGTATGCTGGTACTGCATGAGCTGCATTCACCAGGGCACATGCAAAGCATGTGCTCATATCACGTGCTTTACTCTAATTGTGCTTATTTCTTCTTTTAAATGGCTGCTCATTAGGAGCTGCTAATTTTTCAGGGTAAGGGCATGTCATGCTGATCTTTTTTAGTCTTGAGTCTGTTGTTAGCCTATGATCTCTGCCCATCAAACTAGCAAAAAGACAACGATGTATTATGACCAGCTCATCTAATGCAACATAACTGTTGTGTTTTTTTATATTGCAAACCACTGTGGGGAAAGCATTGGCTGGTGCAGCACGATTTGTGAACACGAATTCCATTGTGGGTGGGAGCACCAGCCTTATGACACCTATCACAGCCCAGTATAACTTTTTGATGTAGACCTTGACATGTCAGTGTTGTGAAACAGCAATTGGCATACTGCTCCAAAGCATAAGTGCAAGCATGCATGCTGCACTATTTCTGTAAGCAGCTTCTCTTTCATTATTTCAGAGAGGCAGAACTGGATGTGAATATGATTGGGCAGGTCTTGGATCGAGGTTTATGTTCTGCATACATAAGGAGAGAAAGAGACGTTTCCTGCCCACATTCTATAAACAGTACAAAAATCAGAGTGGAAATATTGTAAACTTCTTAATTGACATGGTTAGTTTTTGAGACGTTCAATATTGATAGTTCTCCACCAGACTAGACGTAAAATTACATATCTCAAAATATTTTTGGCTAATCACTTGGAACACTCTGGCAGCGTTAAAGAAGCCCTCTAGGGGACAGCTAAGCTTTACCATGAGATTGAACTGGTTCCAGTATGTACAGTCAAGCTGGTTGTTACTGTTAGGGCTTGCTTATCTTCAAAATACAGATTGAACACTATGCTACACAACATTTTGTGCTCCTAAACCACTCTGAAACAACCAGTTGAGATTCCGTTAGGCAATGCTAAATTGAACACAGGAGTATGCCTATCTCACATAGCTTTTTAATAGCAAGACCTACCTAAAATGCTGTATGTGTGTATAAATTTAAGGGCAGGGAACTTAGCAGGTTTTGAGTAATTATTGTTGAGTTGCAGAAGTGCGCTTCATTTGTAAGCCTGCTTAAAGAAAAATTCACTTCAATGTCATACAACTAAATCTCTATATCAGACTAATTTATGCAAAATGTTGCTGTATTAACAGATTTGCTGCAATATTCATTGTAATTTGCTGCTGTAACAAATCTGCAGACATTCGCTATAATTAAGAAGACTGTAAGATGGCAGTATGAAAATATTGTTTTTTTTTATGTTTATGCAGCCTTGAACAGAAAGTTTAAGCATTCACAGTATATTGAACATAATACGCCGTCACTGTCATGTGATAGACTTTTTCATATTGTGTTCTTGGGGGGGGGGGGGGGGGGGTTAATGCAAGCCTACAGTGTGCACTTTTATTGTAAAGTAACAGCTAAAATGAGTTGATTACTGCATTCTGTAATATTTTTGGTTCCTCTTGGTTGTTTGCTAGGAAACCAGTGCCACCCCACTGCCAGGCCAACTGTAGAAACAAAGAAAAGAAACAGTCTCCCTTTTCAGAATAGTATTGTGTATTTTGCAACTTACTCATAAAGATGTGGCTTCTCAAGAAAGCACAGAAGCTTTTAGAACATGGAAGCTGTGAGAAAACTGAATTTCCTTATAGCCTAAGCAAGCAGCGAGAAGTTGTGCTCTCTGATTTCACTGGAAACACTCAAAGGATCTGATAAAAGTAGTGCTAAGATGTGGCACCAGAGAATGTCCTACCATTTCATACATATTTAAAAGCTATGTCTGCACCAGTATTGATTGTCATGCCTCATTCTATCAAGAGATGTTATTCAGCTCGCTGATTCGCTTTAATGTTGTTTGGTGCTGTACACCTCTGTGTCACAGTTGGCTTGAGGTTAAAGACTGTGAGGATGTGCATATGCTTAATGGTGGCGGTACTTATGTGGATTCCAAGGGTTCAGTGATTCACCTCAAGAATGTACAGTATTAGAATTATTTAGTTTCGTCAGGCTCTGCCAGACATGCATGCTCGTAGAACATGATGCTATCCCACAGAGGATCCATAGGCAGCATTTACCCCTGCTGATCTCCATGGATTCTCCTCAGATACTGCAGACATATTGAAAAAAACATTCATTTTTCATATATCTGAAAATAACAGCGGCCCAGTCATGTTGAAGACATATCTGTAGAAAATATTCACACCTGATAGTGTATGTGTTAAGTTGTTTACAGTTCTGATTGAAACTTTACAGTAGTAAAGTATGTAATATGAAAAACATGCTGGAAAAGTTTGAGTTGTGACTGAATGAAGGTGCCACAAAAAACTAACTTTGTAAGTGCAACATTTTAAAATGTTTGTGCCCCAATGATGGGAAATAATCAGCTTGTTTTATCTCTTACCTGGGTCAGTTCAGAGAAGCACTTTGAGAAAACAATATGTTTTAGGCTGAAACTTTCTACAAATAAAACAAGTATTTGTAAAAATACATTGTGCAGGCTGGTGGAATTTAAAGTTGTAGTGTGAAAGAAGCCATAAAAAATGATTAAATTTGTAATTGGTATGGATCCTGCAGTTTGCTGGGAAACTAAAATGTCTTTGTGAAAGAACTATACTCAGTGCATTGGGTAGAAATTTTGAAGTATTTACAGTGTGTACTTGGGAGAATGTGCTGGTGCAATTTCAACTGTAGGGCAAATGGGGACGTCTCAATAAATTAACGTAGTACTGCAGGAGTTGCAAACATTTCTGAGTAACAAAATGAGTTAGAAATTTCTGCTGTAAAAGAGTGTGCAGATATCTTGAGATGAAACTTTGTCCACATATAGTTTGTAGCTCTGTTATTTTAGCTTATATTTTCCAACAGTCATTGGACACAGGCACACTTTCTAAGCAATGGAAAATTGGAAAGATCGTTCCACTTCATAAATCTGGGAGCATGAATTCTTGTGCTAATTGTCACCCATATTTATCACTACTACATGAGCATATAATTTTCATCACTCTAATCAGCTTTCTCGAGAGCAATTCATTTTTCTTGTCTGTACAACATGGTTTCTGCAAACCATATTCATGCGAAACTCAACTAACTACTTTCACAGATAACTTGCATCATATACTTAACAGGTCATCAGTCACTGATTGCATCTTTTTAGACTTTTCAAAAGCATTCGATAAAGTTTGCCATGATTTGCTTCTACTAAAATTAGGCCACCTAATTATTGGCAGTAACTTATTGAAATGGATAGAATGTTTTCTCATTAATTGTTAACAATTTGTTAATGTACGTTCTGGTATACCACAAGGTTCCGTTCTTGGACCACTACTATTCCTAACTGATATCAATGATCTTCTTTCTTATGTGTTGTTTAACATACATTTATTCGCTGATGACTGTGTTATTCTTCATGAGGTTAAAAACGATAATGATGTTAACATGCTATAGCACGACCTTACGGCTAGAGCTCATTGGTGCAACCAGTGGCTAATGGAACTGAACTTTAACAAATGCAAGTATATGCGTGTCACCCTTACTTCTACTCCTTTTCCAGTATACTATCTAAATGACATTGCACTTGAATGTGTCAATTCTTATAAGTACTTAGGCATCCACATCACACCTAATCTAACTTGAAGACTTCATATAGATTACATAATCAATAACACTAACAAAATGTTAGGTTACCTGCAATGTAAATTTTCTTGCACTCCATCTTCTTTGAAATTAGTTCTTTATAAAACATTAATTCATCCTAAACTAGTATACTCAACAGCAGTGTGGGATTCTAGCCAAGACTACTTGATTACTTCCTTAAAACGTGTTCAGAATGACTGTGTTCACTTAATTTTCTTTAACTTTAACCGAGGACCAAGCTTACAGCAATGAAAACTAATTTGAATCTTCCATTGTTGACTTCATGGCGAAAGATTTGCCGGATCACTCGATTCTACAAGTTATATTATCATTCCGCCTTGCACAATAACTTCTTCCATAGTCCCATTTATATATTGCGTCGCATGAATCATCTCCGAAAAGTAGGCACCTCCTTATACCAAACAGCCTGTTTATTCATTCCCTGCACTTCTAAAGAATGGAACGACTTTCCCAATGAAATTATATCTATTACTGACATCAATAATTTTCGCAAAGTTTTGATTGGTATTGTATGAACACTGACAGTTCTGTGTTTGATATTTACTAACAATTTTATTTTTTGTTTTTTAGCAAACACTGTATACCGTATTTACTTGCATAATGATCGCACTCGTGTAATGATCGCACCCCTGAATTTTGTTGTCGAAATTCAATCTTTTTTTCTTTCCCGTGTAATGATCACACCCCGAACTTGCCGCAGCGATATGTCGTGTGCCAAGTCTAGTTAATGATGATTGCGCTTACAATCTGTCAAATGCTGTCGAATGCTACGCAAACGACTCTTCAAGACATACCAAGCGGTCTGCACCAAACATTCTTAAGCAGATGCCCCCATTTCATCACTTTCTGCATTTCTATGGAAAAAAAAAAAAAAGCTACAAGCAAACTTGCCTTGGCTTTATTACTTGTAAGCGTTAGAATGGTTGTGGTCAACAACAACAACAAAAAAGGCGCCTTTCGATTCTTCTCTTCTGCACTCGTGGGCACGCAACAAATCGCGAGCGGCAACGATAGTAGCCATGCTTACATTGATACATTAGAAGTGTACCTTATTCATATGCCGACACTTGTAACAAAGCTAAGATATTCGCCCACCCTTAGCGGAAACGTGCCGTATTAGGATAGTAATGAAGACAAATGCTGGAGTTTCCACAGCATGCCCACCATGTGTTTCTATGTCACTGGCAGCTAAGCGTGCCCATTTCCGTTTCTGTCCCCTCAAAGTGGACATGGCTACGTTACTGCCGCAAACTTGCCGATATTAACAGTATTATTCATTACTGATATGGAAGAAACTGTTTCAATGCCCGTAATGTACTCGTAGAGCAGAAAAAAAAAAAATCTAGTTTGGCGTATTTAGCTTGCCCCGCCGGCCGCCATTTTTGTTTTGGTGTCCCGTACTGTTACAAGGCAGCCGCCTGTTTGTTGACCTGTTGTCATCCCGCAGCAAACGCGGGATGAAAAAAATTTGTTTTTCTTTTCGCTGGAAATTTAATCCGCGTAATGATAGCACCCCTGAATTTGCACCAATATTTTTGACGAAAAAGTGCGATCATTATGTGAGTAAATATGGTACATAGGAACAAGCATTTATGTACACTCGCCCACAAAATATTGCAGGGTGCGCGAGTGCGTAGCAAAATGGCCTTCCGCGCCTTCTAGCGGCGCACCCCTGTTGTCGAAACCGACACCTGTGCGCATGCGTATCCCTCTGGGACTGCAAGCGTACATGTTTCTGCGCCGACGATAACCGAGTTCAGCCGCAAGGTGCCCCTCTTGTGATTGGCGCTGTGGTGGCTTTTACGAGCAAAATTATGTGAAGCATGAGCTTGCGCGCACTGCTGCGCCCACTTTTTGTCGAGTCACGAGCGCAGACGCATAGTGCCCGGTGGCGAATGCAACAAGTCATTTGTTTTTTTTTTCTCCGCTGCACCTTTTCATGGCCAGTCTTCGTTGTTCCTTTCTTATTGTGAACGAGGCGCTCTCCTGCAGAAGAACATGGCAGAAAACTCGCTCTATAGAAGGAGGCAGGCAAGACGAAAATGAACTCATGATTTCCGTTATATACACCAAGTTTTGCCTGTCGAAGCTGCCACAGTGCCAATCGCAAGAGGGGCACCTTGCAGCTGGACTCGGTTATTGCCGGCGTGCAAGGAGGAAGCATGGAAATACGCATGCTTGCAGTCCCGGAGGGTACGCGCGTCGCGCAGGCATTGGTCTCGACAACAGGGGTGCGCTGCTAGAAGGCACGGAGGGCCACTTTGCCACATGCTCGCACACCCCGCAATATTTTGTGGGCGAGTGTACCTACATTTTTTCACATTGTCTGCTTTAGTTTTCTTTCTGCCCAGTCCCATCTGTCCTTCTACCCAGGCCCTGAGGGTAATAAATATATAAATAAATAAAGCCCTCTCGACATTGAAATATGTTAAATGTTTCTATGAGCATACAGAAAGGCTTATATCACAGCATTAATTGCAAGAGGGTTGTCAGTAGGAGAATTACACCTGGCATTCGAAGGGATAATTAGATAACCACTATCACCGGAAGAGCCATAGCACTGGGCTTAGTGCAGAGAGCGAGACCAGCATTCAGAAAAGCATGTACGCACACCTAGGGTCTCTCTCAATTGAATTCATGCTCAAGGGGGTTTGGGGTGTCATACTAACAGGCTAGTTACACCAATAGCTTTGCTGGAAATAAATTATCCTGCAAGGTCAGGACAAGTTTGCAGTGTTTTTCCCTATAATGCCTAATGAAAGTTTATTTACTAGTTCCTTAATTAAGCTTTCTTTATTGTAGGTGTACTAAATGATGCTTATTTACTCTAGACGACTTCATGTGTTCGGCAATTCTATTTTGCTGAACTGCTGATTAGCTAGCAAGTTTCTAAAGGCCAGTTATACTTCTTATAAATGAAGTCTGCTGTAGATGCTTTACGACATTTGGTTTTATACCACTGTCTGAATGCGTCGATTGGAAGCCTTGCGCCTCTGTTGCTGCTGCCCTTTTACAGAGAGTGTGAGCATATAAAACATTTGAACACTGGTGCTAGTGTAAACGTGGGAACTACTGAATGATGAAAATTGTGCAGGTATTTTCTGCACCATGCCCCAAGTTGTGCTTCCAATTTACAGCAAAGTTTCTAAATGACAGGACTTATGTTTTTGAGCCACAATTAGTTGTGCCTAATCAACCTCATGAAGTCCGAATGGCATTGTGTCTTCACACATGCAGATTAATGTCAACAGGGTTTTTTTTGTGTATGTGGGTATTTTATCATAGTAATGGAACATTTCTACAAAGGTTAATTTTAATGCAGTTTTTGAATACAGTAATTCGAACATCAAATAACTTGAACCAGTTGAACAGAATAACTTGAACAGATATTATCAAAGTTGAATTCACCGAAGTAGCCTTTATTTAGTAGTGAATGCATGTGTCTTTTTTTTTTAATTTACAAACTTTGTCACTACTTGCAATTCATGTTTTCTATACCATTCTGACACTTGCTTGTTGCTATAGTTGAGCACATGCACAAACCTGGAAGTCACACAGGATTTGATGTGCACCCATATGCTCACAGTATGCAGACTTTCCAGAATACAGTGAAAATATTGTTTTTGTTATGTGACCCATGAACCAGTTTATAGGCTGTTCAGAGCAGACAAGTGTTCATCTATGAGGGCTGTGTTGCAGTTTATTTGCTTTAAGGGCACAGTAGACATTTGCAGTTGTGTTCACAAAGTGAAGTAGAATACTTTGGTAGTTTCCATTAAGAGCAGTACTACCTTTGCTGTCATGCCCAAGAATGAAATGCCTGGCAAAAAGAAAAAAAAAACAGAAAAAAAGAGGCATCTAGGGTTTTACGTGCCAAAACCAAGATGTGATTATGAGGCATACCGTAGGGGGATCTCCGGGTTAATTTTGACCACCTGGGGTTCTTTAATGTGCAACCAATGCATGATGCATGGGCATTTTTGCATTTCATCTCCGTTGAAATGCAGTCGCCATGGCCATGATTCGATCCCGCACCCTCGGGCTTAATAGTGCAACGCCATAGCCACTATGCCACCACGGCGGGTGATACTGAGGAGTGAAGGCAAATGGTCAACCCTATCAGCAGTTCAGCCAAACTAATAACCTGTCACTTTTGTATTGGTCCACCATGAACAGCTTCATGATGTTTTCATGGCACTTAGCCAACTACTATTGCTTACCAAACATACTTTATTTTTCTTTCTCTCTATTGCTTTTCACAGACAACAGCTTTGTCATTGTGGAGCCTACAATGCCCATTGTTGTGGAAGCCCCACCAGCTCCAAAGGAAAAGGTAACTACTGCAGTTCCCATGTCTTGCCTTGCCTTGCTTTCCATACCTGCTTGAGCCTCACCTGCCTTCTGCTTTCCTGGCGCTCTTTTCAGGCAAAGAAACATAAGGGCAAAAAGCGAAAGTACTATACGTGAGACAAGCCAGAAACACACATACATCCAACAGCTGCTCACTGTCTCAAAAAGATCTCTTAGTCAAGTTCCTTTTTACAACTGCCATATATAATATTTTTTCTGCTTGAAAAAGACTGTGATATCTAATAAAATTTTCTTTATGGACTGAGGGTGTTGTTTCTCTGTCAGAATAGTGAAACAATATGCACACGCATATTCAGGCTGTGTATTTTTCAGTAATATGGGACCAATAATACCTTGGCGCTCTTGACTTCAGAATCGGGCAGAAAGGGCTGTTATTTCTTACGTGGACCGTTAGAGAGCACAATTTAACAAATTGTACAGGTTGCTCGAGAAAGTTGTTTCCTGACGAATGAGTTTCTTTGTTGAAGTTTTTGCTTATTGCCAAATGAACAATTGTAGAGCTACATTTGCGAATGTGTAATGCCATACTATGCAAACATAAGAATTCAGGTCAGTGTGCATAGTCTCGAGGCTCCCCTTGAATACATTAAAACTTATACTGACGCCACAGCTGGCAGGACTTCAAATTATTTATGCAATTCTTGAACAAGTGACTGAAAAGACTCTTCAGAAATGAATGGGGAATAGCTACCAATTGCTCTAGACCATTCACCTGGTGAGCGCAAGGTCATGGGTTCAATTTCTAGCTGCCACATTCTAATAGGGGACAAAGCAAAAGCATTTGTGTGACCCGAGAGTCACCAAAACTAACCCACAGCTCTCCACTATAGCTTTCCTCATAGCCCACTTTGCGATATGACACCTCGTGAATTCAGTTTGAGCTCCTAATTTTTACATGTGAAGTTTTTCTCCTTAGCAGACATCTGACGACATTTCATGTTTGGGAAAAGCTCTGTAAACTGATATTTACTTATAGCACTCCTCTGTAGCAGTTACAAGGCAGACCTGGCCTGGCATTATTTAGTGATTATTGGTAGCTTGTCACTAATTTCCCCACAGCTTAACCTTGTTAACGAAGCTTTATATGTGGTGTGGCTGCAGCGATGTCAGCAATACTGGCAGTGGCCGAAGCACATCTCTATTTGAGGATCCAGCTGAGAATTTTTTTTTACGGAGAAAGTGGATTCAAATGGGGAAATAATATAAAACAGTCTTGAGGTGTAGTGCTATAGTGAAATCTGCTTTCACCTAAGAACAATAGGCTCCACTTATGAGGAATTACATTTTCTCCACATACATGAAAGTGTATTCATCTTAATTAAAACATTGCACCATTCCCATGTGTGTGTATCCTGCCTTCTTGCATGTTATAAAGACCTGTCATGCTTCTTATACCAAGTGATCATTTCTAGTGGAAGGAAATTTTTAAGTGGACTTTAATACTAACAGGATTATTCTTTATATCCGTGCCCTCAGTTCAGCGGGCAATAGATGGGCTAGTATCTGTTGCAGTCTGCTAATTTGACCTAAAGTGAAGTAATTTTAATGACATTTCAATTACTCTCCTCAGTTAGGCTATTTAACTCCCGACTGTCAAGACCATTTTGCAATGGCAGCATTGCAGGGGGTTGCCATAGGAAGCCAAGTCGATTTACAGGATTATGAAAAGCCATCCTTCTAGATTTTTGTTGATATAGTATTGTCACTTCTTGCAACAATATTTCACCTTTCTCTACTCTGAAACTGGGGCCACAAAGAGCGATGGAAGTGCTGCCCACATAACGCTTCATGCCTCATTCGGTCTCCTTAACTTGTCTGGGTTCACTGCCAGTAGGCATGTATTGCAAAGCGTATCTCTTGATGGTAGACCATTGCTCAGTATGAGCATGCAACAATGAAGTGGATGCCGCAGCAGTAGACCATCACACTGAGCTGCTTTGCATCGTGGGCAGGTTCAAGCATACCACAATGCATCTGGTGCTTTTTGTACAGCCAGTTTCGAGACCCAAGTAGAGAAAGGTGAATTGGCAACAAATCTCTATATGGCTAGTGCTTCTAAAATTGTGCGAATTTCCCTAGCCTCCTGGAGCACCCCCCAGCAATACTATCATGCAACATAGGCTTGAAAGCCAATAATTAAAATGTTAAATCAATTAGGGGCACATTATGGAGACTATTTTCTTTTATAATGTACTGCGCACCGAATTCTGCTTTTGAATTTCGATAAGAGTTTCGTACTTCCGGAAGAAGCAGACTATTGTCTACTTACGCTCAGCTGCAGCCGCCCACATAGGAACTAAACTTTGACCAGACTACTTATTGGGGTCACAGCAGTGGAGTCTCGCTAATTTCGATTAGCTTTGATCACTCAACTAGCCTCGAACCACACATGCTTGCCAGCACACGCTCACTCCTGGCCACTCCTGGCTAGACGCCTTGGCAGTCTTCACTTCATATTGAGCTATTGACAGAGCTTCAAATTGCACAAGCTAGTGCAGTACAAAGCCTTCCTGCACAACATAACATGGCCAGACAGGAGCCCATGAACTCGAGCGCGCACTCAAGCCCTGTCGTGCACTAAGCAGATGCTGTGCATATGCACTACAGTTGCATGTAGCTGTGGTCTGCTATTTAGCGTAGATACTATGGCCGCCGTGAGGTGCCGCAACGAATCAGCTCGCTGAGGACAACTGCATTTGGTGCGTCATGGGCGAGAAAATCAAATTTGAACTGTTCGCCATGGTAACGCTCAGTAGGCAGAACGTTGTGGGCACGTCCCCCTCTGCCGTAACTTTCGCAGTCCAAGGCATTGAAGGAGCGGAAGCACCGTGAAGAGAATCGTAGAAGACCTTTGAATGCCAATAACTGCTTCTGCTGAATGCATTGAGGTACTTTTTGCATCAAGGTATTTCTGGAATAGTCTATTTTAACTTCGAATGCATTTTTCGACTTCGATAAAAAGTGGTTCAGGGCCCCTTTAACGATAAGACCGAACTTACACCAAACAAAGCACACCTTTACAGCCCAGTTGAACGCAACCATTGTAGTGTCATTTATCTTGTAAAAAATTCAAACACAAACAAGAATAATTCAACAAGAAAACGTTCTTCTTTGTAGGTCGGAGGCTTCCAACACATACATCTGGTCCTATGCTAAATTTTTTAAAAGTGAGCTATGTAATGTTGCACATCATATGATTAAGTAATTACGTATAAAAGGTATTTAAATTATTTCCTGCTCACATTTTAATCTCTGCTGATGGTACACATTAATACAAGAGGGCAATTAGTCTGCATACCAGTTAAGAAAAAATTGTGCATCAATAGGCTGAGCTTCGAAACTTATTGCACTATTTATAGATTTCATTCATTTTAGTTCACCTTGTAACAGTGGGTGTAACTCTCAAAATAAGTGTTACGTTATGCAAGCCAAACATTCCAACTTTGTGTGGTAACCTTATTTGCTGTATGGCGACATCATCTCAACCTTAAGTTGTTTTTTTAATTCTGATAGCACGTAGCTGTTGGTAATACAAAGGAATAGCATGCATGGCTCTTAGCTGAACAAATTGTAGTAAACAGGAATGCACCTTTGTCATTTCAGGCCAAGAAAGTGAACAAGCAGAAAAGGCACAAGGGACCCCGACGCAAGACTTCACTGCCATGCTACCCTTCATCGAAGACAGAAACAGGCAGCAGAGCAAAGGAGTCTTGCATTCCAGAAAGCAACGCTGGAGTTCTGTTTAGTAGCAAGGATGCACCAAGAAACACACCACCAGTGCCGAAAACAGCTGGAGCACGTACACCAGTGGTTGCAGCAGCAAAGGGCATAGGAACAGGCACTTCCAAGTTCCAGAGAGGTGCTGAGAGTAAGGGTGGCCAGAATGGGACACTGAAGAACACCAGCACATTGCAGCCAGCGGACTGCATACGGTGGAGTGGCCAGAGTTGTTGTGACAAGGATGATCGTCTAGGGCTTAAGTTCCTGAGGCTACCCGGGAAGACCCCCGTCTAGTCAGAAATCAGGCAAGAAACGGGACTGAAGGATTCAGTGAGTGTGGGGGTGCGTGATGTGTGCACAACCAAGGCACTGGTGTGCCAGGTTCGTTTATTTATTTTTTAAGGCAGTGTTGCAGTCAACTCTTAGGAACTAAGTTTTATTGTATGTGTGTGTGTGTGTGTTGTGTGTGTGCAAGCGCACATTGTTTTTACCTTGTTCTACTGCTATTAAATATTTGTTCCTTTGATCACAAGCATCATTTGACTGTTTTCTGAAGTCGTCAAAGGACTTAAAATTTGGTTTGCATGTTTTGTTTTTTTTGTATGCAATAAATTGAATGAGATATACAATGTTTTAATTTGACCCTCCTTTATATTCCCATTGCAATATAAAGTTTGTTGTCCCGTTATGCACATATTTTACCACTATATTACTGCAGTGATATAGAGCAGTGGGGCGACATCTTGCGAGGTTATGCTATGTGTTGTTTTTCCACAATTTGGTTGAACAGAATAGACATAAAATAAGCAATAGTAAGTGTATTAAAATCATGCCACTACCTAAAACTTAACACAGATGTCAACCATCGGTTCTGTGGTTTATCTGCTGAGGTTTACTGCCATATTGCATGTTGAGCCAGGACATCCCGTTAAGCAGCAGCTTTTTCAAGCAAAGCTTGTATTGGCTCAGAACTTTCAGTGACAATGTAATCATGCAAAAAAAAAAAAAAGTTGCTCCCAGCGCAGAGCAGTTTGACGAGTTGACAGCTGCGCCGGCGCCGAAGAGCAATTCATTAGCAAGGATTGCAGCTGCATAGGCGTGTGCTTACGCCACGCGTGCAACCAATCAGATTCGTTTTGCTTCCGCTGGGGAGGAAAAAGGCAGGAAAGGGTTTGGCGTGCGCTGCGCTGGCTTCATTTTCATTCAGTTTAGTCTTGGAAAACGGATTGGACGGCCACGCATTGTGCGTTCCCCTGAGGAATGGGCAGCGTTCTATGAGCGGCGGTGAGAACTCGCCCATGAAAGGGCTTGCCGTCGGCACCACGATCCAGCAATTAGAGCCACCCGAGCCCAGGCAATCCGACAGCAACGAGAAGATACCAAGCTGAGGGAATGGGAGGCTGAAGCAATCCGGCACCCTTACGTGTCGGTTACCTAATAACTGTGACAAAGGTCAGGTGCACGCAGGACAAGCTCCGCTTACCCCCATTTTCCCGTAGGAAAAGGGTTAGTTTTTTTTTTGTTGTTGTTCATTTGAACTGATGATACAAGTGTGTGTACGCTCTTTACATTGTGTTGGCTTGGGCTAGTTGGTTAGATTCCATGCTGAAAATGGCGCAAAAGGCATGGTTGAGGGAGTAGGTGACATAAGCGCTGACTGGTAATGGAAGGTTTTATTAGGCACATCTCTTCAGTCCCTGGGTACCACTGTTCTGTAGTTGAGTGCTTGCTCAAATACATACAAGTACCATGAGACATTGCTATAGGTTCCAAGCAAAAAGTAAGTAAAAATGGCAACAAATAGTGCACACATTAGCAAGTTTGTCATCGTGGCAAGTTGATTTTTTCTCCATGATAGTGTAAGCAAGGACATACACCCTACCACTATGATAATTTTGAAACCTTTGAACTCATGTTGACAGGTATTTCAGTTAAAAGCTCTTGCAAAACGGTGCATCAGCTAACCAGTGATACATTCAATACCCAAATGGGTACTGTGTGTCTCAGTCACGTTATGATTTTCAGCAAGGTACACTAGTTATAAAGAAATTCAAACTTAATGTGTTGACAAAGCTGCTTGCACAGTTTATTAAGAAGCCCATTGTGCTTCAGTTTCATTGTCCATTGTTACACGAGCATCATGGAACTTAAGCAAACTTGCCTGTGATGTGACTTTACAATGATAATGTTTGCCTGATTTCACCCATAAGTGCCTCTTTCATTCAACCCTGTGATGCAACTGCATCTGGTCTTCTTCGATGTGAAGCAGCCCTATCTTGCCACTTGACTGGGTACCTATGCTTACTCATCCTTGATTAGAATGGCCAACAGCAGGTAGTGATGAAAGTATAAAACGCCTAAGCGACTACCCTTCCTCAGAAGCTCATCAACTTGCCCTCTGCACCACCTTCAGCCAGCTAGGTAGAAAATCTTTCACCGATAGCAAAATCTCGGGCCTGTGATTTTGTACATCACAACAGCAGACAGCTACAGGTGCACTACTGCACTTTCTGAAGACCACCAAACTGATTGACCATTTGTAAGGCAGTGATGAACATTCCACATCTTGAGTCTCCACTATGCCTGAACTCTGTCCTATCTCCCTTCCAGTAATGTAGCCAATCAGGCTCATTCCTGGTTTTAACTTCCTTGGTTTTTCCTTTCTCTTCTTCTCAAGCTCTTCTGGAACATAGCGATGCTGATTTGTCCAATTATGGAAATACATACAGAACCTTTGGCTAAGACATGTTCACATCTTGTATCCAGACACTTTTTTTTTTTTTTGAAATCTGGCACGCTGCAACAGCTAGGTCAATTATTAATGAAACAGAGGGTCATGCTTTCTGAAAAGCAAGATCTGCTACAGTTCAGTTTACGGTAGTAATTCCAAGTGCTTATCAGAGTTGATGTGATAATCTAGTGAAGTGGATAAAGGTTGTGGCGGCGCAACAGAGTAGGCTGCGAATTTGGGAGAGTTGGTTATGCATACTTGATGAAAAACACATAATCGGAGACATTTTAAAATTCTTTCTTGCTGACTTGTTTTTTATGCATGATGTCAGCTGACAAGGCACACATGAGGTTGTTTATAAATAATGTACTTGGAAGTTAGCATGTGTCCTCTTTGTTTCATTGTGTGTTGTTTCTGATTACACACTGTTTCGTAAGGAGTGCAACAGAGCACTTCCCTTAGCATGAAAAGCACCTGTCACAGATGAAGTGGTGGTGCCTTCGGTGTGCTGGAAAGTATAGGGAAAGTGCACAATGCATTATATGTACATCTGCCTTAAATATTGCAACTGAACTTCTTTTTCCATTTTTACATCATTGAAAAATTTGTAGTACCCATGCGAGTAACAACTCCTTTTTTTGTTTTTCTGTACTGATTTGTGTGTTACAAGAGCACAGTAAAAACGAGAAGAAAGGGGGTTAACCGAGGGGCCCAATTTTTATTAATCGTATCATGAGAAGCCAACAAACAAAGACACCAAGGACAACATAGGGAAAATTACTTGTGCCTAATAAATGAAATAAAGAAACGATAAATTAATGGAAATGAAAGTGGATGAAAAAACAACTTGCCGCAGATGGGGAACGATCCCACGTCCTCCCATTACGTGTGCGATGCTCTAACCAACTGGGCTACCGCGACGCCGTTTCCCGATCCACTTTCTTGGGTATTTATGTGTTACTACTGTAACTAACCTTGGGAGTGTTAGCCAGCACCACCACTCGCATACTTTGCCGGTGGATGTGGAACATCCTTTCTGCTGCAAGCGTCACAAGTACGTGACCTTTTTTGGGTGAAGGCAATTGGTCAATAAACCCGCACATGCTACCTAAAGGCATCAGTGTTGTTGAATTCGAGACCCTCATTATGTAAGAACGAGAAGGAAGGGGGTTAATCGAAGGGCCCGTTTTTTATTAATTGTATCATGAGACACCAACAAACAGGCACCAAGGACAACACAGGGGAAATTACTTGTACTTAACCGAATTAAAGAAATGATAAATTAATGGCAATGAAAGTGGATGAAAAAACAACTTGCTGCAGGTGGGGAACTATCCCACGTCTTCACATTACGCGAAGATGTGGGATCGCACGCGTAATGCGCATGAGCATTGCATGCGTAATGCGAAGACGTGGGATCGTTCCCCACCTGCAGCAAGTTGTTTTTTCATCCACTTTCATTGCCATTAATTTATCATTTATTTAATTCAATTAGTAAGTACAAGTAATTTCCCCTATGTTGTCCTTGGTGTCCTTGTTTGTTGGCTTCCGATAAGAGCCCAGTAAAGAGGCTTTGCTGTAATAGCTGATGAATTATTGTCTTGATACTGAAGATGATACAGTCAGACAGAAACCGCGAGCACAGGGAAGAAGCAGTTATCGTGGTCATTGACAATGCGGCAGCATGATGAAAAAAAAAACATTTCATTCTGTGAAGATGGAATGGCAGTGAAAGCTAACGACAGCCAAAGCTCTCAAATGAAAAACCAAACTGCTTTTGCTGCCATTCTATCTTCACAGAGTGGAATGGTTGTCTTCTTCAGCGCTGATACCTCTCTGGCTTATATAATGTGATAACCTTGACGTCATGCTATTTTTCACAGCGAGCGTTCTAATCTGTTCCACATTTTGACATCTGCGCCACTGCACTGCACTCGTACGTGATCACACACAAAGCAACCAATAAAAGCCATTGTGTATGGGTTTGTTAGATGTTGCTAAGTCCGTTTCTGTTGCCGGACGCCGAAAAAACTACGGAAGGTTGGTCATATACAGCTTTCGCTGTAAAAAACTGGAAATGGTAGGTGGTGAGGCAAGGAAGTCGTCATGCTGTTTAGCTGGCATCACTGACCACAATGTTTGCAATTTTACTGGGCATCTTCCTTTATGCTCAGAGTTTCCATTTTACTATATACAGAGTGCTCGAATAAACTATCGGTATCCCGCTTGTATATTGTGAACAGACTACCAGTGAAATTGTGATTACATGCAGCTGTACTTCAAGTCTCTGTGTGGAGCGCATAATTAGCTGCATGGCAAACTAGCCCTCAACGTCTTTGGTACAGGTATAAACTATCAGTAATTTTAATAAAAAGCCTAGGCTGGCTACGCAAATGCTGTTTGCACAGGTGGTTTATGTGCTTTGGCAGACAATTTTCTTGAACAAGTCAGTAAGTACATAAAAAAATGAACATTAAATTTTGCGATTGTGGAATATGTATCAGAAACTAGACGACAATCAATCATATTCGAAGATAACTCTGCATTATTTTGCATCTAAAGCATTTGTGCTGCGATATCCATCATCAAGCTTGATACTCCATGTACTAATTTCACATTCGGAGGCAGGAGTCTCGATAGAAAAACCCACGTGATGCAGCTGGTTGTGGGGAAAGGGGGAAGCCAGTCTTGTTCTTGCCAGCCAAGAGCAGAAAACAATTATCAGCTCTGACTCGCTTCTAGACTGTTCTGCCATTTGCAATTTGCTATATCGCATGAGGGGCAGGGGGGATTTATCTTTGTCAAGACTCCCAACTGTCAATGCAAAATTAGCGTATTGAGCATTGAATTTAATGATGCATATTTTGGAACACAAATTATTTAGAAGAGTAAAATGGAGTTGTCCTTGAATATGATTTTCAAGCGAAGCTTGTACTGCCTCACTAGTGTCAGTGGCGGTTAGCCATATGAAAAAATTCAAGCTGTGCAAAAATAAAAATTGCTTGTCAGGCTGTGGATTCGTACCACAGACCTCTGGTTTGCGAGACCACCATGCTAACCAATTCAGCCACTGACAGTTCATCATATGCGCCCTTTAAAGTGGGCTTTTATATGCATGAAGAAGTAGACGCAGTGCAAGCCGCGAGCCAATCACAGGCGTCCCCTCCCTCCAGAGGAGGGAAAGGGTGTGATCGCATGTGCGCCCGCCGTTTCCCACCAGTTCAGGCCCGGCAGTCAGATGGGGAGGCCGCGTTTGGTACGTTCTGCTGAAGAGCAGGCTGCGTTGAAGGAACGGCAGTGGGAGTGGGCCGTGCGTCGTGCAATCGGCCAAAGAACAGGCGGCGTTTCATGAATATGGACAGGAACTCGCTCGAGAAAGGGTGCATCATCAATGTGCCGACCCCACCGTGAGGGAGCGCGAAGCCAAAGCGTTGCAACAACGAAGAGCCGCAGATCCCGAACTTCGCTTGCACCCCTCTTCACAGTAGTGGAAGCGCGGTCAATTTAAAAAAATTATTTGTGAAAAAATATATTTTTGTTAATTATGGCCTCGTTACTTTGCTTGTTTGTGAAAACTGTTTCCGCCAATGTGCATAAGCCACCTGTGCAAGCAGCATTTGCATAGCTAGCATAACCTTGTTTTATTAGGACCCTGCATTTTGCCGTATATAGATTAAAACGTTGAAATGTGCTACTGAGCATTTGTGCCAGTCAGTGCTAGTGTCTGTGGCATTTAAAGTTAGTTGTGATGCTGCAAAACCAAAACTTTAACACTTCTGATTAAACGCCAAATTTGAACTCCTAAAGATGACCCTAGGGATGGTATGGGTATTACTGTGCAATAATGAAACACTGCTGTAACAGATGTGCTGCTTCTATGTGGTAAATAGTGCACCTAATTCACTGGTTTGTGTTTCACATGAGTGAAGAAAGTGAAGTTATAAGCTTTATAATTGGTGAAGTTCAAAAAGCAATACTGAGAAGCGCTTTTTTAATCCAGGCTACTGTGCTATAACAAACAAAACACAACTTCCATTCACTAAATTTTATATGTTACAATTTTCTTTCCTATTTTAGAATGTGAGTTCATCCGAGTTCTTCTCAGTTCAGGTTTTATTTAAACAGAGATGTCCAAGAGCTCTAGGACTACAGGCAACAGAAATGCCTGACAGAGTCCTGGGCCCCTGTGATGCACTTGGCAAGGCATAACACAATAGAAAACATTACAGCATTTCAGTTGTAATAAGAGGCAGGCAAGACTTAAGAGCTTAATAATATTAGATATCCACATAATGAACACCCATAATACATACTCCTGAAAATAGAAGTTTACATGCACTTAATGTATGCTACTAGGTGCATTTTGAATAACCACCTAAAACATGCACACTATATTTCGTGATGAAAGAGCACAAAAAATTCAAACAATTAAGAAATGCTGCTGTGACATATGCAAGTGTTTGAATGCTGTAGCATGTTCTAGTTCTAGAAATAATAAATTGTTAATATCTCGTATTACAGGCAATATGCTTCACAAGTAGGCTACTGAAGGAGTCCAGGTCCAGCACATGCATATCATGCCCAACTGCTTCATAGTCAATAATTTTGAAATAAGCAAGGGTGCAACCATGTTTCCTAGGTACCAGCAAGTCCACGGGGTACTACGGTTATGTACTTGTAATGTCGCACAAGTTGTGCTGCCGGCAATAAAAGTTTAGCTGAAAAAAGTGGCTATATGTTGAATCTTGCCAAGTTTCCCACTAGGACATTTTGGTATTCAGTTGAAAATGCTAATGAAGCAATACTATGTTACAATGAGCCAAAATCTCTAGGAAATTGGAAACTAGGAAATTCCTGTGCAAAAACATCAGAAATATGCTTATGCACTCTGCACAGCAGTTAAATTCCGTAAGGTTGTGTGCTAATGCCCTAGGACCTTTGCACTGTACTACACTTGCATTTGGTGCAAAAATATCATTGTCACAAAAGTGCACTCAAGAGACGTTTAACTTTCTCAAGCCACAGCCTATGTGCAGCTGCTTGAACTATCATCCAAAGCATGGAAGCCACGCTGAACAAGGTGCACAGCCTCGCACTGTATACATCATGCGTGCAGGCACACAAAGCATACACAGATTTTAGGCTATGTGCTTGGGGTAGTGAGTAAGCTTGCAATTTCGTACGCTTCCATGTTTCAAAAACACTTGTGAGCAGCTGGACAGACCGTTATGTCTTCAAGTGTGACAAACATCACAAAATAAATGCTGCTCGTGATATGTTGGTTTAGATTATAGCACATTTTTCAGTTGCTGTACTTTTGGCTTGTCTGGCAGTACAGCAACTATTTTAAGAACTTGCCAAAATCTCGCACACCTACAGAAACCTTTAAATGTGGTTGTGATTTATCAAGCTGCAGTTTAGCCAAAAAGGATCGCAGATACCAATGCTCTGATTGCACATACATCCCACATACGTAGGGGAAGGGGTTTAGCATGCATATTTAGAAACATTTCCCTGAGCACACAGCCTTTTTTGACATACATATGCACTTTATTAATAATGATTTAGCTTTACAGGTAGCCTAGAAGCAGCAGCAAACTTGGCACAGCAGAGACTGTTATGTAACATACTGTTTTTATATCACGGTGATGTTTTCTGTGACTTTGCTGTCAAAGCTCACTCGAACCAAGTAGCCTTTTGGTATATAGCATCTTGTCTAATAATATGGTACCGCCTCATCTTACACCTTCAAAAGTTTTCGTGAAAAGAACTTATTTTTCGTAAAGCATGGCATAACATTAGTAAAATTGCAGAATGACCTCAAAGTCAAACTTAATGAAAAATTCAGGAGTTGGCAGGTTGCACATATGCACACGCTGCTGCTGCAGAGTGTCCAACCATGCATTGCACACAAGGCTTTTTCATTCTGTAGACTGTTCCATAGCAACATAGTGGAAGGCTACAGATTAATTTTAACCACCTGAAAATGTTTAATACGCAATGTATGATACACATGCATTTCTTCATTCCCATTCTATTGGAAAACTGCCATGGCCAGGAATTTACCGTGCAACCTTCTGCCCAGAAGCAGATCACCACAGCTACAAAGCCGTGGCAGCATGTCATACAAGACTTTCTACAATCTATCATTCCTGCAAGGTTAAAAGAGTGCCTGTATGAACGAGCCCATCTGATAGTGCTCAGTTTTTTTTTTTTAACACAGAAGTGTTTCATGCCAGGCTCCACCGAAAATCTGTTCCATGTATGTACGTCATGTAATTATCATCATGCAAATCCACAAGATGGCAATACTTTGAGTTTTGTTACCCAATGGTTAGGGAAGTAGGCATAGAAAGGTTTGCTTTATTAAAGTAATTATGCTCATGATGACATGTTTACTGTAATGAAGATATGTAGGTATCATTTGTATTACCACTGAGTAATTTCATAGACGACATGGCTAACAGCCTAGACACCTATAAGAGCAGTAAATATGGTAGAGCTTGGAAGTGTCTTGTGATCATAGTTCACAATTCTGTGCCTACCTAATGGTTAGGAAAGTAGGCATAGAAAGGTTAGAAAAATTTACTTTATTAAAGGGGCCCTAAAACACTTTTTGAACATAGTAAGAAAGCGTTGCTGATCTGTCATAAAGGCTGCTGTGAATATGAGAGCCAAACTGCACTGCACAGCACAAAGCAGGGAATTTAGTCTCGTGTCAAAAACAGAAAAATTACTTGCTCTCACTTACGCAGTGTCGCAAGCAGCTGGACCCACCAACGCTACTGGCTGATTTCATGATCGTGATAACATTCTCAGTAATACAGAATAGCTAATTTTTAGTTACAGAAGTGAGACATATATGTTTGTGATCTAAAAAAAAAATAATAATAATTTCACTTCTTAAAATTTACATTCTGGGGTATTACGGGCCAAAACCACGTTCTGATTACGAGGCACGCCATTGTGAAACTTTTACCACCTGGGGTTCTTTAACGTGCACCCAATGCGCAGTACACAGCTTTGCATTCCTAGGTATTACATGCTAAAACCACGTTCTGATTATGAGGCACGCCATAATGGGGACTCCATTAATTTTGACCACCTCGGGTTCTTTAACATGCACCCAATGCACGGTACACGGCTTTGCATTTCACCCCCATCAAAATGCGGCTACCACCACTGGGATTTGATCCTGAAACCTCGTGCTTAGCAGTGCAATGCCAAAGCCACTAAGCAACTATGGCAGGCCATTTCATCTGTGTGTAGCTGCGTCTAATGTCTATAGCGTTTCAAATAGCAGCGGTGTTCTTGGTAGAGTAGTTTTCTACAGCCACTACGAGGTGCTGCAATGAGCCCTTTCACCACTGAGGCAGTTAACTTGTGGGCAAGGCGTTGCTCTCTTGGCTTCTCCCCTGCATAGCTTCCAGTGTGCTAGCAGAGATGAAAAGAGAGAAAGCTGTGCACCAGTACTAATACTTGAAGGATACGAAAATTTTTGTGCAGCATGAGATTCGCGAGACGAGGTTCTTAAACGGTGAGGCCATTCTAAGATTAGTTAGAAGTGTTTCAGGGCTTCTTTAACGGGGGGTGCAGGGCTGAAGGGTCAACCTATGAACCGTTTAACCAATTTCAATGAAATTTTGTAGGGTTATTTATTGCTGTGTCATTAGAGTACATATTAAATTTCGTATGCTTGGCTCAAACAGAAAAACTTATGGTCATCATATTGAGCAGTTGAGTGTGTCAGCTTAGGAAAACTATCATTTCAAAAATAAGAGATAAAATAATTTTGAATAGATACATTCTAGGTGGTCCATACTGCATGATAAGGGCAGCCACTTTTTTTATACTTCTGTAAATATACCTCCACTTAAAAACCAAGATTGTTTTTTGTGTTTTCACTGTACGTAAAATATATCTTCATTGATGTAGAAGAAATTTAAAAACCTAAAAAGTACGTTATCTTGTTTCTGACAAAATTTCACTCAAGAAGCCACCTTGAAAGCAGCTTTTTGCAAAGCAGTTTGGTAAATCGTTTACCTAAAAGTGTTGCTTGCCGAAAAAGTGGAAATTAAGAAAACTCAATTCAACTATTGCAGAACATGCTACTTTACGGTGACTAGCGATTAGTCAAAGGCCCGTAGTGCATTAGTTGGGCCCCCTTCTTCAACAATGCACTGATCGGTGGCAATCACTTCAAGTTGTTTTCTCTTTTTATCAGCTTCAGAGTTGTCAAGCACTCTTATTTATGCTCGTGAAATGCTTCCCTTAGTTGCTTGCTGGACGTGCTTCATCGTCTGAACTCAACAATCCAGCTCCAGCATATCGAGCACTCCCTTAATGCCACATGCACCCTTATTGAACACTAGCACTGCCAATGCTCCAACGCTGCTCCAGTCTTCACTGTTCTCAGAAATGCGAACTCCATCTTTGGGCACCTCTTCCACACGCACTCATGCATTGAACAATTCATTTGCATTCTGTGTCTGCATCCTCAAACATAGTGCAAGGAGATCTGGCTTACTCTGTCTCTTGCACACACACACACACACTAACTAGTATTTTGCATTGTCTCTACTGAAGGCTGGACGACGGGTTTTTGGCACCGACAGCTTCTTGGCATCAACAAGGGCTTTAGGCAAATTGTACTAGAGATCACCAATTGTAATTAGATCGCCATCCACCAGAGTGAGTTTCAGTGTTGATTTGCCAGTCAATCTAAACTCACTATGACTAAAAATATGTCACTTATTGTCTTTCCATCAAATGGAGTTTCCAGTTTGGTTTGCCACTCAATCACGGCTCACCACAACCGAAAATTTTTCTTTTGTAATACTTTTCCTCTATGTTATGCTGCACTGCAATAAGCCTCTCGCGGCTAAAATGCACAAAGAACTATCTCGCAAACATTGGCACCCATTCTGCGTTCAGTTTCTCTCATGCTCTGCTGCCACGTTTTGACAATAGCATTCACGAGCCCTTTCAACGGCAAGCGCATGCCACTGTAACGAGAGAAAAGTTCTACAGTGCACGTAGCAACCAAACCTGGTGAAAGGCTTCTTTATTAGCTAAGGAATCAAAAACAACATAAATCTAAAAATTTTTATTTTTGGTGAAGATTGCAATTTTAGCCGAGCATCCCGCCTTAAAGGAATTGTGCTCTTAATTACATACATTTGTTGCAATGAGAATACTTAGGTATCATTTGTTTTATCACTCAGTAATTTCATAGACAAAGACATGGCTAGACGCACAACAACAAGAGCACACAGGATGTAATGCTCCAACTTGAGCATCAATTATAGATAACACAAGTCTGAACACCAAAGCTATCCTAGGATTGGACCTAAAGAAAGCGTTTGACAGTGTTACTCACGAAACAATACTAAACAGAATAAATGAGCTAGGCCTAGGCCAGCGAGTATACAGTTATATACGATACTGCCTTACTAGCAGAAAGGCACACATTAAGATAGGAAACCTTAACTCCGAAGAACTACAGATCGGAAGTGCAGGTACGCCCCAAGGTTCAGTAATATCACCGATGCTGTTTAACCTGGCTCTTATCGAATTGCCAGCAAAGCTACAGGAAATCGATGGCCTCAATCATACCATCTACACTGACGATATCAGCCTCTGGGTGAGCGATGGCAACGATGGACAGGTTTAAAACACATTGCAATGTGCAATAGAAGCAGTTGAACAATACCTAGCAGGAACCGGACTGACGTGTTCGGCAGAGAAATCTGAGCTCCTCATTTATGTACCATCGCGACATGGCCGAAAACCACGTAATTACGAGGAACGAAACAATCCGCAAATTCACCTAACTACGGCAGATGGTACGCCCATACCCAAGGTTGACAAGATCACAGTATTGGGCCTCATCATTGAAAGTAACTGCTACAATGGAGAGACCATACGCAAATTAGACAATATAACATCTCAAATCATGCAGCTACTTAAACAAATAGTCAACAAACATACTGGAATGAAAGAAGGCAATCTGCTTAAACTAGTCCAAGCGTTCTTAATAAGCAGAATAGTATACGTGGCATCGTACCTACGATGGTACTAGTCAGAAAAATACAAATTAGACTGCTTAATCAGAAAAATCTACAAGCAAGCAATCGGACTCTCCATCACCACCAGCAACGATAGACTACTGCAGCTAGGTCTTCACAACACACTGGATGAGCTAATCGAGGCACAATGAATAGCACAATACGAATGCCTGTCCAAAACTAAAACGGGTAGGCACATATTGGATCGCCTAGGTATAAGGTATCATACCCAACATGGCATCAAAGTAGATATGCCCAGACACATCAAAGACATGATAACCATCCCTCCAATACCCAATAATATGCATCCTACCCACCACCAGGGTAGACGGGAAAGCAGGGCACGCAATATACAGAAGAAATTCGGTAACAGCAAGGACACCACATTTGTAGACACAGCTAGATACAGACACAAGCGCGCCTACACAGCAGTGGTGATAAATTACGAGGAAAAATGCACGACGAGCGCTACAGTCAACACGATACACGCAGAAACCGCAGAGGAAATAGCTATTGCGCTAGCCATAGCACAAACACAAGCGGGCATAATCATCAGTGATTCCCAGACAGCCATACGAAACTTCGCCAACGGTCGAATCTCCCCAGAGGCTCCTACGACTCCTAAAATAGCTAATAACCGCAGCGACAAAAGTGTCGATCTCATCTGGACACCCGCTCACACTACCAGACGGTAGCAATGAGGCGGCACACCGCACGGCTCGAGAGCTTACGGACCGAGCCTCGGTTAGCCCCGCCTCACCGACTACAGATGAGTGGGAGTGGGAAGATTGAATGACCAGATTTTACAAAATTACACAACACCATAGACTGCAGAGGCGTACATTCCCACCGCCTCACCCAAAATTAAGCAAAAACCGGTCTGTCGAATGGCGGCAGTTACAGACCAGATCCTATCCAAGTCCAGCTATTATGCACCTAATACACCCAGGTTTATACATCACGGACAAGTGTAGACATTGCGACTCTAGAGCCACCCTGGAGCATATCCTATGGGAATGTCCAGCTGTAATACAGGATAACGGTGATGCAGCCTCAAACAGCGACAGCCTCCGTGCGCGCTGGGAGGCTGCATTGCTCAGCTCAGACCTGCAGCACCAACTCTGGGCCGTCCAGCGAGCTGAGGAAGCCACCAAGGGCCAACAACCCTTGGCCGAAACCTAGGCGGGGTCCAGGCCCACCCCACCAAATCGCAGGGCACTGAATAAAGTTATTTGAATGCATGAATGAATGAATGAATGAACATGGCCGGTAGCCTGGACACTTACAAGACTGAACAAAAAGATTAATTTTTCATTCTGGGCCCTGAGCTAAACTGCTCAGGATGTTGCTCCTGATAGTTATGCCAGACCAACACGCACTACCATGTTATGTTATTCACACTACATGGCCCAACCATCACGCATACTCTAAGAATGTGTCACAAGGGAACCACACACACACACAAGCACACACACATGCACACACACACACAGTGGGGAAAAAGCAGGCTAGTGAACAAGCAATTGGCAACTACGGTGTCGGTTCTAGGAACGCCAGAGGAGAGATGCTGGTATAATTTGAAGAAAGGAATAAGTTTCGAATAATGAACACCTTTTTCAAAAAGTGTAGCAACAGAAAGTGGACCTGGAAAAGCCCTATTGGTGAACCAAGAAATGAAATTGACTTCATACTTTCTGCTGATCCCAGCATAGTGCAGGATGTAGAAGTGATAGATAGGGTAAAGTTCAGTGACCATAGGTTAGCGAGGGCTAGGATTCACCTCAGTCTGAAGAGAGAAAGAGCAAAATTGGTCAAGAAGAAACAGGTAAACCTAGAGGCAGTAAGGGTAAAAGCAGGCAAATTCAGGCTGGTACTTGCAAACAAATATGCAGCCTTAGAACAGGGAGCTAATGATGACATAGAGCTAATGAATGAAACCGTAACTAGGCTGGCTTCAGAGGAAGCAAATGAAGAGGGAGGCAAGGCACCAAGGCAACCAGTAGGCAAGCTCTCCCAAGTAACAAAGGACCTAATAAAGAAATGACAAAGAATGAAAGTGTCCAACTCAAGAGATCAGATAGAACTTGTGGAACTCTCAAAACTGGTCAACAAGGCAAAAATAAGGGATATTTGAAATTATAACGTGAGAAAGACTGAATAAGCCGTAAAATATGGAGCAGTATGAAAACAGTGAGAAGGAAACTTGGCATCGACAAGCCAAGATGTATGCACTGAAAGGTAAGCAGGGTAATATTATCAGCAATTTAGATGATATAGTAAAAGCAGCGAAATAATTCTACACTGACCTGTACAATAAATACTCAGAGGAGTCAGCATGCCTCCATTCGAAGCAGTAATGAACAGGTTACAGAGGCTCCTTCTACAACTAGCGATGAAGTTAGAAGGGCCTTGCAAGACATGGAACAGGGAAAAGCAGCAGGAGAAGATGGAATACCAGTCGATTTAATCAAAGATGGAGGAAACATAATGCTTGAAACACTAGCGGCCCTTTATATGAACTGTCTATCGATGTCAAGGGTCCCAGAGAACTGGAAGATCGCCAGCATTATACCAATCCACAAAAAGGGAGCCGTTAAAGAATTAAAAAATTATAGGCCCATTATCTTACTTCATTATCTTAGTATTATACAAAATATTCACCAAGATAATCTCCAATAGAATAAGGGCAACACTGGACTTTAGTCAACCAAGGGAACAGCTAGGCTGGCTTCAGGAAGGGATACTCTACAATGGATCACATTCATGTCATTAAGCAGGTTATCGAGAAATCTGCAGCTTGCAATAAGCCTCTCTATATGGCTTTCATAGATTACAAAAAGGCATTTGATTCAGTAGAGATACCAGCAGTCATAAAGGCATTACGTAATCAATGAGTACAGAACACTTACGTAAATACCTTGGAAAATATCTACTGAGGTTCTACAGCTACCTTAATACTACACAAGCAGAAAGATACCTATAAAGAAAGGGGTCAGGCAGGGAGACACAATCTCTCCAATGACTGCATGCTTGGAAGAAGTATTCAAGCTATTAAACTGGGAAGGCTTAGGAGTAAGGATCGACAGCGAATATCTCGGCAACCTTCGGTTTGCCGATGACATTGTTCTATTCAGCAACAATGCAGACGAGTTACAACAAATGATTGAGGACCTTAACAGAGAGAGTGTAAGAGTGGGGTTGAAGATTAATATGCAGAAGACAAAGATAATGATGAATAGCCGGGCAAAAGAACAAGAGTTCAGGATTGCCAGTCAGCCTCTAGAGTCTGTGAAGTAGTGTGTTTACCTAGGTCAATTAATCACAGGGAACCCTGATCATGAGAAGGAAATCCATAGAAGAATAAGAATAGTTTCGATCGCACACGACAGACATTGCCAGCTCCCGACTGGAAGCTTACTATTATCATTGAAAAGGACGGTGTGCAATCAGTGCATTTTACCAGTGCTGACGTATGGAGCAGAGACTTGGAGTTTTACGAATTGTAGCCGGTGAGCTTGCAAGACGTATTCACTTGAAATTAGTTTCAAGGATTACACCAGTTTCAAGATATTTCCCTCAGTGTCGGACAAAAAACATGGGCATTTCAATTACTTCCGTGCTTCAATGCATAAAATAGCGTTTTGTTAAAAAAGTGCAACAATGCATTTTTAAGGCAAGTTTGAAGGCGCACATCTCCAAACTGGTGTCATGCTGGAAATTCAAAGTGGAGACACCTTGCAAACTCACCTACTACAATTAGTAAATTGCCATATGTGCCATGAAGTAATTAACTTAGAAGGTAATTAGTTGTCTAAAAATGACTACCCTATTAAACCTGTAGTAGCATGCCAAGCTTTCTTCTCAGCTAACCGCTTCACCCATCATTAATATTTATCTCGCCAATGAGCTCACCATTTCACATACTGCTTGAATATACGGTTTTTTCATAATACATTCTTGGAACACGAAACTTGTGTGTAAGATAGGTGGGCTATGCAGTGTGAAAAAGTCGCTGAGGCATCCAAGTCTCTTTATGTGCATAGAATGCGAAAGCAGTATAATTCTTCCACACTATATTTTTCAATCAGTCATGCGTTCGAATTGGGCTAAGTCAATTTTGAGGCTGGGCTAAGTCAATTTTGGTAGTGGGTCAACTCAATTTTGGTAGTGGGTCAACTCAATTTTCTAATTGGGTCAAGTCAATTTTGGGGGTGGGCCAAGCCAATTTTTGGAGTGGGCCAGGTTGGTTTTGAATGTGAGTCAAGTGGTTTTTCGAATTGGGCCAAGTCAATTTTGGGGGTGGGCCAGGTCGGTTTTGAACGTGGGTCAACTGAATTTTCGGATAGGACAAAGTCAATTTTTTGGGTGTGGGTGCATCAGTCCAACGTCATGGCTATTCACCATGGGATTTCGCAGTGCAAGCTGCAGCAGGTCAAGCGCCGGGAATGTGACATCATGACTTGGTCATTTGGGTTTGGTACCATCGGATGTTAACGCCACATGGACACCAGATTTTCAGCTTCATGGGGCATGTAATGCTTTGACATTAATAATGTAACATGGCAGTGCGTGTTCAAAAGACAATTGCACTAGGCTAGCAGTTTGGCATTACACAGAAGCAACATTCTGAGCAGTTTAGCCCACAGGACCCAAAATGCTAAATATTTTTTTGTTCACTACTATGTAAGGGTTGTAAGATGGTTGTTCTTAGAAGTGTCTTGCATCTACTCACCTTTGAACATGTGTATGCGCACTCGTGCATGATGCTGCCAGAGATCTAAAAATGCAGTTTCCCCACATAGGCACTCACTGTCAAGTCAGATATGTCTAGGACACCTGGTAGCTTCCGGGATGCTGTTTACACTGCGCAGCAGCAGCATAAGCCTCACACGCTTGCTATCACTATCATTGCTTCATCTTTCGAGCAAAACTGTAATTAATAAATGACTGTGCACATTTATGGACTTGTATTTGTCAATGTGCAACAAAGCTGGCACTGCTTCTTAGAATACGCATTTCACTTTTGTGTTATAACCGATTCCTCTGAAAACAGGATCAACCAATTTTTTTTCTTCTGTATTTATACACAAAGTAACAGTGCATCATAAAACCACAGGTCACTTGAATCTGTCGAATGCTAGTTGCTGTGACCTTCAAAGAGTCTGCTAACTAGACACTTTGCATTTATCTGGAAACTAAACAACAGCTCTCTGACCTGTTCAATATAACTGCGAGTCGGCCTAGTTGGAACAGATTCATCTTAAAACTTTTTGTGCGCAAACAAACAGGGACAAAGAATAGAAGAAACGCAAGGACGAGTGCTTTGTGTTTGTGTCGTCATTGTGTTTCTTCTATTCTTTGTCCCTGTTTGTTTGCGCACAAAAAGTTTTAAGATGAATCTGTTCAATATATTGGCGAAGTCCACTAAAATGAGTTTGTCTTAAAAGAAAGTCTACTGGACTTTTCGTTTGTGGCTTGCATCTATCAAGCTGCAATTTAAGCCAGATAGCGTCCTGGCAGAGGCAGTACGAACATTAAAACTTGGTTACACAAACTCATAAGAATAGATTATACTTGTAACGTAACTTGCTGCCATACTCTAATAAGGATACCAATAATAAAACTAATACCCAATGCACCTGTTGAAGCACAACAGCCTCGACATGACAGATTTCATTGATAACTAATAAGTAACTAGTAGTAACAAATTGATATCTGGGGTTTTATGTGCCATAACCACAATCTGATTATGAGGCATGCCATAGTGGGGGACTCCGGATTAGTTTTGACCATCTGGCTTTCTTTGATGTGCACCTAAATCGAAGTACATGAGTTTTCGCATTTTGCCACCATCGAGACGCAGCCACCGCGGCCAGGATCAAACGAGAGTATTGCATGGTGTTTTTTGTGCACTCAATGCTACTGTATACTGCAATGTTATTGTATACTGCAGCATTACATTTTTTAAAGCACACAGCACATTTGCATCCATTAATACCTTGCAATCATTCTCTGTGCAGACGAATGCATTCAATTTTGAGAGCACTGCTACTTCCAGCTAAAATTCTAGCACACTTTTTTTTTCTCGTAGAAACTTGCCAATAGTGGACAATGCCAAAGGTTTGGGGCATTTCAGATAATCAGATTGTGGTTATGGCACATAAAACCCCATATATCAATTTTTTATACTCTTCTTTGTGTTGTGCTTTTGTGCACTACTTCCCGAACCCCTTTTCAAGATGATGGTTTACTGAACACTTATGCCCCCGTTCATGACTTTCTGAGTGCAAGAGCTCTGTGTCCAAATGCACTATCCTGTTCCTGCCATCCTACATAGGTCATCCTAGATTGCAACAGTGTTTCATTTTTGTCAATGTTCACACTGTTGGAATCAAAATGGCCACACAGGCTGATGATAAAACTTCTGAAAAACGAAAAATTCAATTTATTCTGCAAGCTTTCACAAATGGCAATTGAGAATGAGAACAAGATCAACTTGTGGCAAAATCTGCTACCACTTCTCGCTCTGTCTGGCTGAGCAGTCCCACAGTTGAAAATAGCACATTTGTTAAAAGTAAGGGAGAGCAAATATTCAAAATTTTCAAATACGAATTGAATACTGAACACTAACTACATTTGTATTTGAAAAGGAACTATTCAGCATTACGATTATTTGAAAATAACCAAATATTTCACAAAAGTCTAATGTGAAAATCTGATTACTGTTCTTCTAAACAAAGTACCGGAAATTATTAGAAATGAAACAATGACAAAAGTTCTTGAAGCAATGCAAAAACAAAATGGGTAATGCAAGCTTTGTTTTCGGTTTCATGGCAAAAGCCTGATCAACAGTGACATGCTCTGTGTGGCTGGAGAGCTGAAAGAGTTGTTTCTTCAAGCAGGGAGTGTGCCTCTTTCCTGATCACATGGAACAATTGGTTTTACACGAACCTGCGTTGTTTGCTTGTCTGTTATTTAACATTACTGGCAGTCTAGTCGTGCAGCAGTTTTATCTTTTATGCTACAACCTGCGATGTTTTCCTTGCGATGGGCCCTTGTACATGTGTCTACGGCACAGAAGTCCCTCAGCAGAACTAGTTCTCTTTTTCCACTTCCGACCTTTTTCTCGGCAGCCATTTATTTAGCGTTTATGGAAAGCTAGTCATAAAGCAGCCATTATTTCTCTGAAAGCTTGTTTGCAACCAGTCTCTAATATGGTTGAGAGGCTATTCATAGTTTCTTAAGGACAATTAGTAACCATGTTTAGAACTGATCCTTTGTGCCTGATAATTAGCTCTCTTTTTTGTACTAGTCAGTAGAGACATGGTACCTAAATATACCGAAATAAATATTCCTTCTACAAATATGTGCGTCTGCATTAGACTAATCAATATTTGATTCCATATTCGATACTTCCTTTTTGTATTAAATTCGCATTCAAAAATGTAATATTCACCCACCTCTAGTTAAGTGATATCATTCTGTGTAAACTGCTCTCAAATCTGAAAACATGATTATCTGACCAGCAAATTCTACTACCAGCTGTCAGTCTGACTGGTGCAGGATGCCTATAATCAAGCAGTAAATGCCTTCCGCAAATTGTCCTTCTACAGAAGAATATTCACTGCAGTCACTGAGCATGCTGCGACAAAAAACTGAACAGAACCGTGGGCTATACTATCCGTCATCTGAACTGCCAAAGTGACTTCAGAGTTTCAAGGGTGTCATCCACCAGCAGGTGAAAAATCGCATTGGCCACCTGGTCTTTGACAATGACTTCCTCACGGCTGTAATCCACCCACTCAGACTCTTCTCCTCGGGCTTCGGAAGAGAGAAGAATGTCCACAAAATTCAGTCCTTGATCATCAAAGTTGCGGAATGCAAGTTCAGAATTTTCATGGAGTCCTGGCACTGACATCACCTTGCTTCCCACAATAGAGACAAAAGATTCAAGTGTAGCCGGCAAAGGTTGCTTTCTCCTAAGACGCACATTTCGCTGCCAGGATGGCGGAGAAGTATCTGTGGCTTCAGTGCTGAAAAAAAAATTAGAAAGTTGAACTGTTACATATCTTAAGTATTCAAATGACAACTACAAGTTGTGGCACTGGTTGCTTTTATTTATTGCTTTTCTTATGCGCCAAGTTATCTTCGCATCCATCTCAGGTGTTTGTTATGTAACAAAATATAGTGAAATGGGGGGGGGGGGAGAGCGATGTGAGAAAAGTTGCCACAACTCATGCTACAAACTTAAGTAAAGCATGAGAGAGTGGGACAATGTGGCTACATTAATATTCACACTACACGGCAGATCTTTTTGCTCATATTCAAAAGGTCCACATATAGTGAAAACTTGTGCTGCTTCTCAATGGACTTCCTATGCTGAACAAGGATTGGGTGGCTAAGCAAGATAGCACTTTTTTGTACTAACCGAAGGCTAACTTTGACGCAGTGAGATACAACTACAGGCTTGACAATGCTACAAATTTTATTTTAGGTACAAGCTAGACTTAGCTGAGCAGTTACCACTTGCCATCTTTGCATTAATGAACTTTGTAGCCCTGCTCAATTAGGTAGCAGGTACAGTCTGAGAGAACAAATTCATAGACTCTTGAATGGCAACACCAAACAGCCCTTATTGGATAACTGAAAAGCACATTCATTTACTGACTCAAAGCACAAATGAACTAAAGCATCAACTTCAGCAGCTGCAAAAAGGCAAAATAAATGGAAATTTACGATTGTTTTATATGATTTTCATGGAGCGAGTCTCATTGTAGCACAGTGTGCTCAGTAAGGCATTGCAGGTCTGGAGCACTGCAGGGGCCAAATTTTATGGCCCGAGCACGCCGTTAGAAGCACGGGCCTGGCCTGCAACCGTGGCCTTAAGCCCAGGCCCTACCTAGGCCTGTGCCTGCATTACCAGGCCCTCCCCAGGACCATGGGAGGAACTCTGTGTACATGCCTTAAAAATGCCATTGCTCAAAAAACGTTTTTCCACAGAGCAAGTAAATACAGCTAACATAAACAGGCCAATGGAAGCAAAGGCTGGGTTAAAAATTTTGGGCAAGGCATTTCATTTCAAACTCTTGTGTAGGCTTTACGTCATAAGCACTAAGGATTATACAAACACCTTCATAACGAAGTACTCGGGACCTCTAAAATCCTTTGTTATGCAGGTTATTCCGTTGTGAAGGTTATGCACCATGCCACTCACAATAGAGCAGGCTATAAGCACGTTCAACAAAAGAAAACTTTTATTTACATGAATAAAAGAGAAATTTGGTGAAATAGGCTGCTAATTTTTCTGCACACAAGTTGTCCGACAGAATATGCGACCGCAGCCAACCTTATCGCATCCAGGTTCGCAGAATGCTCAGAGGTGAAGCACAGGAGCTACACAAAATAAAGCTGCAGATTTTCAAACGCCACTATCGCCTCCCTCGCCATCAAAATTCTTTGTTCCTTCATTGGCATTCGCATCCTTCCCACCTTAGATGGCTTCGAAGATGTCGGTTGTCAATTACGATTACGTCATCACGTCATCAACTGTAACATATTCATCAACTGTCGCAGCCGTTGATGAGTTAGAACAGGTAGTATACAAGTTGAGCCATTCCTGAATTACTGCAGCAGAAGTACTTCTGCACACAGCTCCTCAGCAGGAATGCTAATGTACATGTGCACAGTGCTCATGCCAGCAGTGAAAGCCAGAACACTGCCCCGACTCCGTCAGAGCCAATTAAGCAGAGCTTGAAGGTATGATCTATGTTGTTACACAGTGCAGAACAAGATAGAACAACTACCCGGTATCATACCCTGCCTGAAGGTAACTTGGCGTGATTTGGCGACGCTTTTGCAGCTCAATGAACTCTGCATTATCTATATACTCCTTCTACACCTACATGCATGAGCTGTTCTCGCACATCAATAATGTGACAGCACGACGGTGGCAGCAGAAACAAATTTCTAGTGTCCTAATTGCTATCACAATAAATATATTCTTGCAAATAGTTCTTACAGCAAAAAAAAAATGATAAAATTATATTAGGTACAAAAGCAGTCAAAAGTTCAAGCACACATATCCTAATTTGGACACTGGAATAATGAAGATAGGAGATGCACTGCCACACTAGCCCTCCAGAGCCCACAAAGAACACTGTGAATACGGTTAAGGTGGAAGTCATCTACGTTTTACATTGCAGCAACCACAAACCAAACGCAAAAGTAGCGTAATAAATGAAAAGCAGCAAAATGATGCAACTGCAATAAAATAATCATATCTGCAGTGATAAAATAGTGCAATAGCAAAAGCATTAACAGTCCAACAGTATCAAGAGCTGTCATTGGTATTTTTTCTTATAACAAGGTTTCTTTTTGTACACAAAAGAATTAAAATTCTTTTTAGAAAACAAGAACTAAGCGAAAAACGAATCACAACAGTTTTTTTCCTTTCCCATTAAGCACCACACTTTTGAACTTGCAGCTTTCTAAAGAATGCCTTTGATCTATGCAGTGTGCCCGTGTGTATTCGAAAGCATGACCTAGGTGAAAGGGCTTGTGCATGGTCCAGGCCCTCAGCTTCTAGATTGAGCCCGGCCTAGGACCGTGACTTAAGCCCAAGTCTGGCCCAGGCTCAAGGGCATCAGGCCTGGCCAGGGCCTGCGCCCGCCAGAAGACACTTTTCCTGGCCCGGCCTGCAGGCTAGGCTGGGCCGGGTCTAGGCTTTCGTGCTGGCCCAGGCCCCTGCAGTGCTCTATGGCAGAGTGCATTATTTCACATTCAATGGAAAGAGTAGAATCCATTGGAACACAACTGCAATAGCTCATACTTTTGCGAGGTTGTTGTGAGGCAAATAGCCTAAACCTCATTCAAAGAGCAAGCAAGCAGTCAAATGTACAAAATTCAATTATGCTGTTGCCATGACAACCATCTATGAATATTTCACTGCTTTTATGTTGCAACAGTTGCAAACCAGTTCAGTAAAAAATGACAGCCATCTGTCAGAAACACACACTTTGTCACCAGCGAAGAAGGTACCACAGCCAGCACTTAGGCATAGGCACAGATGTGTGAGCACATTAACTGCTTGTACAGACTCCTTGTACCATGACAGGCCAACCGAAACATCAGTTCCTGGACCAATGACTAGAAGGCATGTTAGGTTAACAGTACCTAAATAACACTTTTGAAGTGAAGCAAGAAGTTTTAATTCCCAAAAGTTTCTTGCTACATTAAGAGCCTCAATCATAAAATGTCATGAATCTAAAAAGCTTCACATTTGTCACAATAGTGTACTACAGTGAAACCCACTTATAACGATACCAGTTTTAACAATATATCGGATATAACAATAAGTAGCCAATGCATCGTCAACTTTTGTATGTGTTCTATGGCGAAATAAACTGCTTATAACAATGGTTCTATGCTGAATTATCAGTCATAACAATGAAATCTGGCTGGTGGGTGCAAGTGCTAAAAGGAAAAAAACTAAAATTCAGAAAAAGAAGAGACAAAGGAAAGTGAGCCACTGCACTTGTTTTCCTGGATTTCTAGTTCCTTTTCTTTTTGGTGCAGATACCTAGCATTTAAAATTATATTCTGTTGTTATAGTCAATATTTTTTAATCTGAGTATGTTTTTAAAACTGGCAATGCTATATAAGTGGGTCCTGGCCGTACTTTTTCTGTCTGAAATATTTTGGATGTTTGTCTCTTGTCTGACGAGAAGGTTTAAGGTCTAGTCAAGCTGCTCTTTTGCAACTTTTTTCCTGATATCCTCCATAAACTTGTATATTTATGGAAATAAATTCATTCATTCAATTCATTCATTCATTCTGTTTTTCTCTTGCAACCTGGTAAGCAGTTGGCATCGGTTAGCATCGGTTATAACAATATGATTTCCTTGGCACTGAATATTGTTATAAGTGAGTTCGACTGTATTAACACTGCAATCAAATGTGAACAGAAGGAAGCATTTCACGAAATATGCTATATTTGATTGCATGTCACTTGATGAACCTATTAAAGCAACAATATTTTACAACATTATCCACTGAAAACCAGCCTTTGTAATGTATGTTTCACATGAATTAACTTTTATATGAGCGAAGACTTTTTTATTCAAGTAAGTCTTACTCATACACTTCGTCTGTCCACAGTTCAGTTGTTAAACCTACCTTATTTATGAATCAGCTAGGTCACTTTAATACCTCTGACACTCCTAATAGATTTTAGGAAGAACAGGAGGAAGAGCAATGAATATTTACTGCAGGTGTGCAAGGTCAGTGTGCTTTCTACAGAGGATCCTCAAACAAGTATAGCTGAAGCATTCGAAACTGGCACCTCCTATACAGAAAAAGTGGTCCCTCAGAACCATTGCATCACATCTGTGGCTAATTATTTCTGTAGGAGTGACAGCAGTGATGAAACCATGGCTGAAACCATAGGTTTCATCATTCATAGGCCAGTTCCTTAATGGAATGTACTGGCCCAACAGCACGATGTCATGATTCCGAACTTCAAGCCTTGTGACTGTTATGGACAATGTTGAAATGCACCATAGTGAGCAGACTCCATGGGAAAGCAGATTTCCCCTTTAATACAAGGTGAACATAGCTAGTTTTTTCTTACTTACTAGGTTCTAAAGCTCTTTACAAGATATTTAGCAGATACAACAGCAGCACTGAATGCAACCATTGCTCATGCAGTGATGCTGCATGAGCTGCCAGAAACCATACTTTTAACATTAACAACATACTTAAATACATTACAAAATGTGTTAAGTAACTAGGAGCTAACTCTGCACATCAACTCAGGTGTTGAACAATTGCTCACTGATCCACATATCTCCTGCGGTCATTTTGCTGTCGCAAATTTGCACTGAAGTAGAATTTAACCTAGTGAAGGCAAGGATTTGCCACTGTCCATTGCAAGCTGAATTTACAAGAATTAATGACGTTCCTGTAGAAGTCCAAGACATGATTCACACGAGTCCTTAAGCCATGGCCAGCTATCTTACTGCAATTCTGAAGATCTGGAGCACATCATCCTGTACTACTGAACTCAGTCTTTATAATGTTCTACCTCTCAGCACTTCACCTCCAAAAAAGTGAATGGAAGCACCACTCTTTGACTACAGGAGTCACTGCAGATCAATGACACTCGATTTCTACTCTCAGTTCCTGCAATTCCTAAGTAAAATGTTTGTAACCAGCTGATCTCAGCATCTGCTTGAATGCATCTGCTTGAATTAAAGGTGTGCTTCTCAAGCAACTTCTTCTTGTGGGAATAACCAAGGGGCATTATTCAAGAGTAGTGCCCTTTTCAGTCAAGGGGTGGCACTGTGGCCCAGTCAATGGAGTCAAGGAATAAATCCTCGAATGTATGCTGTGAATAGGAGGGAAAGCCTAAATTTGAATAACAAACTATTATAACAAATATTGAATTACGTGCTCGATGATGGGATCGCACCTGTCCCTCAGCACAGCAGCCCGATGCTCAACCCAGTTAGGCCACAATCACACATATACTCCTATCGTGCCAACAACAACTACAGCTCTTTGATATGATCACTGCATGCATCACATAGTGTAGCATAAGTATGTGAGAGCACTGTCGCATGCATCAGTTTTTTTTACACCAAAGATGCAGGAGTGAAATGAACTAATTTATAGCATTTGATAAACTGCTTCTCGAAAGCTTTGCTTCCCAATGGTTACTTAGGTCTTCCACATGGAAAATGCTGAATTCCAATAGACATTTTCATCGAGCGAGGAGGAAAGGGCGCGTGGTGAGCCTTCCCTCCTCTCTGGCTTGTGTGAAGCAGCGCTGCGCTGCTTGAGCGTGTTGCTGTCGCATGCTGCGGAACGAGTGGGAAATGTTCTAGCGTGTTCTCTGTGAAATTTATGTGATGTCAGTTCATACAAGGTCATCGGGGTACCACTGTGTAGCCTTTCGCTGCAGTGGTAACTACAGCATGCGGAAAAGTTCTCTTGGCAGTGCAAACATGCCGACATGCATCACCAGCAGCAGTGTGTGTATGTGTTGTGAACTATTTTGGCTGTATCAGTTTCGACTCAATGAAGAGAACAATTGCCAGCATGAATTAGAACATCTTTTCACTATCAGATCGCATGGTGTGGGAACTAAAACACAAGTGCATACTGGTGTATCGCCAACCCAACACAGCCCCAAAACATCTAAGTGCAAGTCATGAAATATTTGTGTCAGCCACCAGCATCATTCTCACACATTTGAAATCTAGTAGACTTGAAATCACCGTACTATGTCTACACTATAGACTCCTGTATGAGGCCTATGGTGTTGCTCAACACAGCTATCACTGCGGTAGGGAAACCAACATGATACATATATAAGCTTTGTGCTTCGACAATGCCTTTTTGCCCTGTAAAGCAGTAATACTTGAAGATTGTCGCAAAAATGAATATGACGGCTACTTCTGAGGACAAAATTTCCGTAATACGGGTGACTACATTGTTGGAAACAGGATGCACGAAATCTACAACAAAAAAAATTGGATTTTTATTCTCTTTAAAACGAAAAAGAAGAGAAAGAAAAAAAGAAAGAAGGACGGGCTAACGGCTGCAGTAAGACCTTGCATGGTAATGCCGCATGTTTGGACCATGCAATACCTAGAACAGATCTATAACACAGCATCTACCACTGCTTCGGATGCTTGCGCAGTCCGCAGACGGTCGCTCAACAAGTGTAATTCACACTGTATGGTATGCCATTATAGTAAAGATTTCACTAGGGTACTGCCAGTAGAACCCATTTATTGCTACATTCCTCTGGCTAACTTCATCGTCATCTTCTCTTCTTCATTATCCCGCTGGCAATGTGGATCGCCACACACTCCCAATCGGCTGTCCTGGCCCCCACGATGATAATAAGGTAGCATGTTCACAACTGAAGCCTTTTAAACTTTTTCACTGGGTCCTTGGTAGTATATTGTCTTCAGCAGTCCTTGTTGTCTAGCTGTCTTGATGACATAGTAAGGTCCTGTAAATGGAGTTTTCGAGTCAAGTCCCTTTCAGACCAGAATCCATGAATCTGGTTCAATCTCCGGCATCTTTGTGCAGTGTCTGCAGTTAAAATTCTTTTTCATTGTCGCTCTATATTTTTGTCACTGATGAGAAGTCTTGGGATGTTCCTTTAGATCAATTTGTTTCACTAAGCCCAATTCGTGGTCCGCTGGCAGCCATGAGCTCGTTCCAAATGCCGCGAAATGGGGGCTGCATCCCAGGCCTGCTGTATATGATCTGTTGTGATGTGCAACAGTGGCTTCCAAGGCGCATTTCCAGCCGCCTTTGAATTCGGAATATAGTCGTATGTACATCTTCAAGTCCCTTATCACTCGCTCTGCAAGGGAATTTGCTTCCAGATGGTAAGGTGCTGGGAAGCAAAGGGTGATATTTCTTTTCTGAGCCCAAAGTCGCAATTTTTTGCTTTTAAAGGCAGGGCCATTGTCTGTGAAGACGACTCTGACGTTCTTGAAGAGTTCTCGTTCCAGTAATGATATCACACAGTTTGCGTCCTCCTTTCCAGCTTTGGCGGCTACAAAACGCGTGCATTCGTCCACGGCGACAAGGAATGCTTGCGTCCTCCTAACTCCCTCCCCCTTCTTTTTGATTTCAGCGAAATCAAGATGCACAACCTCGAAGAGGATATCACAATACTCTGGCAAGACCATCCTGTTGCCTTTGGCTTTAACAAGCTGACACTGATGACAAGTTTTCACATAATTTGTAATGTCTTCTTTCATGTTCTTCCAAGTGACGCGCTGGGCTATTTTATGGTATGTCTTCCAGAATCCGTCATGTGGTCCTGACTCTGGCCTAGTGTGGTAAAGCTTAAGTACTGTTGGCATTTTGGTCTCCGGGATGTAAATTTTGCCATTCTTCCACTTCCAGTTCCTGCATGCCTTCCCAAAGCAGTAACAGGTTTATATTTCTAGTTGGGGCTTCATGCGGCACATGGAGTCGAGATATGGCATCGGCATCTTGATGTTTCTGTCCAAGGCAATGTATGACGTCAAAAGTGAATTGTTGTACTTCGCTAACCCATCGAGCTATTCTGCCCTTCGGCTGAGATAGCTCTAACAGGTACGTCAACACCTGGTTGACTGTGAACAGCTTGAAGTGGTTGCCTTCCAGGTAGCTTCTGAAATATCGCAAGGCTAACATCACCACCAGTGCTTCCTTCTCCATAGTTGCATAATTTTCTTGTGTCTTTGTAAAAGTGGAAGAGTAGTAACCTACTACCCTCAGCTCCTTTCCTTGGTGCTTTGTAGCATCATGCTGGTAGAGTATGGTGCCTACTCCACAATAAGATGTGTCGGTATAGAGCTCAAAGGGCAGCTTGAAGTCGGGGAGCATTAATACAGGGTCCAATGAAATGATGCGGACAAGCTCAGTGTAGCTATTCTCAAACTCTTCTGACCACATAAATGGCATGCCCTTTTGGGTCAATGCGATGAGGCATTTGGTTTTTCTAGCATAGTCTCTTATGAATGCACGGAAATGGCCCGCCAGTCCCCAAAACACTAGGAGGGAATGAACATCACACGGTTTCACCATTTTCTTGATGCGTTGAACTCTCTCTTCGTTGGTGCTTTGCGTTTCACCATCGAATACCCTTCCGAGGAAAACCACCTGATTGCAAAAAAACTCACTTTTCTTCATGTTAATTTTAAGTTGTGCGGTGCTTAGTGCCTCAAGTACTTTACACATATGTTCCTCGTGGTTTTCCCTTGTCCTGGAGAAGACAATGGCATCCCATATACATTGCAAAATTTTCCAATGAATTTGCTCAGCGTTTCGTTCATCGTCTTCTGGAACCACGACCCAGAATTCTTCCAGCCAAATGGTAACCGATTATACTCGTAGATGTTGAAAGGTGTGACAAATGCCGTAAACTTCTTAGTCTCTTCTTTCAGTGGTACTTGCCAGTACCCCTTGCATAAGTCTATACGTGAAAACCATTCGCATCCTCCATTCTCGTCAATGATGTCATCTATCCTAGGCATCGGGTATGATGGAAAAAGATCGGTCTGCTTGTTTATCATTCGGTAATCAGTGCACAGTCGGAATGATCCATCTTGCTTTGGTACAATGGTAATAGGGGAAGCAAAACAGGATGTCGATGGCCTGATGATCCCTGCTTTCAACATGCCTTGAAGTTCTTGTCTTAGCCATAATTTCTTTTCATGGCTGAGACTATACGGCTTTTTTCTGATGACTGTGCTGTCGCGCAGCAAGAACGGCACCTCAACCGTGGTTGTGGCTTCGGGATATGGCCCAATGCAGATTAACTCGGGGAACTTCAGTGGCACGTCTTCTGCGCATGATGGCTTTAGTTCATCGGGTTTTTCCGTCAAACACATATCTTGCTCAGGTTTTTCAATAGTCACCTTGTCATTCCATAGTATGTTGATTTTCACATTCTTCATGTCTGGTCGTGATAAAAGAAAGACGAAGTTCCCCACTGACACGACGTGCGCTTCCACCTTGAACTTCTGACCATCAAACTCGAGAGCTGCCGTTGTCCATTTATGGTAATCCCGAGATGAACCATCGTAGCTACACACACGAATAGGCTTTCCGGATATGGTGCTGGTTGACTCCACTATAGTTTCATTAATTAGGCTCACCGAAGCACCAGTGTCAATAAATGCTGACATGTTTCGGTTGTTTACAAGCATCGGCACTGTCAGAACGCCTGATTTAACAAGGAACACCGTTTTTTCAGCATATTGGTGAGATACTGTAGTGCCTGGACTTTTGGAGGTATGGCTGGTTGTGAAGTACCGAGCCTCACATGGATTTGTCGCTCGGTCTAGAGTTGTGACTCTTTTCTCTTTTGATGGCATATTAAAATCTGTCGTCATGACGTGCGCCAGTGACTGAGGCAGTTGGTCCATTGTGCTTGGCGACCTAGCTAGAACTTGTTTCTGGCCCTCTCTTGTCCTACCGTGCATAATGAGGGCGATAACTGACGATTCTGGAAGTTTGGATCGGCTGTACAAATTAAATTCCACTTTTCCAACACATACTCTCTGTTTATTGCTTTCTGTCTAGAATATGGCGTTATTCCAAAGTTCCACGGGATTCTTTTTGCATGCTCGAGAGAAACTCTCCTTCCACTCATTCCATGGTTCATGCAACTGTGAACTTAACCGAAGATCGTACCATTTCCGTGCATTGCCATACAGAAATGCCCGCATGTTCTGTATGCGATCCACGTCACTCAACCATTGGTTTGTGGAGCAAGCATGCTCATAAAAATGAAGCCAGGTGTGTACACCGGACGAATTGACATCAAATATGTGTGGTTTTACGAAAGGCTGTTCTCTCTTGTTTCCATATCTTGACAGCGTAACAAGATCTACCAGCTGCTGCTGTTGCTTCATCTGGCATTTCTGAAGGTCAAGCAGGGCATTCAGAACAGTTATATCACTGTCTCGCGGCGTTACAGCTAGCTGAGTTTCATGAGTTAAGATGGGTCCTTTAAAACAAGTTTCAGACTCGTCTTGTTCACTGGAAGCAGGAACGGTACCTTTAGTGACAGTGTTGTCAGCCGTAAATCCGGAGGCACTTGGAACGCTCCATAGAACATCAGGTGTGGTGACATCCTCCAGTGGCCTGGCATGTTGTTCGTTACTTGCTTTGTAGCCTTCCATGGTGGTTCATCCTTCGTTGAACGCGACATTCATCTTCTCTACAGGTTCCTGTTTTCGACTGCACCAATGTAAAGATTTCAATAGGGTACTGCCAGTAGAACCCATTTATTGGTACATTCCTCCGGCTAACCTCGTCTTCTTCTTCTCTTCTTCATTATCCCGCTGGTGATGTGGATTGCCCAAATTATTACTAACCAAACTATTTTATTCATGGGCAGAAACCTTGTCCAATAGACGGAGTAGTCCCACAATGTATGAACAGATAACAATTTGAACGCTTTTGTCAAAGGAAACAATACAACTTCTACCGTAGCAGAATGGTACCCAGGCTGTTACAATCATTGTGTATGTTTCTGAACTACGCATTGCCCTTAAACCACAGCTTAGAACTACAGGGAGAATGCTGTACTAAGGTCACATCAGTGAAACAAATTTTCAGAAATACGCAACTGATCTCCGAGGCTGATTGTAGGCTTAAACACATGTGCACACATCGCGCACGGTTTGCTGTCCGCCTCAATGCCGCAGAAACTCCAGTCATGCCAACTTAAACTATTTCAGTATACCTCACAGAACCGTTTCCCACGTAGAAGATGCCATGTCCTACTAAATAGACCGTGCGATGTGAGAACAACCACCAGAAAGTGCTGCTGAGCATATACTTGGCATACAGCACTGAGCGCTCAGCCAAGCCAGCATGCCGACTTCCTACAGATGGCGCCACTACGTACGCAATATGGTGGCGCCCATAAGAAAACAGTCCATAGGCAGACCTGCCAACCTTAGAATTCTAAAAACGAGGAAAAAGTGAAAGCTGAAAAATACTAAAATTCTGTAAGAAATACTAGGAATTGTTTGGTTATTCAATACTATGTTGACTGTTCATTAAAAGTTCAGACCTTATTCTGTATTGATGCTGTGAACATGTACTCTGCTCTTTATAGTAGCAGCAACAATGATCTGCACTGAAAATGAGCAGAAATGTTGGAGAGGTTTATTAAAGGGACCCTGAAATGATTCTGATGATTTTGTACAAATGCATTGAGTTGTTAGGGTAGGTACTTCTGATCATTAAGTGACACATCTAAGAGCTCTGCGTAAAGCGTGTAATTTATTATAAGGTTTTAAACATGTGCAACACCACTGAGTGCAGTGGTGCCACTCTCCTGAGTTTCAGTCCCCCCGTCACCATCTACATCAACTTTATACATACTTAGCGGGTGCTACCCCATTGGCTACCCATCTTGCGTCAACATTAATTTTTCTAACTTTATGGTGAACAAATATTGTTCATAATAGTTGGAATGTTGGTTAATTGGTTTAAAATGTAACAGAAAGAGAATATACAACAACAATTTATCACCACACTCAAGCACTTCCAGCACACAGCAAGTGTCATCTACTTCTGCTACCACGTGATCAGTTTGACGCGAGCTGCCCGGTCAGGGTTAGTTTCAAGGTTTCTGTTTGCGAGGACCATGAATCACCCTTGTTGCGTTGTGGGCTGCAAATCTGACAGGCAACATGTACGACGTTGTGTTCCTCTGCAAGGCAACAGGCAAGCAGAATGGCTGCAGTGCATTGGGCTGTCAGTATCCGATCAGCACCAGGATCAATGCGTTTACAGCCATCACTTCATGCCAGAGGATTACTGTCACAATAAAGAGTTTTAGCATGTCCGGTATTCCGGTAAATGCAGGCGGAGTGGGCATTTTGCATGATGGGTGGAGGCGCAAACGTGAGCGGCCTGTAGGGTGCAGCCAGCCAGTGGCACAAAGCTAATATAGCAGTAACCAAGTGTATTCTACTTTGCTACTGGTCTAAATTTTTGGCAGCAGTGTAATCCTGAACACATTGTCTTTTTAAATGTCTAAATGTTTTACATTTAATGTGAAAGAACGCTGACAATGCACACTGCTTGGATAGCTCTCCCTGGGGATTGGCGGGCAGGCGGCTAGGGAAGAGGCTGGAGAAGCTTCACACACCGACCCCAAGACACCAAAAGTAGAGAACATGATGCCACATCATGACGCAGAGACAGTGAAGGCAGAGCTTAGCCCCGCTCGCACGGCAAATGAGTTGAGGAAGAAAAGCATAACTAGGAAGGAGGGTAACTTGTAATTGTACTTAGCTTGGTTAATATGAGACGCTTCACTTAAATTGTGGCCTGAATGTTTTACTGCAGCTGTACCTTATGTGTCTTCAAAATTAGTCCAAACCGTTTCAGGGACCCTCTAAGTGTGTGTGTATGCGATTTTTTCATGTTTGTGTCAGTTCGCGCTTACTGAAATATTCACATAATGGCTGCAAAGATATGGTGCCATTTTACTGGGTGCCTTTTTTAACATTAACACAATTTTTAAAAATTGCCTGTAATATTTAGCACAAATATTCTTATTGAGCTGTATTACTCGGAGAGGCAGACATTAGTTACACTGGAAATAAAAGTGCATAATTGACCACTTAAGAAAACTTTCCTGATCAACTCTAACTACTTTAGTGCACATATTGCAGTAGTATACGAATTCAAGCCAGTAATATGACAAGGCCTATCCACTTGGAACAAATTTTGAAACTAGCAGCACTTCTGAGATAAGCGTTATCAAACTTACAGTAAAAAGGCATCATTAAACAAAAAAAAAAAAAAACTTTTCTGCGTCGAAGCTGAAAGATTACTGGACCATCACTGCATTATTTCATTGCAAAATTTGGGAATACAAATTTCAAAACGGATGTCATGCTCAGAATTTGTTCCAAGTGGATGCGACTTTCGGAGTCGCCAGCTACAATTCATACATTGCAACATGTGTCGTAAAGTAATAATAGTTTAAAGTTAGTTGACCTTGCTAATAACGAGAAGAAAGGGCGTTAACCAAGGAGCCCAAATTTTATTAATCATATCATGAGAAGACAACAAACAAACACACCAAGGAAAACATAGGGGAAATTACTTGTACTTATGAATTGAATTAAAGAAATGATATATTAATGCCAATGAAAGTGGATCAAAAAACAACTTGTCGCAAGCGGGGAATGATCCCACGTCTTCACATTACGCGTGCGATGCTCGGACTCATGCATCACGCGCGTAATGCGAAGATGTGGGACTGTTCCCCACCTGCCTTCTCTCAGTCTCCTCTCTGTGGCCCCTTTAAAATGCTGGAGCATTCACAGTATATCTGTGTCCTTGTGTGGCATTTAATATTGTGAAGGTAGTACTGAAGCCATCACAGCACAGGCAATGCAGCTGTACAGTCAACTTCTCTGATAAGCAATGAAATTCCATACAATTTCGCTTGGCAAATGGCAGCATTAGGAGTGTGTGGAAAGCAGGAGTGCAACTGCTTCCTTTGAGAGTGCATACAGGAACACTACAAGTTGCCATGCAACAGGACCGGTAGAGCTCAACAAATTTCACTCACCAGAAAATTTCTTGTGCTGTCTCTTTTACGAGATCAAACAGGAATTCACAGTAGGCTCGGTAGCTATCTCTATCAATCCCTGATGCACCAGCCTTTTCACTGACACACTCGGGGCTAAAGGTCAAGTTGGCAAGACCTTTTCCTTGCAAAGCTGTTGTATAAATAGAGGCGGCTGCCTTTTGTACCAAGGCAAACAGTTCAGCCTCCATGTTAGGTACTTTCCAAACAGCCTCAGAAAACAGCCTTGACATAAAGCCACTCTTGGGGGGACTGTAAGGAGGTGGTGGCTTGTTTGGAATACGTCGTTGGTAGGCCAAAGCATTGTCACCAGAGCGCCCTAAGCCAAAGTCATCATCAAACCAGTCCTGCTCTGAGGTTGTTGACAAAAAGCAGTCTTCAGCCTGCACGGCTCGCGAACAGAGCTCCTGAAAAAAAAAAAAAAACAGGAGAGACAGAGCAATAAGGGACGGAAAGTTAGTGGAATGAAGCTGTTTACAAACCAAGTCCAGAAGCTAATTAAAATAAGGATACATATGCTTCAACTGGTGCCAATGGAGGCAGCAAGAGTACAAAAGAACAAGGAAAAATGAAAAGGCAAATTAGAAAAAAAAGTTATTACATTTTTTTTCACATTCTCCTTATTTCATGTGGTTGGTCTCTTGCTCAGCATAGTTCAGCAACTGAATCTGAAGATATTAATAAGCTTCAAGCTGAAAACTTGAAAAGTATTTTATGATAAATATACTGAAACATGTCTGCAAACAACTGCCCCACTCATCAGTGCATAGTTGTAGAGAAATGACAAACATCTGAGTGTAAAGGAGTTGGTAAAATTGGTGATTCAGCGTCTGCTGTTGGAGTTTTGATTGGCTGGGCTGGGCTGCGCGTCCACTGCAGCCAAGTGCCACAGCCAATCAGCACTTCAGCAGCAGCAGACAAAACAGACATAACCACTAGGTGGACTCTTACAGAACACCTCCCCTGGAGCGTGCTTCAGTTATGAATGTCCGTAGGCTACCACTGTTGAACAGTATCCTTGAAATGTTCCTTTCATTCGTTCCCTTGGTCACTGCCGTGATGGTTGGCATCAAGACGGTTCAAGTCGGGGAATCTTCTCCAGTTTCTGAGGCATGCAAAGTGACCTGTCATGCGTTCTTTCCAATAGTTACTTGTGCCTAGGCAGCACTGTTGAAAGCAGTATTGGACACGATAGTTGCATGTCTCCTTTGATATTTCTTGCAAATAACCTTGACTCTGCAGAAAGATGTCCATACTTCGTGTAGCGAAAACTTCCCTTTGCCGTAAGAATAGCTTTCTTCTGCTTTAAATCAAATTTTGCGTCACACTCTCGGCTTGTATGGGCCTTTGATTCGCAGAGCTTGCATTCCATGCCCGGTGTGGGGCCGTGCAATGCTGCTGCGGATGAGCTGCGGGCATTTCCCCATTGCACTGTCTTTGTTATATTTGGGAGGTTGCTTACTGCTGATGTCGTCCGGTTGGTCCTCGAGGGTTTGTTCTCAGCTCTCCAGTTCCAGCTTGAAGAACCAGAGTAGATGACGAAATGGCAGCCGCTGGGATGATTCTGATGAAGATGAAGTTGTTGACAAAGCATTGTCATCCTCAGCCAAGGACTTGTGCTGTTCCTCTCGTTTCTCTGCCCATGATCAATGATAGTTCAACACAAACTCCCATGGGAGTGCACAGAGTAGCACAGGGTGCAGCATTGCCTCGTAGGATTACTCTCCAATGCCAAGAGCTTGCAGACCTCTCATGTGCACTTGAATGGAATTGAACATACACCACAGACCATGCACATTTGTTGCAGAAGTCATTGGTTTTATGCCGATCCAGCTTTGCATGCAGGGTCCCCGAAGCACTTCTGCAGGAGGTCGATGGCATCAGCGTAGCACTCTGAAGTCACCTGGAGCCTGGCAATCACTGCAGCAACTTCTCCAGTGAGCAGCGATTTTACGTACTTGAACCTGTCAATGTTACTCAGCTCCGGATTCTTATGAATAGCGACCGCAGACTGCTCCCAGAAAGGTTGCCAGTTCTTTCTTCTTCCGTCGAGCTTTAGTAGCTCTAACTTCGGGAGTTTTGCTCTTTGAATTTGCATGGCTGGAGCCCGTTGGATTGTTGGTTCATTTTGGCTGGCACTTTTCGTTTCAGTTTGTCGGGAGCACAACTTCATTCTATATTCTAGTTTGCCCATATAAGTTGTGATCATGTCACGGTATTCTAAAATGGTTTTGAATTCATTCTGTGCATCCTGTTCCGAGATGGGGCTCAATTGCTGCATCTACATCCTTTAGTTGTTGCTCTACAAGCTGCAGACGTTTTATAAGAGCACTCACCTCTTATACCTCGCAATCCTCGTCCAGGCTGACAGCAGAAATGGTGCCCAGAAGTTCATCAGCTTCCTTCGTGAAACGCATGACTTGAGCTCTAATGACTGTACATTTTTTCTCTTCTGTATATCCATTCTCATTCAGTGAATCGTTGCCATATTCGGTTGATGATTCTCTATGGCCTTGTTTAAACCGTTCCCGGGTTTTGGCACCAAGAATTTTGTTGTAATAGGTTGATGATTGTTCAGGAAGGCACTGCTGTTTGATGTATCTACTGTCATTGATTCTTTAAGTTACAGTTATAAAAATAAGGGCACTTCCTAAAACATGTTAAGATCTCATCAGAGCGGCTGTTTAAGATGCCTGCACACCAGATCCTCCAAGCCATACCTCCATCTGCTCTACCAGCTTCCCATAGCCCTGCCTACCACCCAAGATGTCCCCCCTGGCCAGCCCAACCAATGTCATAAACTTAAAGAGAGTCTCGGGGTACAGGGAAGCCACTGGCAGAGGGACGCGCCGTTCCATTTTTACAACAGAGCGTCTGGAGTATCTCAATTCACAACACAAACAAAAGAACCAGGCAAACACAACAAAAGAACATCAGTGAGTACAAATGTCTCAACACTCACCTTTGGTTCTATCTCTGCAGGTGCATCGTCACTCAAGGTCAAAATTGGAGTGGTTGAAGCATCCTTCCAGGAAAACTCCTCATCGTCAAGATCCGTTGAAAGTACCATCAGGTCTTGCGGCCTCTGGTGCTCGCGACTGTTCCTTGTCTCTTCAATGGTCGCAAGGATCGCACTCACCTTCTGGCTTACATTAGACTTGTGACTGTCACTTTCAACAGACATGGCTGTGAGCAGTCCCTTCTCCTTTGCAATGCCTACTACAAAGTCTATTGCCTCAGAAACCAGCTGCTCAGAAATGGCATTGATCACATCAGTAGCCCAAGGCTGATCAGCTCGCAGAGAGCTTTCAAGTTGCCCAGATGTTTTTGCAATCTTGACTTCAGCAGCACCAGCCAATTTTTCTCTCCTGGTGACGTGAACGTAGAGATCATCTGTGCTCCTCTCTGTGGCCGACAGCACCTCTTCATTTAATGACGCAGTAAAATATTCGCAACTAGCAGGTACACCTGGTATGAGTGTACATTCACCATGCGTTATTTTGGCAATTTCATTAGATGAAGCTGTTCTTACTGTCACATATTCTTCAGCAAATGGTACAGAAGAGTCCTTCCTGCCCACGAGGGCTTTGATGGTATCCTCTAGAAGATAACAAAGAATGCTATTGATTGCCTTATCAACCTTGCCTTTTTCAACTGCTTCTTCATGAGACAGGCTTGAATTTATGACTATACTGTGCACAATCTCTTCTGTGTACTCAGCTACCTCCTCTGTGAGTGCTGACTCATCCTCCAAGCTAGACAGAGTGACTGGAGCATCAACAGCCTTGACGCTAGCAGGACTTGAAGCCTCTTTAAGCACATCTACCTTGCTCAGGTTTTCAGCATGACCTAATGGTTTTTCACACGGATGCTTTTGAAATGCTTGTGCCATTTCATCAGAAGGCTGCTCGTCTGGGCTCTGATTTAACAGGTTTTTGACTTCATGGCTCAAAGATGTTTTATTGTCGCCAAAAGAAGGAAGTATTCCCTCAGAAGATTTGTCATTCTGGAACTCAAACATGTCCATGGCAGGTAAATTAACCTCTCGCACAGGCTGTTCAGTCGAATTGACCTTATCTTCTACATCTCCTTCATATAAAAGACTTTCTGATGCTGTTGCGCTGATGTGTTCACTGACGTCATCATCACTCAACAAAGTCTTGTCTCTGTCAGTGGCACGTTGAGCCTTAGATGTTGGATCAGTACTGCTCTTCAGAGAAGCATCACTTGCGTTAATATCAGGCTTAGGAGTCCTGTCAAGAACCGAAGTATTATCTTGGGCCAGTAGCTCATTAGTGGATCTTACACTAATGGATGAAGGGTCTTCATCTGGTTCAATCTCAGAAATGGAAGATGGTTCTTCAGCAGCCTTGGAACTAGCATATGAAGATGTTGCCTCAGGCTGTTCAGTGCCCCTTTTAGAAGCAGATACAGAAACTTCCTTACTGCTTAGCTCATCCCCGATTTCAGAACTAGCAGATGACGCCGATGTCCTTGGGCCTGACTTATCAGTAACAGATGGAGTAGCTAATTTGGGAGTCAACTCCTCGGTCCCAGATGAGACAAATGAAGAGGCTTCATTGGATTGCTCTTCCTCGGTACCAATTTCAGATTCTGAAATAAATAAGTAAATTATTAATACATACATATGCTTCAAGGAACTGAAGCTCTGCCATAAAAAGACAAACAGTAAATTTACCAGATTTTTTTGAAGATCCAGTCAACGTTTCCACTGCTGACTCAGTGCATGGTTTAGAGTCCTTGCTTTGCAGTGCCTGTAAAGAATAAAAACTATGAGAAGTTAATGAAACGAAGAGCCCTTCATTCATAATAAACCACAGAAGGCATATTTAGAAAAAGAAACAAAAAACAATCAGTCTCATTTGCAGACTGGGGATTAGGTATGCTAGCCCATTCCCACAATGCACACTATTGGGCCTGGCGCCTTCGTTCCTTCAATTACATCAACACCTACACATATAACATGACAACCCTGAAGTACTTGAAATGAGATTCCACAATTTTTTACACAATCTATACTTGCCAGATTTAAAAAGGTAACCTTTGTACAACTCTAAGTTTCTATTCTAGTGAGCTTTTAGAAGCAACTAAAAAAGGGGCAATAAAATAAGCCAACATTTTAAGTGGTTTGTATAAAATTAGAGCTTTCAAAGAACTTACTTAGTTACGTGCCACACCTCTGTGATCTAAGCTATTAATCTCAAAGCATACACAGTCAAACCTCGATATAACAAAACAGGTAAAATCGGCAATTTGGTTCCGTTATATCAAAATTTCGTTGTATTGAAATTCGACATTTTATGCACAGTCGCCAATCGATTTTCCTTACACGGAAAGGAGCTGCAGAATTTTCCAAATTATTGGGCAATCAAAAAAAAAAGGAAATTTGAATGAGAAAATTCATTTTGATGAATTTGGGAGTCTGGGACGAATGATACGGTTCTATGCCAGGTCGACGATACCTTCACACAGGTGGTATGAATTAAGCGAAGCCAGCCAGGCTTTCGCATGCACTCCGCTGCGGCGACTGATAGCGTCGCCCGCACTGGGACGACGCTATCATGAAAAGCGCCAGCAGCGAGCAGCGAATGCTTTCTCTGCCTTTCGCTGCAGCGGGTCACCGTAACTCGAGATTATGCAACCTTCAATACTAAACGTGCGGGAAGACAGCTTATATGATGCCACATTGTCTTGGCAGGCCCACTCTTTGCACATGGGGCAGACTACTTATAAAGCAGGCTGAGCGGCTGCGTGTGCGTTCAGCCATGCACCAACTTACTCCCCCCATTCCCCGCCCCTCACCTCGCGCACGCTTGATCGCGTTACGGCGAGCGAGCTCCCCTCTCCTTCTTTTCCTTTGCTTGCGCTGGGAGGTGGCATTCGTGCATGAAGCCACCATCTTACTGTCTCATCCTGGCACACTTTCACTTGCACCTAACGCACAAAGTGTGCAGGGCGTGATAGGATCTTATTGCACTTCAGTGGACAAGCACTTCAGCGGACAAGCACTTCAGCGGACAAGCACTTCAGCGGACAAGCACTTCAGCGGACAAGCACTCTTGTCGCACGGCACCCGGCGCTATTTGAGAGGTGCATTTGCTAGCAGCCGCTTGTAATTCAACCATTTCACCATCTGCATCCATGGAAGTTTTTATTTATTTTCTCGGCATTCCTTTGCTGCGGAAGCAAAATTTAGTTATACTGAAATCGCGTACAAACACACTTCATTATATTGAGGTTCTAATTACATGGTGTTCTATGGACAAGAGGTTATGAAAAGTTAAGTACTTCGTTATATCGAGGTTTAGCTGTACTGAATCACGAGATTTGTGCAGTATTTACAGGAAAAGAGGATAAAAAGTAAAGGAAAATTCTATTCAAAGAATGTGTGCACATGTGCACACACAAACACACACACACACAGTAACAACATCGTCAGTAAAAACTATTATACAGGGTGTCCCAGCTATCATGCATGAAACCTTAAATAAAATGCACATCATTCTACGTCATTCAGAGCAAGTGCATGTTGTTTGGTGCCTCATTGCGAAGCCGCGAGTAATCTTTTAGTTTCTCACTGAGGATGGTGAATTAAAAGTAAATAGCGAACTTTTTAATTGCTGTTCTAATCATCAAGATGCCAATTAGGGAATTGCAGAGAAATGTAAGAGACGTTCAAATATGTTTCCAGCAAAATACACATTGTCTATTTTTCCTGGCTTAGAGAGAAGGCATGAAAAATATGAAGGATACCTATAACAACACACCCATGCACATGATGCAGCAGTGCCGTCAGTCTATGTGAGAAAGCAAGCTATTCATTTCAGGCTCATTGCTCAGGCCAGTGCATTTTCTTGATGTTGGAATGCAATAATAGCCTGGAGTTGTTGGGCGTCGTGAAAAGAACATGCGTGCTGTTATTGTCACTGCCCAGTCAAGTTTGTTTTCCCACAGACTGTTTGATGACACTGCTATCCTGTGTGCACAGATGCATAGTCACATAGTGTTTTTCATACTTCACCGACTTTCTCTCTCCGCCAGGAGAAATAAACATGATATGTGTACATTGCTAAAAACATCTCATTTTGACATTCTCTACAAATACACCACATTTGAAAGAGTCATAGATACCATTCCATAACATAATATGAAAAATATGTATTAGCTACTTTGATGACGTCATGATTTTAGGCTACACATTTGAGGAGCACAATGGCAACTATATCTTGTTTTAAGCTGCGTAAAAATACTGACCTAATTTTCAATTGTAAGATGATGTCATTTTGGTAAGTGGGCAACCTTGGTGCTTGGTCATGTCATTAAGAAAGATGGTATCAGGTACGATTCACACAAGAACCTGCAGCACACCCCACCTCCCTCCTCCCTCTCCTTCTCCTTTTCGAATGCTTCCAGTTCTTTAACCCTCACATTACTCTTCTGTATCAACTTCCACTCCTCACCACTGGGGGGAAAGAGTGAGCTAGACAAATAAACACTGTCAAGGAAAGCAGTGCTTGCCTTGACAAAGGGCACATGCCTTGGATGAAAGATAACTATGGGGGTGCTAATCAGTACTTAGACTTACCCAGAAAAAGATTGAGTTAGGTAGCTGCAAATTGCAATTTATATTGGCCAATTCATCTATATTCAACGGTGTAAAAATCAGCTACCTATGTTGTCAACTTATTCTTTTCTATGTGCAAAGTGATCTTGGCAGCAACTCCAGAAATGTTGTGTGAAAGAACATAGGTTCATGATCAAGTTTATCTTTCTCCAAAGGAAAGGCATGAACGAAATCTATGATGAAATGTCACAAACTCTGGGTGACTTGCTTTTCATGTACTACCATTAAATGTTGACTTGTCAATTTTAAAACTGGCCAGTTTGATGTTGAAAGTGACAAACCCAGAGGAAGGTCTCTTTTTGTCTCTGTGCTGGCAAGCGTGAAAGCCATCCATGACACGTTCGTGGTGGACCAGAGAACATGAGCTAAATGTATTGCTACATATCCGAGTATATCACTTGGGAGAGTTAGTGCCATTATCCACAATGACTTGGAAATTAGAAAACTTGCAGCAAAGTGTACCCCAAAGCTTTTGACAACTTAACAAAAGAAGAAACATGGCGACATCAGTGACTGTTTTGGAATATTTTGCAAAAAATGGGTAAGGCTTCTTGGACAAACTCATAACTGGTGATAAGGCATGGACTTACTGTTATGATTCAGAGACAAAGAAATAGTCTAAAAAAATTGAAGCACAGTGGCTCTTTCAGGCCAAAGAAGTTCTGTGTGCAAAGGTCGGCACAGAAGCAAATGGCAACAGCTTTTTGGGATAAGAAGGAAGTTCTGCAGGTGGACTACCTCCATCAAAGTCCAACCATTCATGCAGAATATTACTGTGCTTTATTGACGAAGTAGTGGCAACACATCAAGGAAAGCTTTCCAAAGATGTCATTGTTGGTAGGCAATGCTTTGTCACACACTGCAGGTGAAACAATGGAAACACTGACCTCCTTAGGCTTTCAAGTGATGTGCCATCTACCCTAGTCACCCGACATGACTCCTTCTGACTATCATATTTTCCCCAATCTGAAAAAAAAACACCTAAGAGACAATAATATGGTAGCGTTCTAGAGGCATAGGTATAAGCGAACACTCACTTATACTCACTCACCGTTACTTCTTTCAGGCTTTGTGCTCACTCATGTTCATGCTCATATCTACTCACATTCACCAGCTCTCACTGACATCGACTCACACTCAGAGGCACACACACTCACAGGACTCACACTCACTGGCACCGACTCACATTCACACTCACTTCCACCCTCACTCACTGTCACTCATTCACGTTTTCCCGCATGCCTACTCACATTCACAGGTACTCAGTCATGTTCATACTTACGTCCTCTGACACTCACCGGCACTCACTCACATTCATACTCACATCACTGAAATGACTGAGTAAATGTACTCATGAGTGTGCCGACCTATGTATTGCCTGTGCTTGCTGTGTGCTATTATGTTTACTCCATTCCCCCTCTTTTTCCTGTTATCTGTGTGAATCGAGCTGGCTGGCGACGCCAGATGCTGCCAAAGGAAAGCGTGATGCCCACATCGCGCTGCCTGCAGCAGGGAACGGCGGCACATTTGGATTATCGCCTACTAAAAGCGTGCAGTACGCTACCAATGGCACTATGCAACCCATGCTGTAAAACAGATAGGTGAAGATTATTGCAATAGGTTCGGCGGCAATAGCTGCAAATGTGGCATGCGACGACCCGGGCAGAAACTTGCTGGTGCCGGAATAAGAAACTGTGCACGCAATCGTTTTCAAGTGAGACGGGCAGCTATATTGGCCTCGAGGGCCACCACAGGAGAGACCAGCTCTGCTATGCTATTGCTGTGACGTAGTAAACGACATCATGTGACTCGCCTTTGCTGCCACCAGCCCCGCCAGCGCTGCCCACTGCCTTTCATCCCGAAGGCAGTAATTTCGTTTATTGTTTCAGCATGGATACTGCTCGGTACCGCTGTGCCGAATGTATTCAACGGAGCCCAGTGTGAGTTTTCGTGCATACCCCAAAACCAAGCCGCAGGAGGATGCATGGTTGATAAAGCTGAGAATGGGGAAGTTGCCCACCACTCATTATCACGTGTGTAGCGAGCACTTCCGCGAAGATTTTGTGTACAGTGTTGGAGCTAAAATGTTTGGTTGGCATGACGTGGAACTTCCCGGGATTGTGCCTATTAAAATTTACGACATTTATTCGCACCAGGCTGGAAAAGATGGTGCCTTGTTCCCGGAGCATTGCCATCGCAGAACCTTCCTGTCCGGCCTTTGGACCATCCAAAACACCGAGCTTCGCCAGAATCGGGAGCTGGAGATAATCACCCAGCTGATTTCCTTCCAGATGCAGAACTTGTGGGAGGTAATGCGCAATGTGCAATGCAGAACCTGACGATCTGCTAGCCTTTGTGAAGCGCTCGGTATGATTTCATTCCGTAAAGTTTTTATTGCGAGAGCAATTCTATATACACTCGAAGAGCATTTCAGCCATCGCCATCACCGTGAAGTTCCATATAAAGTTCAAGGGCGATAACACCATCGGCATGCAAAATTACGCATAATTGCTGCAGGACTGGCCGCTCGAGGCACTTTGTGTGTATTCGCGGGCTTCTTTCGCGCTCAGAAAAACATTTTTATGTGGCACGCATTAAGCAACAGAAAGCTGTATCGGCAATTTTTCATGTTGCTCTACAATTTTCTCATTGACACATTTAGTCTAATTATAATGTTTTAGAAGTTCATTAATTAATTCTGACTAATTATCCAATTAGGTGGAATTTGTCCTCATGCTGTTCCTTTACGCAGCATATTCGAACGTGGTCAGCCTCGTACACTGCCTCTCCTTCTGTTAGCAGTCGTGATGTGCTGATCTGCTGGTCAACGAATTGGTTGATGCTAGAGACCAGCAGCAGAGTCACTGAAAACGAAATATGGTGACCGTAATTAAGAGTCGACCAAGTGATGCACACTGTGCTTGCAGTGTGCTCACTTGATATGACATCAGTGAAAATACAATGTGCAGAGAAGCGCAAATAGTGGAAGCATGGATTGAGGACACAAAAAATATAATCGGTTGAAGTTCCACTTATTAAAATATATTGGTGATAAGTCATCGTCCCGCGATAAATCTGGAGAAAGTGGCACGCCGCACTCGCCACGACGAATGCTGCAAACAGTACTGTTATTGCAGCAAGAGTGTGTATGGTTACCTTTATTAAAGGTCATGCGAACTTAATAACCAATATCAAAGCATCATATGCGTCGCCAATTTAATTACGCGCTCAAAACTAGGGCGAAGCATTGCCGTGAATCATGCACGGCAATCAACGCAAATCGAGATCTTGCTTCTCGGCCGCGCACCGTGCGCACAGTCACGCTTGCTTCAGTGAAAATAAATGCACACGAGATGTGCGAGTGCTTCGGGTTATAGATTACTCGGTAAATATCATAACAGCTCCCATATACATGAGTAGCCTCTTCACGTTCGTCGTCCATGGCGCCGCGTGCCCACGCTCCGACAAGAGTGGATGATGCCGTACGTTTGCTCACTAAATACCTTTGTTAGCCTGCACGCCAGGTTGTTTTGCAGCTAAGACAGACACATTCAACGCTTGCAACAGAATAACAATGGTGGCTGAACGGGCTGAGCCACTGGAGACAAACACTTCGCAATCGGTATCACGTGATGACATTTTCTACGTGATAGAGAGATTCCGGCAGACAGCACCACGCTATGTCCTCAACGCCAATACTGTTCTCAATTGCGCACGCCTTGCGCCTTTTCTTGTTCATATGGGATCTAGAGGCTGGAAAACGTATATGATCACAGTCTGCAGCAGGGAATGGCGGCGCGTTTCGGTTATCGCCTATTAAAAGTGTACGCTACACTTCCTATGGCACCACATGGCATGAAACAGACAGGCAAAGATGCTTATCGTAATGGAATTGGAGGGGATAGCTGCGAATGCCACTTGCGATGACCCCGGGGAAGATTCCCTGGTACCATAATGAGAAATTGAGTGCGCGCCGGGCAGCTATATACTGTTATAGATTTCGCACACCTCGTACATTCTCTTGTTTACATGGGATCTAACAGCCAGAAAATGTATCACATGATCGCACTTGGCAACGTTCTGAACACTGGTGCCGAAAAATCGTGTTTTCTTGGAACATACGAACCGGTAAAGAGTGAGTGTAGCTCTATTGGGTCACTTTTTGTGTTCTCGATTCCGAACACTGGCGCCGGAAAAACATACATAGCGGGAACGTATCAACGAGGTTCTACTGTATGTTTTTTTTCACTTACAGATTTATGTATTTTCATGTCTTTCACATTATCTTTTGATGCACGTTAGCTTCGCTTGGTTTGCTGAGTGGTGTGATCATTGCGTGCTTCGGCTCTCGAACGTTACAGTGCAATGCTGTGGCTTCCGCATTCACTTTGGGAACATCCCAGACCCCAAAAGTGACCATCACTAATTCTCGTAGAAGATTGGGCTAGTTGGTGATTGTATGAATTGGGTTTTACCAAAGTATGTTTGTTGAAAAGAAAAAAAAAAGAAATCTCCAACGATTACGATACTCCAATGCGAAATTGAGTACAGCTCTATACGTGTTTTCATTTCACGATATATTGACAAAAAATTTGAGAGAGACATGTAGCAGGGTCAGCAATCGTTGAAAATCTGACCTGTAAGTCAAGCGCGTTGGCTTCTTCAAATGACTCGTCAAAGGTTCCACTGTAATTGCTGGCATTACTTGGCTTCCTAAAAGTACTACACAATTTGCGTCATGCATACAATCAGATTACAAAACAATCGCAAACCATGACAATCAAAACAAGCGCGAATGAGACCAAACCAAGGAAACCAAACAAGTGCAAGCACGAGCTGACGCTTGCAGACGATGGTACGAAACATGCGGTCCAGCTGAGACCAGATACGAGAATGCATCGAGCAGTCGGGCGGGTCTATGTGAAACCAGTTTTCTGCGAGCACGTCACTGGAGGGGTCGCTCTCATTGGTCTCCGTCCGTGGCTCGCGTCTTTCATCTGTTGCTCTAGGTTCGCTCTTTCATCTTTTGTTGTTGTGCTTGTTAGCTTGGTTATGCCACATCTGCTCGCCACAGGAATAGGCCATTAAGAGCTGTGCTATAAAAAGTACTTTTGGTAACGTAAGTTCTTTGTGAAGTTTCTGCAAGAAAGCAGAAGTTAGCTCGAGGTAAATTTTTTAAATCAAGTGTGAAACTAGGTACAATGACAAATATTATTTTGCAGTATTCTACTGGCATGGTTCTTTCATGCGACGTCATAGATGAATACATTTATGAACTTTGCACATTTAACTGGCTTAGTAAAAAAGCAAGAGATTGTGCTTTTTCTGAAATTTTTTTCATAAACTTTGTTAACGTTTCAGCCTTATTTACTTCTTCCTATGTTTTGCTCTTTATATAGCTTCTGCTAAACATAATGCTCAACTATGAAATCAAGTACTTTTCCAAAAAATTACTTCTGAATTCGGCAAAAAGTCACTTTTTAACGGTGTTCTGACCTATATTAAGCATTAAGGCCCTCCAGATAAAAATATGTCAGATAACTCGTTATATGCACCAACCTTTCAGCTAATGACCTAGAAATTTTAATGAGTAAATTTCGTTTCAGCTGAGAAAAACATTTCTGATGTCCACAACCAATCTCATCAGTAGGCACTCCTGAACTGTGTCTTCACCGCAAAACATGTGTTGGCCACAATTGAATTGTTGCCATGCTTTCTATAACTCTTCGTGCAAAAAATATGGGCGCATGCTTTTTTGTATGCCATAAATGGCAGTAAAGTATCTCTTTGCTGTTTAAATGTTGATGCCCTTGCAACTATGTTTTACGATAATACAGTACATTTGAAGTTCAGTGTTTCACGGAAGCCCGTCTGGTCGGGATGAAACATGGTTAAAAGGTAAACAAAAACCCGGGGCACTTCGCTGACCAAATAAAGATTTAAAAGAAAAGAAGACGTTTCGGCTCCCACACGGGAGCCTTGTTCACAGGTAAAATAAACAAAAGTGCTCGAGCAGCTCGCTTAAATAGTCTTGAACACGTGACGCAGGCAGCGCGCATACACTGACGGCAGATTGCCATCGCTCCTGTTGAGAGTGTGTGGCGTAGTCTGAATCATGAGGGACTCAAGATAAAGGCGTCGAGATAGCCCTTTTTTTCTGGCAAGGACACGTGCCTTCCCCCAGTCGATTGCGTGGCCGCTTGAAGTGGCATGCTCAGCCAAAGCACTGGATTTCACATTTTCTTTTTTGACGTCATAATTGTGCTGTTTAAGACGCCTTTCAAAGTTACCAGTTTCGCCAATGTACACGTAGTCACAATCCACGCATGGGACAACGTACACAACACCTGGGAATTTCTCTTTTGGTAATTTGTCCTTAACATTGACGAGCGATTGCCGTAGTTTCTGGTTTGGAATGTGTGCCACTTGAACATTGTATGAACGCAGAATACGGCTTAGAGCTTCACTTGTGGACGGGATATATGGTATTCCGGTGCTCTTTTGACTAGAGGCAGCATAGGGTAACTGCGGAGGTGCCATTTGTCGTTCGACAGCATTGAAGAAAGGGCACAGGTAACCACAGGCTGATAGTTCCCGCCGTACCACGCTTACGTCGGCTGCGTAGTCTTCTTGTCTCGTGCAGATTTTCTCCGCGCGTCGTAGAAGCGTCGAAACCACTGCCCTTGTGAGAAGCAGGTTGCAAGGAGCCGAAATGCAAGTAGCGTCCTGTGTGAGTTGGCTTTCTGAAAACTGCGAACAACAAAGTAGGCCCCTTTCTTTCAATCAGCATATCAAGGAACGGAAGCTTGCCGTCGACTTCCTCTTCTACCGTGAACTGGATCACTGCTTCCATGCTGTTTAGGTGCGAAGTGAACGACTGAACTGCTTCTTTGTGAATGATGCAAAAACAGTCGTCCATGTAGCGAAAGACTGCCTTCGGAGCAGGGCTGAACGAAGAGAGTGCTCGACTTTCAAGTGCTTCCATTGTCAAGTTAGTGGCAGTTACCGAGATAGAAGCTCCCATAGCCGTTTCGTGGACCTGTTTGTAGAAACACTTTTGGAACGTAAAGTATGTGTTTGATAAACAGAACTGTAGCAGCCGAGCCAGGTCCGGTGCATCAATGGGCGATCTCTCGGGTAGAGTTGCATCCGACTCCAGAGAGGTACTGCATACATCACTCACACTCACATACGCAATTCCTACGGCTTGATGGACAAAGTCCATGACGTCGTACTGGATAAAAACGCCACCTTGGTCTCTTTTGACGTGAAATAGCTTTTTACTAGTGTGCCAACGGAACTGGCCGTGGATGTATGCAGTACCGCTCTGGAGTCGGATGCAACTCTAGCTGAGAGATCGCCCACTGATGCACCGGACCTGCCTCGGCTGCTACAGTTCTGTTTATTAAACACGTACTTTACGTTCCAAAAGTGTTTCTACAAACAGGTCCACGGAACGGCTATGGGAGCTTCTATATCGGTAACCGCCACTAACTTGACAATGGAAGCACTTGAAAGTCGAGCACTCTCTTCGTTCAGCCCTGCTCCGAAGGCAGTCTTTCGCTACGTGGACGACTGTTTTTGCATCCTTCACAAAGAAGTTCAGTCGTTCACTTCGCACCTAAACAGCATGGAAGCAGCGATCCAGTTCACGGTAGAAGAGGAAGTCGACGGCAAGCTTCCGTTCCTTGATATGCTGATTGAAAGAAAGGGGCCTACTTTGTCGTTCGCAGTTTTCAGAAAGCCAACTCACACAGGACGCTACTTGCATTTCGGCTCCTTGCAACCTGCTTCTCACAAAAGGGCAGTGGTTTCGACGCTTCTACGACGTGCGGAGAAAATCTGCACGAGACAAGAAGACTACGCAGCCGACGTAAGCGTGGTACGGTGGGAACTATCAGCCTGTGGTTACCTGTGCCCTTTCTTCAATGCTGTCGAACGACAAATGGCACCTCCGCAGTTACCCTATGCTGCCTCTAGTCAAAAGCGCGCCGGAATACCATATATCCCGTCCACAAGTGAAGCTCTAAGCCGTATTCTGCGTTCATACAATGTTCAAGTGGCACACATTCCAAACCAGAAACTACGGCAATCGCTCGTCAATGTTAAGGACAAATTACCAAAAGAGAAATTCCCAGGTGTTGTGTACGTTGTCCCATGCGTGGATTGCGACTACGTGTACATTGGCGAAACTGGTAACTTTGAAAGGCGTTTTAAACAGCACAATTATGACGTCAAAAAAGAAAATGTGAAATCCAGTGCTTTGGCTGAGCATGCCACTTCAAGCGGCCACGCAATCGACAGGGGGAAGGCACGTGTCCTTGCCAGGGAAAAAGGGCTATCTCGACGCCTTTATCTTGAGTCCCTCATGATTCAGACTACGCCACACACTCTGAACAGGAGCGATGGCAATCTGCCGTCAGTGTATGCGCGCTGCCTGCGTCACGTGTTCAAGACTATTTAAGCGAGCTGCTCGAGCACCTTTATTTATTTTACCTGTGAACAAGGCTCCCGTGTGGGAGCCGAAACGTCTCCCTTCGATAATACATTTCTGCAATTAAAGTAAACCATTACTGCTTTGAGGTCATCTAAGACTGGATAGTTATCGGACATGAGATGTACACGGCACCGAGTCATTATTTTGAAGTACTACAGATCAGCAGGTTACGTGTTATACAAGAACCTGAACCATCCACACTACATGCCAACCATGGTGGGGGTGACAAATAGCGAAAAAATTTCTAGTTTGCAGGCTTAGACTGCAAAATAGAAGCTGTGACTGTCCGTGGGCCTGGTCAAGCGACAATTTCGTTCTGGCATAAAGCAATAGAGAATGGATGACCATGTGATTGTTCTGCCTCTGCGTAGGTCAGAATGATGGTACGCTTTTATCTGCCACTGCAAAAAACTCACATCTATGCTGTGTTCACCTACCTGACTACCCCGAGCCCCCAAAATTAGAAGTGGTGAACTGATGAACACATGCCGTTTACAATGTATGTATACTGATGTCAAGTGCCACAGCATGTGTTTGCTTGGCAAATAGCCACAGTCCATATGCCTGCTCGAAGAATAGCCGGCGGTGCATACATGTTCTATAGTAAAGACAAAGTTCGGGAGTACCCACCATTGTTGTGGACTTCAAACACTTCTTTCTTGCCCCAAACAAAACTTACTCAAATTAAGATTACTACATTACAAGCTGAATGGTTGGTGTGTATAATGCATTATCTCACATATTTTTATCTGGAGGGCCTCAATGCTAACTTCAAATCTAAACATTGTCAAAAAGTGACTTTTCGCCAAATTCAGAAGCAACATTCTTGAAGAGTACTGGATTTCACAGTCAAATATTATTTTAACAAAAACTATACCAATGAGAAAATAGCTGAAATGTTAACAGTTTATGCAAGAAAATTCTGAAAATGCACAATTTCTTGCTCCTTTACTGAGCCAATTAAATGCAGAGAATTCATCAATGTGTTTACCTATGACGTAACATGAAAGAATCACACCAGTAGAATATTCTAAAATAAGATTTGTTGTTGCACCTAGTTTCGTACTTTCTTTGAAAAAATTTACCTCCAACCAACTTTTGCTTCCTTGCGGAAACATTAAAGAGCGCTTACGTCAAGAAAATTTTTTTTCGAAAAATACTTTCCTGAAACCTCATTCGCACGATCACCAACTAGCCCAATATTTTCCAAGAGAATGGCAATGGTCACTTTTGAGTTCTGGTACATAGCACATGGAATTACCTGTATATGCTTAAACGCTGTGTAATGTCAGCAGCATTCGGCCTAGACAGTGTGTATTGTACAGACTATACTAATAACACTGACAGTCACAAAGAATGAATACACAATTGTTAAGAGAGCAACTGTATATAACAGTTACTAAATTTAACATTCATCCTGCTTCTTTAGGCTACAAAGGAAATGTCTAGTGACATTTACATGCATTGCAGAGACCATGCACTCTCATGAGATAGCTCTACAGTCATGCGAGAAATGGTAAGGCATGTGAAAACAGCTAACTACAGTTAAAGCTTGATATAACGAACTTACATATAAGGAAATTCTCGATATAACGAAGCATTTAACTTTTCATAACCTCTTGTCCATAGAACGCCATGTATTTAGAAGCTCAATATAACGAAGTGCATTTAACGAAAGTATGCATTTCAATATAACGAAATTTCACTGCCAACGCAAAGTAATGCGGAGACAATAAATGTAAACCTACAAGGACATAGATGGCAAAATATTTTAATCACACACGGCTGCTTGCAAACGCATCTCTCAAATCGCAGGCTGCTGCGCCACAAGAGCACCTCCAAAGTGGAGTCGCATCATGTTCCATATAAAGTACAAGTGCGATAAGGTCCTATTGCGCCCTGCGCACTGTGTGCTTTAGGTGCGAGTGAAAGTGTACGAGGGTGAGGCAAGAAAGATGGTGGCTTTACGAATGACGTCTTCCCATGCGAGCAAAGGGAAAGAGGGGGAGGGGAGCAAGCTCACTGTAATGCAATCAAGCGCATGCGAGGGGGTTGGGGTTGGGCTGAAGTGGGAGGTAAGTTGGCGCGCATCTCAGCCGGCCATGGCTGTGCATGGATGTAAACGCAGCTGAGCGCATACATAGCCGCACACCTTGCTTTAGAAGTAATCCGCCGTGTGTGCAAAGAGTGGGCGTGCCGAGGCAGCATGACACCATGTAAGCCGTCTTACTGCAAGTTCAGTAATGGAAGTTGCGTAATCTCGAGTTACGGTGACCCACTGGAGCAAAGGGCAGAGGAAGCATTTGCTGGCCACTGCCGGCGCTTTTCATGATAGCGTCGCCCACACTGGGACGACGACATCAGCCGCGGGGCGGAGTGCATGTGAAGGCATGGCTGTCTTCGCTTAATTCGTAGCGCTGAGAAGATATCATCGACGTACATGGCACAAAACCGTATCATTCGTCGCCGACTCCCAAATTTATCAAAATGAATTGCTTTGTCATTCAAATTTGTTTTTTCGTTTGCCCAATAATTCCGAAAATTCTGTGGCCCCTTTCCATATAAGAAAAATCGATTGGCTACAGTGCTTCTTGCATAAAAAGTCAAATTTCGATAGAATGAAATTTCGATATAACGAAGCAAATTGCAAATTTTACCAGCTTCATTACATCGAGGTTTAACTGTATATACACGTATGTCATGTGCGCTAGCATTTCACAACATACAAGTGCATAGCAGGGACGAGAGAGGCCCCACTTCATACGATGTCTGCTCAATTAAATATTCGTAGCTATGTGGGAAAGCGCAAAAGCCACCCCTTGGCTCCCCCTAGTTTGGGTTAGGACCATTGTTCACAAACAAGCCTCCCTGCAGTCCATACGGGCTAAGTAAGAAGGGCCTCACAAACAGTGCAAAAGATGATCCCAGGATAGATGAACCCGCTTCACAGTCTCTAAACCTCTCCCAAATCCAACGTGAGGTCGCTTTCATTTAAAAATGTCAAGGGCGCTGTCGTCTTATGAAGAACGAAACTGCCTTGTGGGATGTGCACTGTTTTTTGCATTTTGCCTTCAACGCCTGAATATGAACTCTAGAAATGAGCAGGTAAAAAATTCTGCTTCTTCATATCCTTCCTTCCTTGTTCATATCCAAGTCTACTTAAACCATAAAGTGATCATTCACGTTCACAATTGTGTCTACTCACACTCAATGACGGTCACTCACGTTCATGTTCACGTCTATATAATGACATATATATGTAGGTACTCACTCGTGTTCGTAAGTCCACTCACGCACACAGGTTCATACGACTGCTCACACTCACCGGAACCCACTCACGTTCCCCCTCACCGTCACTCACCCACGTTCAAACTTTCAGGTTCTCACTCGTGTTCATACTCACATCCACTCACACTCACCGGCACTTACTCATATTCCCTCAAAGGCACTCACTCACGTTGACACTCATGCCTACTCACACTCACCGGCACTCATTCATGTTTGCACTCACGCCTATTCACATTCGCAGGCACTCACTAATGTTCACACTCCCATCCACTCACACTCACCAGCACTCACTCACGTTCACATCCTTGTCTTTGAAATGAATGTGAGTGAGTGCACTCATGAGTGGTTACACCAGTAGATGGAATAACTTTATTTGCAAGGGCTTAAGAAGCTGCAGGAATGATGTTGCAAGTGCATTGATTTTCTGGGGGAATATGTAAAATAGTGTCATAGTTGCAGCTTTATAGGTGAATTTTTTCATGTCTAGGATAAATACTTATCAGCACCCTCACACTAAACACGACCTCCTGTGGCAACCACAAACAAGGATGTTGACCACGTCGATTACACGAAGCAGTCATAAGTGGAAGGCGATGATATCACCACATAGAAAACGATAACATAAAGACATGTGGCACCCTCAGATAAATGTGTTTACGTGGGCAGGCATCTCTGTAGCTGGCAAGCGCAGCAACATATGGTAAGAGCATGTGGGCGAGAGCGCAAGGCTGAGTGCATTTACTGTAGTGGACACGATGGCATATGTCCTGCAATACTTAAGTGTTTCAATAACTCCACTATTACTGCTTTTCTAAAAGCTTTTATAGAACATTTACTGAAGAATGCACAGGAGCCATCAGTATATAACAAAATTCTTGAATAAGCAGTAGAGGGCTCCTTCTAAGCTGAGGGCCAGGAGTCTTTATGACGTCAATGCACCTCAAGCACAACAAACCATTAAATAAACTATTGTGGTTCTTGCAGTAAGGGTAATGTGCTTTCAAAGGAAAAAGGAACTACTTGCCGAGGCTGGCTGCATCAGACTTTCGGAAGAACTCAACTGCACAAGCCGGTGCTTGCGCTGCTCAGCAGCACGAGGCTTCTTGATCTGTGGCTTTACAAATGGTGCTTTCTCATGCTGGGCAATGTCAAGCTCCTTCTCTAGCTCCTCCTTTGCTTGTTGAATCAGTTTATCATACAGCTGGAAAAAGCCACAAATACATTCAGCCACCAAATAAAAGCCACAGTGAGGCAGATTAATGACAGGTGTGCTGAGACCACAGAGATTGTGTCACCATGGGCACTTTGACAGTCAAAAGAAACAACTCACAGCAATGAACAAAAATACACTTGTTTCCCATCAAACAGGACTTAGCAAATAAGTGGGTATTTCAAAAAGCGCTTCATGATGTACAAATTGACATATTGATGCATAATTTCTACTGCTCACCAGTGCTAGGTCACGTTTTCACTGAACAGCCATCAAAGGTCACTATTATGTATGTTTCATGCCGCTGTTTTCTTCAATAAAAATTAATAAAATGCAGTAGGCATTACTGCAGCAATTGTTTGGTTAAGTTTTTGTGATCAGAAAGTGCACTGCCTGCAAAGTGACCAGCTAAACATATAAGCTTTAAAGCCTGTTTCTTCTCTTCAGAATTCTGAATATGCAAGTTTGAACTGAAGCATACATAGTCTACCTTTAACTTAGGGCACAAATTTGGGTCAAAAAGGTTTCTGTTTAATTTCTCTGTTCACATAATTTTTGCTTTCTGTGAGAATGCAGGACCTGAACTAGTTTTCATTAAACCTTGTCTCTTAAATAAGCATTCAATACATCAACTAAGTTGTCATCAATACTTACTACAGCCAATTCTTAAACTTTGCCTAAACCAATAAATGAAACATATGGCCAGCTACAAAAGTTTTGATTTGTTGTTTCGACAGGTAGATGCAAATTAAAGCCTCTTTCAGAGTGACAGGCATGACGTCCGCTAAGTGTGCAGCCACAAGACCCACCTCTATGTGCTTCTTGAGAGATTCCTCCCGTTCACGAAGCACTTCAGTGCGCCGACGTCTTTGTTCCCGCTTGAGCTGCTCTGCCTCTAACTGCCGCCTCTTGAGTTCCTGACTTAGTGCTATAATTCGGCACTCAATGTCACTCTGGTCCGAGGCGGTTTCTGAAAAACCAGAACGCATAGCAACACATACCGTGCCTATACAGGCGGCCTCTTCCACTTGATTTTTGGTTAGGTGAAAAAAAGAAACATTCTTAGAGAATAGAATACCAGCTCACCCAGGAAACCATTCTTTAAAAGAAACAGTGGTTGTGGACTAATGAAATCAGTGCTGTGAAATTTTGATTAAACCACGCTTTAGAGAACAAGTAAAAAAAAAAAGATATCCACACTCAAACTAGCAAGGGCATGTAAAAACTGCAGCAATTAAGGAAGCTCATGTGGCCATGGGGTCAAACTGAAACTAAATCTCAAACTGAAAGAAAAAAAAAAATGACAGGAGGGAAAGGGAAGTAGTTTTGCGTGGACTATGTTTGAACCAAACCACTTTATTGTCACTGAAATGAAACGTGAAAAGGAAAATTACATTTTTCAGTTCAAATCAATCTTTTGTGGCACTTATGTGCCTGGATGCTGCATTCACGGTCCAGTCCTACCAAAATGCAGGTAATGTGTTAAGTGTGGGGAAATGGTGAAGCAAACCTATGGTTGATCAACCCACCCTGTCCAGGTTCTTATACTACTCATGCCCTTTATGGAACCAAGACAATCAAGATCCTTACTATAAACTGAGCTGACAAAGTAAAATGAAGGGCTTGTTTGGCGAGTTAAATATACCACCTATGATCACTACAAAAACCATCACAAAGGTAGTAATGCTCAGCAAATAAACAAGTAGAGGTACAATCTAGACAAGATATCCCCATGAGCCACAGCCTACATACACCTTTGTGTACACAAATTCTATTTATTGTCATCAAAATCACTTCTCGCACTGATTCTTACATACTACACTCTAGTACTGCATATCCTTTAACTAAATGTGTATAGCATTGCTTTAGGAAAGCTGCTCATGGAAAGTTTACAACAAGCAGTTCTATAACTGACATCAACATGTTTTGTGGACCTCACATTTCTGGGTGGTAAGCAATGCTTTCACCAAGGACGCACATTTCCTGAGTGAATTTTTATGTTAAGTGAGGGCTGTTAGTTGTAAAGTAATTACTGTTTATTTGCTAAATGCAGATACAAAATTACTCTTGTTTTTAAATGTTTAGATTTTGCGTACACGTCTATGTCATGACTCACTGATACTTAGTTAAAACTCTTCTTTGTAAGCAAGCTTTTCCAATTAGTTTTTACTTTTTATATGATTCAAGGGACTAAGTTGAACACTGACTCAATCAGGAGTGGGACTGCCAAAAGTCATTTTGTAGCAATTTCTTAAGCAAGTAAAACTGCATTTTGGAGCAGTTTGGAGCAGCTTGGAGCAGAGTAAATTTCATTTCGAAGCAATTTAGAGCAGATGAAATTTCATTCTGAAGCAGCTTGGAGCAGGCCAATCTTAATTTTGGTGGAATAATGGAATATGGCAGTGCACTTCGAAACCAGGACGGAACACAGAATAAGCCAACACGAGCGCTGTACTGCAACTCTCTTAAGCAACGTCTTAAGCTGAATTTTGAAGCAGATTACCCTGATACTAAAACCGTCTAGCGCATGCAGATTTTGTCTATAGATTTTTAATTAATGGCAGCAATGACCAAAAACATGCATGCCACAACAGTGAGTCCAAAATTTCGAAAAGTAACCAAAAACATTTTTCTATAAATACACTTTTATTTAATGTCTCGACAGTGTAGGTGAAGCACCTGGAAATGCACTTCACCAACAGACTGTACGAAGAAACAAGAGTTATGAAATACTGTGGTGTATTGAAAGCCATTTTTACATAATAGAAATAGTTTTGCCTTGCCGCAAGCCAACCAGAACGTGGGGCGGTAGAAGCACGCTTAGCAGCTATAGCGTACAAGAATATTGAAGATTGGGTCGAACAGCAGAACAGCGTATGCTTTCCAACAAAGCCGAAAATATCGGTGACGCTGCAATCGAACTATGTATTCCTATGCCGACGCTCATGATGGTAGCAAAAAATGTTCTCCAATTACGAGGTCCAATCGACGCGGTAACAATTTCTGGGTCATCATATGTCCCCGAAGACCCAAAGAGCCGCAATTGACCCTGGGCTGGTATAACACAGAACTATTCCAATCTGTTTTTACAGCGAAGCTGTATATGACGAGGATTCTATGTAGTTCTTGTGTTTGTGCAATAATGCACAACACATCGTACAATATTGGGCCGACCTGCAGCGGAGGTGAAGCCGGCTTCAAGCATTATGCACCTAATACCACTAATGACAACTACTACTGCTACTACTACTACTACTACTACTACTACTACTACTACTACTACTACTACTACTACTACTACTACTACTAATAATAATAATAATAATAATAATAATAATAGTAATAATAATATTAATAATTCACCGACGATTACGATACTCGCTAATGCGAAATCTGAGTGCAGCTCTATGCGTGTTTTCATTTCATGTGTGAATATTTTATTTTATGGTTATATAGATACACAGTTTATAGTAGGAAGAGAACGCCGCAAGTAGTGTAGCTGGCACAGACAATCTGTACCATGTGCCACATTGCAAATGGAGCACAGTGTGGTGCAACTGCTTCACTAATCGGGAGATAGCAAAAGTCGGCGCATGGGTGCAATTCACAGCAGCCGCCGCAGACAGACCTCTGCTCACGCATGCTTTGTTTCCATACAAACGATGCATGTTACTCTAGCACCATATTGTAGCCATTGTCTCTGCACAGCCTGTATTGCAGAGCACTACTCTTCTCACACTTTCATTCCACCAATGACTAGGCGGCCCTTCATAGCGGGGAAATCGTGCCAGCAGTATCAGCAGCGACAACACCCAAGTGAGCGCCACATCGAGCCTTACGCGTAGCCACTCGCAATCACCCCCTGCAAGAGCAGTGATCCCCATCACACACACTGGTACCATGGACTGCCCTCAGCAGCTGACATTGTGGACGAGCACAGCCCTCCCCACTTCACGCCAGCCTGTCCCCCCTCGGAAGGGCCGATGAGATCGCCCACGTGGCTGCGGATGCCGTGGTCGCCGGCAATTCAGCGCATGTGTAGGCCGCTTCCCCTCCACTCCTCCTCTACCTTCCTTCCCACACTCTCATCTCCTGCTGCGCTCTGCGTTCACTTTCATCTTTCGCTGTGCTCGTTCGCTTGGTTACAAGGTACGACGCTGAGGCACGCCAACGCTCAATGCAGGAACAGTCGCCTAGGAGCTGCACCGTAAGAGTAAATAATAATAATAAATGAAATATATAAATCGAGATGCATTGTTTCAATTCGATGGTATACTGGAATCGTATGTGAACAGCACATGAACTCATGAGCAAGAGCAGGGCCATATAAGCAAAGGACAAAATGTACATACAACCAGACACTCTTGACTCTCAAGAGGACAATGCCACTGACTGCAGGGATGCCTGTGCCGTACAATCGAAAAATGGAATTGTGATAATCACTGTGTATACATGTCCAGGCACACCCAAGTGTGGTATCGAGAAGTTCAAGACCATGCACATTGCGTGGGTTAGCTGTGTTGACACTACCCCTGTGATCACCGTTGGAGACTTCTATGTGGACATTTCAAAACCAGACAAGAAATGGTTCACTCAGTTTGTGCTAGAAGAGTTTGTTTTGAAGTGTCGCACCAATCCAAGTCACTCAACTACTCAAAAAACGGTCATGTGTAAATTTAACTATGGCCATGAATCTGCCTAAGGTTGTAGCCAAACCAAAGCTATCGTCACTACCATTACCAAATGATGAAAACAAATGTATGTACCCTTGTTTAACCCTGTGTGATAAGCTACAATTTTACTGGTCATCCACCATCACAGAGTGGAATGGCTCCTCAATTTTTTATTCCAAATCTGCCATTAGCCCTTTGTGACAGGTCAAAATGGCTCAGGCCTCACCCATATGGGCACAAAAACAGATTGGAACACTTTTACATTATACCAGCCCTGGGGACAGATGTGCCAGCCTGCTGAACCCTCTGCAGCGCACGCCTCCCTAATATCTAGTTCACTCATAACACCCTCAGTCTACTATTCATTGTTATTTACAAAAGCTCTATTCTCGACCAGAGTGATGCTTCTCACACCTTGGAGCATTAATACATCACTTTAGATTGACCAATGTTTGCCTTTGTTTTAATGCTGAGCAGTTGTGATAAAAGTCCAACTAAGATTGACAATGAGAACTCACTGAAGAAAATATTATATAACATGCATTAGATGACACAGTAAGGAAGCAGAAAGGCATGCATGCACGCATGCCTGTACACATGCACACACGCACAGCAAAAGAAAAGAAATGGACAGGGTGACAAGTGCTACTCTCAGCTGTTTATTTCCTTAGGGGGGGCACAAGGTGAAAAAAAAACAACTAGTTTTGGCCATAAAACACATTTCGAGGTTCTTGCAGTTCCAGGTTCCAAACTATTCAAGAAGGTGCCAGAAAAATTTAAGTCACATTGGTGAGATAACAAAGTGACAATTTCTATATTTAGATGGGCAGATGGGTACCTCGGATAAAAGAAATGTGCCATGACCACTATTTTGGAAGTGCATTCGTGGCACGAGGAAAAGGCTAAGCTTAAAATGACTATGATCAGTGTAAAGGTTGGTTTCTTTTTTTTTTTTTTTTATAAGCTCAAGCAGTGGCATCAAGGGAGTGATAAGACCTAGGCAGAGGTTGATGAATAAAGCCAAAAGCGAAAAATTTTGGGCAGCAACTGGAAAGGAAGCAACACACAAGGCACTACTGCCACAGACACTGTCACTTGACTACAATTTAATGCCACATTATGCCTTGCACTGTCATTTGATTTCCTAGGACATGGGGCTTCGTGCCTTCAAACTGTTTTGGACCTCCGTTTTTGGTGCTTGTTGTGCTCTATAGTCCCTTCACCATTTCTAGTGTGCAGATTTGCATCTGTAATACGTCCCTGAAGTTCAGAACACACCACAGCTTTGGAAAGCAGCATTGTTTGATCAAGCCAAGGGGCACATCAAGCAGGATGAGACTGACCGCATGCTAGAGTGGCTAATGTTCTAGGCTTTCCAGGCCACCACAACAGATTGGCACAGCATTGGAAATGGCAGCAGCTCTGCCATTTCCAATGACCACAGCCCTGGCAGTCATGAATGCTGGCCCAAAAGGGATTCAGAGAGTGCTTGAGAATTTAGAGACTGTTTGTGTCATGCACACAGCATACCATTTGGAAAATAGTTTAGAAGAGTGCACGTCCATGACAAGAGCAAATGCAGCAAAGTGTGCAAAAGCGGCCAAAGGGAAGCAGAAACTCCGTTATTTTTCACAGAAGAATGCAGAATACAAGAAGGCCCCACATATGTTTCACGCAGGTTTTAGGGGCCACATGAGAAGTGCACAAAAAATATAGCACAATTCTGAATCTTTGAAAGTATTCTCATTTTGCATTTCTCTAGCAATGTCCAAGTTTTCAAAAACTAGTGTTTTATTAGATGAGGGAAACATATCTGTAGGATGTTTTCTGGGGTGAAATTTTATACAGAATGCTAGAGTGGACTCAGATTTTAGAGTTTTGCTTTCCTTATAAAAAAAATGTTAACCCTTATCGCATAGCATATCATATATGATACGCATCAAACTTTTTCTCGCGGAGAGCGAGTGAAGTGAAAAATGTTCTGCCACATTTTGCTTTAATTTATATCCTATCTGGCAACTACACCCGCAGTGGCTCCACCTTCCGAAGCTATTTTGAATCCTATTTGTATGCCACAACACGTGGATGCAGCGTCGCATTCTCAAGGCTTCTAACTGGTAAGTAAATGCAATTTTTTTGTGCTTTTGACATATACTATCGTTTCAAAAAATTATTAGTCCATTATATGGCTCCTTGTCTTCTCTTGTGTCAATTTGAGTGCCCGACACTTTTGCAATGCACCGCGAGGGCTACATTTAGACACGTATCACATATGATACACTAAGCAGTTAGGGGTAATTTTTGTGGTCGGAAGCGTGTCGGTGTCGTCATTACAGAAACATTACATTTGCAATGTAATGGAGCATTTTTGCATGCTTTCTTGTTGCTGGAAAGTGAAGTATCCTTTTTTTTTGTCCTAGGCAATGGATGTCGGCACTTTTTACGGTGGAACAAGACGGGGAGTTCGGCCCATTCCTGGTGATGGTGACAGAAGCAGCGATAGCGAGCTCTCGGACGACGATGGGCAGGAACTGCTGCCGTGCCAGGCTCCATCTGCGCTAGCAGAGGAGTCGTCTGAAAGCGAGGATGATAGTCAAGATAAAGCCCCTCCTGCAACATCGACTTCTAGAGGCAAGAAAGGACCTGCAAAATGTGCACCAAAGTGGAAAAACACATGCCTTGAAAGAGACCCAAAAGAAATTGAGTTCACTGGGAGCACCGTGACGCCATCGACTATCAAGGACCTTGACACTCCCTTCCAGTTCTTCAAATTCCTCTGTCCCGTTGAGGTGTTCAAGATGATTCGTGAGGAATCATTGCGCTACTCAATTCAGTGTCGTCCTGAAAAGTCTCTTATGGTGAGCGTAGAAGAATTCAAAAGGTTTGTCGGAATGGCTCTTTACATGTCGATCATTCAGCTCCCAAGCACCCGAGACTACTGGAGCTCCAGCATCGGACACCACAAAGTTGCAGACGTGATGTGCCTCAACCGCTGGGAAGAACTAAAACGGTTTCTTCACTTCAATAATAATGAGACTTTTGTTGCCCCTGCAGAAATTGGCCACGACAAGCTGCACAAGGTCAGACCCCTCTTGAACAAATTGCTTGAGCAGCTGAGGATAATTGTGCGAGAAGAGAAACTGTGCATCGACGAGCAAATTGTTCCTTTCAAGGGACAAAGCTCACTGAAGCAATACAATCCGAAGAAACCACACCGCTGGGGATACAACGTTTTTGCTCTGAGTGGGGTGTGAGGTTTCTGCTACGATTTTGAGGTCTTCAGCGGTGCCGCGGTAAACAAGCAGCTACCAGGCGAGCCTGACCTAGGCGCAAGCAGCAATGTTGTCGTGAGGTTGTCTCGCACCATTACCAAGCAAAACAGTCACCAGTTGTTTTTTGACAACTGGTTTACTTCTATTCCTCTGCAAGTATTTTTAGAGAACGAAGGGATTCACTGCCTTGGCACTGTGCAGCGAAACCGTCTACCTGGCTGCACACTTCCGAAAGAAACGAAAAAGAGAGAGGAACATATGAAGAAAGGGTGTGTGAGGTGTCGGTCACCAAGCTGTCTGCAGTAGCATGGCACGACAATAAAACAGTCACATTGCTTTCTACGTTCACCGGTAGTGAACCAGCGGGCGAAGTAAAACGGTACTTCGCAAAAGAAAAAGCGCACAGAATGGTTCCCTGCCCCAATGTTGTGTTGATCTATAGCACACATATGGGTGGTGTGGACCTCCTTGACTCGATGCTAGGCTATTACCGAATCAAGATTCGATCAAAGAAATGGTATCACCACATATTTTTTCACCTGATGGATCTCACTGTGGTGAATGCCTGGCTTCTCTGGCGAAGGCAAAAAAGTGCCAAGACTCCCCTGCTTGAGTTCAAGTCTTCAGTCGCAAGACTCTACAGGGAAAGGAAGCGTGCAGAAAGGAAGCATGCAGGGAGACCCAGTACTGAAATCGAGTCACTCATCCAAGCAAAGAAGAGGACCACGCTGACGCCACTGCCAACTGCTGATGTTCGTCTCGACAAAATGGACCACATGCCGCATTGGCTTGACAAGCGAGTGCGCTGCAGGCTGCCCTCTTGCAACCACCTTACAAATGTAACATGCAAAAAGTGCAATGCGGCCCTCTGTTTCAACAGGGAGCGAAACTGCTTCCCATCGTTTGACTAAGAGGGCAAGATGTACTAATCATGCAAGCAAATGATATAATCACCTTTGCTTTAGTGATGACATTACAGGGAAGCTGCAACACAATTGTGCAATAAATGTTATTTTGCCAATTTTCTATTCGTTTTTCAATGCAGCTTCTTCTCTTCGTATGCTATGTTTTTTCCCATGTCCAAAAAAATTACCCCCAACTGCATGGTGTATCATATGCGATACGCGAAGAAAAAGCTGTAATAAATCTAAATCGCTCATTATTTTTAAAAACTAAGTTTAGTTTGGGTGCTTGTGTTACAAGTCAAGGCTACTGAAATTCTTCCACGCGTAATTTTGTGGCAATTTTGGAGCAATTTTGGAGTAATTTTGGAGCAATTTTTGGAGCAAATAAAATTGGGTTATGGAGCAGTTTGTAGCAGACAAAATTGCATTTCAGAGCAATTTGGAGAAGACAAAATTTTATTTTGAAGCAGTTTGGAGCAGTCCAATTTGAATTTTGGTGGAATATGGAATATGGCAGTGCACTTCGAAACCAGTACAAAAAACAGAATAAACCAATACGAGCACTGTACCCAACTGTCTCAAGCAATGTTTTCAGCTGAATTTTAAAGCGCATTGCCCTGATACTGAGACTGTCTAGTGCATGCAAATTTTGGTGATAGTGCCTGTAGATCTTTATTTAGTGATAGAAATGACAAAAAATGCGCATTCTGCAATAGGCGAGCCCGAAATTTCGAAAAGTAGCCAAAGAAATTTTTTTATAGATACAGTTTTCTTTACTGTCTCGATAGTGTAGGTGAAGTGTCTGGAAAAGAGTTTCACCAAAAGACCAAGAACTACTGTGATTTATTGAAAGCCATTTTTACATAATAGACCAGGGTGATTTCAAAGCACCTAATGCTTAACTTTCTGGTATAACATAAAATGATTCCGATCTGTTTTATTCCAAGTCCGCCATTAGCCCTTCGTGGTAGGTCAGAATGGCTTAGGCCTTGCCCACGGGGCATAACAACAGACTGGAATAGTTTTACATTATATTGGCCCTAGGGACATGGAAGCCCGTCCACTGAACCCACTGCAGCGTGCGTCTCCCCAATATCTAGTTGACTCGCAGTGTCCCCAGCCCACTTTTCCTTGTTTTGCACCTCAGACAGGGAGCGCCGTGCCGCTGGGCCCACTCAATCGTATTCTAGTACACTCTAAATACAGGTGCCCTGGCCGATCTGACAGCAGCGTTGACAGCCGGGAGTGGCTGCACGCATGCTGGCTACTTGCAGGAAGCGCCGAGAAGTCCAGTGTTATAAGCGTGAAAATTACAAGAAACTGTGGTAGGCGCCGTATTCGGTGTGCGGAATGTGAATCGCTGCACTCTTTTTCGGAGAACGAATCCACTTGCTGCTCCCGCGACACATGTGCTGAAGCCATTCTGGCGCAATTTTGGACAATTTTCTGTAATTGGTGCAGTTTGGTGCAGGAATTTGCTTTTCTATCAAAATGGCGCAATTGGTGCAGAAGTTCCATCACTGATTGCAAGGTGCAAGTGCAATTGTTCTGTTGCCAATTGTATAATTTTATTTTTTCTCACTGAGCAGTTATAAAATTCTGGCTGAAAGCAACACTTATGCAAATAAAATGCTAGTTCATTCTATGTCATTATGCACACACCTCCATGAATTTTAGATGCCATGCGACAGATGCTGAAGGCATGAACAGCAGTCACCATGTTTTATCCAATGTATCCTCAAGGTTAATATGTAACTTAGGTTCAAGACTGCAGATGCCTGCAATCTAAAGGTTTACCATAAGCATGCACACAGCTACAATTAAACTGAGCATCACGAGCATAGATGATTAAGAAGCTGCCAATTTTAACACATGCTGTGTCACATTGGCATACACTTCCTTTTTATTTTTCCTCCAATGCAGGCACTATTTTGGAATGATTGAACTATAGTTAAGCTACGTGTCTAATGCAAATTGTGCATTGTGTAGCTCACAATCATCTAATTTCTCTTTGTGGTCTTAGAACCTACAGGAAAGCGAAAGCATCAGTTGAATGTTTAATTACTTACATCATTAGGTTACCACAATAGTTTACTGCACTATGCATTCCAGCTGTTCTGCTAGAGAGCATGTTTAATGGTAAATTAAAATGGCCCTAAATAAAAGACCATAAACAAACATGTGCTGAATAAAAAAAACAGTACTCACCAGAAAGTGACACGTTGAAAGAATCCTCAGAGCCGCTAGAGTCCCGCCGAATTTTTCTTCTGACTACTAATGGCTTCTTGATAAGCATCAAGCTCTTGGGGCCACTGCTGCTACTGCACCGAATGATATTTTCAGTCTGCGTTGAGACCTCTGCCTCAGAGGAAGCTGATGCCACAACCTTGCTGTCAATAGTTGATTCAAACTGGCCACCACTGTTGACAAATGCCATAACAGTTGACAAATTAAAAATCAGGAAACAATCCATTTTAAGAATGACAGAGACACCTTGGTATACAAGGGTTCAAGAGGACTTTGTGAACTTTTCTTTCACAGCAAGGAACTGCCTTTTGAATGTATAGATAACATAAACAGAGCAAAAGGAGCATTATGAAAGCTATTCTGCACTTTTTTGTCTGTGGTATGCTTACTATAATTTTAATGTGGCTTATGGAGGTACAGTGGACTTTATCTAAATGTAACCTCAAGGGACCAATGAAATTGGTTCCGTTTATCAGCAGTTCCATTTATTGAGTGAAAAAGCTTGAGCACTGCGTGAATACAAAACCAACCAACCATTAGGATGGTGTTCCATTTAAGCAGCAGTACTGTACTGTTATGCTGGTCATGTACACAGCAATTTGCTGTTTAGAGGAAACATTCCATTAGTATTTAAGCCAATATAACCAACATATTTAAAAAAAAAAGTCAGCTTACGTGGACAAATGAGCCCCATCAATTAATTTGCCCTCACCCTGCCACCTAATGAGAGCCCCAAAGAGGCAGTTGTGCTGGGTGCACTTTGTGGACCCAGATGCATTTAGTTTTCCAACTGCAATTCTTTCCTTTTTGATGAACTTGTATTGGTTTCCTAGTAACTTTATGCAAGTTTCAAGTAGATGACAACTTTCACTTTTATATGATGACATTAGTGTTGAAATACTTATGAGATCTTTTACTAACAATGGATGATTGTGTACAACACACATTAATGTGCTAAGGCAGAACTTTCTGTGACAATGGCGCTATAAATACAGCAACTGTGTAACCACTGCATCCTTCACAAGCAACAATTGGGGTAATATATAAGCATTTCAGAAAAAGTCTGCGAATTCCTCAGCTCTCTTTACACTTCCCGCTCATTTATTAAATATAGAATTTCTAGGAAGTTCCACCCACGATCATAAGCAAGTAATGAGGGTATTTTATAATTATATTGAGAAATAAAAAATCGGTATTGTGGCTGATTCTGGTGAATCACATTAAAAAAAAATTAAATTATGGGGTTTTACGTGCCAAAACCACTTTCTGATTATGAGGCACGCCGTAGTGGAGGACTCCGGAAATTTCGACCACCTGGGGTTCTTTAACGTGCACCTAAATCTAAGTACACGGGTGTTTTCGCATTTCGGGTGAATCACATTGATTGTAACAAGCCCAGTCAGTGTTTCACAAGTGTATTAACTGAAGCTCACTGCACAAAGGAGTGCAATAATGCTCGTCACATAGCCCAATGCGGGAACACCCATGACAAACTATAGTATCATCTATATGGACCAATAGAGTTTTAGCAAAGAATGTGGCACTGCGGTAAGTTTATTGACTAACCTGCATGTTTTTAATAATCCTCGAGCAGGAAATAACTGATATGTACAGAAAGGCAAAGTTTAGAAGACCTCTTGATAAGTGCCCAAGGTAGTAGGCAACATGCTGAACAAAAGCAAAGGTGTAACAAAAGACACTAGCCTATTTTTTTTTTTTAAGAGCCTTAGAATGAACAATGCAAGTGAATTATTGACCAAAATTTTGATGCAGATGAGTGTGTGTGTAGAAAAACCACAATTTTTCTCCTGCATAGCCATTTCAATCAACCCACCTCCTCAGTAATGAAAACGCAACTGATGATTGAGCAGATGACACTGTTGTCCAAGAATGCGACATGGGTAAGCTTAACTTTCTTGAAGTATGGGCAAGCAGTTGCAACTCTGTGACCATTAACAATGTTATACAGGGTCTGTCTGTAAAGTAATGAGACTGGGTCTGGTAAAAAGTATTGATATGATTGGTACATATTAAAATTCTCCAAAATAGTCTCCTTTGGCATCGATACACCACTGCCAACGCGATTCCCACGCTGCAAGGACTCCCTGGAAGTCAGCTGCCATAACCTCTTTCACAGACTCTGTGACAGCCCGTTGGATGGCGAAAACAGTGACCTTTCAGGCTTCTCATGAGCTTTGGGAACAGGAAAAAGTCTGCCAGGCTCACATCGGGGCTGTACAGTGGCTGCAGCAAGGTTGCAAACCCCTATCCGGGCTACATAGGCAGTCACAACGAAGGCGGTGTGGGCTGTAGCATTGTCATGGTGAAGCTTCCAGTGATCGGCAATCGCCAGTCATTTCCATTTGACAGCTCTGTGCAAGTGCTCAAGGACTTCTTTGTAGAACACAGCGATGATGGTTCGTCCCAGAGGTACGAATTCTTGTGGACCACCCCACGCTTGTCAAAAAAGACGATGAACATTGTCTTCACCTTGGACTTCAACATTTTCACTTTCTTGGGATGCGGGGAGTTTGTGGTGTGCCACTCCTAACTTTGGCACTTGGTTTCGGGGTCATTCTGGAACACCCATGATTCATCGCCTGTTATTACACTGTCTAAATTTAAGTCCCATTTACTTTCTAAGTGGACCAACATCTCACAGAAAACGTTAACTCGTCGTTGTTTTTGTTCATTACTCAACACCTTTGCCGCCAATTTAAAAAAAACCTTATGCATGTTCAAATTTTCAGAAATAATTTTGTGAATCATTGTTTTGGACATGTTGACATCTTCAGTGATTAATCTGATGCTCAAACAACGGTCATAGTCAAAGAGATATTTTACTTTGGCCACATTTTTTTCCATACCACTCGTTGGAGTGGCGTCCAGATTGCTCCATGTCTTCAATGGTCTCTCGTCTGTTCTTGAACTCACTCAACCACTGCAAAACCTGGGCCCTTGACAGGGCGTTGTCTTTGTAAGCCTCCTTAACCAAGGCAAGGCCTCCTTAACTAAGGCTTAACCACATGAAAGCTAAATTTAATCAAGTACCGCTGTTCCAGCGAATGTTCCATTTTTGACGTTTTCTGCCGTGACAAAAACTCGAAAACAAATTTTTCGCCACTTCAGATCATCACTGCTTCAGAGCTTGGACATGACTGCCGCTTGGTGCGTCACTTAGCTTAGAACCCACACCACAAACCCCACCTCCGAGATTGCTACTGGCGATTGAAGCACGGCATGGCAGGCAGTCTCATTACTTTCCAGACAAACTCTGTATACAGGGTGATCATCCTTAAGTTTTACGGAATTTTTAAAAATTGCCTATGGCAGATGGCATAATTCTTGTCCTTGAGCTGGATAGTTCAAAGAGGCAGAAATTACTAGCACGAGCAATCGAAACACATATTCAACTAATTAAAAGATTATCTAATTAGCTTCTTTATTAATTACTTTATGGCACATATTGCAATTTACGAATTGCAACTAGTGAGAACTAGTGAGCTTGTAAGACATTTCCACTTGAAATGAATTCCTAGGATGACACCAGCTTCAAGATATTTCCCGTAGTGTGGGACATTGGTTCAGTTACTTTTACATGGGTGTTCCAGTCACTTTTGTGGTTCAATGCACAAAAGAGCATTTTGTTAAAAACGTAAGTGAAACAACAGTGCATCTTTAGGGCAAGTTTGATGGCGCATATCTCCAAATTGGTGTCATTCTGGAAGTTAGTCAAGTAAATATGCCTTGCAAGCTCACCAGCTACAATTCCTAAATTGGAATATGTGCGTTAAGGTAATTCATTCAAAAATTAATTAGTGTATGTTTGTTAATTAGTTGAATATGTGTTTTGATTTCCCGTGCAAGTGATCTCCACCTCTCTGAATAAGCCAGCTCGAGGACTAGAATTACGTTATCTGCAACAGGCTAATTTTAAAAATACCACAAAACTTAAATATGATCACCGTGTATACTGTGATACATACAGATACACTAAAAACATGAATAAATTCCAACTCCACACTCAGTTTTCTTACCTTGTTGGTTCTGTCCCAGCTGCCTCTTCCTGTATGGATTCTGTTGTTGGTGCGGCCTTAACATCCACTTCTTCAGACACTTCTTCCTCTATTGAGGAATCTTCAGGATATGCTGAACTTTTTACTTCTCCACCACTTCTAGATCTGGAGGTTGTCATCTCTGCTTGAGATGGAGCTGCTATGACAGGTGTGTCCGATTTGCCTTTAAAAAACATTGAAGCATGCAAAATAACGAAAAATAAGACTACGAATGCTCGAGCTTTTTGCATACTGTTTCATCAAAAACTTCATTTTAAAGATTTCAAGGATAAGTTTTGAGTCCTAAGTTTTCAGTAAGAGTTCCGAGCCACATAAACATTTGCCACTGCAGCTGCAGATAATAGCTAAAGCACCTCACAGCTTGAACGAAATTAGAGGCAAGGTAATCTTCACTGTGGCTACGCATTGAATGCTCATGTATGGTCCAGGCATCACTACGAGTTCTGGCCTGCATAAAAAAATCAGACAACATGCATGCACACACATAGGGTATGGTCTTTAGGCTACATAGATTAACAAAAAAATACCTGTCACAAAGAGTGAAATTCTGCCTTTTTAGCTGGATTACATGAAGTGAACACAACTTGCATGCCAAATTGTAATTTTCAATTATTTATAAAGTTTACTTTCATTACGATAACAATTATTTGGACACTCCAGGCACATTTCTGCGGTCACCGTCGCCGTGAAGTTCTGTATAAAGTCCAAGCGCAATAAAATTGTCACCGCGTGCTGTATGCTGTGTGTGCAAGTGAAAGCATGTGAGGGTTAGCCAGTGATCGCAGCTCAATCTTGTGCACCCAAGGGAGGAAAGTGGGGAGGAAGCGCACTATCTTCCGTCGTGCGCAAGGCTCCGGGGGATGGTAGGGAGGGGGGGGCGGGCATTCTAATCCGGCCAACCCAGGCAGCCGTGCGCACCTGCCCAGGCCTCTGTATCTTGAAAGCCATCAGCGGCAGGGACTGAGTCCGCCGTGCACTGTGTTCTCACGGCTTAGTGTTGATGGGAGAAGTAGCACAAAGGTCAATTTGCACACTGCTGCTGCCGTGCTTCCTCACTCCAGCATTTTGACAGCGAGTTTCCATGGTCATTGAGTGAGATGTGTTCATGTTTGCCTGTATGCGTGTCACAACATGTTTGTTAATTTGGTTAGTATGCCTATGGTTTACAACCTTATATGGCCAATAAAATTACTATCCTTACTTTTTATAGTTGTCCACTAATTTGCTATCGCAGTCGATGCTTTGCCTTTTGGGCGAAACTGCGACTTTTTTTTTTATTTTGTCACATTTGGGCTGATATAGCTGTTGCTTGATCATGCTGAGAATTGAAGACCAGCAGTATTCAAGTTGTGTCCGTTTATCAAAAGTCGTTTAGAGTAGTAACAGTATTACGATGTTCTTTCCCAACCCATGAAATGCACACTGCGATACACATTTGATATTCACAGAGTGTTGTTCTGCAGTGCATAAGGAAGTAATTTTGTGAATATAGGTGGCATGCTAATGCATTTTGTTTCTGAGCTACGTCAAAACTGGTGCTAGGCTCAGAAAACTGACCAATAAGCGTAGCTTAGCTTTAATCCTGAACTTACAATGTGCCCACCTTGAGGACATTAATGAAATTAAAATTAGATACATTAATTATCTGATTATACATAATTTGTTGAGCAATTAATTTCTGCCTTCACAAGTAGTCCATATAAAGTTGGAGAGATTGTGCTAACTGCCACAGGTGATTTTTTTTAAAGATCTACATCGATACTTAGAAAATTCTTATCTTCGCCTGAAGGCTAAACAATGAAAGTAATAACAAGGTTTAGCGTTGTGCTGAAGGCCACTCAGAACACTGGCATGAACAGGAGCACTGCCAGCAATGTTGCATACCTCAACGGTGCACAAGACGAGACCGAAGGAAAACCGTCAGCGTTTATCAGTGCCAGCAGAAAAGGTTAGAAAATTTAGATTTATCTTTACTCTGTTTTCTGTTCGTACCAGTTTATGCACCACGGTGTAGTATGCACACAGCTGCACAGCTAATGTGTGTGTGCACAAGGCTCATGCCAGCAGTGGAAGCCAGAACACTGCCCTGGGTCCAGCACAGCAGTTTGAGTGGAGTGTGACGGTGCATCCGCTTGGCTTTGGCTTCGTCACTTTTGCAGCCAAACGCACTGCGAATCACTGGAGACCATCTAATCTTCCACTTGCTGGCTGCTCACGCGCATTGGTGCTGTGACAACATGATGGTGCCAATCGAGACGGTGTGAAAGTGCTTCAGGTATCTGCACAATTGCTTTCGCATACACAACTTATGTCACGCATACACAACTTAAGCGCAGACACACAGTACGACCAAGTTCAGTACGAGTGGCAACAGAGTAATATGTGGCTACAAGGTCTCAGTTGGCTGCTTGATAACACCGAAGTACATGAAGTTCAAGAGAACTAAATGCTATTCCAATATTTGGCAGAACCTCCTTTGGCACCAAAGAAAAAAAAAATACTATTTCAGATGTTTCAAGGCAGTCATTCAAGTTTAGCAGCAGAAGAAAAGGACACTCGCCAATGAAGAAATAAAACATGTGTCAATGTTTCGACACCCATACAGGTGTCTTGATAACATGAACGAAATGCACTATTATATGATCGCAGTTGCGAATTTCGTTCTTGTGGTCATTCCACCAAATTGTCACTGCTGTGCATTTCAGTTTTGCAATCAAAGCACTGCATGGGCGCCAAAAGGTCAATATTTTATTCCTTCATTGGCGAGTGTACATTTTCTTCTGATATGAACTTCCCTTGCCAGACAATATTTTGTCAAACCCTTGATTTCATCCAAATTTTACTGCCAGGCTATTACGGCCTTTTTCTTGAGCCACGATTTGCACTCTTTTGCCTAGTACCAGATTCTTGTATTTTGTTAACTCCTTGAAACAGTATGAGATAATCTTGTTAACACAATTTGTACTGTTCCCCTGCCTAAGGCTGAGCTCGTCCATATTAATTTAGATGTTTGTGCACTGCCTCTAATTTACTTGCCTGATTCCTGAATCAACACGCAACATGCTACAAAATCATTAAAGTCAACTTCGATTTATAGTGAATTTTTATTGGTGCAACAAACTCAGACAAATCACTCTTGCATTATATTTTTACTACTGATAATCAAATTGGTTTTTGCAGACAAATAGGGGAGTATTTTTGAGTTAGAGCAACGAGGAACAAACACAAAGAATGATGTGGACACATGCCCCTTAGGTTCCTTGTATTAATGCCTTGTTGCACTAAACTGTCCCCTGTCATCAGACCTAGCCCAGTAATTAAACCTTTTTACGAATGCTCTCATTGCTCTCTGCATAAATAGCATCAGTGCCAGCACTCACTCTGCAGTGGAGTCTTCGCACCACGTCCCCTAAGCCTAGCAAGGGCTCTGCGCTCAAGGGCACGTACGCTTGCCTCCTGTGCATTGAGCTTCCTCTGCCACTCGAGCAATTGCTGCACATTCTTGCGTCGATCCTGCAACTTTTGCTGCCGCTTTTCCAAGAACCTAAATGCATATTGCATTTACTTCATGGTTATGATCCATACATACTTGCAGAAAGCAAAAATAAAGAAACAGAACAAAAGAAAGCAAGACAAGCATTGGCAAGAACCATGCTTTTCTATAATGCAGTTTCATTTTATGGTGCAACAGCAATAACACTGAAAAAATTATGAGTTTTATAGTAGCTGTCATCATAATGTAACAGTCAATCTACAACACTCTAATGTTGGTGACTGGTCATTCAGTAGAAGATGCCTCACGAATGAAATGTGCACAGATCCACCAGCAAATCCAACCTAGTCTTCCTCTCCTCCCTCATCCCTTGCATCCATGTTCCTGCCTTTGTCTTAGGTGTTTTTCGTTTTTCTTGCAGTGAAGCTCCTCACACTGCTCGTAGAGCTTTTTTGTTGATCAGATGCAAGTGACACCCACATCTGCGAAGGGACCAACCAGGCCATTCGGCTTTTTGTGGTGCATCTTTTCAGCCACAGTATACACCCACACAATCAGGGTGGCAATGTGAACTTGTTGCCCAGTCATATTGAACTGTGAAGTGTAAAGCAATATGGGAACAGAGACAAGAAGGAATGGCGCACACTGTTTCGTCTTGTGCCTGTATTCCTATGTCGAGCTGAACTTAATCTCAATTAAGCAGCAGCACAATGCACAAGGATGCAAAAGAGGGAAGGGGGAGCCTTTCTATATCATACCCACGACAGCTATTTTGCCCATTTGTGTGTGTGGTGCATGACTGTGGCATACTTATTATTGCAGAATAACCAGGGCACTTCCTTTTTTTGCTGGCGGCATTTGCAAGGAAAATATTTCTTCAAGTGTGAGGAGATGAAGGGCGGGCAGTTTATGCTTTTTTTTAGGAGGAGACGTGCCTGCATTCTTGACTTATCACTGACAATAAAGGAACTCTGGAACATGGAGCACAGATTTCTCTACAACAGCTGCTCTAAATTAAGAAAGAAACAAAAACACAACCATGCTGTGCTGTAGAATACTGTAAGAAGAAATACCAGCTATAAGCTGGTACACCCTGTGCTTACCGTTTACTGGCATTGAGCTTTAAATGAGTTGAGTCCTCCTGGATCTCTAGAGTAAGAATAAATGAAGTGCAAAATGTTTTCAAACTCAACAATGAAACATTTTCTTAAATTTTCATTTTTTAATTGTTGCACTGTGTGCTAGTAACAACATTTAAATGAAAAATAACTCAAAATTATACCATACTGATTTCCACTAAAGTGCAATGGTTGCACTGACAATTATTTCTTTAAAAATAAAGACTGCACAACAGACATGGACATTTTTGGACACATGGAAACAAACAGACACAGGTGTTTCTTCATTTCACCCTCAGCGCAATGCCATGGCCACCGAGCCACTATGGTGGGTAAGTGTACATTACATGGCAGTGTACATTACATTCCCTTGCTTAATAATTCTGCTATGTTACTCATTCATACATTCTCACACAGCAAACCATGCGCGGTGCAAAGTGTGCACAATTAGGTTAAGGGTTACAAGATTTGTATCATGGGAAGGGCAAATACAAAAGTGAAACTGCACCCAAAATATGAATACAACCGAAATTATATTTAAAAACATGCACTGAAGAAAAACATTGTCAAGCTAGATTAGCAGATTTCACTTTGGAAGTAGCAAATACATTACTCTTCTCAAGAGCAGGGGTTCAGCATGCCTGAAAATAATGCAAAAGTGGAATACGAGCATTGATACATCATTCAAATTTTTTTAAGTACTTCATTGTGATATAAAATGTAGTAGCAGTGATTGGACAAGGCTAATTAATAAGTAAACATTTCTTATTCTTGGCTTTTTATGTGCCAAAAGTGTGATGTGATTACAAGCACGCTTTAGTGGGGGACTCCGGATTAATTTTGACTGCCTGGGGTTCTTTAATGTGCACCTAATCTAAGTATACGAGCATTTTTGCAAGGCTAGTAAGTTGTCGCTTATTTGGAAAGAAGAAAATTCCACTGCACTTTAAAAAAAAAGGTTGTCTGACAGTTTTTGGAACTGTTCCTTGCACAAAATGAGATCTGAATCAGTTGGAAGACAGAAATATAACATCAATAGAACAATGCCCCTGCTTCCACAGCTTGGCTGTCACGAATTGAAAAATGGATGGGTTCAACTTTAGCAAAGAAACATACAAAAAAAAAAAAAGGGATAATGTACCACACTAGCCTAGGCAAGTCCTCACTTTTAGCATTAATTTAAAACAAGATCCAATGTGAATGAATTTTGAAGGGTCAGAGTGCTATATCTGTATTTAAATAATGCAAGTTTTCTTGCTTGTACTTTTCACTTAAAATATGCATCTTGCACTATACTTGTAACCAAGCTACAACCACTACCTCCTTTCTTTTTCTAATGCACAATACTTAAAAACCAAGCTTCTCACTCATAGAAAAAAAGTGGACCTGAGCCCTTATGTGATATTTTGTCAGCTAACCTGAATTACTTCAATTGACATCTCAATTATTTCAATCAATTATTTGCACACCACCGATTAACTAATTTGCGCAACTGCCTTTGAAACAATGTACAGTAGAAAATGCATGAAAGCAACCTTTCAAAATTTACAGATTTATAATATTTATTATCAACTAAAATTTTTTTACAACTATTAGGCCCAGTGACTTACCTGGAAAAGTGCTACTGCTCTCAAATGTTGAAATATAGCTGTTGACTAGTGATGACTTCTGTTCAACCTGCACCATTCAAAAGTGCATGCAAGAAAGCAGTTGAACAAATCTACCATGACATGCAAGTACATGCTTATGGGGCAAAAGAGTACCAACATGCATGAATGCTCAGGCGCTTAGGGTGCTTATAAATAACTGCACGTATGTATGTACTCGTCAAGCAAAAGAAGCAGAAGTGTCCCATTTGCTTTTAAACACTAAAGAGTGCCTTATGCCTCCTTACTCACATTCCTTTCATATTACCTGTGTGCATCTGCTTTAAAAGATAGAATTATGAAGTGAGGACTGCACTAGCAGAATCTAAGAAATTTGCAACTTCAGTGATGCAATTGATACAAGGCATTTTGGAGAATTTTCTGAAACAGCCAAAGTATCCCTTTGGAGAAGGAAATCAAGCTTTTTGGAGCAGTTAACAGGCAAACACATTTTTGCAAATATTTACAGCAGTATTGCCATGTTCTTCAATGAGAATTGGTATATACACACGTATATGTATACATGCGTGTCTCTGATATCCCAGTGGATGACTTCCTCCACTGCTTTCCCTTCATTTTCCTGTGCAGAGCCCTAATTTTCTTCAGATCAGTGACTGAAGGCTGCCCTTACATATGCACACTTTCGCAATACAGTTCATATGACATTTTTCAAGCTGGCTTTCCCCACCCAGTGGTTTAGTTGTGATGCCTGAAACAATAAGCAAGCTGAAACTTATGCTTGTAGACAGGGATAGCATGTGCCACACAAATGATAGAGGAATGTTTTCCACTATTGGAAAGAACACTCATGATGCTGCCCACAATTTTGGTAAGAACTAGGTATCTTAATACCTAATACCTATTTATGCGTGTTTCCAATCAAATACAGTCAACTTTGTTAATTTGACCCAGAAGGGACTGACGAAATTTGTCGAATTAAACAAGAGGGAGAAAAAAATACCAAAACACATCACTGATTCATTTGGCAGTATTTGTCCCAATTGCAATATGACCCCAAAACGCACACCCATTTTCTATGGGTCCAAAGTAGAAAAATATAATGACCAGCCAAGTTCGAATGATCCAGTCAAGGTTAATTCCAGGATTGAGATAACGAAACCTTGGTCCCACAGAAATGTATGGGTGCTGGACGGGACCTTTGGTCGAGATCGAAGTAATGAAAAAAATCGAATTAACCAGAGCCAAAGTAACGGAAGTCTCCTGCAGTGAATTTACTAAAACCCGACATCTCGGAACCAACTCTGCTCCTTTCTTAGGGGTTAATGACAAATGGTACAGGGGTGCAGCTTTTTGAGAGAGAGAGGGGGGAGAGGGAGGGGGAGGGAGAGAGAGAGAGAGAAGTGGTTCTTGTGGGGAAGCTTTTTGAAAGTCTTTCATAATAGGGGGAAGGAGGTGGATGGGGGGTTTCACTAGGGATGGCAACTTTCTTTGTGTCCTTGACCAATAAAGGGGGCCAAAGAAAGGTGCATGGACCAGTGTGTGGTACTGTTAGAACTGGAGATGGGAGGCTACTGTTGTGCCGTGGAGTCCTTTTTTCTCCTTTTCGTGGTGGTGCATAGGCCAGGGACATATACAGTGGGAAGGTTGCCCTTCAGGAGGTTTATGTTGTCTGCCATGTTCTGAATATACAATTACTCTAGTACTAATAGCCTTTTTCAGGGGTTCATTTCTGTCTAAGATTTGAGTTTCATGGAAAGAATTTTTGTGGTTGGCATCTTCTGAATGTTCAGCAGTGGCACCTCACATTCAAGAGATGGTCATGATCTCGTTCTTGTGTTTCCCAATTCATTCAGTTAGATTTTTTGTTTCCCCAATGTAAGTTTCTGGACAGCTGGCCCAAGTGATCTTGTAAACAAAGCTTTGAGCTTTCGCTCTCGGTTGATAGTCTTTTGGTTTAGGAAGGGGGCTAGTCAAAGTGTTTGCCAGCTTGAGCACACTGTTGAGGCCCCTATACAACCGGTATAGGCTACGATATGCACTCTAAAATATGTGTGTGCCCTTTAGTGTTTATCCTGTCCCCACCCAAACAATAATCGTCATGTATCTTGCGTGCTTTTAATTTTTTTAACACTGTACGCCCGGTGCTTCTAGATAATGAAGGTACTTCCAGATCAAGAGCAGTCCCTGATCGATGAAGCTAAGGAAAACAAGTTATTAGTGGTTGCCAATCTGTTTCTGAACATTATTTTTGTACAAAAATTACTTGACAGAGGATGGCACAAGTGTCATGAGCATGGCCAGCGCTGCCTTTTCCTCATCGTTTGCTACGGCATTGGGTGCCCTGTGATGTTACGCAGCGAAATTTGCTCTGCGTGCACCAAGAAACCACGTGCTTGTCAGTTGCTCGTTATCACTTGCTCGTCTGCGGTGCGCGATGTTCCCCATTATAGGCTAAACTAAAAAGCCGAACTGTTTTTGCTGACAATGAGCGAATTCACGTTCATAAAATGTCGTGCCTGGCTTCGCGCTACAGCATATGACCCGGCAAAGCCAGTTCTTGCCGCGCGCTGCCGTCTTCTCCCTAAGCTTGGTTTGCCGCTTTATAGCAGAAATTCTTCGGAGCAAAAATTCCCCCCCCCCCCCAATCCTCAGTTGCCCAGCAGCTTTAAACTATTGGAAGTTAGTTTTGCCAGGGTCTTTGAATACTTTGGTTTTGCTCTTATGGGTGTGTTGCAGAAAAATCAAGCCAAAGTAAATAAAACGTGGAATTACCCAATCCTTAACAAGATGAATCAAAACATTAATTGATCAAGAAAACTAGCTCTAAAAGCTGACGCCTAGTACTCTCAGCCAGCTATGTTACATGAATATACAGCAGCACTAAAACTTGCAACTTTGTTTATTAAATTTTGGGGTCGTATTCCCACTTTAAATACTGCTAACAAATAGTATAATCAAAACTAACCTGCATGGATTAAAAGTACTATTTTATGAAAACAGCTTTGTTTTTTCTCATGTGCACTAGAAATTTGGTAATGAATGGGCTTTTCATGTCGTGTTTCCATAAATGTGAAGCGATGTCATATGGCATGCATGTGTTGCCACTGGAATTCGCTTTACAGTGGAACATGACATTTAAGCATAGACATGGAGCTGCGCTTGTCCTGTGTGTAGTGTTCTTTGACACAACACGCAACTTCAGTGCAAATTTGCCAACTAACCTGACAATATGTTCTGATGATGTATCTGTCTTTACAGGTTCTACACTGCTGCAGTGAGGCCAAAAGCGGAAAATATACTCACCAGAGACCACAGGCGTCATCAACCGACTGAGAGATGATACACAAAGGTATAGCAAGTCAGCAAAGTTAAAGAGCTGCTGAAAGATTACCACAAGGAAAGCACTAGAGAAGTCGATGTATCATGTGAGCCCAGAGTTCTACCAACTCTTGCAGTGCCAGGTGACACTCCATTATCGCAAGAGGAAGAGAAGAACATGGAGAAATGTTTTGCGAAGCACGCTGGTGTGGTCGTGCAGTTGTGTGGTGTCTTCACTGTACTGAAAGATAAGCTAAACAGTAGTGTACTGTGAGAAATATTTTGCTCTAATAATTGTCGCATAGACCTGCTGTAGTAGTTCTGCTATACGTGGCTTATGCTGTGCATAAATGACATCAATCTGGATCTCAAAAAACAGTGCGAGAGAAAAATCGCTGCAAAAAGAAAGCTCCAAAAGCTTGAAAATTAAGAAAAGTTTTCTTACTGATATTTTAATATTTTTGTAGTTCCGATAGCTCTTAGGGCGGTTTCCTGATTAGCCTTTCTTTAGAAAATATTTTGGCATATTTCAATATTTGCAGAAACACCGTGCAACCTATTCTTTCTGCAGTCATTGCTTGCCCACGTGCACCCTCCTCTCCAAAGATTATTGCACAGCTACCATGCATGGATCTTGTGAAGCTAGAATCTTCTCGTGCTTACTATAGAAAAGTTGTGCAAGTACTGATGTTGCTCTGAACTCTTGACTTCAATGTTTTCATTAATATGGCAAAAGTGGGAGGGAAAAGGGAGTCTCCTTTCGGCAAATTCACGAATAATCTTAATAAACAAAGAAAACATGCTGTGCCAGAAACGAGTGTTCTAGAAAAGTTGAAATGCTTTCGCCTCCTTATTGTGCCAACACCGAAATTCTCATGACAGATGACCTCCAGCCAATGATGAAACTCGTAACATAGCTCTAACACCTGTCCTATGCTTCAAACAAGTTGCACAGAACTGAGCCTATAAGCTTTGTTAAAGAAAGTGTGTAATGTAGATTCAATGTTGATGCGCGAGGGGGAACCATTCAAAAGAGAATTGTGCTGAGCAGGTTGGCCTAATGCATTGAATGCAGCTGACTTGCGTTTCTTTTAGAAAATATTACTCCGTGTCTTGAACCTACATGTTCAATAATACCTTTGTGCATCATTCTGTCGTTGCCCAACCTCTACTGACAATCAACCACCAATTGACACATGCTTCTCCTGCATTTACTGTTTCTCAGCAAAGAACTTAGCGCTATTTGTTGTTATTGCCTTGCAACTGTGCCATTTATGCCTACAGATAAAGATAGAGCAAGCGAAGTGCATTACAAATTTTAAGAAACATCTGCAATATGCTCGCGAGGAATTTCGTATTGATACCTTGTTCACAATGTTACAAATATGAATGAAGCTCTAGTGGTCTTACATGTTGTATTGCGAAACAAAACCACCTATGAAAACAGACAATAGACATTTTCAATATAATCTGCTGGATATTTATCGGCACATTAGCATAAGGAGAGCTATGCAGGAAATTGAATAGGTATAGCATGTTGTTTCGACTAGCAAGTATACCCGTTCATTCATTCATTCAAATAACTTTATTCAGTGCCCTGCGATTTGGTGGGGTGGGCCTGGACCCCGCCTAAGTTTCAGCCAAGGGTTGTTGGCCCTTGGCAGCTTCCTCCGCTCGCTGGACGGCCCAGAGTTGGTGCTGTAGGTCAGAGCTGAGCAACGCAGACTCCAAGCGCGCACGGAGGCTGTCGCTGTTTGAGGCTGCATCACCATTACCCTGGATTACAGCCGTACATTCGCATAGGATATGCTCCAGTGTGGCTTTAGAGTTGCAATGTCTGCACTTGTCCGTTGGGCATAAATCTGGGTATATTAGGTGCATAATAGCTGGACTTGGATAGGATCTGGTCTGTAACTGCCGCCATTCTACAGACTGGTTTTTGCTTAATTTTGGGTGCGGAGGCAGGAATGTACGCCTCTGCAATCTATGGTGTTGTGTAATTTCGTGAAATCTGGTCATTCGATCTTCCCACTCCACTCATCGGTAGTCGGTGAGGCGGGGCTAACTGAGGCTCGGTCCGTCAGCTCTCAAGTATACCCGTTGTATGGAATAAAAAAGGAAGTTTTTGTTACTGGTATACGAAAAATGTGGATCTGCTTCTTTTGATCTTTCTATTATTCACAAATAACCGTTGTGAGAAAAATTGCTTTGGTAGAGTTGTGTTGTGCACAGCAAACAAACATGGCCTCTGTAGCAATTTTCTGTCTAGGAGAAATTGTAGGAAGCAGTCTTACTTATGTATGATTGTAGTACAGAATGCACCCATTCGTACCGACTACTGAGATACTCAGCTCTACATTACAGTGTTGTGTATTGAATGCCTTGCTGTGCAATAGGTTGCAAATAAATAAAGTGAAAAAGAAAAAGTGAAAGAAAAGAAGAAAGGGACAAACGAAAAGTGGCGGTAATTCCCTACTTTCATAAGGTTTCCCACAACCTAAAAAAGGTTGGGCAACGTTCTGGTGTAAACGTTGTGTTTACAGCACCTAACAAACTCTTGAGGTTGAGTGTGATGAGCTGTCCCATGAGGAAACGAAAGCCTGGTTGCGCTACCGCGCACAAAGATCCTTTAGTTACATGCACTCGCAATGTTGTGTATAAGATCCCACTCTCGTGTGGGAAGTACTACATGGGCCAGACGGGCAGATGTTTAAACGTGCGTCTGGCGGAGCATAGTAACAAAGTGGAGAGCATCGCAATAGATGGGCATCTGGCTGCCCATTGTAGAAAGTGTGACGCGAAGGCACCATGCTTCCCGCTATTAAAACAAACTCTTGTTGTCTATCGCCACAGGAATAAGATTACGAGGGAAATTGTGGAAGCAGCCGAGATAGCCACAGCAGGTGACGAGTGCGTTAGCACGCCGTCTATATTTTTATCAAAGAAAAAGCTTGAATTTTTGGGCATAATAGTCACATGACTGTCTTTTCCTCCTTCCCTTCAGTGTGTTCTATTGCAGTGGCGTCCCAGTGAGTATATATATACTCACCAGCTGCAATAAATCAATTGTTGAAAGTTAGCGCTCGTCCTGTGTTCTGCTTGTCCCTGTGTCATTTTTTGCGCTATGTATCCCACTCTGAATGAATAAACCAACTTTGTCTGCCTACTTTTGTTTTGGCAAAGCAAAATAGCCATGTGGCATGGCATGCTGGCTTGCGCATCTTGAGCAGAAAAAGATAAGGTTCCACACAGATGTGTTGCATATATGTTGTAAGAAAAGAAAATTAGAAGCCAAAGGATGTTGAAAACAAGATCTGAAAGAGGAAAACAATCTGAAAAAATTAATGCACAGTGTCTACCAAGTTGACAGTTCCAAATTCCCCGAGTTTTCCAGGTTTTCCCTGAGTGCCTTTGCAAAATTCCCCAAGTCAAACAGAACTGTTTTACGTCAAGGTGCTATCACTCTCCAGTAAGCATGTTAAAAAATAAAAATGACTTAATCCAGCTTGAATAGTAAGGAGTAGCGCTTATTTTATTCAAAAATGAAAACGGAAGGAAGGGGTTAGTAAACTGTACAGTGAATAAAATACCTTCGAAAAGAATGGTAAAACCCACTGCAAATCGAGTTGAACATTCTCAAATACGAATAAGAAGGAGATGCATACTGAATAAAACATTTTCAGTTATGAACTATTTCTCTCAACTGATAGCAAACTCATTGGTTTGAGGCCTGAACTTTGTCACAAATGAGATTCTTTCTCAAGAGCTGGTAATTAAGCCAACCTCAACTGTCCTGACATACTCTCAGCCCCTGCACAATGCCTAGGTGTTGCATTTCACTGATTTAAAGATTTTATTTTGGTTTGGATGAGGGACATTTGCATCTCATTGTCAGCCAACACTGTTTTTTTTTTGTTTTTTGTTTTTTAGCTCAAGCTCCAAAGAAGTGGCGGCACGCTTCCTTTCCCCTTCATTCCTCAATGTGTAGGTCCTTTCTGTTCTCGTTGTCCTTCCACCGCAAGCTTGCCCCACAGACCATTTGAAGCATCCTCTTGGTTAGTTGTACAGTCAACGTCCGATTTTTCGCACTCCCTAGGGGCCGCGAAAACGTCCGAAAAACCGGGCATTTCGAAAAAGGGAGGATGACAAAAAAATGAATGCATGTCTTTTACTGATTTTGAGGGCTCGAAATCGCCACAGACACATGCGAAACAGGAGATGGCGGGTGCACACAGGAGATGGCGGGTGCACGGGTGTATAATTAAGGAATACGTACTGCGCCCCGAGACAATTGCCCCTTCCTACGCTTGTTATGCTTCACCGCGTAACATTTCTGTACTGAGGCAAAGCTGACTTTCGGGACCCGGCATAATGCAACGCGCCGTGCTTTCCGAGCTCCGAAGCCAATCGCCAGGACAAGAAAGGCGGAGTTGGTGTCATTGCTGACAGGGGCGAATCCTTTCAATAAAAAACGTGGCACCAAACGGCAAGAAACTTAATAGCGAGCGTCGAAGCAGCTATGCCTGGCGTTTCTGCGGTGATGGCTACAGCTGCCAGCGGATCTGCGTGAGAGCGCCGTTTCGAGGCGGCGAGATACTCAAAACCGAAGGTGGTGGCTTTTACAAATGCCGTTTCGTACCTGCGGTCACGGCAAGAAGTCCGGACAATCGGACAGCGAAAGGTTCTTGCGTCCGAAATTTCAGACGTTCTCGTCGGACGTCCGGAAGTCGGTCGTTGACTGTACAATGGCAACTCCTCCAGCCGTCGACACGGCGTCAACGACGATTCGTTACGATTCCTATCTGTTTTACTCGAGCCAGCTAGCGTTATCGCGACCTTCGTTCCTCTTCGATAAAATTCCAGCAAACTTTCCCTGATAGAAGCAAAAATTCCCTGAGTTTTCCCCGAGTATTTCCAGGCTATTCAATATCCCTAGAATTCCAGGTTTTCCCGGTTGGTAGACACCCTTCTTATGTATGCATCTCCTTTTCATTCCTATTTGAAAATGTTCGACTGAATTTGGAATGGGTTTTACCATTTTTTTTTTTTTGCTGTGCATTTTACTAACAATTTCCCTCTGTTTTTATTAATAAAATAGATTTTGCTCCTTACTACTCAAACTGGATTAGATCATTTTTTTGTTTCAACATGCTTACTAGAGAGTGACAGCACCGAGCAACATGGTGTCAGCCTGTCTTGACATAAAGCAAAATTCTGGCTCATTCAGGGAATTTTACAAGGGCGCTCAGGGAAAACCTGGAGAACTCAGGGAATTTGGAAATGTCAGCTTTGTAGACACCCTGATAAGTAGAATATGAGCTATTTCTGTCAACTGATAGCAAGCTGAGGCCTGAACTTCGTCACAACTAAGATTCTCGTTGGAAAGTCGACCTCAGCTGTCCTGACATACTCTCAGCCCGTACACATATCAGTGTTGGGTTTCACTGCTTTAAAGAGTTTATTTTGGCTTGAATGAGGGACACCTGCATCTTGGCGTGAGCCAACACTTTGTTATTTGAGCTCGAGCTCCTTCAAAGAGGCGGCGGCACGCTTCCTTTCCCGTTAATTCCTCAGTGCGTCGGTCCTTTCTGTTCCCATCCTCCTTCTGCTACGCGTTCACCCCATGGATCATTTGAAGCATCCTCTTGGTCAGTTGTACAGTCAACGTCCGATTTTTCGGACTCCCTAGGGGCCGCAAAAACATCCGAAAAATCGGGCAGTCCGACAAAAATTTGTGCATGTCTTTAACTGTCCTTAAGGGCTAAAATTGCCAAAGGCATGTCTGAAAAAACTGTGACAGGAGACGGGGGTGCACGCGTGTATAATTAAGGAATACATACTGTTTCCCATGACAATTGCCCCTTCCCACGCTTGTTATCCTTCACCGCGTACCACTTCTGTACTATGGCAAAGCTAGATTTCGGAGACTGGCATTACGCAACGCGTTGTGCTCTGCGAGTTTCGAAGCCAATCGCGAGGATTACAAAGGTGGAGTCGGTGCCATTGCTGACAGCGACGAATTCTTTAAATTAAAAACGCAGCACCGCATCGCAAAATGCTTAATAGCGAACGTAGAAGCAGCTAGGCCTAACGTTGCCGCGCTGGTGGCTACGGCTGCGAGCGGATCTGCGTGTGAAGGTGCCGGTTCGAGGCGGCGAGATAATCAAAATGGCGGCGGTGGTGGCTTTCATTAATGCCATTTCAGACCTGCAGTCAGGGTATACATTGACTATATGGAGTACGTGGTGGTGCCGAAAAGCCGTGAGAATTATCGGGCATGTTCGAAAAATCGGGCGTTAACTACTCTGGCAATACCTCGTGCCGATGACACGGCGTCAATGACGATCCGTTGGAATTCCTCTGTTACTGGAGCCAGCATTAACCCGACTTTCATTCTCTTTCAATAAAGTTACAGCTAATTTTCCCTGATAAAAGCACAAATTCCCTGATTTTTCCCTGAGTATTTCCAGACTATTCAAATTCCCTGAGAATTCCTGATTTTCCCTGTGTTCTTTCTCATGTTCATAGTCTTTCATGAGGTGTAGCTAAAAATAAATGAAAAATATATCACTTTTCACAAATTTCTGTCAACATTGCTGAAATTTGCCAGTACTCTACCAATACAAGTGAATAAAGAATTCCACACTAAATTTCTCGGAACTGTCCACACATTCTCCTTTGCGACCAAATAAAAATAGTAGAATCTACTGGAAATTGGCTTTTTCACACTACAATTTGGTTGGCCTACATAAGATGGCCGACCTCTAGTTCACACCACCACAGAACCAAGGTAGGCTTGCAAAAAGCAAGGAAGTAGTAATGAAAAGATGGTGGCAAGAATAGTGGTGCCAGCTCATGTGTTCCTGCTTTATTTTCACTTCTACGGCGGCGGCCGCCATCTTGTGTGGGTTAAACAATATAGGTGGCAAAGCACACTTGCGGAATTTCGCATATCTATTTCTATTTAGTAGTTTCAATGTTGCAAAATGCCTGGATAAGTACTGCTACCGAGCATATTATTCATCATCATGACTACTAAGATTAATATTCAAATAAGAGTGAAATTAAATTAAAATTAAATAAATTTTTTGTATCATCCTTCACAACAATGAAAATTTAAGGCCTTCAAAGAATTTTAGAACTTATTAAGAAGCACAGAAGAACACCATGCAAGCTAAGATAAACTACATGTCAAACTTGTTAGTAAGCAATAAGCAACTGCAGCCTAGCCCACTTTTAGCAGTCCAATCAGTAATGGAAAAGCAGTTGCAGTAGAAGATAGTTTCATATCAATAATGTTGCTGTGATAATAAACTAGAGAAGAATAGAAATTCGGCCTTGTTGGTACGACATACTGCAAGTTCATGGTTATATTGCGCTCAGTTTTACAAACACGATATTAAGGAAGGACAGGACGTGGACGGACGTAGCGCAAACTACCAACTGTGTCCACGTCCACATCCTGTGTCCATGTCCTGTCCTTCCTTAATATCGTGTTTGTAAAACTGAGCGCAATATAACCATGAACATTCACCAACTAGCCGCCTTCATTGCTCTACTAAATACTGCAAGTGAAGCGCAAAAAAACAGGGAGCAACGCAGGGTACAACACAGGCTCTAATAATAAGTCTTCTTTGCAAAAAAGTGTCTATAGTGTGAAACATGATTTCCGATTCCTTGCCCCCACTTACAAATGGGCTAATCTGTACTCTTATTACTCGCGACTCATGGTACATGCACACTGAAGGGCAAACACCTTGCTTGGAATCTCTTCAGCTTGGGACGATTCCTTAGACTGGTCACTGAGTTGGTCACCGAGTTGGTCACTGAGCAATGATGCCGCACGATTTTCTGCAAAACGTATCCAAAAGAAAAAAAATGAACATATGTCTATACTGACACAAAGTTTCTGTTCATTTGAATACAATTGGACTACCAGTATACTAGCAAATACTTTGACATGATGCCGAATACAAAGTTGCCTATCAATAAGCAATAATCATACAAAAGCATGTGGTTGCAAATGCTTTTATACTGAAATCATGGCACATTCAATACATCAAATACCATTAATTATTCAAAAGGTAGACCCTACACTGTGTATGTTCACGGCCTGTGCTCCACAAGAACAAGAGACGATATGCGACAACAGCAGGCCTTCTTTTTGCTATCTGAAACAATGCTCCCAATGTTTGTGCTTTCAGTAAAAACTGGATGTTGCAGGTGCGTGGAGAAGTCTGCCTACTGTACTTATCCGTCGGCTAGCAAACAGAATCCTGAGGCTCATGGTTCCTTGTAGTTCATAGAATGCAAGACAAAATAATTAATTGTTTGGACCTTTATGTCCGAAACCTACTCTGTGAATATGAGGACTGCAGTAATGGAAGGCTCCAGACTGAATTTGAGATGTTCTTTAACATGCATTTTATCTAAGTGCATGAGTGTTTTTGCATTTCACACATACTGGGACCTAGTTGCTGCAGCCAAAATTCAATACCGCATGTATCACAATTCCGCAGGCACTATGCATCTGTGGCAGGTTGAATTTGCGATGAAGAATTTCGTCCTCTGTATAACATTTAAATTAAGCATACTACACGTAATGTTCTGATCATCGTTTAGAACAGATATAAACCTGCATTTGTGGTGAAAAAGAAAAACAAATAGTGCATTGCAAATGCATATCATTCAATGAAGCCTCAAGCCTGTTTAAAACACATGTAATTGTTTTATTTTATTTTCTCTATATTGACAACACTTAACAGAAATTTTTCCTCAACTTGGTAAAGTATTCTTACAATGTGGTTTGCTTATTGCATATTCACAGTGTACACAAGCTACAAATCTTACAGTTATGTGAATAGCTTGAACTGCCCACATTTTCCCGGCCCCCTTATTCCATGGCACAAGCATTCACCGATTTGGAAATATTTGGTCAAACCTGCAATAAGGGGTAGCTGTAAATAGCAAATGTACAAGACAAGACCACACCTATCATTCAGCCAAAACTTCGCTTGTTCGAAAAACAAATTAAAAATTGTCAATTCTTTTTATTTGTCCTATTTTGTGGTGTTCACGAAGCCCTGATTATGAAGTTTTCATTCCAGACAGTGGGCATCTATAGTTTCGTTTTGATACAATGCAAGGTAACCGCGTCGCCATTTATAAGCAAAGTAAAAGTCGCTTCAATTTCTACCCACATGCTTGTGTCAAACTCGCTAACTATAGCAGTACTCGACTACGTTGCTGGCCATAGATGTGCTCACTTGAGAAAACCACCCCTAGTTTATCGTAGCACTCTCATAGCCACTTCTGATACAGGGCAGTTTTGTGTGAGTTCATCCAACATGGTCGTGAGTTTTTATAATTTGCATTCAATGAATAAAACTACCACTTCCACATTGATTTTATGTAAAATACAAACGGATTCCTTCATGAAAAGAAAAGCTTGTAAATACAGAATACATATGCCCTTTGTCTTAGGTTTGCGCAGTGAACACAAATGTCGTATTGTAAAGTAATATTTGTGGTGTTCTTTGATGACAAATCGAGCACATCATCCTAAGTACGAAACTTACAAAAGTTTTGTACTTTTAGCTGTTTGTATACATGAGCAAATGTTCCACGCATACTTTCACTCCACGAGGTGAACAGTGATGCAGTTTGCAGCAGAGCACGCGTCTTTATGCTGGCCTTGTCTTTTGTGAGATGTGGTATTGAGGAACACATCTTCATAGCCGAGCTATCAGTGAGATTGCGGTGGGCAACGGTATCTTTCAGCCGCAACACAAATGGTAATTAGACTTACGGCTATGGTAAGCTGCATCCCACGAGCAGTGACAACTGCGGTTTTGTTTGCTGATCAAGGTGCAGCGCTTTTATGCATGTAATGAAGGCTGTGTTCAGTCTGCTAGTTATCACAATCAGCCTAATCCAATAATGTCCTTTGTTCAGTACACAGTTACTGTCCTTTAGAAATCCTTAACTCCAGAGTATGTGCCTGTCAGCTCTCAAGCCAACTAAAAATTGCACTACAGTTATGAGATAGAGACTGAATTATAGATTTCGAGAGCTTGCAGTCTTGTAATTCCTCAAAAGACTGCTAAAAAGATGTCTTGGAGCTGGCTCAGTGCAAATTATGCACTTTTTTTGCCCAAATGTAGCAGGATGTAGCAGGCTTCACTTCATAGCACAGGTGGTGCAGCAATTACACCACTGCCAACAGTAATTGTGCAAGTAATGTGTCGGCAAGACAAACTACTTGCAAGATGCATACATACATGTGTCAATCTCTGCTGTGTTTAATATTCCACTTAAATCTTTCCTAATACACTTGGTACTTTTGTAATGAAGTGGTATACCAACAACAGAATTTGTTTAATATGAACTTAGTTCGACTATAGTTGATGCTTCATGTGTTTGAGTGTAAACGTTACTCTGTGGACTTGAGGGTAAAATGAATAAATATGAGGAAAGTAATTTCAACCAATCAACACATGAAAGTGTTTAGAACAAGACAGCCTGTTATAGCAGGATCAGTAGTTGGGTAGTTGGGGATCAGTAGGCAACATATTTCATTGCAGAACGAAAAAACATATCTGCGTGCGTCTCACCTATGTATGTGTCTTTCAGCACTACTATGAAGTATATAAGTAAGCCTGTTATTAGACAACTTCTTATAAAGTATCCCAAAAGCAGAAAGCTTGGTGCATTACACAGTTGTACAATATTACATATCTGGAAGGATGTAAAATGACAACATGAAAAAAAAAAAAGAATACAAGAAAAGTAAGACCAACGTAGCCCCAGTTGCATGACCAAGCACTTCAACATTACCAACACAATAGAAACAAGTGTCCATTGTTAGGCTTTGGAGAATTTGGAGTTGAGGACTAACTTTAGAAACAACAGTACTGCTGCATTATCATTTACACTTTGTTGCCAGGGGAAAGTGAGAGCAAGCAGAAATTCATAGTGCTACTTATTACTATTATTAAAGAGCCCCTGAAACGGTTCGGACAAATTTTGTAGATGCGTAGGGTACAGCTTAAGTAGAACATTCACACCACAATTTAAGTGAAGCGTTACGTATTAATGGAGCTACAAGCGATTACAAGTTACCCTCCTCCCTAGCCATGCTTTTCCTCCTCAACTCGTTCGCCGAGCCATCGGGGCTAAGCTCCGCCTTCACTGGTTCTGCGTCACGATGCGACGTCACATCGTCCACTTCCGGTTGTTTTGGAGCCCGCCCCCGGCCACGTGAAACCTCTCCGCAAGCCGCTTGGCTGTCGACCGCAAGCGAGAGCTATCGAAGCAGCGTGTGTTGCGAGCATTCTGTCGCAGCGCCGAACCTGTCTGGTATTCCATTAACCATGCACATTTGTAAAATATTTTAAACATTTACAAAAACAACGTGTTAACGATTACACTCCTGCGAAAATTTACACCAGCAGCAAAGAAGAATACATTATGTTACTGCTACTGCGTCTGGTTGAGCTCTATGCCACCAGGTGGCTGCACCATGCAGACAATTCACATTTGCGCTTCTGTTCATCCCATGAAACGACACGCAAGGGGACACGGCCAGGCCCTGTCCCCTTTGCGGTTGCGTTTACCCTAATACCGGATTCGCAAAACGCTATTGCGTTAGCAATCTGCCGGTGTAAATTGACGGCCACAATCGTGCAAATCCTGGCGCCGATCGGATAGCGGCAGTCCAATGCGCTGCAGCCAGTCTGCTCGTCTGCTGGCTTGCAGAGGGACACTATGTCGCAGCTTGACATACTGCCAGTCACTACGTTTGCAGTCCACAACGCAACAAAGTCGAATCATAGAGCTCGCGAAAAGACCGACCGACACTGACGGCGGAGCTCTCGTCAAAGACGGAGCACATTGTAACACAAGCAGATGACACTTGCTGTGTGCCGGAAGTGCTTAAGTGCACTGAAAAATTGTTCTTGTGCATTCCTTTTATGTTACTTTCTTTTTATAAAAACAAATTAACTAACATTGCAACTATTACGAACACCATTTGTTTACCATAAAGTTGGAAGAATTACAGATCATGCGTCATGGTCAGCCAATCGGATAGCTCACCCCACTGACGTCATATGGGTGATTTGCGTCATATGGGTAGGGGCGGCTTAAAATTCTCCCGCGCAGTGTGCTGCGATCGGCAGCAATGTGCATTTTTTAAACCTTATAATAAATTACACACTTTACACAGAGCACTTAGATGTGTCAATTAATGATCAGAAGGACCTACTCTAACGACTCAGTATGTTTGTAGAAAATCGTCAAAATCGTTTCAGGGTCCCTTTAAAGCAAATCAAGACCACAATGCATTCTACTGCAAGCATGTGGCCTTTGATTCAAAGAGCAATGATACATTTTTTACATAATGGAATTGACAAAGCCAAAAAGTCCAGAACAACATGCCTCCCTGAGCATCTCACAAAAATAACTAGTTTTGCCTAGGCATCAAGATTAAGATCCGCAACTGTTACTCATTATTTCTCAAACACAAAGAAAGCCTTTTCTAAAATCCATATTTGAGAACATCAATATGGATGCTTTCCTGTAAGCTTTGCTTTCAATTTCTCACAAGGAGAACATATAACAGTTTCCAGCGAGTACGGACACGAGCACAAAAAGTAGAAACGGACCGGACAACACTGGACTTACAATTGAAGTTATTGTGAATACATTCCACAAATCTCCACCACGCATGCGTATACACCCATGAACAATAACATGGTTTGTAGTCAAAAGATATACACATACACAAAAGCCAATTCACACCCCTTCCTGACAAAGGCAACAACACTTGGATTAACATGATAAATTTAGAAATTGAAGTTCTTTATCATTGATATGAACCGAAGGTTCACTCACACAACCATACGCGCCCAACTTTTTCATGTGGAATGCTTCGCTAATTTCTCTTTCCAGTTTCCAGTTCCCACAAGGAAATAAACTCCTCATTAAAATTACTTTGAGATGATTCCTCACATTAAGCTAGCACCAGTGTAATGCCTAGTCAACTAGTGCTTGAGTTCACTAGCATGAAAATGGAAGCTTGTTCACTCATATCTGCCAATAAAATGTACTCTTCAAACAGATATTCTGGCAAGCATTCTGGCAGATATTCACAAGCATTCTTTTCACAAACAGATATTCTGGCAAGCATTCTGGTAGAGCCTTTTTGAAACAGCTCCATTCTGCAATTTATTTATTTATTTATTTATTTCAAGATTACTGCCAGCCTCTGGTTAGAGGCCTTAAGCAGGAGTGGTTACATACATGACGAACAAGACTGAGTACAAGGTGTGAAGCGTGAGCAAAATGAAATAGCACTGAATTTGAAAATATAAGCAGCGTGTCATTTGCGAAAAACGTAGCAATTAGCGCTAACAATGTGAAATAATTCCAGAAGAAAAATGTAAACTGCTCTTAGCGCCAAGTTGACAAACACTTAAGAGACAGAAAAACTAAACTAGAATAATATATGTATACCACGCGTGGCAAACGATTACAGAACATACATCCTGTCAGACAAATATAATGTAGTAGTGTGTAAAAATGTGTAGCAGTGGCAGAAGCATCAGAAAACACGTGCATTCAATTATGTGGAAGGACAAGCCGAAAAGAAAAGAAATAAAGGAAAGGGGGGCAGGGATGTACCCCGGTCATTCACACAATTTCTTTAAGCAGCTTTAAGAATGATTCAATGGTGTCACAGGCAACCACCGCAGCAGGAAGTGCATTCCATTCCCTAATGGTTCGGGGAAAATATTAATTTCTAAAGGCTTCTGTTTTGCAGTAGTAATCTTTAAGCTGCTTAGCGCGGCTAGACCGAGTTGATCGACGAGCGAGAGGCTCGGTATACATGTCCTTGTCGATGCCCAATTTTCCATGATAGAGCAGATACATGTACTTTAATCATTCTTTAAATCGCCGTTTTTGCAGGGTAACCAGTTCTGCTGTTTCGAGCATAGCACTTGGTGATGCATACCGGCTGAAGGAATTGAATACAAATCTTATCGCCTTTCTCTGAATTTTTTCCACCTTTTTTATGTTAATATCGCTATGTGGATCCCAGATGACGGACCCATACTCAAGAATCGGGCGGACGAAAGTTTTGTAAGCTAGTAGCTTTATTTCATGGGGTGAATTTCTTAAGCAACGCCTCAAGTAACCAAGCTTCTGCATGGCTTTCTTTTCTATGTATGACACGTGCTCATTCCACTTTAAATCCGAGCTGATAACTACACCCAAATATTTATAGCTTGTCACGCGGTCTAAAATTTGCCCATCGATCGAATACTGGTTGTTTAAAGGGTGTCGTTTCCGTGTCACGGTCATCACTACAGTTTTTTTTCGCATTGATTTTCATTTGCCATGTGCTGCACCATGATTGCACTGTAGACAGCGAGGTATTTAACAGCAATTGTTCAGCGGGACTACGGATTTCTTTATATAAAACGCAATCGTCAGCAAACAATTTTATTTTAACTGGCAATTCCTGTGCAATATCATTGATGAAAATTAAGAAAAATAAGGGCCCAAGCACTGATCCCTGTGGGATTCCGGATAGTACAGGTCTTGAACGTGAATGTGTTCCGTCTATGTTTACAGTCTGCCGTCTCGAAGTAAGGTATACTTGAATCCAAGAAAGAAGGGACTCATTTTTAAGTATAGGTTTCAATTTTATCATGAGTTTGGTGTGTGATACCCGGTGAAATGCTTTCTCGGAATCTAAAAAAATAATATCAATTTGCCCTTGCTCATCCAGAATAGCTGCGAAATCATGAATGGTTTCTAAAAGCTGAGTAGTAGTTGAAAGCCCTTTACGAAATCCATGCTGCCTGGGGTCAAGAAAACCATGAAGCTCAAGATAAGCTGTTAGATGTTTAAAGATAATGTGTTCAAGAAGTTTGGAACATGTGCAGAGTATAGAAATGGGTCGATAGGAAGAAAGCAGCGATGAGTCTCCTCCTTTTGGCACTGGAACAATCTCTCCAAACTTCCAGTCATGAGGCAACTCGGATAGTTGCAACGACTTATTAAAAATCACACATAAGAATTTAGAGCACCACTCTGCATACCGGAACAGGAATGTGTTGGGTATCGCATCGACGCCAGAAGATTTTTTTGTATCAATGTTAAGTAAAAGCTTTAGAACACCTTCTTCCATTATTATAATATTACTAATAGGTGGAACGCTTTGCAATGTCGAAAATATGGGTTTTTCACCGTTATCAACTGTAAATACGGAACAGAAAAAGTTGTTGAGCGATTCTGCAACTTGTAATTTCTCCGACACTGTTTCACCATTAATGCAGAGGGTGGGCACGGTTTTTGATTTTGAAGAAAAATGCCGCCAGAATTTTGCAGGGGACGAAAGGAGAAATTGCTTCATAGTGACATTGTGGTAGTAGTCTTTTGCTTTTTTAATGCTTTGGCTTAAATGAGTGCGCAGCGCTGAAAGTTTGCGCATGTGACTTTCAGAGGGGTGCTTCCGCAGTTGTTTTCTTGTCTTCTTCGCCTTTCGTTCTAAGCGCACAATTTCTTTTGTTATCCATGGGCGGGTTTTGCGGACAGTGATTACTTTAGTCGGTACAAAGTTATTCACGCATTGCAACACAAGATTTTTAAAGTATTGCCAAAGATCCTCTACTGAGCATAAAGCAGACTGGGAGAGGGAAACAAAGTTGGAAAAAGATAAGTCCAGAGCACCTAATATGCGTACATCATCTGTTCGTGAGAAAACAAGCACTGAGCGCTTTTCATGCTCAACCCCAGCGACATGGTCCAAACACATCGTAAGACATACCATTCTGTGATCTGATATGCCGTTGACGATGCTAAGTCCCGTAACCTGAGGAAGCATACTTCTGCTAACTAAAAAAAGATCCAAGATAGATTCTGAGTCGTTATGTATGCATGTAGGTTGCTTTACTAATTGCGTTAGGTCATGACACATTAAAAGATCAACAAATGGTTCAGCGATTTGTGCACCTGGCTGGGGAAATTCACCGTCCCATACCACTGATGGAAAATTAAAATCACCACCCAGTAGTATATTGCAGGCTGAAGCTCTGCATGAGCAGAGAAATTCATTAAGTTGGTCGCTGAAACTGCTGTCTGTGTTAGGAGGGCGGTAAAATCCCCCGATAATGAAAGTTTTGTTAACAGTATGCACTTTTACGAGGACACATTCAACTCCAGGAATGTCTGCCAACCTTTCTGTGTGCAAAGATTCCTGGAAAATGATGGCGACCCCGCCCCCTCTCGAAATTCTATCTTTACGGAAGATTTTATAGCCGTTAGGTGCTATTTCTTTGTCACTGACATCAGGTTGCAGCCATGATTCTGTAATAATTACAATATGCGGCCTGTACGCAAGGATTATGCTTTCAAGCTCGGAGGACTTGCCCACTATGCTGCGAGCGTTCAAGTTCAAGCACAAAAAAACCGCTTGTGTCATTTTTATCGATTTATTGGTTTGCTGCCGCTACATTTTCGGGCCTGCCTGAGAGGACCATCTTTCTCTGTTCACTTTCCCAGTTGAACCATTTGCCGTCGACCTTAACTTTACACAAACTGTAACTACATCATTGAGATCCTGCTGCATATGAATTATACATACTAAATAACAGAAGTAAAACAAGTTTAAGCATGACCAGTAAGTAGTTTGAGCTTGCAATTATGAATCTCACTTACCACTATTGCCACTCGAGTGCATGCCACTGGTAGAACCATCAGGAACTCTAGAAGCATTGTACATTGGAACAGAAGTCCCATTTGATACTGAAGCATGACTAGTAGCTTCATGACTCTGTGTAAGACAGCGGCTTTGAAGTGCCTTCAGTTCTGTCCGTTTCTGGTGTAGCCTGATGAGAATAGCTCGTTGCCTCTTGCGCAGTGCTGGCAGCTTTTCTTCAGAGCCTTTTTCCCGACACTTCCTGCCAGAATAATCAATAAAACACCGAACATTGTTTGGAAAGATTAGCAAGCGCTACATAAAAAATAAATGCCATAAAAACTCTACTCAAAATGCATTAACATCACAAAGTGTATGCAGGTCAAAGTTAAAATTTTTTTTTTTTGTCAGAGTGTCCTAAGGTGCACATGCTGCGGTTGCAAACGAAAGAGGATGATGATGATTACAGCGAATACATGAGTGTGATTGTGCAATGGCAGAGAAAAATAACGGCGTGAAAAAAAAAAAAGAACCTCCTGAAAGCCGCATGGCGCGTGCACGGAACGGAGATGCAGAGCCATTGTGACAGAGGAAGATGAGCGAAGAAGGCAGCAGTGGTGGAAAAAGCAGCCTGTCGGACTATGAGTCCAGGCTCCTGCCTATGCCTAGTGCTCCTAAGCCTACAGCTTGTCTGAAGCTGGCGTATAATTGCGGGGAGTCCAGCAGAGCACAGACCACAGCCTCTATGCTCTTGGCCTTCCTTGCTGGCCTACATTCCTGCCCCATCTTGACATGTTGCATCGCCGCCCAGTTCCAGCTAGAGTACTTCAGCAGTAGCCCACTTGACGTCTGCACCATTCCAGCCATGAACTTCTCCAACACTCCACACCGAACCATGGCGATACGTGAACTTCGATGATTTGCTGATGTAGTTTGCAGACTTAATTATTGAATCCATATATAGAGACGTTGCTAATTATATTTTGTTCAAGTTATATGTTTTTGAAGTCTTACAAAGCGTGTGTGTGTGTGTGTGTGTGTGTGCAACAGAGAGCATACACTTCGTATTTTCTTTTCTAAATTTGTTTGTACTGAAGAAGTTCAAGAACCTACTACGATGAAAATATCTATACTGTGACACAGAGATAAGAACCCCAGGGGCAAAAGATGCTTGCATGTAGCTTGATGTGACCTGCAGCCCTAGAAAAGGCGACATTACTATACACAAAGTGTCTACCAAGTTGACATTTCCAAATTCCCTGAGTTTTCCAGGTTTTCCCTGAGTGCCTTTGCAAAATTCCCTCAATGACACAGGACTTTCTTTGATGTCAAAACAGGCTGACACCATGTCGCTCGATGCTGTCACTCTCTAGTAAGGATGTTAAAAAACAAAAAAGGACTTGATCCAGTTTGAATACTAAGGAGTTGTGTTTATTTTATTTAAAAAGAAAACAGAAGGGAGGGGTTAGTAAAATGCACAGCGAATAAAATATCTTTGAAAAAAATAGTAAAGGCCATTGCAAATCAAGTCGAACATTTTCAAGTAAGAACAAAAAGACATGCATACAGAAGCAAATTTTTCAATTATGACCTATTTTTATCAAATGATAGCAAGCTTATTAGTATGAGGCGCAAACTATGTCAAGTAAATCTCTCTCAGCTGCTAGAAAGTCAACCTCAACTGTCCTGACATACTCTCATCCCGCGCAAAACGCCTCAGTATTGCGTTTTGCTGCTTTAAATAGTTTTTTTTGGTTAAGATGAGGGATACCTGCAGCTTGGTGTCAGCCAACACCCTCTTTTTTTTTAGCTCAAACTCCATCAAAGAAACAGCGGCACACCTCCTTTCCCATTAATTCCTCAATGCGTCGGTGCTTTCTGTTCTCGTCCTCCTTCTGCCATGCGTTCGCCCCATGGACCATTTGAAGTATCTTTTTGGTCAGTTGTACAGTTAACGTTCTATTTTTTCAGACTCCCTAGGGGCCATGAAAACACACACAAAAAAAAAATGCATTTCTTTTACTGGTCTTAAGGGCTCAAATTGCCACAGGCACGTCCAAAAAAGCTCTGAAGGCCTTCCAGTAGACTTATTAGGTGTATCGGTGCTCGTACTGTGACAGGAGCAACAACTTGATTTGAGCGAGTTGGTACATGTCGAGTAAAACTTGAAGCAGCGTGAAGAAGACAAAGACAACAATTGAAAAAAAAAAAAACACAACAGGAAGAGCGCTGTACTGCCAACTGGAAAATTTACTGAAAGATCACACAGCTTTTATAACATGTCAAAAAACACCAATAACCGAAATGTTGAAACCCACGCATACTGCCTACAAGTATAAGTGCTTATCTAAAAAATGTATCTTATGTTTTGTTAGGCTGAGCGACGCTGTGCTAATGCATTTATTTCCTGCTTTGGTAATGTAGTAAGCGTCTACAATTTCTCTTTCTTTTTTACTCTTTGCATGCTTCAGAAACCTAGTGTCATGGAACATTGGGGTACATGAGCATTTGTTGCAATACGCAGCTAAATGGCTGCTATGCATGTTTTTTTACATTGTGTTTATGTTGCCTAGCTCTGTCATTAGAACATTGCCTGGTTTGCTCGATGTACACTTTTCCGCAATCTAAAGGCATCTTGTAAGTGACGTCAGAGGTACACTTCGTGAATTCATTCAACAGCTATCAATCATTACGGAAATTTTTATGTACAACGCACTGGTATTTGTATCTGATTTGCCTTGTCACATAACTTCAAGTCATCAGCATACATTTGTTTGCTGATGACTGTGTATTATATCATAAAATTTCCTGCTTTCATGACTATTTACAGCTTCAAAAATCATTTTCTAATTTTAGCTCTTGGTGCACTACCTTGCAAATGACAATTAACATCCGTAAAACCATTGTTATGAATTTCACTAATAAAACGAAGCCTTCCATTTTTACTTACAAAATTAATAATACTCCAATTCAGAGCGTTAGTGAATATAAATACCTTGGTCTTGTTTTCACACCCAGCATGTCTTCGTCGAAGCACATAGATTTAATAACCTCAAGTGCATTGAAAAAGTTAGGCTATCTGCGCCGCACATTGACCACAGCTCCAAGGGATACTAAATTACTGACGTATAAATCGCTAATCCAGCCTATACTAGAATATGCTTCTCCCGTCTGGAATCCGCACAAACAGTGCGACATTAATCAGATTAAGGCCATCCAAAAGAAAGCAATCCGCTTCGTATGCCGTGGGTACGATAGGGATTTTTCACCTTATACAGCGCTTTCATCCCCAGGCTTACAACCGCTCTCAGATCGCTGACGCATGGAATCACTCAAGTTTTTGCATTGCATTATTAACTCCTCTTGCCGTATATCTTCAGATAACTACCTAACTCCTACAAAACCATCTATAATACTATAAGTCACCATCGCCTCAACATCACACCTCATTTTGCCCGTACGGACACTTTTAAATACAGTTTATTTCCCCGTGTAATCAAATACTGAAATTCTTTGCCTGGTCCTACTCGTTCTCTTCCTTTAAACTTATTCTTGGCAGCCATTGAACAGTTTTGGTTTGTATTGGTTTGTATTGTTTGTATTGCCTGTATTTATTATTTGTCATGGCTCTGCCTTTCACACCCACTCCTGCAATAGCCCAATCGGGCTGCAGTATGTACAAATAAAAAATAAAAAAATAAATACTTGTGGAATAAAATCAACATTTGGTAACTGTACATTGTTCTTTATGGTGAGCATTTGTGGGTACCCTTCGGACTCTGCCTTCAATGCACATGGTTTAGGCCCTTCTCACCTTCACGTCAGCATCTCTCCTTTTAGATGTAGCTTCGATGCTTCTGGCTATTGAATGATGAGACCGACTTGGTCCTGCACTCCACTAAGTAAGGTGGGCCTAGCTCATAGCCACATGTAGCTAAGTGGACTTACCAGGAATTTTCACCTGTACTGCACGACCGTCATTCCAGTGCCAAGGTTCTTGTATCATACCCATCCTTGTTTCAGGAAACCACTTTATTGACTAAAGTATTGAAGCCATCTATGCACCTCTTTGATGAACCAACAAACCAACAGCAGTGTTCCTTTTGTGTATGGCAGGGTGGGGACTAGCTACTTGTCTCTATAGACAGTACCAGGCATGTTAAGCCCATAATCAACATAAAGCTCGCACTAGTGATAATAATGGTAATGAACAGCAACCCAAATACTACATGCTGAGGCATGCCGTGGCATTCAAAAAGGTTTGGGAAAGAGCATCAGTTTAATTTTACAGCTTCCGGAATTATATGCTGGTTCACCACACAACGAAATTTCAGATGCCACACAAGACCTCGCTAGCTTTTCTGGATGTGATGTGCACGTGCAATGTTGCATATCTATTGCAGCCATGAACAAATTTGCTACCAATTATATTACTGAATTAGAGGGGGGAGGGGGAAGTTATGCCGACTTTCAGCACAATAGCCTTGAGAAGTCTGAGTGGCACTCCTATGTGTGACCTCAGCTGGGGGGACTCCACTGCTATGCCACATGTGTGCTCACATTGTGCAAGTTGTTCCACACATCTGATAGGCCTCCTCTGCACAACTTTTTCAAACAGCATGAGTGTGCAATTTTGCACTAGAGTGTACAGAAAATTCTGGTACATTTGAATTTCTATACCTTCAATATTTTGACCCATATAAAGCTGTAGAAGCTTGCCGCTCCTGCTGTGCAGAGGTAATCAGTATTGATGCATTTCAATTCTTTATAAGTTTAAATCTGCCCCTTATACTTTCCTCAAGTTCTTATTTACAAGTGTGTTGGATGACCCTAGTTGTAAGAGCTAAGCTTGCTTGGTGCCTATTTGCTCCAAATGAATCTGTCAATGCAATGTAATTCCCTAGAAGAATAGATGTTTGGCAGTTTAAGGGAGGAAGCTACATTTAAAGGCCGAAAATTAACACAAAAATTGCATTCAGTTTTCTTATCTTTTGCAATTCTAAGACTCTTCATTTACATAAGATTCACTATACATATGATCCCAAGACCCAATATTTTCATAAGGTTTTATAAGTTTCGTCTGAATGAAGATGCTTTGGAATGCTTTCTGAAAACAATTTTCTTGCCCTTTCTATTGTGGAGGAGCAATATCTTTTGTACTACATGGGGCTATCGTTATATTTTTTTCCGTAGAAAGATAAGTAGAAGTGGTGTGTCGTGAAGTAAATTTCGTTATACTACTTTTTTCATGGAAATTTCAAAATGAAATTTTTTTAAGTATCAAGGTGGCCATTTTTATGACTAAGTTTGCCAACCTACAACTTAACTTCATAATGGCCTAAAACAACAACTTCTAGCTTACAATGCGCTATAAACATTCAGAATTGATTCTGTGTGCTGCACTTTACTGTGAAAGTTGCTGTTAATTAGCTAATTAGGATTAAACAAACGCCCTGTTTTAGATATCATAAAAAATACTTATCCTAGAAAAAAAATTAATGAATTTTTCAAATAAGCTCGTAAAAATACATTAACTGTGTAAATTTCATCCAAAATGGTTAAAAAAGCAGTTATTTGAAGTGTATCATCCCCCCCGTAATATGTCTACAACATCTTGAAGAAGGACAACAAAAAATAGTACCCAAAGGAAATTCCGCAATCATGTGCTGCAGTACTGACCCGTGAAGGAAAATTTGTTACTTCCTCATGCCACTTGATATGAACAACACATCATAAAGGACTTCATTCAGCTTCTGTATGTTATTAGACTCAGTATCCTTGTTAAAAAGCAAGGAATACAATTGATAAATAGGCTCTTGCATCAAACTTTTCTCTTCATTCTTGCCATCAGTAGCCCACACAGTTCATAAGTGAGATGTTGCCAATAATGTAAAAAAATACTTTTAGAAAATCAGGCAACAATGTTGCCTAAATACAGGTAGAGTTCATTCACTGTCCTAAATATATTTTACTTTAAGTGCATCACCCTGATCTAAAAAGAAAGACACTAAAACATACGCACCAAGGCTGCTTTAAAAACAGGCTTTAGTGCATCTCTACAACAATTAAAATATTTTTCCTCTGACAATGCAATGTTTCACAGCTCGTTTTGCTTCTGTTCAATGCACTTTTTTTCAAAAAGGCATTGAAAAGAATAGGCATACCATGCTAACACATTTACATTAATTTCCACTATGAAAAATGATGATTCTTTTGCAGGAGGAGAGTCTAAGGCATGCTTGACTGTAAAAAACATGACAAAGCTCAGAGAAACAAATACTTGAGAACCCTTTATCGACAAAATTTTCAGATTTTTCACACCATCAAGAGCTTTAAGGACCAAATGAGTAGAAAAACTAACAAAAGTATACTTTACACTTAACTACACCATGGCATACTCGGCACGCCATTCTGTGACTGAACCAGAAGACTGTGCTTCAAAAAAGCTGCATAGGTTCTCGTTTCACTCATTCAACTTGACGTTTCAGAATTATCACAAGGTAATGTTTGGGTTCCTTGGCTACAAAGGCTTTGGTTTTATGAAAGACATAAAAAATGCTTTTTGTGAAAAGAAAACTTGTCGAATACCTGAATGTAGCATGAAGCAACAAAGGGAACCTATACAGGTTTCTCAGAAAGAAAGCTTCGCATTTGAAGAAAAATTCGTCCTGGCCTGGGGATTAAACCCGGGACCGCCTTTCTGGGACGGTTGTTCTACCATCCGGGCTTCTCAGTTGAAGAAAAAAAATTCCACCTTTTCTTTTTTTCTTAGCCATTTGTAATCATCTGAACCAGTCTTGTGCTCATTCATCGCATGTACTACTAAAATGTGCTTACTGTGCAAGCTTCAGGTAGAATGCAGTACCATGTCTATTTCTTTATTGACATTGTTTTTGTTACGAACAGAGTAGCCATCCTTGGTTCAATCCCCAAACCAGGACAAATTTTTCTTTAACTGCAAAGCTTTCTAGAAAAAAAAAAACCTGTATGGGTTTCCCTTGTAGCTTCGTGCTATACTCCAGAGGATGACAATTTTAACTTTCACGAACCTCCCTTCACCTTGCAGGCTTCCACAAAACTGATTTGCCAATAATTCTTTTTGGTTTAATAGCATCCCCTTTCATAAAATTAGCTCTTCAAAAAAATATTCACAGTACTTTCAGAGCACAATTCTATTTGTGCAAGCATTGTGCACAATGGTAAACGAATAAACAGGCAGCAATTACAACCAGGGTGTAGCGCACAACAAATGTGAGTCCCATTGTTGACATCACCAGAACACTACTTATAGTGCCGCTATCAGTCGTGCACAAGACCAGACTTGGAACAGATCTTTGTTGACTTGGTACCATGTTGCAACATTCGCTAACTAGGGCAGCAAAGCTTCCAATAAAATAGCATAGTTGAAATTGCACAATCATGACGTCAGGGACATTCCAACAAGAAAGTGTGCTTAAATTCAAGCTTTAAAAATGACATGGGCAGCATTTCACGCTGCAGTTTCTAAATCTTGCAACCAAGCTCAATAAGCTGCATTTACAATGCCACAGAAGTATTCCAGCCAGCTATGAGGCTTGGTTTCAACTGAAAATGAGCATAGCTTTATAAAAAATAGACATTCTACTAAGCTCATCTGTGAGCTTGCTGAGAATAGAGAATCTTGTGAGTAGGCAGAGTTGCTGATGCTTTGTGCGCTGATGCGAAACATGCATCACACTATGCATCGGAGAAATGCAGAATGCCTGGCTATAATTAAATGTTGAGCAGATATTACCAGAGTGAAGTGCAAGACTGAGCAAAGGTCTATTCAGCATTCTGTTCTCCTTTGTGAATTTCTTTTTTTTTTTCTTCCTGTTGCTCAAATTGCTTTTGTTGGACTGTGAATAATATCTTTTGAAATATACATGCACTGTCCAAAAGGAAATTAAGCAATTGCGTGGGACCTTCTCAGCTGTGAATAACTGAAAAAATGCATTTCTGCTGCCTCAAGATGTAAATTACAGATGTTCACAATGCAGTTAGCATTCTTTGGGAACATCAACCAGTTTGCAGTATTTATGCTTGTATCTAAGCTCTTTTGAGCCAGCTTGGGTCACTGGGTATGCGTACCTCTTCAATGAACCTCTGACACCAACTCAGGTCACTGGGCATCTTCCAATGAGTACCCCCCCCCCCCCATGCTTCTCTTCAATGACAAAAAAAAATTAATTTTTTTGGTGCTGTGCAGAATCCAACCTGTGTCACATATATTCAGACATGCACCGCATGCAGACTTCACAGTGGCAGCGCTAGATGGCACAGCGTGTCCAGAGGGAATCATGAGAGAGGAGCCCAACTGACGTGTTTTGACGGTGGCAATACAATGTGTTGCTGCATAGCTCCCATGCTGATCACATTACCATCGAGGGTCATCCAGAGATGGTTTCTGCCAGAATTTTTATGATATGAATTTTGGATGTCACCAATATTTACTAGGCAACCACACAATAGTCATATCATCGAAATTCTACGATGCTTCAAATTTCATTTTGCAAAAGCTGTTACTGAATAGGAACTTTGAAACCGAGAACAAAATCACACGGTCAACATGCTTCCAAAAATCCATCATGTACAACACACACAGAAACACAGTCCAAATGAGGATTGCCGTGGATGATGAACATACTTTTCCAGTAACAAAAAACAAAGCAATTTACAGATAATATATCTCAGTATGTAACATGCTTGAGTAAGATATTAAAAAGATGTTGGTCTACTAGAGCACCTGTTAAGCAATTTGTACCAAATCCAGATTTCTGTGAGGACATAGGCCGTTGTAAATTACTATGTGAAACTCATGCAATCCTATCCCCTCTTGTTTATGTATATTAAGCCCAATAGTGGACTTCTTTCCTTCCCTTCCTCTCTCTTTCACACACACACGCATACATTATAGTGCATTTTTTTCTTTCAGCGTAAACATTTTCATGTGTAGCACATCTGGGTAAAATATATATGTATTACTGTATATAATATGCAAGACTTAAGTATTCTTTTAGTGCGTAGTGTAAATTTCCCCACCGTTGGTAGAGTAGGACCTTGATATTTATTACAAATGCAACAGTCCCAAAATATTGATTCAGTTAGCAATACTACTTTAGCCCTTTCCAAGCCGTGCTGTTCCGAATTCTGAACAAAAATGGCCAAATTACTTTAAAACTTCAGTTGCCAACGTACTAATTTACTTCCTCAGAAAGGATAAATTTGCTTCTGCTCGTGTTGTTCTGTGAATTATGTGCTGCCATCTACTGAAAGCCCAACTAAGCACTGAGAGAAAGCTAAGCAGACCCCCATTATAAGGGCTTTAAGTGACTTTCTGTAGACTCTAGTGATCTTGGTCGGAACTCCGGGCGCCGTATTCCCGGCTTTCAAAAGTGGTGGGCGGGGACAAATGGCCTGCTCCCCCCCCCCCTTCTGAAAGTGGGGGGGGGGGTTCTATGGCATTGCTACAAAATGCAAAATACTGCTGACATGCTGAGCTCGTCTTTAGCCATTTGGACCAGAAACCCGTGGACCAACCCAGCTCGTCCAAGGTGTGAAAGGGGTGAAAACTGAAAACTAAGCACAAGGTGTAGCCCATCAAAAAACAGCATTAACATATCAACCTTGACAGATTAACTGGCGTGAATTTTTCGTTAATCCATGCAGGTGCATTCAGATGCTGCAGAAATGTACCAATTGGAAATTACAGCTATTGATGGCAAAGAACTGGACATTGCTGAAAACAATGCCATCAATCACCTGAGGAGAGCTGCTCCTGTAGCTCACTTGGTAAAGCACCAGACGCAACACTGATACAGGTTCCACTGAACATGTGCATTACTTTCCTCCACTATTTCTTTATGTCAAATGCAAATGCAGAAACAAATCAATACCTGCCTTTTACTAGAACACTTCATTTGCTCTATGCTTTCCTCATTTTCAATTATTGCTAGCCTCTTATGTATCTTCATAGACCTTTTTTTTAAAATAGGCAAGAAACACCAAATCAATCAGGTTGATGTCTGTTTATTACAAGTGAAGTTGTACTATATAAAGAGTTACTACAATGGTGCCATGCTACACGACATTTCTCTCACCGCAAATGTCTAGTGTGATGTCATAATCGCTGCTCCCTCACCTTTTGAGAACCTCAATCCAAGTGAGGTCTGCTCGTGCACGCTCAATAAGGTCGCGCTCCTGAAGGCGCAGCAGTGCCAGAGGTGGCTGATCCCCTCCCTCGATTTCTTCTTTACTGGATGACCTTCCACCGAGTGGGTCCATCAATGAGCCATAACTACACAAATCCCGGTCCAGCAGGACTGTTTCACTCAGGGAGCTCTGGCTCCATGCCTGTTGTGGATTGGAGGCCCCGGCAGAATCCTAATACCAAATAGAGCAGTTCCCAGAAATTAGTCCTGTCAGGTGGGGCAGCCCTCCTATGAAGTAAGTTACCAGTGATAATTATGAGAAAATTGCAACACTGATTTTCGACTTCACCATTCATGCTCCAAATGAAAAAAACTATTCAGTCCACTTACAACATGCCAACTTTATCTGACAACTTCTCACAACTTAATCTGAATACCAAATGCTCCACCACAAATTGTGCTACTGGACTTTGTTATGATACCAATGAAGAAACAGACATGGCACTGCATTCTACCTGAAGATTGCACAATAGGCATACTTTAGTAGTACTACATGCAACAAATAACCACTGGACTGGCTGATATGGTTAGAAATGGTTAGGAAAAAAAGAGGACATATCTGACAAAAAGCATCAGTTCTATAAAGCACAAGTGCTTCACTGGGTTTGAAGCACCATGCAACATGTACTATGCACAACAGTAGAACGAAAACAAATATAAATTATCAATTATGTATGGCCATTTGTGATTAAGGTAGGATGCTCTAGACTATGCCCCAGCTTCAAAGCCTCAAAAAAGTCATCTCAAACACAATTCTACTAAGCTGTGTCACTACTTACATATCACATAGGTTAAGAACAATGCTTTTAGCATGCTATTTAAGGACTTTTGCTAAAAGAAATAGCATTGAGGGAAAAATGACATGTGTATTCTATGCAGACGACGACGACGACGACGGGAGCACTAACGGACTCCGTCAAGTGGGTCAGTGAGATTGGGCGATGACAAAGAAGACGTGTCTCTGCTCTGTTGTCCTGTAGTTCTTGAAGAACGTCTCCCTGTGTTCTGTCCGCGTTGTACCGTGACAATATAGAACACACTAACCTGTAAGCCACAATAATCTCTTTTCGAAAATAGTCATATTAGGGTTATCATAATTAGACAAAGGTATTTCGCTCTCGCGAGCAGTATTCCTTGGGATAGTTACTCGGGTGAGTTTCCCACGCTAGGGCGCTAAGCGTGCGGCGCTTGCCTCGCACCTGCTTAAGCTTTTCCTAGTCTTTAGAGTCGCTCGAGTTCCCTCTTATCGACGGTCGACCATTTTTTCAAGAAAGTATGCTTTCCAACCACTGAGAATCAGCAAAAATCGACCATTGCGGACAACATCAGGCTCTTTCCACATAAGTATGAGGCTCGGGACAAGAGGCATGCCGCTTCAAAGTAACCTGGGGCCTGGTGGACCAACCGACTAAGCCATCTTTCCGGCCAACATCCAGGGGTGACGAGTTCAAATCCCCAATTTTCTCCTTTTTTTCCCCTTTTTTTATTTCTTTTCTTCTAGTTTATCATTATAACAGGGAATTACATATCTTCGCCACGACCGTCCACACGGGGACCCTCTTAAATTTTTTTTTTCTTGAAACACTTGCAATTTTCTTTCCTCTGTTATTTATGGCCACTAACGTTCAGGTCATAAACTACCCAGTTTCTCCAGTTGAGTGCTAGTGTTGAGTGAGCAGTTTAACCGAGCTCAGATTGGTTAGCCTTGACTAATCGAAGAAGGCACCACTGTAGCTAAAAACCTAAAAGTTATGGAATACCAACATGCCCAAACCTACGCTCTTTCAGGTTAAATGAGGCATACAACTCCAGTCTCCCGAGGGCTTACGCTCACTGTGTTCCCAGAAAAACTACGAGGTCAGGTACCTCCCCCCGCCCCCACCATTCCCTCCTTCTCATTAGCTCTAGTATAATCACTGTCCAAAGCTGTAGAAAGGATGAAGACACCACTGAGAGCAGTCAAGGCCGCCTGCTTTGTGCGAATCTCAGCGTGGTAGTGCGAATGAACATTCTGAATAGCCACCCGGGAACACGAGTGTTCGAACGATAAGAGACAAGCAGACGTGACGAGCGGATCGTACAACACCCGGGGTCTCTTAGTAAGCACTGAAAAACATTTCCCTTTTTTATTTTTACGCACAAGTGTTAAGTGCTGTTCAAATTTAGCAAAAATGTATCGTGTACCTAGGCGCGCTCAAGTCCGCATGCATGCGTAAGATGCAGGAAAACAAGAGTCAACCAAGAATTGACACTATGTCATGCAACCTATACCGATCAGCAAAAACCCGCAAAGGGCGGACAAATTGCCTAGCCGCCTGCGGCATTATCTTACTGAGCTATGTCTGATGCTCGGTTGTGGTAGTCGGAAGTTCAAATCCGCCCCCATTTCTTTTTCCTTTTTTTTTCTCTTTTTTTAACGATGGTGTATCTGCGTATGACATCCTCCAGTGCACTATATCTGCAGGCTAGGAGTGGTGCCTGACACCGGCGAAAGATGCCGAGAGCGAGTGGGGCTATACTAATCCAGGTACAACCAAATTAGGAAGGCCCAAAAAGCTTGAACAAAGACACTCTCTCACCAGAACAGGAATTGGCCTCCCTGGTGTAGTATTCGGCCACAACCTCCGTAATGAAATGATCTCCTCAATGAAATGGCCCTCAGTCCTCAGTGGCTGCGGAGCACCTGACCAAGGTGGCGGTCAGACTTGCAATGCAGCAGAGGGTGCTAAGAATATCTGGGTCCGGACAGGCCGCCAATGGAAACTGACCCTTGCAACGTTTAACACCCGAACCCTCTCGAGTGAAGTAAGCTTAGCAGGACTCTTTGAAGATCTATCAGACATTGTTTGGGATATTATCGGCCTTAGTGAGATTAGAAGACCTGGTGAGGCTTACACATTGCTAAATAATGACCATGTTATCTGCCAAAGAGGTCTCCCGGATAAGAAGCAATACGGGGTAGGATTCCTAATCCATAAAGACATAGCGGGCAACATTGCAGAATTCTACAGCATCAACGAGAGGGTAGCAGTAGTCGTAATAAAACTCAATAAAAGGTATAGATTAAAAATAGTGCAAACCTACGCTCCAACGTCCAGTCACGACGATGAAGAAGTAGATCAGTTTTATGAAGATGTTGAATTAGCGATGAGAAAAGTGCAAACGCGGCATACAGTAGTAATGGGGGACTTCAATGTAAAAGTGGGGAAAAAGCAGGCAGGTGAAAAGGCAATTGGCAACTACGGTGTCGATTCTAGAAATGCTACAGGTGCGATGCTGCTAGAATTCGCAGAAAGGAATAAACTGAGAATAATGAACACTTTTTTCAAGAAACGTAGCAACAGAAAATGGACCTGCAAAAGCCCTAATGGTGAAACAAGAAATGAAATTGATTTCATACTTTCTGCCGATCCCAGCATAGTGCAGGATGTTCAAGTAATAGGTAGGGTAAAATGTAGTGATCATAGGTTAGTGAGGGCCAGGATCCACCTCAATTTAAACAGAGAAAGAGTAAAATTGGTCAAGAAAAAACAGGTCAACTTAGAGGCAATAAGGGTAAAAGAAAACAAATTTAGGCTGGTACTAGCAAACAAATATGCATGCTTAGAACAGAGATGAAGATGACATAGAGGTAATGAATGACACCGTAACAAGACTGGTTTCAGAGGCAGCAATTGAAGTGGGAGGCAAGGCACCAAGGCAACAAGTAGGCAAGCTCTCCCAAGTAACAAAGGACCTAATAAAGAAACGACAAAGAATGAAAGTGTCCAACTTAAGAGATAATGTAGAATTGTGGGACTGTCATAACTGATCAACAAGGTGAAAATAAGTGATATTCGAAACTACAACGTGAGAAAGACTGAAGAAGCCGTAAAAAATGGACGCAGCCTAAAATCAGTGAGAAGGAAACTTGGCATAGGACAAACCAAGCTGTATGCACTAAAAGATAAGCAGGGTAATATCAGCAATCTTGAAGATATAGTAAAAGCAGTGGAAGAATTCCATACTGACCTTTACAGTACCCAGACGACTCAGGAGTGCTCTATTCAAAACAATAATGAACAGTATACAGAAACTCCCTCTATAACTAGAGATGAGGTCCGAAAGGCCTTGCAAGGCATGAAACGGGGAAAAGTGGCAGGAGAGGATCGAATAACAGTCGATTTAATCAAAGATGGAGGAGACATAATGCTAGGAAAACTGGCGGCTCTCAATACGAAGTGTCTATCGACTGCAAGGGTCCCAGAAAACTGGAAGAATGCAAACATTATGCTAATCCACAAAAAGGGTGGCGTTAAAGAACAAAAAAATTATAGGCCCGCTAGCTTATTCCCAGTATTATATAAAATATTTACCAATATAATCTCCAATAGAATAAGGACAACACTGGAATTTAGTCAACCAAGGGAACAGGCTGGCTTCAGGAAAGGTTACTCTACAATGGATCACATCCATGTCATTAACCAGGTTATCGAGAAATCCCCAGAGTACAATAAACCTCTTTCATAGATTACGAAAAAGCATTTGGTTCAGTAGAGATACCAGCAGTCATAGAGGCATTGCATAATCAAGGAGTACAGACCGCTTACATAAATACACTAGAAAATATCTACAGAGATTCCACAGCCACCTTAATTCTACACAAAAGTAGGAAGATACCTATAAAGAGAGGGGTCTGACAAGGAGACACAATCTCTACAATGCTATTCACTGCATGCTTAGAAGTATTCAAGCTATTAAACTGGGAAGGCTTAGAAGTAAAGATTGATGGCGAATACCTCAACAACCTTGGGTTTGCCAATGACATTTTTCTATTCAGCAACAATGCAGACGAGTTACAACAAATGATTGAGGACCTTAACAGGGAGAGTGTAAGAGTGGGACAGAAGGTTAATATGCAGAAGACAAAGATAATGATAAATAACCTGGCAAGGGAACAAGAGTTCAAGATCGCAAGTCAGCCTCTAGAGTCTATGGAGGAGTACGTTTACCTAGGTCGACTAATCACAGGGAACCCGGACCACGAGAAGGAAATTCACAGAAGAATAAAAATGGGTTGGATCGCATACGGCAGACATTGTGACCTCCTGAATGGGAGCATACCATTATCATTGAAAAGGAAAGTATACAAGCAGTGCATTTTACCGGTGCTGACATACGGCGCAGAGTCTTGGAGGCTGACAAAGAAGCTTGAGAACAAGTTAAGGACCGCGCAAATAGTGATGGAACGAAGATTGCTAGGCATAGCTTTAAGAGACAGAAAGAGAGCAGTTTGGATCAGAGAGTAAACGGGCATAGATGATATTCTAATAGACATTAAGAGAAAAAAATGGTGCTGGGCAGGTCATGTAATGCGCAGACTAGATAACCGTTGGACTTTTAGGGTAACAGAATGGATACCGAGAGAAGGGAAGCGTAATAGAGGATGGCAGAAGACTAGATGGAGTGACGAAATTAGGAAATTTGCGGGTGCTATTTGGAATCGGTTTGCACAGGACAGGGGTAATTGGAGATCGCAGGGAGAGGCCTTCGTCCTGCAGTGTACATGATGATGATGATGATGATGATGATGATGTTGTTGAAGAACGTCTCCCTGTGTTCTGTCCGTGTTGTACCGCGACAATATATAGTGTGTTTTATATTGTTGCGGTACAACACGGACAGAACACAGGGAGACGTTCTTCAAGAACAGTGGCTTGGGACTTGGGACTGAATTTGATCACCAACCCAGGATACCCTACAAGAATCGGCAACTCGATCACCCGAGACACAACGCCTGATCTCACTTTCGTCAGGGGTAACGGCGGCGGTATGGCGGACTTTGAATGGTAAAACATGGGCCAAAAATTGGGCAGTGACTATTACATTGTGGAGGTCGCTGTCCCGCTCAGTGGTAACGACGAAGTCGACAAAAGCTTTCGGAAACAGATTTACTGACTTCATTAAAACTTCTTTCTGGGCGAGTTGGTGCATACTTGACATAAAAATTGTTACAGCGCGAACACATGCAACCACAAAGTACGAAGGACGGGACAAGTGCTGACATAAAAATTGTTACAGCACGAACACATGCAACCACAAAGTACGAAGGACGGGACACAAGCGCTTGTGTCCCGTCCTTCGTACTTTGTGGTTGCATGTGTTCGCGCTGTAACAATTTTTATGTCAAGATTTACTGACTGGGACGCATTTCGAAGATTGTTACCCGAGGAGCAGACCGAAATTACAGACATTGAGGAGTGGTCCACCGAGATTGTAAACAAGGTAGAAAAGGCCACCAAGGAAGTCGAGACGGACGTGCGTGTCCACAGGGTCGACAGCCGCCTGGCCCACCTCATCGCAGCCAAGCAGTCCATACTGTCAAGGTGGAAGATGCAGAGGACAAACAGAAAGCTACGTAAGAAGGTCGCCGAACTCAACCGCGAGATCGAGTCCCACAGCAGAGTGCTATGCACTCAGCAATGGAATGAGGTTTGTAACGCGGCGGACGGCCAGATGCACTGCGGCAAGATGTGGAGTATGCTGAGGCATCTTTTGGATGCGACCACTACCAAGTCTCACCAGCACCACAACCAGGCCAAGGTCATCCACAGGGCACTGACCGAGCACGGGGAAGACGAAGTGAAGAAACGCCTCGACGACAAGTACCTCCCAGTCACTCCCACAGAAACGCACCCAGACTACCTAGGCGAAGCAAACGAGTGGCTAGATCGAGACATTGAAGTATGGGAAGTAAGGGTTGCCCTGCACGATCTCAACAGCAACTCCGCCGCTGGTCCCGACCGCGTTACGAACAGAGTGCTAAAAAATCTTAATGAAGCGGCCATCGAGAACCTCACGGCATACTTCAACACTTGCTGGCGAGCCGGGTCACTACCTCGGCAATGGAAAGCAGCCAAGACCACCTTGATTGCTAAGCCGGACAAGACACCCAACATTGAAAACCTGCGCCCGATCTCGCTTACGTCCTGTGTGGGCAAAGCATTGGAGCATGTACTCATGAACACGTGGCAGAGGTACCTGGAAGATTCCGGACTCTACCCAAACACCGTCATCGGGTTTCAAAATAAGCTCGGAACTCAGGACGCCATGATACAACTGAAAAATGAAATCCTCGATGACACTACCAACACGAAAGACAAGCGAGCCATCTTGAGTTTGGACCTGCAGAGCGCTTTTGACAAAGTGAGACACTCTGCGATCCTGGCCCAGGTGTCACGGCTAAACATGGGCAAGAGACCATATGCGTACATCAAGGATTTTTTTATGGAGCGGACTACCGAAATCATCGCCAGTGACCTGCGGCTCCAAAAGAAGAAGCTCGGCAGTGTGCGGGACCCCCCAGGGCTTGGTCATCTCGCCATTACTTTTCAACCTTGTAATGATAGGGGTGGCCGAGCGCATCTCGCGAGTCGCGCGAGTCCAACACACCATCTATGCCGACGAGATAACACTCTGGGTCCCAGGAGGAAGCGACGGACACATCGAGAGTACATTGCAAGAGGCGGTTGACGCTATCAAGGAGCAGCTGGACGGGTCTGGGCTCGTCTGCTCCCCAGGCAAGTCTGAGCTGTTGGTGATTCCTCCGAAAAGAGCAGCTAGGAAGACGAAAGGCAACGAACCTGCGAAAGAGCAAGACACAATAAAGATCAAGACGAGCGGCGGTCACACGATCCCGGTTGTCGAGAAGATCCGAGTGCTGGGGATGCTGATTGAGCGCAAACGAGTGAACGGCGAGACGGTCAACCGTCTCGCGGCCAAAGTCACCACGGCCATCCGCCTCATTAAGAGGGTGTCACACAGAACAGCAGGCATGAAGGAAGAAAGCCTCACCCGGCTAGTGGAATCCTTCGCTATAAGCCACATTACATACATTGCTGCTTTCCACAACTGGAGGCAGTGCGAGCGAAATAAGATCAATGCACTCATACACAAAGCGTACAAGGCTGCACTCTGACTTCTTGACTGCACAAGCACCGACAAGTTCCTGGCCCTGGGAGTACATAACACCCTGGAGGAAATCGCCGAGGCGCAGAGGACAACTCAGCTCGCGCGGCTATCGGAAACAAGAACGGGCAGACAAGTGCTGCGTGGCCTAGGCCTGGGACCCAAAAATACAGAAGGAAAGGGGATCCGAAAAAGGAAAAGGGGACCCGAAAATACAGAAGTGCCTGTACCGGACGCAATTAGTAGACGGCTATGGGTACGTCTGGAGCCAAGAAACATGAACCCCGAGTTCCACAAAGAGTGGCGGGCGGCGAGGGCCAAGGCGCTCATCGATTTCCATGCCAAAGACAGGGATGCTGTGTTTGTGGATGCAGCAGAGTATCCACATGACAGAAAAGCATTCGCCGCTGCAGTCATCGAGTTATCGACCGGTGCAACGAGAACAGCAGCGAGTGTGCAGACTCGAGGGGCACATCCAGCCAAGGAGGTGGCCATTGCCCTGGCCATCACCGACCCCGAGTGCACGACTGTGCTCTGTGATTCTAGGATGGCAGTGAAAAATTACGCCAGAGCAAGGGTGTGTGGTGAAGCCGCGTGTGTGTTGCGTGTGGTCGATCTTGTGAGTGAAAATTGGTGTGTGGTGATAAAGTGGTTTCCGGCCCACATGGGCAGTGATGTGTCGGATCGCGGCAATGCAGACCACAACAAGACGGCGAATGCGGCGGCGCGAGGACTAACCAACCGTGCCGCTGCTACTGCGGTCGACCCGTCGTGGTGCTGGAAAACCAAGGACAAAATGACTTCCTACAACGAAATTGTGAAGTGGTACAGACTAGAGCGAAGGACTATGCCGCCACCTCATCTGGGCTTGACCCGTAAGGAGGCGGTTTTATATCGACAACTTCAAACGGAGTCGTTATTCACCCCGGTGCTGATGAGGCACGTGTGTCCAAGCGTTTATGAAAGTGAACTGTGTTGTGTGGGCCGAAAGGAAAGAGCCACTGCAGCTCACATCCTTTGGGACTGTGCTAAGAATCCGCACGAAGCTGCAACGATAACAACGATCCCGCCGCGGCTCGAGGCCGCAACGAGGTGCTATGATCAAGATGTCCAAGCCCAGGCCGTCCCGCAGATCTCGGCGGCCCTCGAAAGGCAATGACCGAGCGAAACTGGAGGGAGGCTGCCACCCCAAAAGAGGGGCAGGCGCGGTCGACCAAAGGGAGCAGTGCGGCCGCGGCCGAAGTAGTAGAGGCGCCACACACCGCGAAGATGTCATGGTTGCGTCACGGTGACGCCTCCCTAACAGGGGAAGGCTAACCGTTCTGCAGGCATTCATAACAAAGTTTCTTCACTCACTAACCTGTAAGCCACAATAATCTCAAAGCAATATTAGAGCACAATGGGACAACAAGACAAACCAAGATCTGATGGCACATGAACTTGTTTGCCAATTACTTTATTGTTATCACGAGACAGCAGTGCAAGAATGGGCAGTCATAAAACCCTATCACCCCCAAGTTTGACACATTTGCTACTATGTTCATATGACATATGTCCTTTATTCATGCAACAGCTAACCGTACTGCCATGATTATATGATCAAACAGACCTAATCAACACCAGAAAAAGTGCTTTTTTTTTTTGCCACAGCTGCTATATGTGCACAGAGACTGTCCTAGCCATTTTTCTTTAAACCAACAATGCACCAAACATGGCCCATTCCTAGGCATTTTTATTTACACCAATAATGCACAGAACTTGGCCCACTGTGCTGTGAGCCTTCGGTCATATTGGTGTCAGATGCACATGTATACAGTGCTTCCACAGTGCTTGGCACTTTTGTCATGACAAAATTTAAGTGATGTAGTAAAAGTGTGCAAAGTTCGGATGCAGTGACAATCGGTTCAGCTTTCAATCTTGGCCAAGAGCTTGAAAATTAAGAAGTGAGTGAACAACAGAGAATGACTGCTATTTGACCAAAGAGACCATTTTCAACAGTCATTTCACAACTAAAATTATTGCATGACCCCAACTCAACAGTGTGAATGCACCCTAAGATGCAGGAGCTTTGAAATGTTGCATTGAATGAGCACAGAGCAGCATCCAGCACCATTCTAATGCACAGTGCAAAATTTAAGTTTGTCTCAGGGAAGAAATGGCTTGTTGTATGAATTGATGGGGTATTTAGCTTTATTATAATGAGGTTTCAAATAAATGTACTGCTGAAGGTATTTCAAGGGATATTGTGATGTATTTGACCTATTGATTATATCAATTACATGACATGTTATAATGAGGTTCAATATTACTGCATATTTCTTAACCCCTTTAGTCACGACATACACATTTGTAGAGGCAACTTATTTTTACAATTACTGTGCAGTGCTTGCAAGGAATGTACAACAAACATTAAGCTTTGAGTAAATTGAACATTCTACTTTCCTAAAGTACAGCCATTTCACTTCTGAGTGAAATGTATCACTTCAGATGACTGCTTTTATGAGGGCACTACTGTGTTTGACGGGGCGTTTGAAGTGGGGTGTTTCGGTAGTAATTGTGAAAGATTTTTTTTTCCCTTGCTGTAATGTTTGCACCTAATAATTAACTTGTGCATCTAATTCGAGCGGGCGATTCAATATTTTTAATGAAGAAACATAGCATGACTGACGGTAAAATAATAGGTCTCTATAACATGCACAGAGTCATTCTCCTCCCACCTTGACTTGCTTTCTGTGGAGCCTCCAGCACCTTGGCCAAAAATTATGTAAATTTCACACATTTATCAATAATCGATCGTAATTTGTGACTGAAGGGGTTAAAGTGGCCCTGAAACACTTTTCTAACTAATCATAGAATGACATCACTATTAAATTATCTCACTTCATGAATCTTCTGCTGCAAAGATTTTTTGAATTCTTCAAGCACAAGCAAAGTTGGACATACTAGTTAGTGGACCGATCAGTGGCTTTATTTAGCCTTTCATTTCTACTAGCATGCTGGAAGCTACACAGGGGAGACGGAAAGGGGCTGCAAGGGAGCAATGCACTGCTGGCCCCACCCAAAGGTTAAACACGAGACGACTCGTGGCGGCACCCTGTGGCAGCCGCGGTATCTAATCTATGCTTTTTATCTCACAGCAATGCACAACTGCTGTGTTTAGACTAGCAGTGCAAAAATGAAATAGCTTTTCTGTCATTTTGAGATCACATACTTTTCATTTAACTCAAATTAGCAATAATTGTATTATTGAGAATGTTCTTGTGATCACGAAATCAGCCAATAGCTCATGATCATATTGCGCTTAGTGTTACACTGACGAACTTAAGGGACAAGACGCGGACGTACGTAGTGCAACGTACATCCGAGTCTTGTCCCTTATGTTTGTCAGTTTAACACTAAGCGCAATATAATCATAATCATGAACATCCACCAACTAGCCCCGTTCATTGCTTTACAGTCAATAGCTGTTGTAGGTACAGCTGCATACAACGACACTGCATGACAACAGGAAGCAAAAGCAAGCAATTTTTCATTGCTTCTGACACGAGGTTGTAAATTCCCTCCTGCATGCAGTGCAATAATATTTGGCTCACATGTTCACAGGAAGTTCATCAACAGATTGGCAACACTTTCTTACTATGTTCAAGAAGTGTTTCAGGGCAACTTTAAGGGCCCATTTTTCTCTGGAAAAAACTACATTACCATAACGGTTCAATTTCTGAAGATGTTAAATTTTTCGAAAACGTGCTTAAAATGCAAAAATATGACTTTAAATTTCATGTGGCATAGAATAACCATTTGTTTACAAGAATGAACCCCACACTTTACTCCCCAGAGCTTTGTAAAAAACATTGTTAGGAATGACAGTACTAAAAGTAGCAATCCTTTACAGCTGCTGTGCAAACTACTGATGACTAGCATAGCTATGGAAGTACTCAACACATGGAACTTTTTGCTCACTGCCATCTAGAGAGTCATCACTGTTGTTTTCATATAGAGTGAAGCACAATCAAGATCTTTGTCATTTAGGGTATCGCCATCAGAGAGATAATAACGTACCCCTTACTTCCACACCACATAAAAGAGATGCAATGTCTGTTTTAACCATGGAAAAATCTTACTGAAAGAAAGGAATGTTAAAATGTCTGCTGCCATCTATGCTGTGAAAGAAAAAATAAAAATACCATTTGACATCCTCTGTATAACACAAGCGACACAGAAAGTGGCAAAATACTCACGACAAAGTGAGCTCGTCATAAGTCAAAAAGTGTGGATCGCTCATGAAGAGCTGAGGTCATCAAAATCCCTTAAGGGTCCAAAGAAGCTTTGCAACACTTTTTGACACGAGAAATAAATCTGTTCACTTGCTAGATAATAATGTCATTAACAGTTAAGCTGAATATTTCTGTACTCGCAGTAGTGAGCGTAGTCGTTCAAAAGTCCACCGGCTATTTTCCGCTGTTGTTTCCATCAGTGAAAAGTGAGAATCATATCAAAAGATACCAGCCTAGAATTTGCACAGTCGTAGTACTCTGACACATCTCAAACAGCAGGGGTCCCTCATTGTTTCAGAGAGCTAGCTGATAGATTGGTGGGATTCAACATCTCAAAGCAATGTAGAAATTAAGAGAAACCGTAATGGAGGGCTTCTGATTAATTTTGTCCAGCTGGTGTTCTTTAAAGGGCCCCTCGCCACGTCTGGCCATTTTTAGCTGACAAGTGCCGTGCATACAATGTGCACTAACAATCGTGCCTGCTAAGTATTACATCACTACGCAGCACAGAAAGAGCTGAAATTTCAAACCAAACGCCGTTTGCCTTTCTCGCAGGCACCGTGCTCCAAGCTGGAGGGATGACGTATACATGGTAGTGCGCCTACGTACATATGTCTTTGCTGTGACATCACTCTTAGTGACTCGTGACTTCGATAATTATTCAAAGCAACATCTGTTGTTTGTGTAATCTGTTGCATCGATAGACGAATTAGGTTTAGAGAAATAATAAAACATACAAACTGAATGTCTGCGTGCATTTGTTTTACTTTGCACCGCAGCAAGAGAGATGTACTTCCGTTTTGTCTGCTTGTTCCCACATCATGCAGTCGCACCCGCTGACACCAAAACTATGCCATTTTCTACCGTGTTCCAGCGCGCAATCATGCTCTGTGATCCGCTTGTGTCTGCCTCAGTGTTCGTGTAGCACTGACTTGTACCGCTAGTCAGATGCTCTCGTGCACAGCGCGCACAATCGTGCGCTGCACGAGACAAACACAACAGCTCGTGTGCGATGCCGTCAGCAGAAGTGTGCCGTGCAACAAAAAAGCTAGGGAAAAAAAATGAAGGCAGGGCCTGTGATGTATGCGTCGCGCGATCCTCAAGGTCCGGTATGAGAGAACACAGGCAAAAAATTCACTTGCAGAGGCTAGACAGGGCAAGTGGAGAGAGTGTCTCCCTTGGCAGTGGCACACACCTCCTGAAATCATAGATTGGTAACACTGAAATATTTCTCTCGGCTATTAATGAACCAATTAGAAAAATTATTGCGGCTGAATGGTCTTTAGAATGCACGTAACAACTTCCACCATATAACCAAAATTTGCTATGGGGCCTGGTGAGGGGCCCTTTCATATGCAGCAAAATCCTGGAGGTGGAATGCAAAAACGCTATCAAAATGCTCTCACTGCGTCAAGGAGTTTAATTCATGCTAAGCAGTCAGAACACCATAGCTACTGAGCCACTATGACAAACAGAGCCAGTTCAATGTTCTAATAAAAATCTATTAAGCACTCCAGTATGGTGCAAAAGTGTCACTGTTCGCTTAGGAAGAAAATGCCCCAGTTTCTGCTGCATCTCTTGGGAGTAATGTCATACTTGTTCGTATTGTGAACTGCCATGAAAGAAATTCGCAGCATTCATTAAAGTGCTCCTGGAAGGTTGCTTTGTCCTGGATCTCAAGTGGGAGCATGTCCACTTCTTCCTTTATGTCTATTCCTGCATCTTTTACACGCTGGCCAATAATCCATGCGGAATTATTCCCCTTTCTCAGGAAAAGCACTGCCTTCATGGCCAAGATGCCATGTAAATACAACTCTTGGCTATTTCTGAAAAATTTTTCCAGAAAAAATTATTTTTAAGAAAATATCTGTAAGGAGTATCTATGTATGATTGCACTATCCTTTTGATGGCACCATCGTCATGTGCACTTTTCGACCCCATCGAATTCTGCCTGCTGCACGCTTCCCATGTTTAAGATCAAACACTGCAACTCTCAATTTAAAGCCAGTCGTACAGCTATTAAGGTGCTCGCCCATCATGCTAAAATCCTAATGTTTGGCAGGAAAAAAAAAAAGGAAACAGCGCACAATTGCCAATGAACTTGCAAAAATGGAGCCGGTAGTGCTGATGCCAATAGCTTATATAGATAGTGTGAGTTCGTGGAAGAGCTGAGAACCTGAAGCTGGCATTGACGTGTGCCATCTGTAGGCAGTGGCTGTAAGCTTCTACATGCATGTGCGTTTCAAAGGCCATTCACATGTGGGTTGTGAAAAGGGGGAGTGCTACCCTTATGGCTGAGATGCCATGTAAATAAAAAAACACCGTATATATGCGTGTAAGGGCTGCACCTGTGCAGCCCTTACACCTGTGGTGCCACCCTGTTTTCCAGAAAAAGTTATTTTTACGAAAATATCTATGTAAGGGCAGCACTCCCCCTTTCCACAACCCACATGTGAATGGCCTTCGAAACGCACACTTGAGCATTCATCGCCCCATCTCACACAGCACTATCTCCCAGCATATCGAGCGCCCTTACTACCCGCCTTGGCAACCATCTCGTCATATATGCTATTACTGTAGTTATCGCGTCCACATATCACGTTTTTGCCGCAAGCGCCAACAAGATGAGCGTCACGGGTATGATCTGAGTGAACACAATGCGTATTCTGGTGGGGCCACTTCTCAAAACTGGCGTTACGCGTCCCCTCCGTGCCGTTCCACATCTCTACCCGCAACAACCGAGACACCGAATGGTTACTGCCAGCACCAGACGCTGCTCACCTTCGTCCTTCCGCCGCTCCTCGTCACTGCTACGGCCTGCTGCGTTCACCTCTGACCGTCGCTCGGAAAACTAAGTAATGCAGTTTTCGGAGGAAAAACTGCATTTACCGATAAGACTACAATTCCTCCAGCACGCCCTTGTAATAAGAGGTCTGTGTTCATTGAGGATGTGCAAGTTGAAGCTTTGGTGGACACTGGTGCCACTTTATCTGTTATGCATGCTGATTAGTATAAGTGTCTCAGGTAAGTTACAACGCCTTACGATGGACCACTGCTGGTTGCAGCTCAAGGGGACTCTATTCCCCTTCTGCATTTTGTACTGTGCGTGTAATGATCAATGGCATTATCCACCACATACAGTTTGCTGTGCTGTCGCCATGCTCCCACAAGCTCATTTTAAGATGGGATTTCCTTGCCTCTGCTTCTGCTGCTATATGTTGTGGGCAACGTGTCTTACATATGACCGACACCGCTTATTCGCTTGGCGATGAAAAGTACAAGCCAGTTCGTCTGCTCGCTGCAGAAGATACCGTGCTACCTCCAGGCTGTCAGCAAATTCTGACCATCATGTCCGACATCATCGACCATGGAGATGCACCTTCTGCACATTGTTTCACAAAGGGGATAGCAATTGTATCAGGAATAGTTAGATTTGACTATGGGTCTGCACTTCTCACCGCAAGGATCACAACACCTGAGAAAATTCTCCTTCCTAAAGGCGCCACTTTGGCTTGCGTTGTTGATTCCGAGCCTCTCTGTGTCATTCCCCTGAAGGCGGCTCCCCCTGAAATCACTTATGCTGTACATTCTCCCTCTACCTCTGCTCTTGCAGCCGTAATCAGCCCGACTTGATCCCTTCGCAGGCACAAAAGTTACTTCATTTGTTGATGAGGCATGAAACTTCATTCGACACCCATTCTTCGACACTGGGTCAGACTTCCGTCACAACACATCGCATTCAGACAGACGGTAGGATCCATCGTACATTGCAGGCCGTATCGGGTGTCTCTAGCTGAGTGCAAGGTTATTGAGAAAAACATCACCAACATGCTGCAACCTCTGCTAGCCCTTGGTCGTCTCCCATCATTTTGGTCTGAAAGAAAGATGGCTCCGTGCAATTTTGTGTCAATTACCGAGCGCTCAACAAGATTACGCGCAAGGATGTACATTCTATGCCTCGCATTTACAATGCCCTCAATTGTCTGCAAGATGCCAAGTACTTCTCCAGCGTGGATCTGCGTTCAGTTTACTGGCAAATTCCAATGCACGAAGATGACAAAGAAAAGACAGCATTTGCACCCCCCGATGGCCTTTACGAGTTCAACGTCATGCCCTTCAGCATCTGCAATGCTCCCGCAATTTTTGAGTGCATGATTGACACTGTTCTGCGCGGCCTGAAGTGGAAAACATGCTTGTGCTATCTGGACGATATCGTTATTTTCTCATCGACATTTGCCCAGCACCTGCAACGTCTGGACGAGGTTCTCACATGCCTCGCTAACGCTGGTCTTCAGCTCAACACCAAAAAGTGCCGTTTTGCAAGCAAGACGATCAAGGTGTTAGGTCACATTGTGAGCAAGGATGGTATTCGACCTGATCCTGATAAAATTTCGGCGGTGCTTTGCTTTCCTCGACCAGAAAAGACCAAAGAACGACGCAGTTTCCTTGGCATCGAAGCTTCATATTTTCGCCGATTTATACGCGACTTCGCCTCTATAGCTGTTCCTTTACACAACCTACTCGTTCTGGTGCTCCCTTCATGTGATCACCAGAATGTGAATCTGCCTTTGACCAGCTGAAGGGCACCCTCACATCTGAACCTGTCCTGTGTCATTTTGATGAGACTGCACTCACAATCTTGCACACGGACGCTAGTGGCCATGGAATTGGTGCTGTTCTGGTGCTGTGAGACACCTCTTTGCGTGAGAGAGTCGTTGCAAATGCAAACCACGCACTCACACCTAACGAGAAGAATTATACCATCACCGAGCAGGAATGCCTAGCTGTCGTTTAGTCTGTCCAGAAGTTTCACCCTTATCTCCATGGCCGTCAATTCACTATCAATCATTACGGACCATCACGCCTTATGTTGGCTCTCCACACTCAAGAACTTGTCAGGACGTCTTGGTCGCTGGATTCTTCGTCTGCATGAATATGACTTTGAGATCATCTACAAGTCTGATAAAAAGCAATAAGACACAGATGCTCTTTCTCGCTGCCCGCTTCCTACAGCCACACTCATCAATGACTCCGCAACCACCTCCCCAGGGACACAATCCCCGACGTCTCTTCTATGGCGATTTTGTCCTTCGTCACTCTTGACCATCTCACTTCCGATGACCATGAATCATTTTCATCTCAACAACTCGCCGATTCGTACTGTTGACATATTATAGACCATGTTCGTGGAGCTTCGCACCTGCCTAACGCCAGGCTCCGTCGACAGCTGACACAATTCAGGCTACAAAACTCCGTGCTGTACCACCATATCCATCATCCTGACTGACAACGCCGGGTGCCCGTACTGCCTCGCTTCGCTGCTTTCGTGCTCATGTCCTTCAGGCATATCATGACGATTTGACTGCTGGCCACCTTGGCATCCAGAAAACTTACGACCGCATAATAAGTCGCTTCTACTGGCCTGGCCTGTCTACCAGTGTGGCGAGATACGTCTCTTCCTGCACCATTTGTCACCGTCGAAAGCAGCCAACTTCAGCTCCTGCCGGGCAGCTACTACCGGTCTCGCGTCCTGCAGAACCGTTCCGAGGTTGTTGGCATTGATCTCTATAGGCCACTTCCCATGACTCTAGCCGGTAGTCGATGGATAGTTACAGTCGTTGACCACCTCACGCACTATGCCGAAACAGGTTGTGTCAGTTCTGTATCCACTTCCGAAGTTGCTACCTTCATTCTTCAAGCCATAATCTTGCATCACAGCACCCCTTGTGTCCTTCTGAGCGACTGCAGAAAGACATTTCTATCTAAACTAGAAGGCGAAGTGCTCAGAGCCTCTGGCACAACTCGCAAGGCTACTTCAGGCTACCATCCTCAGACCAACGGTCTGACTAAGTGGTTCCATCGTACACTCTCTGATATGATAGTCGCCTATATTGAACCAGATCACAGAAATTGGGACGCAATTTCACCAATCGTCACCTTCACGTATAACACCGCCGTTCAACGCACAACCGGTTACTCACCATTCTACCTTGTTTATGGCCGTTCGACCAGTTCCTTTCTTAACATTTCCTTCTTTTCTGCCCCTGTCAGTCCATCTCCATCTTCCTGCGAAGAAAATGTTTCCCGCCTTGACCATTGTCGGCAGCGTGCCCACTTCAACACCGAAGACTGACAATAGGACCGCAAGGATCATTATGACGCATCTCATTGGGCAGTTTTCTACCAGCCCGGCGATGAAGTGCTGCTATGGACATCAGTTCACACTCCTGGGTTGTGTGAGAAGTTTCAGCACCGCTTTATTGGCCCATACACGGTCTTATAAATGACTTCTCCCGTTAATTATCCTGTGACCCCTGTTGTTCCCTCAACTGACCGCCGTTGCCGCTCTACCGAAGTGGTCCAAGTTTCTCATATGAAGCCCTTCAGGCGGCGTTCCCCGTACCTTTAGACTGCGGCCAGGATGGCCGCTCTCGCACGGGGGAAATTAGTGTGGGCATTTAGTGTGGGCATTTAGTGTGCACTTCATAATCTGTATATTATCATCATCATGTGTGTGCCCTTCTTCTTCATTGTGCGGGTAGTCGCATCCTCATAGTGGACTGTGCCGAGGGTTCTTCGCTGCGTCTCTTATGGTCAATAAAGGTCGGCCCTTACTGTGACGTCACAAGAGCAGTAAAACATTGCTCATCGAGCGCACCCCGTGTAATGCTACAGCACAAGTGTGCCCGCAGTCTTTTGGCCACTTTTCGGCATCCAAGAGACTGCGGTTTCTGCCATAGCAAAGCGTCAGGAAAACTATCACAGGGGATACCAGCAATGCGATTGCTACCAAGAAGAATGGTTCAGGCACGCTGCACCATGAAATTTGACAGCTTCCGTTCGCTCCGCAGTAAACAGCTGGGAGCACTCGGCACTCGCTTGGTACCCGTTACTAAGCGGTCATCGGTTGTGGGTTTGGTATTTTTGTGGCCTGTTCTGTGCTTACATGAGACTAATTTGTCAACGGTATTAATCTGACACTACATGCGCAAAAGAATCGCCATCGCTCACCACTTTGCTCTAAGCGAGTCAAGCTCTTCGTGCACTTCGAGTAATGTGGCTTAAAATGCATGCGTTTGGGTCGGGATCGGAAGAAATTTCGAATAAAGCGATATTTTGAGTAAAGTGATTTTGTTATAACGAAGGATTACTGTATGTATTATGGCCCCCCTTCAATCCAGGAGACTTGGCAAATATGAATGTATACTGCTCAACTATTTCAACCCAGACATTCCACCAATCGCCAAACCACTTTTTCTCAGTGTTTATAGACTTTTCAAAAAGCACTGAAAATTTTACAATTTTGCATATATGCATTCTCTTGAACAGTCCTTGAAGCCCACTTTTATAACTAACAAAATGTCCCTCATAGGAGTTCATGGTTTTAGTAGCCTCTACTAAATACTATTTTGTAACATACCATGGGGAAATTAAGATTTGAATAAACTACCCTTAGGTTGGTTTGTGTCTCCTCAAGTGTTGCATGGAAGCAGGGGATCTAGTGGAGCCAAACCAATGGTACAAAGCGCCAAAGTGTGTTTGTCAGACACTGAGCAACGAGAATGCCATCCTCTCGCTGACTGCAATTTGCTGAGAGATGTGGCTGAGAGGAAGGTGCGTGTGTGAAATTGCAAGTTTGTGAGGCAATTAGTAAAAAGAACAAGCCACAAAGATAGCTGCACAATGCTTAAACAAAGAGGAACATTGTGAAGCAGATGGAAGAAAGCAAGTACCAGTGTACTAGGGACCCCACTTTTTCACTTGGTTCATTCCTTTCACAATGCTTTGGAAACATTAGTGTATTTTAGTTTAGAAGTCATGCCTTTGGAGCATGTTTCCGCGCTGGACTGCAAATACCAGGCTCACCTCAGTGGCACTGCTGTCTAGAGAGAGAGGAGCCGCGTTTTTTGGTTGCCATTTCTTAGATGTGCTTGACTTCGATATCCTGTTGTTCTGACTTGAATCTGCAAAGTCAACACAGACAATACATTTTAGTAGCAATGCACTAGGCTACATGGTTCCCGTTGTCATTAAAGCAGGTTATCTCAATGTTATTGTACTACTATTACCCTGTTCCACAACTGTGTATACACAGTAAATATTATGCATGTACAGTCAGTGACAGGCGGGATCGGTAATGGACACAGTAAAATGGTAACATACTAAAATACTCTGTGTGCTTCTCACAAAATAGTTCAGCAATAAGCAGTGCATAAAATATACAACTCTTTATAAAATTACACACTGCACTGCAGTCAAACTCTAATTATACAAATTTCAAGACACCACACAAAACATCCAAGAGTCACAATATGAAAACTACAGGGGGGACGTGGCAATGAAAACTTTTTTGTCAATTATAGGAATAAATTGATGAAATCTGGCATTCAGGTGTGATTTGTTATGCTGATATCATAACTGAAATCAGTTTTGTGCTATATATTATAGTTTCCGAGTTACAACACTTGACAGCCTCTAATGGCCATTCACAAATGAATTAATTACAGATAAGTTTACCAAGATTTTCATATCAGCATGTTCACAAAGGCCCATTCTGTGCAATAAAGCTATCGGTTAAGTTCTTAAATGCCGAAATAAGCATACATTTCTTTTTTGAACTTTCCTATGCATATTGTCTTATAACGACTTTTGCAAAAAGCCATTGTAAATTTTTTTTATGAAGTGCAGATAAAAATGGGACAGCTTTATTGCACTCATCGATGTTTCAGTATCAAAGTGAAAAAGACTTAATGATTTTGTGTTCATTCGTTGTGAAATGGCACTGGGATCACTGAAAGCAACTGCACAAAAAATGAAAGCTGAGAAAAATGAGCTCAACGTTTCATTCGTTGTAAACATTTAAGTGTTTACTTTGAGCACCTAAAACCCGCCTGGGATGTAGTCCTTTGTCCGTGAGGACACATTTTCTTCACATTTTGATGTAGTTTTTCGCTTCTTTGCAGCAGTTTTGTGCATCTTAGTTGCCTTTTTCATGCGCCGTGCATCGATGCATCGTGCAGAAGTAGATGACAGTGCAGTCAAAACATCTGCTCTCGTCTCCTCTCGTTGCGCAACCTCTTCTTTAGTGAGAGTTAGGGCTGAAATCAGCAGCTCAATATTTGACACGAAAGCTTCTCCTCTCGCCGAATCCCACAGTCACGTTGTCCCCATAGCCCACGGTCGCGTCGTCAGCACTGCACGTGGATGCGCTTTCTCAGTCACCCACGTCACTGATCGTGCCTCGTCAACAAGGTTGGTGGAATCGACTTGTACGAGTAGTTTTCTCCCTCTGTTCCATGCCTTTCATGGTCTTCCGCACGTGTGGGCCGTTCGGAAGTGGCTTCCTTTGGGGCTCATCACAGAACATGTGCGTTAAGCTGCCACAATCATCAATCACACTGATCAGAACACGCAGCTCGCTGCTGTGCAAATGCACACGAGAGAGGTTTGTCAGCAATTCAAATCTACAACAGCCAATAGGAGCGTGCCCTGTGCACCATGTGACTACTGTGCCCAATTTCAATGCCGCTTTTGCCTTCTTTTCACTCGCATTTGCTGGTTTATTTTTCGATTGAGAAACACGTCGTTGCGACTATCTTGAGCTCCAATCTCTCCTCTTTAAAATGATATCAAGATAGTTGAGCTGCGTCAACAGATAGTCAAGCGATCCGTGGTGCAACAGCGCTTTCCAAAGCCCTATTTTTTTCGCAATTTTCGAAGACAGCACACTAGTAAAGTGCTTACTTTTCGATTTCTACAACATATTTTGTTATACTATTTCACAACGAGGTAAAAAAAGGTCTGTGGATTGTAAAAAAAATAATAGGAAAAGTGAAAATTTTGACAATTTGACCACTTCATTTGCCACGCCCCCACTACAGTGTAGCTGCAGCATTCTGTACGGTGCGACAATCATATGCAGAACTCGGGTATATCCAGGCTTGACTATAATCCTGAGTTAAAGGCATCGCCAAGTATTTGGACATATATTGTGCAACTTTTATAAATAAAAAATTTGCTGATGCAAGCACTAACTTATACCACTACCAGCCTCTGATGACTTTTGGTGATAACAAAATAACATCCAGAACCTAAAAAGTGCAAATTCAGCAGATCTGTACATTATATGCACACACCCACAACGCTGTCCGAAATGTCAGCCAGCAGTGGACACCACAGTGCACATCACGCATTGTACCCAGCACATGGTAAACCAGAACCTCCTAAAAGACAATGTATCTTGAGGTGCAGTACCAGCAGGCTATGTCTAGCTACAGGGCACACAAAGGTTTTCTTGCTTGTATCCTTCCCTCCACATGACTAATGATAAGCATGCAGTACCCTTTCTGCTCACACACGTACCCACTCAACAAAGCTGGCATCTAATCAACCTTTTATTACTCATTGCAAGGACATGTCATGTCCTTTCACTAGACACTTCTCAGCACCACCGACCACCTTGTCGTTTGTTTTCTATGGACTGTAGCTTCAGTGTGTGAGAAGTATTGTGCAGCCTTATTGTTAACCATTGAAATCTGTTAGATTTCAATGGTGAACACTGAAGTCTGTTGGCTAACCAAATTGTTAACACGTTTAAAATGTTGTAGCTGCTGCAAACAATTTCTTCATGCATGCTACAGGAAGCAAGTACAAGTATGAGATTTCAGCAGGTGCTTAATTAAAGCTTTATATAAGCAGTCTTTTCTTTGACAATAACAGCATGTGCATAACTTTAATAGCCAAACCATGTCCGCTATCCATCTGCTACTTGTTGCAAACAAAGGATGAGGTGCTCGACGTGTAATATCAATCATCATCCTCACCACTTAATCCCAATGTGTCCAGCTCCTCTGATACAGAAGCTGAAGAAGCACTTCTGTCTGACCCACATGCACCAACATTATCATCGTCTTGCTGAGACTTGGCTTGGGTCTCCTGAACTTCCTTGCTATTGTCTTCGGTTGGTGGCGAACCACTCTCCTCAGCTGAACTCTGTGGAGATGTTTTGTTGATGGATTCAAAGCCAGCATCTGTGGGTTGTGATGCTGTGGACGAGGATGATGATGCCCGCGTCCTCCGGTGAGCACTTTTGTCACTTGCAATCGACACCTGCCAGTCAGGTCTCTGGCTGGCCAAGGCAGCTGCCAATGCAGATGCAGCTAGAACAGTATTGGCTGTAAGCTGCTGCACCATGTTTTCTCCATGAAGCTCCAGCAAAGATGGGGCACGGGCCTGTTTGTAAGAAAACAAGGCATGCACCAATGTAGTACTAGAATCATGTTTTATTTTTCAGCAGCTTTAACTTGACATGCGTACTGCTTTCTTATACCATATTTTACTATGCAACCATACGGGAGTTGATACCCTCAACTTCTCAGCCTTTATCCTTAGCCTTCCAATTATGAACGGTTCAACAGAGTAAATCATTTTTAAAATTAATTGTGGGGTTTTACATGCCAGAGTCACAATCCGACTATGAGGCACGGTGTGGTGGGGGGACTCAATTTTGACCACCTGGACTTCATTAGCATCTAAGTACACTGGAGTTTTTGTGTTCTGCTCCCATCGAAATGCGGCCATCACAGCTGCAATCGAGCCCACGACCTCGAGCTCAGGAGCACAACACACCACCACAGACCCTAAGCTACTGCAGCAGGTGTTTAGTAGGGAGCCAGGACATTTACTTTGTTTAGAGATTTAACTTAGTTGGCACACTACTTTTTCTATCAAAGAGTATTTGCTGCTGCATAGTAAAAATTTACAAATACACACAAGGTTATCTTGCATGCCTTCCACTAGTGTCACGGTGGAATGAAGATAGGAGATGAGGACACGTATTACAAAAACAACTTGATTTAGTTGTCGAGCATAGATACGCCTTGTTTGTCTTCTAATCTCTGCTAGGCTGACACACGAGACGAAGCCCGCTAAGGCTCACATCGTTGTCTTTGTCGCTGACATAGAAGACATGCGGCAATATGATCTAGTGTAAGCGTAGGTCGGAAACTCACTCATGAGCCGACTCCCTCAGACTCACTCAGACTCAGACTGAGTGGGGCTCAGTTTGGGTGAGCCCCACTGAGCAAAATTTCAGTGAGTGAGTCTTCTTGAACCCGGCTGGGGCAAATTTTACTGAAAAAAAAATATATGGGGTCTTACGTGCCAAAACCACTTTCTGATTATGAGGCACGCCATAGTGGAGGACTCCGGAAATTTCGACCACCTGGGGTTCTTTAACGTGCATCTAAATCTAAGTACACGGGTGTTTTCCCATTTCGCCCCCATCAAAGTGCGGCTGCCGTGGCTGGGATTTGATCCAGCGACCTCGTGCTCAGCAACCCAACACGATAGCCACTGAGCAACCACGGCGGGTCAAATTTAATTGAGTCTAAGTTCGAGTGAGCTCTGAGCAAAAATATATTTTGTGAGCGAGTCTGAGTGAGTTGCAGCGTGCATTGCACGAGTGCATAAAAAAGAGAAGGAAAGGAAATATCGAGAATGGAAATACGCGACCGTCATTCGCATTGTTGTTCGGCTCCATGTCGCACTTGTGACCCATTACATTTTCCCATCAACCACATTACTTTTTCTTCGTGGCTTATCTGCATGATGACTTTTGGGGAGTAGGCCCTGTTGGCCTCCTCCATTGACTGGCCTTTTGAAGATATTGTTTGGTGCGCGGTAACTGAAGCCCCAACAACAATGAAGGAAAAATGCATGCGGCATGCTGCCGGCAGTGCGCCACTGTGGCAGTCACATGACAGCATGAAAATCCCGCCTCCTCTCTTTTATTCTGCACATAGCTGCGATATGTCACTCACTGTTTCCTTTATCTGCTTTTGTTCTCTGGCATTCATTCTTAATGAAAATCATGCCGGATGATGATGATGATGGTGACATTGCCACTGATCACAATCATGTTGGTGTGCTCCTTTCTGTTGCACTGTTGCCATATTCAAAGGACAAGGAGAATGAGGTACTGGATGTTGCCTCTGCATCCTTGTATTCAGGGTCCATCTTGCCGTACAGAATCGAATATGGCACGCTGTTTCCAAAAACCTTCCAATCGGGACATCTTGATTTAGGCTCATCAATGTAAAAACAGTTGCAAACCATGCAAATCAAAAGCAGCACAAGCAATAGCTGACGCGCGCATATGATAGTGCGAAAAGAGTCGTCCGGCTGACACCATACACGAGTGCAAATTGAGCGGTCGGGCAGGATACCAGTTTTTTGTGCAGATGACACCGAAGGGGCCATTCTCATTGGTCTCCTCCATTCGCAGCACGTGGCAAGGTGCAATAAATCAGTCCACGACCGATTTCTCCAGCGACACAAAAAAGGTACAATGCGACTCAATGGCAATTTCTGTGGCATGCCGTGCGCTTTATTCCTCTAGTGTGGATGGGGCTTTAGTGGCACCCTTATGAAGATCGATCTGCGCCATGCCCACTCTGGTCTACTATTTCCTGTGCACCCCGCACTCAGCAGCTAGAAATTACCGCTTGTGCATTACGCAATTAGGGCTTATTTCCTATGAGCCTTTCCATTACATTTTTTATGACTAGGCTTCAAGATGGTCGCATGACGCTCCTTCCCAGTCTTTCTCCTTCCTCCATGTTTGGTGCTTTCAGCGCGATTTACAGCAAATATATTGGGTGTTTTAATTTAGCATTAATAGAACTTTAAAATCAGCCTGTGACATTTAGCATAAATCTACTTATTGAGCTAGAATACTCGAAGAGGTATATGGTAGAATGTCGTCCATACGTTCTGGAAAAAACTGTGAGAAAAACGTACTAACCGGGAAACAGTAGGATCCGAAGCAACTAAAAAAATTTGGCAGACTCAACTATTTTTGACATCTACGTAATGCTAAGCATCGCGAGGATTGTTGTGGCACGAGACGCCAGTGTGCAATGACCTAGTGGTGTTCCGGTGGCTTGAGACGCGTTTTGCTGCTTTGTTGAAACCGAAACAAAATATAGCTGGTGGGCGACGTCAGATGCCTCCAAAGCAATACGTGATGCCCACACTGCACCGCCTGCAGAAGGGAACGGTAGTGCATTTAGATTATCGACCACTAATAGCGTGCAGTATGCTACCAATGGCACTACGCACCATGCGCTGTACAGTAATACAGATAGGTGAAGCTGCTTATCACAATAGGTTTGGTTAGGATAGCTGTGAATGCGGCGTGCGACGTCCCGGGTGGATATTTGCTGGCAACAGAATAACAAACTGCACGCGCTGTCATTTTCACGTGAGACAGGCGGCTATATACTGCTTTTGGACGCACACACCTCATGCCTTTTCTTGTTCACATGGGATCTTGCAGCCAGAAAATGTATACAATCGCAGTCTGCAGCAAGGAATAGCAGCATGTTTCGGTTATCGTCTATTAAACAAGAAGGAACAGCGGCGCGTTTCTGTTATTGCCTATTAAAAGCGTGCCCTATGTTTTCGACGGCACCACGCACTGTGAAACAGATAGGCGAATATGCTTATCGCAATAGGATTGGTGGCCATGGCTGTTAATGCCACATGCGACGACCCCGGAGAAGATTTGCTGGTACTGAAGTGAGAAACAGTCTGCGCTGGTGTTTTCACGTGAGACGGGTGGGCGAGTACTGCGGTGCAGCTGCCGCAGCTAGGTATATACTATTCTCGATCGTCCACGCCTCACGCATCTTCTTGTTTACATGGGATCTAGCAGCCGGAAAACATACCATACGATCGCAGCTTGGTGGTGCACTGAACGTTGGTACCGAAAAATATTGTTTTCCGGGAATGTATGAACCAGTAAAAAAATGAACGTAGCTCTACTGGGTCATGTTTTTGTGTTCTTGATTGCGAACATTAGCACCGAGAAAACGTATGTAACGGGAACTTATCACCGAGGTTTTACTCTACATTACTTACAACAAAAATCAATGCACATAATTGGCTAATTAGGAAATATTCAACAATTCACTTTTCAACTAATCACTTTAGTGCACATATTGCAATACACGAATTGAAGTCAGTGATTTCACAAGGCACATACTTTTGAAACAAATTTTGCAACTAGCGACTCTTTTGAGATAAGCGTAGTCAAACTTGCGATAAAAATGCAGTGTCGTTCCACTTACTTTTTTAACAAATCACCACCTTTTTATGCTATGAAGTTAAAATATTACTGGAACACTAACGCATTTTACTGCAAAATTTCGGAATGCAGTTCTCGAAACTGGTGTCATTCTCATAATTCATTCCAAGTGGATATGACTTTAAAGATTAAGAGACTTAGATGAGCTAGTTGGTTGCTGGCTTGATGGAACATGGTTATAACAGTGCGTTTTGAGGACGGAACACAGAAAGAATGCACAGAGCACAATTGCCGAACTTCAACTGAGCTCTACTACAGAAAAAAAATTACATGAGCAGTAGTTGCTGTGCAGAAACATTGGAAACAACATTGCCACAACACACATTGTCAGTGCAATCACACCAGAAGATCATCATTCCTCTCACCACTACTGAATGTCCTGATCTACGCAAGATTAAAGGCGTTTCTGAACCATGCTATAACATCATTCAATGCTCTTCATGCCCGTGGACTTCGAAATTTATTGTGCAAATATATCTCTTATTTTCTTGACAAATTGAGTGGTGCAGTGCTAATGCAACCTTCTCTTTCCTTTCTATACAAAACGCCTCAAACAATTCTCTCTCTTTCTGAGCCTTAAAACTTCCAAGTATACAAGTGTCTCTGTACACTGGAACACACAGGCACCTTTTGCAATGGTCAGCCAAGTGACCCCCCATAATGAAAGCTTGCCTATTGCTCAATGCTCCCTCCTCCTGTGGCAAATGTTACTTCGTCCAGACTGGGCAATGCGTTAATGACCTTTTGAGGGAGCAAATGCACTTTTGCACCTCCATGTCCTGTGTATGTGGTCCACATGGACAAACTTGCCTGCTTTTTATTTTTCAGAAATGTCAAATGCACTGATCTTGAATTTACAGTTTTCCAGTTTGTCCACAACTGTTTCCATGTACAGCACATGGCCAAAGTTTATACAATACACTTGTGTTGCATTCGTGTAAACGCAGCTTACAAGAGATTTTGCTATGCGACGCACCATCTTGCTTCGACACGTTTGGGTATTTGTGAATGTTGCCCTGCAAGCTACCACACGTGAAATGTGGCAAGGTTGTTCTTCACTTGTTTCGTGACTACATCAAGCCTGACGGGTAGAGCATCTGGTTACTGTGCTGGAGAATTCCGGTTTGAATCTTGCCACCGGAGATACTTCTTTTTCTTTCATTGAAAAGACCCCAAATGAGGCATGCTTTCTGATGTCACATTTTCCCTCTCCCTCGATACTGCTATGTACATTCTACCCTCTAACGTGGTAGGCAAGATGGTAGGGGGACGTTGACGGAAGAGGCAAAGAGATCTTCACTTTAAAAATAACCGCATGTGGAGCTACATAGTGATCCTGTTAACGCAATATCACTCAGAGCAGCATAGCTTGTTGAACTGAACCTAAAGACTGGTTTTCATTACAGAAATCGGAAAAAAAGAGGGGGGGGGAGGAGATGTGCATGCGTGCAAGTGGTGACGCTCAGTGCACATTACCTTGCCAATTTAATTGTACAGGAACACAGGCTCTTGTACTGCCAGTGCAAGATTTGCAGAAAATGTTGCATTGAGTTTTACATCAGCAATGCCAACAGAGTAGGCAGAATGCAAGCTGAACACACACAAAATGCACCAAGGGAGTGTGTAACACGAGGCTGTGGTTGAGTGCTAGTATCTCTTTAAATGAGCCTGCATTTCATTCACATATATTAGAACGTTTTGTGCAAGAACGTGCTATTACAGGGCAAAAATAAATATGTACGTTGCAGTCAGTGCATTTCATTACCACACAATTAGCCAAAATCACTCACAGCGAAGCAGCACTTTGTATGATTCAATGCCTATCGCTGACCGCCCATCCACACTAATGTGGCGATGGTGCTGCAATCTGCGGCTCGATCTTCTGGCAAATAGGTGCAGTGGCCGAGCAAACGTTCCAGGAGCTTTCACCCATAGACTACGACTGCCACCCCAATGTCATAACCCTTGGTTACTGTATACCTGCCTCTTGTACATATCAGGGAACAAACCCCTTTATTGATACGACATCTGGAGTTGCCTCTACACCTTGCCAGTGAGCAAACAAACCTGCTGTGACAACAATTTGCATAAGTCAAGGAGGAGGGATGAGCTATGTGTCTCGCTTTTAGACCTTAGACAGCCATTAACAAAAACATTAGCCTAAACCAAAGCAAAATTAGTCTCCATAAGCTTTAATTATCATGCATGCATGATAACTCCCATACACTGACATTTTACTGGCACCTTCACAATTCTAAAGGAACAAATGAATTGTTACACAATACAGAGTGCATGATTACAGCATCCTAAACTTCCCAATACAACAGTCAAAGCCTCCAAAGTGCAAGACACCTTGACTTTCTGCAAGAGTCCAAATAAGCTCTGAGCACGTAAAGTATGAGTGCTACATACTTGTGCCAAGTGCCGTGCTGTTTCTGCTGATGCTTGAAGGGCCTTTGCTTGAGCTTCAAGTAACACCCAGGCTTTGTCGTTGTTCAAACTTGCTTGCTTTGGTTCAGGCCTCTCAAAACCACTCAGATGCCTGCTGGCTATGTTAGAGTCAGTCACAGGCACCAGTGAAGTCTCCGTATTTTCACTAGGCTGCTGTTGCTGAAGATTTTGCCTAGAAGACTTTTTAAAAGCTTTCTTGGGGTTTAAGAGTGACCTCGTAAAAGGCCGGGAGTCTGTTTCTGTGCTTGCTGGTTTAACAGGCAGCACCCCCATCCTGAAATTTAAGAGAGAAACAACGTTAGCAGGTTTAAACAAGCTCTCAGCAGGCATACATCAAACTAAGAGAATGCTTAAAGCAAATCCTTGAAGGTCCACATGGGTTTCCAAATGCAATCTTAGGCTGATGCTGAAGTCTTCATAGAGATTGCTCAAGTTTGCAGAAGTTTACATGAAAACAGTTAGAAACACTTAGAAGACCCTGCCAGCTGCTATAGCATTCGTCCACCCTACCGATGTTCACTGCAACTTTGTTATTTACAGGGTTTAAGATTTCACCAGATACTCTTTAAAGGGGTTCTGAGCCACCCCTCAGGCTTGGTGAAAAAACATAGACCACAGATAGCATATGCTGCTGTCAACATATCAGTCAAGTCTTGCAGTCGTGGGCAACGTGTGGAGCTAACAAGTGGAGCGTGAAGTCACCTTTCTCTAAAAAGTGCTCTTTTCAACAGAAGCCTGCTCCTCACTCTTTTCTGGATGCTTTATTTTGTAATATAGCAGATTCTGATTTACGGATGCTATTGGCCAATAGCTGACATCAATCAAGAAGGATGTTTGGATCAGTGCACTTCTCCCTACTGCTACTGTGTACATTTATTGACGAAGTTTAATGAACAGGCTAAAGTAAGCAAAAATCTGCTTTCAAATTTCGATGATTATTACATACTTCCAGAAGCAGCCGACTATCGTCTGCTCAAACTCTGCTGCGGCTGCTCGCGTAGGAATTAAACTTTGGCTACCCTGCTTATCGGTGTCGTAGCTGTCAGGTCTCGCTAATTTTCATTAGTTTTGAATGCTCAACTAGCCTCAAACCACGCAAAACATATGGTCAGACCGCACGTACGCTTGCCAGCGCATGCTCACTCCTGGCCACTCCTGGATAGACGCCTTGGCAAACTACTGATGGTTGGTTGGTTGGTTCGTTACATTGGGTTCAATGGCACAAAGGCAACTAAGGCTATGCTGTACCAGTCACAAGACAAAAGGAAACACAACGTTAGAGCAGGTAAACTAGCATTACATTATAGTTGGTGTAAATAACCAGTTTTCCCTAAAAAGTTGAACAAGTTAGTGAATGGCACTGGGGGTTCATCTGCCAATAGGGCAGGGTGTAATCGTATATGTAAATTATACAGGTTGCGTAAAAACCTCCGTCTCTGTGTGTCGATGCTTGGACATGTTATTAGGATGTGTATGACTGTAAGAGGTTCATAACATTTTTTGCAAGTTGGCGGGTTTTCTTTTTGAAGGAGGAAATTGTGCATCAGATGTGTGTGTCCAATTCGAAGTCGACACAACATCCCCTCATAGAACCATAGCTGGTCACTGCATGACTTCCACTCGCCAATTACAGCTTTAGTAAGATGTAGCTTGTTGCTTAAACAATGGTCCCATTCATGTTGGAATTTTGACGTCAAGACCTTCCAAATCACATAGATACTGTCTCTATGTGAAAGTGTTGTATTTGTTATGCTTTTGTATGCTGCCATTGACGCGCATCTATCCGCTCCTTCGTTACCCAGTCTCAACATGGCTTGGTACCTAGCAAAACCTAATTGATCTGCCGTATTTGTTTGACGTTAATTTCACGTGTAGAGCCTTGAGTGTGTTTAATGAATCTGTGTATATGACTGTGTTTTTGTGTTTGTCCGGATTATCTTTTGAACTACCGTCCATATTGCATATCATAAGCCAACAAACACTTATGATATGACTAATAAAAATCTGGCCCCTCGGTTAACCCCCTTTCTTTTCGTCCGTATTGCTTGCACTTCGGCTGTGTAGTCAGAGGCGTGCTGTGGTAATCGAATATTTGTTTCCCAATTTTCTGTTACGGCCCCTACACCCACGTGTTTTTTCGTTTTAGAGCCATCAGTATAAAATTCTATGTCATTTTTATATTTGTCATGAAGAGCGTAGAATTCTTGTATAATGTGTTCGTGCGGGTTGTCTCTTTTCGTTAAATGTGTTAGTGTCCAGTCGCATAACAGTGTGAAATCGCACCACGGGGGCAAACGTTCTGGCTTTCTGGCCACCTGGAGGACTTCGCGAGGGATGTCACAATCCCGACAATATTCCTTGTATCGCAGCATAAGTGGCCTAATCATGTCTGGTTTATTTGTGTAGTGTAAGCGCGAGCTGCACTGTGTGACGATGTTGCAGCATATGTGTCGTGGTGTGGACTGGATTCCGAGTATGTAGGAAAAAGTTAGTAGCACTCTGCGCTGCTGTAAAGGAGGCTCATTACAGTCAACATATAAACTATGGACAGGTGGCATTCTATAAGCGCCACTTGCCAGTTGTAGGCCGAGGTTATGAACTGAGTCAAGCCATCTGATGTAAGACTGTCTGACTAAACCGTATATGATGCTACCATAGTCTAATATGCTACGTACAAAAGTGCAGTAGATGTGTAGCAGGAATTTACAGTCAGAGCCCCAGCGCTTCCGGGAGAGGACTTTCAGGATGTTAAGTGCATTGTTCGCTTTAATTTTAAGACTATTTATGTGCACGAGAAAGTTCAATTTTTTATCAAACAGAACACCCAGAAACTTGTGTTCTTGTTTTACTGGTAGAGTGGCTTCCTGCAGCTTAAGAATGGGATCTGGTTGTAGGCCTCTTTTTTTTTTGTGAAAAGACAACACTAATAGTTTTTTCACTTTAGAAGTGAGAACCGCTTTCAGATGCCCACTGCATGAGTTTGTTTGGCGCAATTTGGATTTGCCGTTCACAGGTTGCCAAGTTCAATGCACGACATTAAATTTGTAGATCATCCACATATAATGAGTGCATCACAGAGGTTGGAATTACATTATTGACTGAGTTAATAATCACCACACACAATGTTGTACTTAATACACATTCCTATGGCACACCATTTTCCTAAATGAATACGCATGACAGCAGCATTCCTAAACGCACTTGGAATGTTCGGTCAGACATGAAATGGGCCAGACATTTGAGCATTCTACCATGAATTCCTAAATTCGCTATATCCCTCCATTGTGTCGTACGCCTTTTCTAGATCGAAGAAAACCGTGAGACAGTATTGTTTGTGTAGAAAGGCCGCTCATATCTCGTGTTCTAGCCGGACTAGATGATCTGTTGTAGAGCAACCTTTCTTGTACCCACACTGATGATTATCGAGCAGGTTCTCGGTTTCAAGGACGCATGTCAATCTGATGTTTATAATGGCTTCATAAGACTTGGCAAAACAGCTTGCGAGTGCTATAGGTCGGTAGCTGGTTGCTGTTGTAGGATGCTTTCCAGCTTTCAAGAAAAGGATTATAATGGCTTTTTCCCACTCATTCGGCATTTTTCCTGTTTCCCAGATTATGTTGAAAAAAACGGAACAAGGTCTTAAGGGGGGGCACGAGTTTTAGAGAACAAAAAATTACAACAAAAAAAATCAATATTTTGAAAACAGAGTGCCAGCTACATCGCGATAGGTGGACGATCTGTTGGTGATCAGCGCGCTGGCGAAAAAATAATCGAGATGTGCGCACGGTAGTGAAATGCATGTCTTGGATGAAAATGTGCGCCGCGGCCACGCTGCGAAGGAAGTCGTGAGGCCTTTGCCACTGAGACTGCTAATCAGTCACAAGATGTGAATTGCAGCTTTCGCACTGCTTTTAAGCAAAACAAATGGGATTTCCTGATTCATTTCCTAAAAAAGCATGTTGACACAGTAAGCATTTTTTTTTTTTTGACACCCTCAATAATTCAACATTCGGTTAATATAGACATCTTTTTCAGTCTCGTGAAATCTGAATTATTGAGGTTTTACTTCTCTGATTTTTTTAATGTTCGGTATATTTGGTGAAACACCTGGAGTGGTCAGCACCTTAACACATGTAGTCTTTTTATCCACAGCTGGTACAAGGTTCATCAGTTGGCGAGACCAATCGATACAGTAATGCAACAGAGACAGCAGGAATGGTGACAAAAGCAGCCTGTATTTCGGAAAGCGTGAAAGCATGTGCCAAGATCAGGTCAATAAGCAACTGGTGGGCATGCATATCGTATCAAATGCACTTGTTCACACACATATTCATGAAGTTCTAAGCTTTCTGTTCACATGCAAGTAAATGTGCACTGATGAACTTTGTACATACGGCCGCGGACCCGAACTCTTGCTACCCTATCTGAACACTGCTTGAACTGCCATCACACAGGCTATTAGGCCTAATTGGCAGTTTCATCAGGCATCAGCAACTAAAGTTACCGTTTGTTGCCGAATCAAGTCAGATATTTTTTCAGCAGCCGCACAATACTCTGAAATCCGTCAAACTGCCTCGCCAATGAATGTGAGTGTATGGGACGGTACCAACATTGTTCAAGGCCACCATCTTTGCAACACCCCGTATGGCGGCCTCCCATTCCCAATGCCGTTAGTAAATGCACATCGGTCTTTTTTATTTTAGGTTTGAGCCAATGTCTTCAAGCAAACTCTCACATAACTAGCTGTAGATTTACACAGTGGGAACGAAAGTGTCATGCGAATAGTGCGTTGACTGCCCAGCTGCAGACATCTGCACAGACAGTGGATGCACATGGAGAGGAAGAGGAGAACGGGGGTTACTATTAGTACCTAATCATGCTCTACTTACTACCTGCCATGCTCTAACTCCCTACCTCGATTGGCAGGTCGCCATGGGTTCGTGTACAAACTACCAAACCTTGGAAAAGGGCAGTGAGTGTGCATGCACTCTTAACACCAGACATAAAAGTGACGACACTTCTCTTGCATAACATGAACGAGCACACTCCTGCTACGTCCTTTAGAACTGGCCACTGAGCAAACAAGGTAAAGGGCTGCTCCTGTCTGTGCATTGCTTTGGTATCATTCTAAAAGATCACAATCATGTTTGAACTGCCATGTCACAACAGCACAAAAGCTGCATGCACCTGGGCAGTAAATAGCATCGCACCTACAAAGGTATCAATTCATTCTGATCACACAATCTCAGTCGGCCTGGACCTCCGAGATTTTAGTTTAGCAGAGAGTCATCTTTGTACTAGCTGCCAATTGGAAATATGGCTACAGTGGTAAAATAGTTACCCAAGGGTTTCAAGTGCTGTGTCCTAAAGCTATACGTGGGCTATGACATATTGCATACCAGGGGACTTCATAGTGACTTTAGACACCTTGATGTTTTCTTTACTCTGAGTCATGCCCAAAGTATCTCAGTCAAGCCTCCCCAAGCAGTGCCCCTCGTAAAAGATAAACTACCTGGTTTTTTACTATGTATACAATCCCTACCACCCCCAGAATTATTCCTATTCCATCACAGATAATAGACCGATTAACACCATCTCGCGGGGTGTTAAAATAAACTGAATGGCAGTTTTGATTGTTGACAACAGGTGCCACATTTGTATTGATACAATCGGTATAACCTGCACCTCTGGATCTACATGATAAATAAGCACAGGAAACAACTATTGGACAAAATTTGGACTATGGCGACGGCAACAATGAGCTTCTCTTGCATGAAAAAAAATGTTTCATCACATTCTTACTTTTCAGTAGCAGCTTCAGATTTCGAAAGCAACTTTGTACCACATGTGTAGCTTGCGGAAATGCTGCTGTGTTGAGCAGTGCCCTTCTCAAGTAAAGACGTCAGGTCCTCGGCTGATGTGCCTCCAGATGTTTGCACCCTTTCTTGTAAGCTCTCTGGATAAAAAGGCAGACAACTTCATGTTAATTACACTAGCTTTTCTTACATTGTAATTACAGCATAAATGAATATTCACAAAACAAAAAATACAACAGTTATAATAACCAGGTGTCATTATATATCAGCACAAACCTCCAAAGTTCTACCCAAGAAATATTCCATACACATGTGCAAACAGCACGACATCCTCAGCAATCTTGGTGAAGTGGGACAAAAGAAATGTGCTGTCAAACTATGTGTGCAAACCTACACTCAATTCTTGAACAAGCCACAACACAGTAATTACCCACGCCATGAAAAATTATTTTTCACTTGAGCAACAGCAAAATGAAATGATATGTCAAAATTTACTGGTTGTGTTAAAGGTCTGATATACAGGCTTTCTTCTGCAGACGGTGGATTTTTATTATTTCTTTAAATATTTTGCTAAGTCGCAGGATGCATGATAATAGGTCTTTACATACATAAAATCATGTACCAAACAGCAGAGCAAATTTATATATCTATAATTGCTTTCGCAAGCCCTCATAGTTATCCTTGGCTTAGTGGAATTCAGGTAATTTCATGACACCAGATATTTTTACAAGTTGCTTTTCAAAAGCCAGGAGTCAATCATATTATTGAAAATGCAACAGAAGTTACACTGCTATCCACCGTAATTTGCATAACGAATGCCCTTTCATAATGAGCACACTCCCCACATTTCCAATAAAAAAGCTAAAAAATTTTTTTTCCTCGCACAATTATTGCACCCCGAAGGTGCTACCATGAAGTAGGAGACACACACTATGATTTGGCATCTGACAAGGCATACAACGCGCCGAAACAGCAGCTGGTTCTGAGGCATTCTGCCATGCTGTAGCGCTGGATCAGACGCTAGGAGTGCAACAGAAGTAGGTGGCATGCGGTACGATTCGGTGTCTGTTACAGCATCTGGATCAGCAGGGCTTTGTCATGCTGTAGCAGCAGATTGGATGCCTGGCATGCAACAAAAGTAGGAGACACACAGTAAAATTCAGCATCTGATACAGCATCTGAAGCACCAGAAGAGCAGCCAGATCCAAGGAGTTTTTACCACGCTATAGCGGTAGATTGGACGCCTGACGTTGTGGGGGTTCTCCTCCCGTGCTCTTGGGACAAAGGAACGACAACACAGTAGTGCAAACAATCACAAGGGCATTTATTGCACCTTTCATAGCTCAATGCCTGCCAGCCGAGTTGCTATCCACAAAACATGCCGATGGGCGCGCAACAAATCTAGAAGTCCGACTCACCACGACTGGATAACGAGCGAATATGTTCACCCCATGCTGGATCCCAACGCCTGGTCGTTCGCGCATACGGTCACGCGAACGGTGGCGCGTTCGAAGGAGGCCCCGCGAGACGGTCTCGCAGAAGCGTGCATCGGCGCACGTGCGGCAAGTCCGCGCTGCTTGCCGTTCCCGACCCAAAGCGCAAACGCCTTCTCTTACCCGCACCCAAGTAACCCCGCCGTGAGGCGGCGCTAGCAGCGCAACACTCGCGCCATCTCTCGCACTGCGCTTCAACCACTCCGACCGCCGCGGGCGCCAGGCCACGCGGCGAAGCAGCACTGCAGGAGACGGGAGCTATGCTGGAAAACAAGATATGAGGGGACGCGTGAGAGTCACGCATCCCCACAACGCGCAACAAAAGTAGGACATACAGTATACGTGGTGCACAGCCTATAGAGGCGCCACTGATGGCCACGAAGCGGGTGCTTTCGAAAGCACACTCGGGAGCAGTAGCAGACAACAACCATTTGCAGCAAGGATGGCTGAAGTTTATAGCTGTGATTTCTCCATTGTTCAGGTGCCAGACTGCTAGTTCTGCGGCGACAGCTGCAGGAAAGGCGCAGGCCTCTATGAGAGCGGACCTGTACGCAATGTTACCGAGCTTTGGGACAACCCAGTCCGCATACATGCCAGGTGTGTCCCGCAGACAAGCGTAACAAAGCCCAGATACAAAGTGGAGCTTGCGTTAAGTAGCAGTTTTGCCTTGTTGACTAATGCAATCTATAATTTTTTTTATCAATTATATGGACACTCCAGGCAGATTTCTGCCGTAGGCGTTGCCGTCATGTTCTGTATAAAGTCCAAGGGTGATAAAACAATGCTGCACGCCGTAGCTGTATGTGTGAGTGAAAACGTGCGAGTGTGAGCCAGTGATCGCGGCTCAATCTGGTGCATGTGAAAGAAGAAAGCGGAGAGAAAACGACCCATCTTCCGTCGCGCAAAAGGCTGTGGAGGGATTGAAGGGGGAGGCGGCGTTGTGCTCCGGCAGGAACTGCGCATTTCGCGACCGGGCGCAAAGGGAACCCATGATCGTGGCTCAATTTCATGCGCTATATATGGAGGAAAGCGGGGAGGCAGTGTGTGTGGAGGGGGGGGGGTAGGGGAGGGGCAGCTTGACTCTGCCAACAAGTGCATACTTGGCACGGTAGCACGCACCATATCTTGAAAGGAATCTGCAGACTGCTCACACCTTTGTATTTGCTGTTTTCTCGCCACTCTTGTGTTGAAGCAATAGACTGCACGAAGATCACTTTGCACGCTGCTGCTGCGAGTGTCTGACTCATCGAGTGTGATGTCTTCATGTTTGCTTGTGCGTGCTGACACCATCCTTGTTAATTCAGTTAACAAGCGAATGTTTCCAAGTTCATACGGCCGCTAAAACTACTATCCTTCCTTCGTATAGCTGTCTAATAATTTGCTATCGCAATAGATGCTTTGCTTTTCGGGCGAAACCAACTTTTTTTTTTATTCTACCCTTGCTGCATTACTGTTTCTGTACCCCAATAATAAGCCCACATCGTTGGTACACACTTATATGTTAAGCGACTCTGCACAGCGTGATGCTGGTACACATAGGAGTGATCTTTCTACTGTTGGAATACTTGTAACATCGCCAAATAGCAGCCGTGAAAATCACCTAATGAAGAGCAATTATGAAATTGGTAATGAAAATGCATATCATTGTCAATAAAGTAACAAAAAGCACAGGTGAACACAAGCACGGATGTTAATGAAATGCCCTTTCCACTAGCGTTTTCTCAATTTAAAATCCTCTTGGTGACCTGCTTGGAAACGTACAAAGCTAAATGTCTTACCAGCTTTTGAGTATTTTTTTTTACGAATGTTACTGAAGAGAGAAGCTTGTACATTTAAAGGACAAGCAGCACTGGCGGCAAGGGCGGGTTTAATCTTTTGCGGCACAAACCTTGCACGCATACGCTTAAGAAGGTATTAACAAAAAATTAAAATGACTACAAGATGCACACGAAAAAGGCACTCAGCTGTGAAACAAGCAAAGCACTCTGCGTGGGAAGTCTGCTTGGACAGCAGCAAGCTTTAATGACTTCATAAATATGATGCAATTTTTTTCAGCGAAAATCGAACAGAAATATTATATGATATGCAGCAGCTGACAGCAATCCTTGCCCCGAACTAGCTCTTTACTAAATCATTCTCCAAGTAACCACAATATTGAAGATGTCCTCAGGTGATAAGAATCATGCCATTAAAAAAGCACTTGCCAGTAATCATTCTGATAAAACACAGCGCGATACAAGCAATGCAAGGAGAAAACCTCAGACTTAAAAAATCAACAACAATTCAACATTTGCAAAGCTGCATGGAAAATAAATCCCAAAACATGAACTGCGAGACAGGAGAAGCGATGATTTAATGGCCCTCATAAAACCACCAAAATCAGTGCTTAGATGCAGCAGCTGCTTTAGCACACACACCGCGATATGCTCGTACAGTCATGCACCCCAGCAATTGCAAAGAAGCGGCAAATGGTAGAAGTGGCAGGCAGCATTCCGAGCATAAGCCAAATGCCTATAACCCACATGCTGTACGGCAGACAAACCAAACTAGAACAAGGGTATGTCATGATTAACTGTCGCTTACCTGTGTAAACGTCATCAAGCGCAACAAACACCGAGATGACAGAAAGAAAGCATTGGAACAAGAAGTTTATCCCCGAACAGCGGTGATCCATTGCTGCTGTCACTACTGCACATGAAGCCTTGCAGGGAATGAGTAGAACCATGTCGCCGGTAAGTTTTTGTAGATATTTGAGCACCCCATCACACAATAATTGTTTTTCGACATGCCTTGAAGCTTCGGCCACCATACACGTAACAGGTATTGCTTATTTCACTCCATAAAATGTGAATCAAACAGATGCACGAGTAGCGAGGCAGACATCTACCGGGGACGGCTGCCTCATTCCCGAGTACACTTCCGTAGCAAAGTCGCTACTAGTGGTGCGTCCATTGGCGTGCTCAACACATATATGGCTTGGTGTTTGGCATGGTGTTCGACGTGCCAGAATGGTACCTGGATCCTGAATATTTTGGTGTGCTGTAGCACCGAATGAGATGCTCAGCATGCAACAAAACTAGGAGACACATGGTATAATTTGGCGTCCAATACAGTGTCCGACGCGATGGAAAGACAGCCGGATTCGAGAAGTTTTGCCGTGCTGTAGTGGCGGACTGGACGCCTCGTGCACAACAAAAGTAGAACACACACAGTACAATTCGGCATGCGACGTGGCATCAGACACGCTGAAGGCGAGGCATTTAGCCGTGTCATAGCGCCAGCTCGGATGCCTGCACTCTGCTTGGTTTCAGGCATGGTTCAGGTATGGTGGCTAGAAGGGGGCAGTGTGACGGGCGGTGTATCTGCACCGTGCGAGGGAGAGGCGTGATTAGTGATGAAATTTCCCGGTGCTGCTAGAAGCGCTGAAGCGCGCTGGTGTGCAAGGACAAGCTGCCCTGTGGCCCTTGCCAGTGTAGTGCCAGCGAGGTCTGCCGGGCAAGCTTACGTGTGGAGACCACGCTTCTTCGCACATCAATCGCAATCACTTGGAAGCTGGGAAGCATCGCACATATGCCACTGTAAATATTTTGAGATGCGCAGTGCGTGATATTGTGCTGTTTCTGCGCTATGTATTACATAATACGGCGTGCACTCATTGCGTCGAAAGCGGGAACATGTTTTGTATAGTCTAGTTTGGTGGCAAAATTTCTTGCAAACATTGTGCTTGTGACCTTGTAGTCACCAGAGAAGTAGCTGATTGCAATGCAGACAGCGCATTCACTCAAAAATTTATCAGGGGAGGCCTGCTGTACCCTGGAGCTCATTAAAGTGCTAGAGAAGGCATTCACTTTTTTTTTCAACAGAGAAGCTTTATGCTTTCAGTGTGCATGATTTTATACAGTTCTTGAGCAGTTCAACATTAAACTTCGCCAAGCCGGGTGCGAGCTCTATGGCAAAGTGTTCACTGCAAAAATTATGTAGTTTGTGGTGTTAACTAGGCTGTACTTTTTCCCAAAATCTTTGAACAAGGACAAGGCTCTTTAACGGGAGCACCAGAAACATTTGACGTCAAGAAGAGCAAAGTGGAGCCAACTGCTTAGCGCGGTCTGATGTGCGCATGTGGATTACTGTACTATGTAATAAAGTGTTTCCTCTCGTCTTGTGGACCTAGCTGTACAACAAAAGCAGTGATGGAAAATATTTAGCGCATGTTGAGGTTCACCAAAGTACCAACATATGTACGTAACTTTTTTTTTTACAAAGCTAGAGCATTTTAAAGCACATGTTGCTGGCACATGCGGACATGGAGAATGAACTGAACGACATGGTAATGTTATCCCTCGGTTCATTGCACGCAGCCCCAGCGTTGTTCTTGTCTGTTTGCATGTACAATTTTCTTTGTGACCAATGACTATATTTGCGGCCGACGAGCGAATGAAAAAAATATGAAAGGCAGCATTTCAGGTTGTTTGTGTTCATGGTTCATGTTCGCTTGCACTAACATCAAGCCATTTAGTAAAAACCAACTCGTCCAGAGTGGCCTTCAAATGTTATCTTCCTCCTTTTTTAAATTGCATGGCTAAATATCAGCTGCACGTTCCAGTGTTGCAAATAATGCATCTTTCCATTCTCTGCTCTCCAAAGAAGTGCCACCGTTCTTAATAATTCATCTCTGAGTTGCAAACACTTCATGATGCTTGCACTGCATATTATATTAAAGATTCAAACGCAACGCAATGTAAATGCCCCGCACGTGCTAGCTGCCGTGTGCCGCCCCCTTCAAAAGCCACGAAATCTGCACACCAGCTGCAAGTAGCGCTATCTACAACTTTCATCGCTCCTCTGCACACCCGTCGGCTCCCGCCCATCACACTGCCCCCTTTTAGCCACCACAGTTCAGGTTACCGGTTACAGCCGCTTCAGTTACAGCGACAAGCAGTGAGCGAGAGTGGAGCGCAGTGCCTCAGCTATTGTATACAGTCTACGCTCATTACAACGGACCTACATACAACAGACTTTCGGATATAATGGACTATATTTCAACCTTAGTTTGCTCTACCTATTTTATTAATGCAACGAAGTTCGCTTTTAATGGACCGCGCTACAACAGACTATCGACTACAGCGAACGAAATAAGCGGCAACTTTTGTTAAAATCGGCATATAAAATGGGCTTTTGCCATGTAGACAGGGGCTGCCAACTGAACTGCGATGGTCAGCCGACTATCCCGGCTCAATATCGCATGGGCGAGGCAGGAAGGTGGGGCGGAAGCGTGCCGTCTTCTTGCGCGCCCGAGGCATGGGGCAGAGGCGAAGGAGAGAGGGGGGAGCGATACTCCGGCGGCTGCTGCTTACGGCACAGCCGCTGTATCTTGCAAGCAATCTGCGATGTGGACACAGTGCACGCCCACATGGGCCTCATCTTCAAAGCAATCTGCGATGTGGACAAAGTGCGGCCAGTGCTGGTAGCTTCGTATGCGCTGTGCTTCCAACATTTAGTTCGCGTTGAAGTGAGAGACAGCACGAAGGTCAATTCGCTCGCTGCTGCTGCCATGCTTATCTTGCTTAATTTGCTACTGCAATCGATGCTTCACCTTTCGAGCGAAACTGTGACTGCTTGATTTTTTATACTTTTGACATTTGTCACTCACTCTTTGCAATAAAGTTATTAGACATAGTGACGAAAGTTTCGGAAGTGAGGCGTAAAACGGACTTCGAATAAAACGGGCATTTTTTGTCAGATTATCAGGGTCCGTTGTAACGAGAGCTGACTGTATAAACAAACCAATGATGTTGCCAGGACAGGACAGAGCACTTAGGCTTCAAAAGCACCCTTGATTTTGGTTCTGTGACCGTCCTGCACTTGGAAAGCAGCTATGGCTAGGCCTTACAACAACGACCAAGTTTTTTGTGCAAACTACCTTATGGTGCACAAGAAAATTCCGTTCCAGTGAAATTTACGAAGTGTTGAAGGTAATGGTGCCTCTATGTTGCGGAAGGAATTGCATCAAGGTGCACATCCACTCAGAGATGGAGATCAGGTCTGTCAACACTGTTTCAAGCGGCACAAGGATTTGGTCTTAGCCTTCATGAAATCTGGCGATACCGGCAAAGCTTTCATCCCTGAGGAAGAGGCAGTCAGTGAACTGAACAGGTACATGAAGTTCACTGACATTTCACCCGTGAGGTCACCCAATTGTGCTCCTCAGAAAAGCTTATGCAAAAAGAAAGCAGAGCAAAATCGAAAACGCTGTTGCAGTCAACATTCAATTAGGGGTTAGCACTCTTTTTGGGAGAACCGATAGCAAAGGAACCCTCAAGGAGCAACTGTGATGACTGCCCTGCATGGTTAGGAAACTTGAGGAAAGCCTACGAAGTATCTTCATCTTATCAAGAGTGCCTACAATTGTTGACGCTGTTGCCAGCGATCTTGGTCCACGAAAAATCCAATTCGTCATGAGCCACCAACTTGACTGTGGAGCCTTCGGTTCCCCCCAATCAAGTTCCTCAGGACACTCTAATAAAGTTCTTGTCACTGTCACTATCATGCCAAGTTTATCAAAGTACAGGCATGAAGCTGGCATGAGAAGCACAGCATGTAGACAGCCCTAGCTCCACTACAGCGATCTCGTTTAAGCCCTTAAGATCTGCAGACTACTATGGAATACTACACAAAAGATAAGATGAGTACAGGTGCTCACGAACAGAGCCCAAACAGGAAAGACATTATGCGTGTTGTTGTTGAAGTGAAAAGCAGCACGTGTCCAGAATATTTATGACTTGCTCAATACGAGAGGCATACTGTGTGTTCAAGGTGGCTAATCCGGACATTTTAATGGCGGTGAAGTTTTATTTGCTTCGTCCGAAGTGAGTCCCACTTGTTCCCGAACAAGAAGTGTGCCTTTGTGTGTATTGTGCCAACACAGAGCTCTGTATCTGCACTAAAAAGTTTGATGGGTGATGCCTATACCATCGAGGACATGAAAGAACTGCATGTCTACACCTCAACAACAGTGAAATGCTATCTAGGTGACTCAACTGTGTTGTATGAGTGATGGAATAACAACAAAAACATTGGGGGCCCCACACGGGGCTGAGGTCACATTGCAGTGTGGGAATATGGAGACACTGTAAAGAAAACATCGCAGCCGACTTCGTTTGTGAAAGAAATAGCTAAGTGGATCTCCAAGTGGGTTCCACACGACTAGTAGTATGTGCGGCGGACACAAGCTGCGGCCATTCGTGAAGTAAAACAATGCCAGCGGCAAGCATCCCTCGTTCTTCATTTTCGACTTTGCAGAAAACTGAACTGCCACTGTTTCAAATGAGATTCAATCTTACCACTGGCACACACAAAAAAAATTTCACTTTTCACCTGTGTTGTAACCACCAGAACAACTACACACAGTTTCAGTTATTTTCAATAACTGCAAGGCAAGCACGGAACACCCAGCTGATTCATGCACTTGCAAGCGAGATTGAGTGCTTCCGTATTGAAAAAAGGAAGGAGTGGGAACTCATGACCCATGTGCAAGGCATCCATGCACAGCATATTTGGCTAAGCAGATCAGACGCAACTTGTTCTAAATGTGTTTTATCTGTGGCCAAAACTGCTGCCACCTAACTTCACATAATCTAATATTTTTAAACTCTGGTTAAACGCATCTGGTGCAAAGTGAAAACTTTTGTTTGAACTAAACCAACGCTCTCACCGACTTATCCGGGAACACAAATTATTCTTGCCATTCATAACGACTTTTTAATTTTGGAAGAGGGTGAGAACAAAACACATGCATTTGAGTGAATACATTCGTTGGCATTCAAGACACTAATTTCTTTCCATGCAAACAGATGAAGGAAAGGAAAGCCGCCATTGGGGGTGCTGCCTGTTGACGAGGAATATCGGATGCTGTACTGGTCACGAACTATGCGAGTGCATTTTGTTCAAACAGTTCATTTTGTTTCCGAAAATATTTTCCACCGACCGCAAATACCACATTCCTGCCATTGAGCAAGGCTCAAAAGAGAAGGAGGTGTGTCCCTGTATTATCTTATTGCAAGAGATGCTCATTTCTGCATTATGGACCACTTTCTCGAAACACTACAGTAAAAGTTAGTTCACTCACAACTCATTAATTTGAACTTTTGGATAATTCGAAGTAGCTGCCACGGTCCGTCCATCCAGCAATGTATTGAAAGTAATATGCAACACATCCTGCTAATTCACACTGAAATCCGCACCGTCACCGATAATTCAAACTCTGCATAATTATGCTAGGCGCAGGAGCACGTTGGCGACGCTGGTGTCAACGCGCAAGCCATGCAGCTTTGCTCTTTCCATCTGCCGCCCTTTGTTTAGGCCCGACTGGAGAGAGACGCGTTTGCACCAGGCCAGGCATGGCATAGCATAGCCAACTCCTTTGTTGCAGGTCAGTTCGCTCCCTCTCTCAAGAACTTCAAGATAAAAATGCGGATGTGGCACTGCGTGTTTTTTCCTTTTTCTTTCTTTTTCATTTTACATCTTGGAGGCTATGCTCTTTCTCTATGAGGTGTTCTGCCGAGAAGCGGCAACAGGTAATCTCTACAAAATGGTGGCCGTGACGTTTATCAGTGCTCGAAGTACCAAAAAGCACGGCCTTTGAGATTCATGGCTATTATTCAAAGGAAAGATCCATGGCTATTATTCAATACATGTTTGGACGCCACCTATAGCAGTGTGCAGCCAGCGCAGCTACGAAAGTACAACAGAGACCAACATTGCAGCAGGTTGAGGCGTTTCACGAGTGTATTTTAGAGCACAGTTCTTGTTTCTGCGGCAAGCGTCGGTGGTGTAAAGGCGCGTCTACATTTTCAGCGCGAATTACTTGCGGCCAGTCAAGCTACACCGCTTGCACTGCTCCAACTGAAATGCCGTCTTCTCTAGATGCGCATGCCATACCTGGGAGCGCTGCTCTCTTTGAAGCATGTGCAGAACGATCTTCAACCCGCGCGCCGCTTTGAACGGCTGTCTGCGACTGTCGACGAAGCAGCGTGGACACCTTTTTTTCTCCACGCCATGCATAGTGGGTCGGCGCGACGAACGCACGGATGGAGCAAGAGCCATCTCGATGTCGGGCACGTCGGATCGCATTGACCGCGTCCGGTTACGTTGGCTGCGCCAGTGCTTCTAAATATATATGTTGCCCTCACCAACATGACGTAGCATGCGTGCGCACGCGAGCACTGCGTCCGACTATATACGTGCCCTAACCAAGCAATTTTTTTCTTCTAACTCTTATTATTTCGAATTTTATATAATTCAGGTTTTTGTAGCATCCCCGCAGAATTCGAATTAACAAGCTTCTACTGCAGTCGAACATTTGTAACTTTGTTTCGATAAAAAAGATGCAACATGTTTTTCCTAATATTTTGCAGTCCTCAGAGAACAATGTGGGTGACTTTGAATGAAATTTAGAGGGGGGGAGGATTATAGACATTTTTCAATATTGTGACATTCTTAAAAAAAATTTTTATGTTTGAGTTAAAAAATTACTTTAATAATTAGCAGAATAAAAATGCATAGGTTCGGCATCCACCAAAGGACTATCTCTACTGTAAATCACAACAAGCTGGGATGTACAGAGAAGCAGGAACAGAGTCCCAATGATCATGTTTGAACAATGTAGCATTTTTGAGAATTAAAAAAGAAGTTATTGTTCTCAAATCCAGAAAATGCCGTGAGCTACTTGCCCTTTACTTCTATTTGCACTGGCAGTAAAGATAATTGCTATACTATACTTGCGTGGCCTTAAGCATTGTCGCGAATTTAGGAAAAAGCACATCTCGCAATACTGTTGTCGTCCCATGACCTTCGATGATTTTTTGCCCATTTGCTAATAGCTTTCTTCAAAAACAAGTAGCAGTTCAGCAATATTCAGTCACGTGTGCATAATGTACATAATTATCAGAAAAATGAAAAATGTCAAATACTCCCTGTTTTGATCTCTCAGGGAATTGACTAGCGGTATTTTCGAGCAATCCTTTTTAGAGTACTATACTACTTTCACAAATTTTTACGTGACTCTGCATCGCACTTGTCGAAATATGCAGCTGCGAGTGTTGCTCGCTCTCTGTGCAGATAGCCAGCTTTGCACAGCACCAGAAACGCTGGTTGCCATATATACCGGCGCATCCGGTGCCGAGTCGCGCGAAACCTCACGTATGTGATAGTAGTATCTCCGAAAGTGATCGTAATCGATTACAAAATGAACCCAGAAGAAAACGTGTTCTGCCGCCTTCTCATGACTGCAATGACGCTGCGTCTGACAGCTGACGATAGGCTGTTGCCAACGGTGCGGATGCGGTGTAAGTTTCGTGTACAATTGTAACTTGCAACCAATTTTTGGGCCCATTTGTTTTTTTTTTTTTTTAAGATGCAGGTTAGATATGTGTAAATATGGTAAGCATTACTCAATAGGAGAAGACAATTATTAGTTCAGGAGCAGTTGCCTGTGAGCCATTCAAATAGATGTGGAACAATGGATCACAGAGTGATGCAAGTACAATAATGCTGAATGAGCCCAGCAAAAGCAGTGCAAAGTGAAACAGACTGTAACAAGCAAGCTGCATCCACTTCATATATATATATATATATACAGGCTATATTAAAGGAAACTGTAAAGCTTTCCTTCAAGAATTCATTTTTCACAGCCTATTCTTTCATTCTTGCACTCATTCATGATTGTTTAATAGGAATCATAATTTACCTGACTGAGTCTGGTGAGCCAAAACTTTTCCTGGAGTGAGAGCACCTGAAGTGGCCACTGTACTTAGGTTCATGCTTGGCAGGGAAAGCTCGTCTCCTAGTCGTGTGCTGGTAAGAAATGCTGCACCACCACACATGTTGAAAGGAAACAAATACATGTGATGCGAGTTTCAACATCTTTCTGAAACTCCAATTTTCAGCTCTTATTGACAAAAACTAAAGCTCAAAGATAGGTGTATTACAAAAGTAACAGTTGTGGCAATCATAACTGCTGAAGTAGTAGCAGCAGCAACATACATAGTATGACCTAATCTCAATTCAAGCTCACATCCCATCTTAATACCCCTGTCACACGGGCAAACTGAAGTGCGCTTTGAGCAAGTGTACTTCAGCGTGCTGCTACACGAGTAAGAAAAGTTTTCTTTCAAATTGGTGATGATGGCGATCAGGAGTCAGAAGGCAAAGCATGTATTTGTGAACAGCCCGAGAGCGAGAGTAGTTTATTGCAGTTGTGTGTGTGTGTGGGTTTTTTTTTTTTTTTTTTTTTTGCTGTGGCACAATTTGTTATCTTGTAATGTTAGCAATATTTAAAAAATGTTATTAAAAATTACTCCTGACTCTGTTTTCAATATTACTTATATTTTACTCACTGCTAATGAGGTTACACACTTCACCAAAGTGAACTGTGTTTGCCGAACACACTCACCGACAAGTGTGCTCTGCAGTAAGTGTCACTAAGCGTTCCCGTATGCCAGCCTGCAAATGACATTAGCGGTGAAGTGCACTCACTCAAAGTGCACTTAAGTATGCTTGTGTGACAGGGGTATAAAATGTGTTCATTTACACTTAGCTCCTGGCAATCCAGTACCCCAGTGCTTTTCAACACCATGCACATTTTTAATAAAAATGCTAAGAGCGTAGCCAAGTGGCATTCTTGCAGAGGAGTTCCTAGGCAAGGTGGACATACTCTGCCACCAATGGAGAGAGTTTCAGAAAGCTAATCGAAATATGTTGATTAACTTTTTATCAGAACCTTGGGGCAGTCGTTCTTTGTCGGTCTGTCTGTCTGGGGCAGTCGTTCATATGGCAGATTTGATGGCAGTTTCATTTTAATGCACCCTTATATTTTTTTAGATCTCGAATTGAATTCTGGGGTTTTCTGTGCCAAAACCATGATTTGATTATCAGGCACGCCGTAGTAAGGGACTCCGGCTTAATTTTGACCACCAGACGATTTTTAGTCTGCCCTCAATGCATGGGACATGGGTGTTTTTGCGTTTCACCCCCTCTGAAATGCAGCCGTCAAGGCCAGGATTCGATCCCGCAACCTGATGCATGGCAGTTAAACACTGTAGCCGCTAAACCACCATGGCGGGTGTTTTTTTTATATCTTGAAAATCTTACCTAATGGAGATATTCAATGAATTACAATGCTAATTCTAGGCAATACCAAAACTAAGTGTGCTGGGAGCGCAGAAAAGGCTGTCCTGCCATCATATCAGACAGAAACGCCTTGTGATGAAATGTGCGACAAAGTTTGAAACTAAACGTCGTGGCCAGTCATGACAATTACTGACAAGGCATATTTTGCCCAGCAAGCATCTGCTGCGACGTGGCATGCCAGTATTTGCTGCAGCATTCCATGACTCACACACTTCGTCATAAGGTATTTCTATCTACCATAGCAGTGGGGTGTGCTCGCTTTCAATTTTGCCTGGAATGAGCGTTGAAATTTTACGGTGATTATCTTGAATTAGGTTAAATTTTCAAGATTAAAAAAAAATGCAGGTGCATTGAAATATGACTGCCCTCAAATTTAGGGAAAACATGGGGAAGGCGGGAGATGGAAATTCAAGACGATAAGCAAAACGAGAACAAGGTGAAAGCAGGAGCCAACATTTTGACAAGTGGACTTGTCTTCTTCATGGCAACATATGCTTTCCTTGCCATACTGTGGCGAGGAAAGGATATGTTGCCTTGAAGAAGAAAAGTCCACTTGTCAAAACGGTGGCTCCTGCTTTCAACTTGTTCTCGTTTCGGTCATTGCCCCCAAATCTGCAATATAAACAACTGCCCCCAAAGCTCTAATAAAAAATATTGTTACCAATTTGTTAATTAGTCTTCTGAAACTCACATTATTAGCAGAAAAGTATGTCCACCTTGCCTAGAAACTCTTCTCCAAGAAAAAAAAAAAGCCACATTCACTATGCTCATTGCTTTCTTATAAAAAATTTGTATAGAAAGCCATCCTGTGTATTGATAGTGTAAACAAAATGCATCAGAGTGCAGTGCAGGAGAAAACAATGCTGTTTTTGCTGTGAGTTCGATTCCTACAGAAGAATAAGTACATGCTGCCCAAAAGTACCACATCCGTGTGATCTCTGTGAGCCAATGTCCATTGCTTTGTATATCAATGCGGTTAATGGTTCTAAGCCTTGCCAAATATTGACTTGACAGCTTTTCAACAAATGACACCATCCAGAGTTTAGTTTAAAAGCTACTCCTTCAATTTCGAACTCATTTTTGTTTTCTGGTACTTGTGAGAGTCTGTAGAATTTCGCACTTCTGCTGGAGGCATTGTCAAGAATGGTCTCCACAGCATTTCAAACTTTGTGACCCAAACTGTGCATAATCCTAGCTTTAGTAAAGAAACTGAGTTTCTAAGGCACCTCTTCCTTGTAGCAGACTCCATTAGGCAAATAGAAGCATGTTTAAGGGCTCAAAAGCTACTCTTGTTGAGGCTCATGCCGACATGCGAGGTCGGCATGCGAGGTCGGCACAAAAACAATTACCAAATGCACTCTTACTTAGAATTCCCTGATAAAGGCATAAGAACATATAAGCTCCAGCCATAATTTCCTGAAGCAAATTGAAGGAGCCCTACCATTCTGTTGAGCTTACCGAACATATAAAATAATCATGCTTTTGTCACCAGACAATAATACCGTGAATATCTGAGCCTAGTGTTACTCCTGTACTTACAGCAGGAAGTCTTCAGTTTTGTACAAAATGCTGCCTGTTATTTCTTTCAGCTCCTGGATATCCTTAAGTTATTATTGTGTGAGTGCACTTCCACACTTTAGAACATAGAGACTGATGGATGGAACTTTTTTGAAACATGACTAAGTAGTGCCTCCCCAGCAAAAGCAAACGCAGAAAAATCCTATGACTGACAATGCGATGGCACAATCTGGTAGTGGAAAATGATCCCATCGTACTGATACTATAGCATATCAGGTGGAGTGATGCAGAGCTTCACAGCACAATCTCATGGTCCTGCTTTGTGAGGACCCCCTTGGACCTCCAACACCGGTTCATGTACGACTGGGGCCATTTGCCCATGAAATCGCAGGGGCCACACCATCCCAGCATTATTTTGGATAGGCTACATTCCTCAGAGCCACTGGTGCCAGCGCCATTTGGAGCCTGCGGCTTGCGCGGGTGGCTCACATTATGCCGTGCGCTGCACGTACAAATACTGCCCGAGGATAGAGTTGCCAACTGTCCCGAACTTAGCAGGACAGTCCTTACTGTTTACTAAATATCCTGTTTCCCAACTTCACCCAGTTGGGATGGGCAAATGTCCAGACTTTTGCTTTGTTTTACAGGATAGTAATAACTCAACAACATTTCCTTTTATAATTTCTGAAAGCGAATTTGCACATTTTTCTTTTCTGTGTTCTGTTGCATTTTTGTGGAAGTTCTAGTTCTGTTGTATGTCCTAACTGTTCACAGTACCTTTAACCGTATAGGTAGCTAAGTGCACTTTTTTTCTTTTTCTTTTCTTTCTGCCCCCCCCCCCTTTTTTTTAATCGTGATGCAGTTGGGCTAAAAAAATTATTTTTGCACTCACAGACTGGTGGCTCCTGCCGGGCAATGACAAGGTCAGTCGTCGCCCTTTTGCGTGGAGTTGTGCATTTGTTGTGAAGCGGGGATGAGCTACATGTCACCTTGACTAACCGGTACCGGACACATTAGCCTGAATCCCCACAGCTGGTACAAAATGCCATGCCATGATTGGCATAGCACGGCAGGCATCATTTCCCGTGGGCATGCTGGACCAGCTTCAAGTGCAGTTTGAATGATAAAGAGGAGGGGAAGGCTCTGTAGGGTGTGGCAATGGCAGAATCTGATTGCCAATAACTTCATTCACACAAGATGCATGCAAAAGCTTTTCATTGAAACGGATTCTCGAGGAGATGCCTTTTTGTAGTAGACATACTCCATGGCTTCGACAAAAGCTGCTCTGGTCAGGTAGCATGTTACAAAAAATGGAAAAATTAAGGTCACTGACCAAATCAACATTACTATTCTATGTTTCAGAACTCATACAGGTTTGTTCACAATGCAGTGGGCATAATGTTGTGGTCAGTTTATATACATAGCACATGACATAGTGAGCAAAGATAAACCTGTGGCATGGTACCATTCATCCAGTTGATAAATTTAGGTGTCACCTGCATTAGTAGTGATCTGAGCAGAAGCCACTTGTCACATTCTTTTCTTTTGCAATATTTTACATGTGCCAGTTGACCACATGACTGCATTTGTACATGTGACGACCCTTACAGTTTGCCAGTAAACTAGAAGATGATGGGGAAAATGCCCTTTCTCGATGTGCTTATGTGCCATTCTGACAGCAGTTTGTCCTTTTCTGTTCACCAGAAGAAAACTCATATCAGTCGCTATCGTGACTCTGTGGCCTATAACCCAGATGTGCACAAAACATCTGTTGTGTTGTCCCTTGTAACCCATGCGATGCGCACATGCTACAATTAAAAAGCGAGACAAGAAGAGCTGCAGCTCATTAGCTGAGAACTATCTGTAAACATTCACCCAGCTTCTTTTATCACCAAGATTGAAATGCACGCGCTAGATCTCAAACTAAAGGACTAGTGTTTAAGCTCGATTCACACAAAGGAACGAATCGCTGATTCAGTCCAAGGACAAGCATGATGTGGCTCAGTGCCACTTAATCAAGCCAGTGAACATTGTGAACAGAATGTGAATGTGAATGTGGAAGAGCTTAGCAGCGGAATTCGTTGAAGCTCAGACAAATCACACTCGTATGCTGTCTGATTTAGCTATTCATCCTATCATGTGAATCCAGCTGTACCAAAAAGGTTCAAGCAGATTCCATATGTTCCCTCCATAAATGAAACACTGTCTAGTGCTCTTTTTTTTTTTTTTTCAATGTACGACTTCTGTGTTGCACACATGCAATCTAACAAGCTCCGTAACAACATTGCAAATGTAAGGGACTGCCTAGCAGACAACAATTTCTTGGAAGTTGTTTACATTATACCCTGCAAGCACTACAACTTGTTTTATATTTGCAAAAGCTGTAAATTTCACACAATTATTTAAAGAAAACAAAGGTGATGTAAACAATGGTCGTTATGTGTCTAATGCACTTGCAGAGTACATGCACAAGGGCAATCTTATCAACTGGGACAATGTTTCAATTATCATAAAAGACAAAAATGTGGCAATAAGACTGCTGCTTGAATCACTACTAATACAAGTGACCATAGGTCGGCAAACTCATTCATGGGTCTACTCATGCAGACTTGACCCAGAAGTAAGTTGGAGTATGTTTAAGAAGTACTAAACAGGTACTTTTTTTCGGTTCAACACCCTTTAAACGGACACCAAAGGCAAATATTAAGTCAAGCTAAAGATATAGATTAATGCTCAAGAATGTCTATGACATCAATATTATCATGAACAATGCTTTAGTAATCGAGAAATTGAGGCTACTAGCCCGATGACATAGGCACTCCCCATTGTAATTCTGTGGCTAGTACTCAACCACTGAGAATAAAAAGATTATTGCATTGCAATATAAGATAGAAAAAATGCTACTTGACCAGTTTTATTTGATTTATAGAATAAAGACCTCATTGATGCGATGTTTGACAACGATGTGGGTGGTCAAAAGGTTCGCATTGCAGTAGTTTCGTTATCACATAGTGCTGCACTGGTTTTGCTGGCTCGTGAAAACTGCACAAACTGCAAGTAGCAGAGCATGCCATGTCCATGTGATGTTTCGGGCTGCCTGAACAGTCGACGCCACTTGGCCAAGAGCAGCTGCAGCGGCGAATCCAACTCCACGACTCGGTTTATCCATGACCAAGCATTTGAGTTCTTTGCAAAAAACCATAGCACCCTCTGTCATTGCACTGTTTTACTCACTGACAGCAGTAAAGGGCAGTGATGGCATATGCAAAGTCATGACTCGCTGCTTGAGGGCGGGTGGTTTGAATTGCACTAGAGGTATGCGGACCGTTCAGAAATGATTTTCTCTTAAACTAAGCCTTCTCTTAGCATGAAACAAGCGCTTGAAGGTTTGTGTAATAGCATTTGAACAGTCCATGCTGATTTAATATCTGCCTTTAGTGGCCCTTTAAATGACAAGTAGGTTCGTGGGAGCGAAAAAGCAAACATTGCTAATTACAAACGATAATCTGGTAGGCGTGAGGTATTTGGCGATAGTATACTTGGGTATGTGTGCATATGTATGCATATGTATGAGGGAGGGGACTGTTGGCACTCGCATAGGCAGCGAGCACTTTCATTAGTTTTGTTTTCCTGCCTTTTCGCATCAGCACAAAGGATACACAAGTGAAAGCATGAATAGCGCCTGCTGGAGAAAATGTGCGCTTGGAAATACTTCCACAACATAGGTGTAGGGAGCACACAGAATAAAAACCAGTCTAGTTGCTAAACTACACTTCATAAGAACATGGCTATGGAACTGACCACCTTCCAGCTTGCATTTTCAAACACTGATACAAAGGACACAAGGCCTTTGTACATGTGTCCTCACTCATGCTTACTGAATTTAATGGACACAACTCATGAATATAGACTCAGATTCATTGTAGTCACCTAGATTTAGTTTCAAATTTAGTCTTGCGAACTCAAAAAAACATGGAATCACATGCGTGATACAGACGCACTTATGAGTCTGCTCATTCAGACTCAGACCGACTCATGAGTGTGAGTGAACTCAGCTGAATGAATTTTGGTGAATCAGAGTTCACATGAACCCAGGTGAGAAGAGCTTCGGTGAGTGAGTCCAATTGAGTCATAAGCAAAAAATTAATTTTATGATTGAGTCGAAGTGAGTCCCGTTTATTTTGCTGATCTGTGCAGGTGGTACGCAACACTATCAACCAGGTGGATGGTACCATGGCCAAAGTTTAGCTCTGCTTACTATGTCATGTGCTATGCAAATAAACCGACAACGGCACTATGTCCACTGCAGTGCAAACAAGGAAGCCATATAGGTTTCGAAACATTAAATAACTTTGACTTGGCCAGTGACTTTTTTCACTTTTTGTATCATACCTTTACACATGCCTTGTGTTCCTACATTTGTTCAAATAATATATTTTTTGTTCTCAGCTCTCAATATGTTTTCTTCTAGTCTACCATTCTATGTCGTGAAACCATTAAGTACACTTACCTTTTGCAAATTTGTTTTTCCAGGCTCTGGCAATGGTATTTGGGTCGGGCATGAGGTGGTGCGAAGGCTCTTCATCAGGTGTCGACAGCTCTGTGCTGGTAGTGCTACCTCTTGGACTAGACTCCCTCTGTGCTAGTGCAGACTCTTCAAAAATGCAGCTCAGTGCATTCACCCCCCCATGCTTTTCATATTTCTGGAACCAACAAAATTATCCTTCACTAGTTAAGCAGATTATAAAATATGAGCAGTCAATTTCAAAAACATCAGTTGCAACCTGTCTCTACTCTTCAGGATATGGAAGAGTTGGTACATAAGGTAGCAGCATCTGGAGTAGCCAAACATATCAAGCAACAAGATGCACTCTACCTAGCATTTAGCAAGGATTTCTGAACAATTGTGTGCCTCAATATAATTCACAACCTTTATAATGTACCCTTTGCAAGTTAAAACTAGGGGTGTGCGAATACCGAATAGTAGATTTCGAATCGAATATCGAATCAAACATAAAATTGAATATCGAATAGCAGAAAAAATTTCACAAAATTTAAAGCTCACAAATTTTGGGCAAGGAAATACAGTGCCGCGCATTGTGCAAGAGTCTCCTTGCATTGCATAACAAGAAAGTTGCAAGCTATCACTAACTAAGGTTCATAAAAATCAAGTATCCAGCACGGTCTACTCCTATTAACAGGAACACTAAAATAGAACACCAGCACTGATTACAGCTCAGTTCTAGAATATGAAGGTCTGCAAAATATTTTTTTTTTGATCAATAGAACTCTTGAATACAATGAAATGCTTTTTTTCCCCTCTGAAACTAATCAATTAGTAACATTCTGGTGTACTGAATACCAATTAGGTTCTCGATACAACAGTGGACCTGTGTTTCGTAGCAATCTTTTATTTATTGCATAGAAATTTTTTCTGGGCAGTTTTTCACCAAAATACAGAAGAGCTAAAGCAATTTTACAGCTGTTAGGTTATCGTAAGGCCAATCTGCACAACAGACGAAAGGGCTGTGCATCACATGACTTGATCACCAATCAGAGCGTAGCTGGCGCCGACTGTAAAGAGCGTAAAGAGCCTTCCTAACCATTTCATTGTCAGGTTCAGCTAGATTTGCCTCCTCTCAAAGAATCTGAAATCTCAAGGGTCACGGCAAGTTCGAGTTCAAGTCCAGATTTGCAGACACAAACTACAACTGACTCTTATTTTTAAAAATGCAATGAAAAAAAAAAACTGTTTGGAAGAGACTAGATAACGCTACTTGGGATTATCAAATGGAGAAGTGACATCTTCGTGACGCTGCAAGATGTTATTGAAGAAGTGCAGGAAAATGGAGATTGCTACGTCCTAAACAGTGAGCATTACGTGCCTCTTCTTTTTCTGAAGGTCTCTCTCACAACGAAAAATGCCAAGAAAAATGCTTGCATATAAGAATTATTAAAATAATGTTCAGTGAATACAAAGCAATCATTTGTATTTGTGTCATAAACGTAACACCATTGTAGGCAACACTGAAAGTTGGCGTCTACATTTGTGGATGACAGCCCCCCCCCTCAAAACTGCCTTCACTAAGGGTCATTCCATATCGAGTGTCACAGCCATGTTGCTCAACCATCTCACATTTTGATTTTTAAAAATCATGGCTATTTACTACATTGCTCAGTGATTCCCCAAGATATTCTTGCAGAAAAAAATTTTCTTGTCATGTGACATGCTTTCAAAGTTTCCTCAAGTATGGGAAGCATACTTCTTCAAATGAAATTAATATAAAAAATTATTTTAGCGCCTAATACTTTGTAGACCTATTGATCCTAGAAGGATTTATCTTCAATATGTAATGATCCTTGTTGGCAACATTGGTTAGCAAAATTTCCTTAGGAGCCCTGAATTCTGACAAAAAATATACCAAATTGACTATTTTTTCCTGGTGAAACTATGATGAAATGGTTTATTGTAATTATTTTAATGGATTGTCCCAGAGCTTTGGTGGGCACTGATTCAGGGCCCACTAAAATTATTTAAGCGCTGATACATTGTAGAAATTTTTGGAAATAACATGCTAAACATACAAATAATTTTGGTTTTTTGCGATGAGATACTCCTCGTAAAAATTTTATGCAAAATGTATTAGATAGGCCTGCTTATTGAAATTCTATCTCCATCATCAACTCATTTTTATTTTTGTTTTAAGCAAGATATAAATTTTTGAATTTGGCCCCTGCGTTATGCTCGGCACAGTTTCATGCTGCCACTTCATTGCAAAACGCAGTGGCTGTCTTGCTTCAGACAGTAAGTACGCACAGTTTGGTATTGTAATGTGACCTTCCTCTGTACATGAGGGCTCGAGTGTATTGCCTTGTCCCATAAACTATTATAAAATTTCTCTTTGTGCTGTCTTTTTGTCGTACTTTCCGAGTGCGCAAGACGACAGTTCTCGAGAGTTCTTTTGTCACGTACCCACCCCCCTCTTTTTTTTTTCTTTTTTTATTTTACTATACACACGCCTGCCTGAGAAGTTTGAAAATGGACTCCAAGAGTGCATTATCAAGAAACTTTTTCTACACATGCAGTGTTTATCCGGGTAAATGAGTACAAAGTGGCAAAGCTGTGCCAGGAGTTTTCAGTGTGCGGCTGTGACCGAAACGGGATGAAATGGTGTGTATAAACAGTTAGCCGAACGCCTGTGAGTGAGTTTAAACGACTCCAAGTGATTGTCAAGACAGCTTCAGGATCGTGATCACTGTTTGCCTATGCTAATGTGCAGTACAAGATGATGGCCTCTCCCATTTTTTCTTAAGAACTGTGTCCTGCGCTGAATGAACACACTACTACAGTATAAAAGGAAGAAAAATAGAATGCAGACCAAAATGGGGTTGTCTAAAAATTCTTAAATGTTTCGGCTTCCACACGGAAGCATTGTTTAAAGGAAGGACACACACGCAGGGTGGTATCTTCATTTCACTTCTGTAAGCCCTGAGTGCCAAAAGCGGTCTGTGGTGTTCTCATTTATACAGAGAGCCCAAAGGATTTGTAGTAAGCCAGAAGACTTAGATTCCGATTAGGCCTGAATTCAGCACGAGCTCGGCGCGTGCTGCTACCCAAAAAGCTATATTACTTCTTTGGAAAATAAAAGAGCCTCGCGCCCTAGGGAAACATGCAATGACTACGGCCAATGTCGTGCCGCCATTCCGTATGTTCCCGGTATCAGCTATGCTTTGGCACATGTCCTGCGTAAATATAACATGCAAGTCGCCCATGTTCCCAGCCGCAAATTACATCATGTGCTTGTCGACGTCAAGAACAAACTAAGAAAAGAAAGGTTCCCTGGTGTTGTATGTAAGATACCGTGCACCAGACTGCAATTATGTCTACATTGGGGAAAGTGGCAATTTTGAGTGGTGCTTAAACGAGCACATGAACGATGTGAAAAAGAAAAAAAAGTCACTTCGAGTGCACTCGCTGAATACGCAGAATCCAAGCAACACGATTTCAAATGGAGCCAAGCTCCAGTCATCGCCCAAGAAAAGAACTGGACGAAGCGACAGTATCTGGAATCCCTGACTGTCCAAACAACAGCACACACGCTTAATCAAAACGATGGCAATCTCCCGCCAACATATGCAAAATGCCTTAAGCAATTGTTGATGCAGATTTAAACTGAAGGTTTTATGCCTCTCAGCTCCGTGAACAGTGTGGAAGTTGAAACATTTGAGAACTTTTAGACAATCCCATTTTGGTCGGCATTCTGTTTTTCTTCCTATTATGCAATTACTTCCCGGCCACACGAGATTTCGTCAAACTATTGATTTCACACTACCACGGTGCTGCAAATTTTGTCATTTTACTTAACCATATCTAACTACAACTTTGCTACAGACTTGAAAATTCTAATTTCATTTGCAAATAAAAAATTCATTTCAAGCCAGTTTTTCCAAAGCAACGTTTTTACATAGACACTCTATATTCTTTCTTCACCGAGTACAATGTTAGTCCCAGCACTTGAGCGCGAAGAACATGCCTGTTATTGCGCTAAAAAACTTGCGCCACAGAGCCGGGTCATACATGATTCTTCCCATTGAGCGTAAGTGCACGTGACACTCAAGTTGCATGAGGATGACTTCTTGGGCGAGCTGGTGTTTACTTAACACGATGTTTTTTGGCACACAAAAAAAAAAAAAAAAAAAGCAGAGAGAGGCAAAACGAAGGCAGTGGTTCACAGGTCTTGTCCCGACTGTGAACCACTGTTTCCTAATGTCAGGATCCTAGGCTGTTACGCTTTATGATTCAGAATTGAGATTGCTAAGCATTTAAAAAAAAAGTTATAACAAAGCTTTCGGCTGACTGGTGTTCTTTGGTGTTTTATGCGTTTGCACACATGTATGTTTTGTGTATATATAGGACGCACTGTTTTCGAAATAAACAGTCGTAATTGTAGCGCTCGTCTTTCTTTTCCTTTTGCTTCTCTCAGGTTTCTTTTTTTTTTAGTTTTTGCGCCAGAAAGCATCATGTTAAGTTAACTCAAGTTGCAGTGACTATCGTACTTCTCATAGTTGCCATCACAGCACTGAGCAGAAATAGACATCTATTGGAAGCCTGTCTTGGGCGTTGCCCTATTTTGAGAGTGAAAGTATGTAGTTTCATTGTTCATTAGCAGTTAGCAGAACTCTGATGCGGCTTACTACAAAAAAGAAAGGTACTTGCTTTCTGATAAGAGCGCCTTGTAATTAAGCTTTTGATTACAGCTGCACACACAAAGGGTAGCCTGCGCAGTCTTCTACTCCTCTATTTGAGATGAATACGCCACAAATAAAATCTTCTTGTGTGCACATGTTCAGGCGTGTGTTTTGAATTTTCTGAGGCAGGAGTATGAAAACGAGTGTACAAAAAAAAGACAAGACGCCATAAAAGAAGTGAACTCAGAGCTCTCGCTCGACGTCTTGGCTCATTGCACACTCTGGGTGGTACTACAAAAAGACAGCACAAAGAGAAATCTTACGATAGTTCATAAAACTGGGCAACACATTCGGGCCCTCACGTCATGAGAAAGGTCACGTTACACTACCAAAGCATGTGCACCGACTGTCTTAAGTAAGACAGCCACTGCGCTTTGTGGTGAAGTGGTAGCACGGAACTGTGCCGAGCGTAGTGCAGGGGCCAAATTCAATAATTCATATTTTGCTTAAAACAAAAATCAAAAGATGATGGAAATCACATGCCCATAAGCAGGCCTATCTAATGCACTTTGTGTCGTATTTTTATGAGATGTCCCTCCTTGTGAAAATCGTGAATGAAAGTGAACCAAAACTGAATTTTTTATATGTTTACCATGTTATTTAAGAAAACTCATAGTTTATTTAGTTTACTGACGTTAAAATAAATTTAGTGTAGATACAACTCTGGAACAACCCAGTCAAATTACTACAATAAACAGATTGTACTTTCGTCAGAAAAAGAAATGGTCAAGTCAGTAGATTTTTATCAGAATTAAGGACTCCTTTGGGACTTTTCCTGACCGAAGTTGCCGATAAGCATCTTTACATATTCAAGACAAATCATTGTAGGTTCAGTAGGCAAAGTTATGAAGTGTTATACAACAAAATAATATTTATATAAATTTTTATGCAGCAGCATGTTTTGTGTAGATGAGCAAACTATGAAAGCATGTCATATGACAGGAAAATATTTTTCAGCAGAGGCATCCTGCGAAATCACTCCGAGCAAGGAAGTAAATAGCCATGATTTTTGATGCTAAATCTGAAATTGCCAAGCGAGATGCAGCATCCTTCATCCTGACATGATCGAAATTTCTCATTATCCCAGGCCTTCATACACATGGAGCTGAAAGAAGAAAGCTCAATGATGATGATACAGAAGATATTTTTGCAAGAATTTAGACGAGAACCTTTCTGGCACAAATCTCGATGATGTTGGGTGCATTCAACATCACAGAAAAATGGTATAAAAGTTTGATGATGATGATGTGTAGTGTTTTATGGCGCAAGGGCCAGTTATGGTCAAAGAGCACCATGACGCATGGTGATGTTGACTATGTATTGCGGATAGCATAGACAATGAATTCTCATGGTAGATGTGAAATGGCTGTAGAAGGGCGTAAAAAACTTGCTGTAAATTGCATAAAACATATAGGTACCAAAATAATGACAGTTAGTGATGCGGGCTGTGGCAACAGGGTTTCGTTAAAAACATGATGCTACAAAGCATAAAGGTGACTCAAGAACTTCAAAAGAGCTCTTGGATACAAGGGCTGTTAATCACGAGCTAAAATTACGTGGCCAAATGATTTTCAGGGTGTCCATTTCAGCTAAAAACTCCAAAGGGATTTGCAGATTAAAAAGCGATTCATTGCTAAGAAAAAATGCCGGGTGTAAGGGTATGTTTTTGCAATATACAGAAGGGAAATATTTTTTCCTCTCTGCTTCTTTAGCGGGACACTAGATAAGAACATGGAGAACTGTGAGATTATCACCGCACTTACTACTGTGAGATTATCACCGCACTTACTACAAGTCGGAGGGTCACTGCCAGTCAAAATGTAAGAGTGAGTACTTTAAGGGCATCCTGTTCTTAATCGACAAAGTACTTCCTTATATTGTGCTGTTTTTCCAGTTATCCAGTTTCCTAGTATTGGTTTTATCATGTGCAGCTTATTCAATATTTGGGTATTTCACTGTCCTTAGCAATGTTTCCTTAGCTTACGGCGTAGAAAAGACTTGGTCTGTAGAAGCGATAGTATTGGTTGCATCTGTGTCGCTAGAAGTTACTGACGTAGCGCTTTCATCAGCAGCTTCATTGCCTTTTATACCTTTGTGACCAGGTAACCAGCATAGGACAATCATTTGATTGCACATATACACAGAGCACAACAGACTGTACAGTTCACTAAAAACTGAGTTCTTATGTTTTCTTGGACTAAGTAGGGCTCTGACTACACTTAACAAATCTGTAAACACAATAACCCTGACGAGATTTGTGAGCCGTATATGTTGGACAGCTGAGACTATAGCGTAGGCTTCCGCTGTGAAGATACTTGTGTGTAGATTTAGTGCCCCGGATATTGAAAATGAAGGTCCGAGGGCTGCGTAAGAAACTCCATTGGAAGACTTGGAAGCATCTGTATAGTATTCCGTACAGGAGTACTTCTTCTGAAGTTCACGAAAATGGGATTGTATAAGTGCTTCTGGTGCACACTTTTCCCATTTTCCCATTTAGCATGGCGGTGCGTTCTTCTACCTTGCGACTTTATGTTCTTGAAACTGATCAAGTTCTTGGCAGTTGGAGAGTCGCGAAGGTGATTACAAGCCTTATTTTGATTTCTACGAGCTTCCTTACACTCTGCATTCCACAAGGAAACACTTCATTTGGAGGGCGATCCATTTGATTCGAGGATACATAGTGATGCCGCATCAACAATAAATGCTGTCAGATATGCCACTGCATCATCAATAGAAAGTGTAGAGATGTCTTCCCAGGTCATGCACGTGAGTTCTTTATAATGTTTCCAGTCGGCTGACTCAACTTGCCAGTGGGGACACGTGGAAAGTATTTATCACGTTTTGTTAAATTTATGAGAATCAGAAAATGCTCGCTCCCATATGGATTCTTAATCACATTTCACTGTAGATAGGGTACGAGTGTACCAGATGCAATGTTTAAATCGATCGATGAGAATGTTTTGTTTGCCACGCTATACAATGTAGGCTCTTTATTAGTGAGTAAGCATGCACCTGTAGTGAAGAGGAAGTTTTCTACTAAGCGTCCCCTTGCATCGCAACGACAACCTCCCCAAAGGGTGCTGTATGCATTAAAATCTCCCACGACACTATAAGGTTCGGGCAGTTCGTAGATAAAGCTGTGAAAGTGTTTTTGAAAGGTGGTAGTTTTGGGGGATGTATAGGGAGGTAATTGTTACAAGCTTATTAAACAGCACCGCATGGACCGCAGCTGCTCTAGAGGCGTTTTAAGCTGAAATTGCCGGCAAGCAACACCCTTATCTACTACTATTGCTACACTGCCCAACAAGGCAAGGGCCTCACTGCGGTCTTTTCAGTAAATGGCATACAGCCAAAGAAAGTTTGTGTGTGAAGGATTAAGATGTGTTTCTTGGATACATAGCACCTTTAGACTGTACTTATGTAAGAGTTCCTTAATATCGTCTAGGTTGTGGAGTAAACCGCTGACATTCTACTATAATATCTGTGTATCCTTAATATATATGTGTTTTGTGCTGTGTGTTCAAGAGATTAGATTAGATTAGCTCACGAGACCTTTCCAGCCCTCATGATATGGGATTTTTCTTTCTTCGCGGCACACTCGAGGGACCTGAGATGCCGGAGTTTTGCTCGTATCCATCACCTCTGCTGAGGCGGTGGATACTGCCCACGCAGCGGGCACTTTCGGGGGAGTTTTGGGCCGATCTGCACGGGCAGTGGCCCTCAGTCCAACAGGCCTGAGGGTCTGCTGGCCTTCCTTTGCGGGGGACGAAACAGCACTGGCTGTTCCAGCCAGGGGAGGCTAATGACGTGAACGCCGTCACTTTCCGTGTGACTTGGGTGGCCGCCGAATGATGTGGTGCTGCCCCCCGGCGCCACATCGGTGTAGGAAGGACTGGACTGATTGTTGGAATAGAAATGCTTACGTGCCTCTGGGAACGACAGATTTAATTTCACCTTGAGTTCTATTATTTGTTTCTCTTTTTTCCACGAGGGGCAGGATCGCCAGTAAGCAGGGTGGTCTCCTTCACAGTTGGCACAGTGGGTTGCTGAACTGCAAACGTCAGAAGAGTGTTCAATGGAGCTACGCTTAGCACAAGCAGCACCCCCTCTGCAGGTTTGTGACCCATGCCCAAAACACTGATACTTGAAACCTCGACGTGGATTTGGAATGTACGGTCTGACACGAAGCTTGCAGTAACCGGTCTCAATTGATTCAGGAAGAATGCTGGTTCCAAAAGTGATGATTATATGCCTAGTTGGTATTTCTTTGTCATCTCGTCTTATTTTAATCCTTTGCACCTTGACAACGTTGTTCTTGCCATCCTTATAGTAGTTCACTTTCACAAAGTTCAAGAAGGTCATCTTCCGAGAGGACACCGCGAACTGTATTCATCGTCCTGTGTGGGCCTACTGAAACGGGAACGTCCCCAAACACTGCAGCTTTTGAGAGTTTGTCATATTGTGGCTTGTCGCGAACTTCAAGAAGAATATCGCCGCTTCCCATCTTTGTTACTTTAAAACCTGGGCCTATTGCTTCAGTGAGAGATTTGGCTACAAGAAACTGTGATATCATTCAGACTGTCATAGTTTCGTGCTGACTGTGAACAATGTGGTATTTGGGAAAGGACTCTTTCGGTTGCAGAAAAAAGTTGAATGGTTCATCGGCGCGCCCCCTCTTCAGGGAGCGATCAGGCAGTGGGGGAAAAGTGTTTGCCATACAAAGTTGGACAATTCGGCGGCGATGGTGGCCACCCACCACCAAGCCCAACAAGGGGATGCTACAAGGTTGGGAGAATACCTGCAGATGCCAGCCATGCATCGCCGCTATAACCTAATATAAAATACCCAAGGTTGGATAATTACGCCAGGTTAACCCTTGTCGCCCAGAACATGGAAGTGAGAAGAAGTGATAAGAAGACAGGAAAGAAGAAACAGCAAGAGAGAAAGCGAAAGCTTGAAGAGGGGGACAGGAAAAGGCGACTGGTGATTTCCTCCACGTGGGTCAGTCTGGAGGTGCCGTCTATGTGAAGCAGAGGCCAAAGAAGTGTGTTGCCGCCGGGGGGCCTTAAAGGTCCAAACACTCAGCATCGGCTCAACCCCCAGGATCCCCCTTTCCCCAGACGCAGCTCCGCCGTGTACGGCTACACGCGGGAGGGTCCTACCCTCATGTGCTCGGGTACGTGGTGTCGCAACACACCAAATGCATGCTCGCACAGACGCCCCTGCAAGGGGTATAAAAATTTACCTGGCATTTCCAAGGTATAGAATTATGGTACATAATACTATTAAAGTATTGCGGTGAAGTGTTAAATTCTTGAAGCATCAGGGACACACAGCAATCACCTGCCAGAGGGGTTACTGAAGAACACAGTAAAGTATGTGGCGAAAGCTTTCCACCCCACCGACATTGACTGCAGCTGACAACCACAAAGAATAGTCTTGCACGAAGAATGTGATCATTCTGCAGTACACCTGCCTCAACTGCCTCATGACAGAGTGGACAAACTTGACTGTCAAAGTGATTTCTCCATTTGTATTTCTCGTATTGTGCAACTGTAAGGAAGAATACCTAAGATGCAGACATAAAGCTGCTTCAGAAAAATACTCTGAAGAAGCAGATATGACGCATAGCCTGATCACCTCTAGCAAAACAGTGCCACTAAAACGTGGTTAGCGGAACATGGGCAGGAAAGTGGTCAGTGGTCAAAAAAACATATTCAATCAATTCCCTGAGATACTATAGAAGAAGGCTAACCTGCAGTCATTACCCATAAGTGCCAGCACATATAAAGGCTGAAATAATTGGCAAGGGTATGCCAGCATGGCAGACGTGTAGCGCTGCACTGATGGCATCAGGGGTGCCTAACAAAGTGCCAGATTCATTGTCAAATGTGTAGCATTTTACCATTGTTACCAAAATCACTGTTTACACCTGTTTTACATATGCTAGAGAGCAATTGCATGTGTTAATAAATTAAGTAAGAATGTGTCAAAAATTATGTGCCATAAAGCTAGCAAAGAACACTCATGAAGGGTTAGTTGGTTGCATACAATGTTTTTTTTCTGACATGAGGCACTGAGAGGCCATCAAAGAAAAAAGTGAAAAAATTTAAATTTCAATGTCTACCTTTTGAAGGCTTGACTAGAAGTGTAGAGAGCCAGAAATGGTGCTTACCTTTGCAGATTTATTTCATGCCTGAACAGGATATTTTATACATTTCCCAAGGTATCCTTCACAAATAACATGTTGAAAAACATAGTTCGATGATTATTAGTCCCCCCACTAGACACACCATAATGGGGAGACTCAACATTAATTTCAAACACCGTTTCTTTACCGTGCAGGCTATGGTGCACTGCCAAGATGCCCAAAAAATGTGTGACGCTTTTGGAAACGGTTAGAGTGGCAAATCATCTATGAGAGGAAATGCTACAAAAGAAAAGTGTGCTGAGCATTGGTGTCAAGATGTGGAAACCAAGTGACAGTGTCGGCAGCAAGAAATGCAGAAGAAGCACAAAAGGATAGCACGATGGAGGTAAAGAGTAGGCCAAGACCACCACCACTATTGCATACATTTGACTCAATTGTAACATGGGGAGCCCCCCCTAACTATTCTTTTTTGCAAATTCTTTCCAAACTCACTTGAAAGGACACTTAAATAGTCCTCCTTTTTTCACCCAACTTCTGCAGTCAAGCTTTCTAAATATGTTTCTTAAGAAACGAAATAATTTTGAGATTATTAAAAATGATTCGATTATGGGTTTTAATAGCCCGAACCTGCGCAGTGGGTTTTGAGGGACACAGTAGTGGAGGGCTCCAGATTCATTTTGACCAGCAGGGGTGCTTTTGACATGCACCCAAAACACGGTTCACAAGCATCTTGGCACTGGGCCCTATAGAATGACGTCAGGAATAGAACCAGCAACTTTGCGCTCAGAAGCAGAATGCCATAGCCACTGAGCCACAGCAGCAGGCTTTTTAGGAGATATTCTTTTACCAAAACCCTTCCCGAATAAATTTTTTGTGCCCTTCTTATTAAGAATTATTGCACCTGTACAATGTATATTGAGCATTCCAAAGACTCTCATATAGGTTTTGTAATGATTTCGCACTTTTGGTGCCATGTTACACCTTCATATAAAAAAATCATTCTTCATCAACAGCTAGAGCATATTGGACTTTTCCATTCAGTAGAAGTGACCTCCTTATTATATAAGTACAATTAATTTTATGCTATATGTTTAGTGTGTCAGGCTTACTACGAAATCCAAGATTGTGTGAAACAGTGAAGAAATAACAACACACAATTGTTGCACTTGTATGAAACAACTTACACCAAAATTATAAGTGTCAACTAGTCTGACCTAAAGCAATTAGGGGCTTGGAAGTGCCCTTAAAGAGACACTAAAGAGAAACAATTAGTTTAAACTGATTAAGTATTCTTTCAGAACTATTTGCATTAATTTCATGGTATGAAGTTGTTTACCTGAAAAAAAAAAGAAGGGAAATGGAAGCAGAATTTTTTTCATTTTTCTTTTTTTTTTATTATTTCGTGCCAAAACCACAGCAGCCAACTACACTTTCATGCCAACTACACCTGTGTGGCATTACGGATTTCGAAGTATTTTCTGAAGTTTGGGCCATTATGGCACAGGAAAAATTGCCAGGTTCAGCCTTTGACCGCTTTAGAGCACAAAGTAGTACATATTCATTGACGTACATAGTACATAGCGAGCAAGGCACCATTGACCCACGTGTAATTATTGCATCTTCTCTGGCTTACAAAGAATCTTATCATGGAGACAGTAATTTTTTTCTTGGTATTGTAGAAAGGTAATTTACAAACACAGTTTAACTTAATTTTCTCTTTAGTGTCCCTTAAAGATGAGTAATGGTGCTGCTAGAAGTGTAGCAGTGAGGAAACTAATATTGGCTGCACTTACGTGGTCATCTTTTCCAAGCATTTCTTTGCGATTCTGAATCTTGCGAAAGAAATTTTGTATCTTCCTTGCAGCTTCATTCTGCACTTGGGTGAGCACAGCGGTGCTTGGTACTAAGAGAAATCGACAAAACGTGATATATTTTTCAGGCTACACAAGACAAAGGCAGTCCTTGAACCACATTTTTGTAGGAGATGCAAATACTATACGTGCTAATGCAGCTTACACCACACGTGTCTACAACGCTTATCAATAATAATTATTACAGCAGACTGCTTCCAATTTGAACCTGTTGGAACATGAAGTAGTACTGAGAAAATTATTTTATGTTTAAATTAAAAGAAAGCTTGAAAGACCAGTGGTATCATTTGGGACCTCAGAATTCAGCATATTTAGAATGTGAGACGAATTAACCAAATTTTTGAAAACCCAAATTTGGAAAAAAGTCACTACTAGAAAACAGATTGGGTTTATAAACATGGTGAACATGTCAACTGCGCAGAAAAGAAGTCTGAACTATTGGCAAGGTAAAAGATTTATCAGGAAGTGAGCTGATTCAGTCATCTGCATGTAAATGCTCACTATATTCAACATAAGCAGAAAGATCCATAGTAGTAAAATTTACACACCTTTGTCTGGAGTGTCTTCAAATGGCATGCTTCGATCAACAGAATCATGTGCTTCAGGTGGACCATACAAAGTTTCATGTACTTCAGATAACATCATCTGAAGGCTCTCAGTGATTCCAGAAGCATGGTGTCCACCTAAGAACATGGGCATAGGGAGATTATGTCACTATGTTAACAAAAATAAGAATTTGCCTTCTGCTACCTTCTTGGAAAAGTAGCACTTGCCCCATCACCAACTCACCCAAGTAATGACCTGGTAATAGATTAACAGCGCAAGTAAAAGACAACGATGAAGCAAGCAACAGGACAAGCGCTGATTTCCAACTACTATATCTTTTTAGATGATGATGATATTGTCACGAAAAGAACCATGAAAAAATGAATATAAGAACTACATGTAATCAAAAAAGCAGAACGAGCAAACAAAATGAGGTCTTCATCTAGACTACATGGCTTCCATGTGACACTAGGACCTAAATTCTGTAACATAACTTAGTAAGCCTTTACGTCAATTCTGAAAGATTCCTTACCAAGGTACCCTTAGTGGAGGCTTCCTTGGTGCTTTTTTAGCAAAAGGCAGCCCCAAAACTACCTTCATGCTTCCTTTCCTTGCTCCTTTATTAACTGAACGAGGGCTACTCGGTAATACTTGCCCAAGTGATGCTCGTCTGGTCACATGCAATTACTTTTCGCTGGCCGGCTGGCAGGCAAGAAAAAGACCGGTGGCTGCGAAATGCAGCAGATGGCAGCACCCTTTATAGAAATTTCAAAGTACAAGCAAACTTCTATGTCCGTGGCCTCCAAGATAGTGCGTTGGTTGCCGCACACGCCGCTGAATCTCAAGGCCATGCTCAACTAATACAGTCTCTCGTTAAGCCTATAGCAACAAAAAAATTGAAAACCGATCTGCGGAACAGCACCCAACTGTCACCAGTACCTTCCTGCCAAAGCATCACGGCAGAAACGGAAAGCAAATTCCACTATCAGTTGAGAAAGAAAGTGCGAAACAGTGCAGGACGACAACATGGTATATCCAAAGTGGCCGGCGCCCCCTTTGATGGGTGCTGCCATGTTTCCCTCTTCAAGATGTCCTTATGTGCGTTAGTGTTGAACGTAAATCGGGAAAAAACACACGTATTTATACATTAACTACATATATAGCGTAAGAAATATTAGACGAACAAACTTTATTTTGCTGAATAAAGACATTTGAGTGAGAATTATGAAGAATGCCTTCTAACCAAGATTAATACAATACGTTCCTTACGTGACAAAATGGTTCCTTTCGTGAGGATGACTGAATGGAGCTGTCAGAACACACTTGCTTTCTCCATGCATTCTTTGAAGGGCTTCTCACATAAGGTTAGGAAGTGACCCAAGAAAAGGAAGGCTTTAGAATTTACTGCTAAAAAATAGTAGCCTTTTTTTTTATTGGTAAGAAAACAGACAATGTTCATGCATAATGTGTCCATTTCTCCATTTCAGCTGCTATTATAATCACTCCTGTGAGCCTGTTCCCACTCCTGCCGATGGGGCCTGAAAAATGCCCTTGTGAATTGCCCACATAAAATCAATACCAGCTTCAGTGAACAGATACGACACCTTGTTCATTCTGGCTATCCGCAGCATGTGCCGACTGCCGTTTCTGAGTGAATTCTCAGCAAGTTAAGCACCCGCACTGAAATGCAGATGCCAGTTGTGGTGTTGTACATTCATGGCATATCACATGGCCTTGAAGGGGAAAGGCCAACATGCAAAAGTGGATGTACTGTTCTCCTCTTTGTAGAAATTGATAAATCTTTGCGAGGATCAGCAGAATCATGCTGACAACACTTGTCAACGCTATATATAATGTGTTGGTGTTGTGCACAAAGTTCCCCTTTCATGCAGGAGGTGCTACAGTTAAACCTCAATATAATAAAGTCGGTGAAATCAGCAATTTGCTTCATTATATTGAAATTTTGTTATGTTGAATTTGGATTTTTCGTGCAAATTAGTGCAGTCGCTGTTGAATTTTTCTTACACGGGAGGGGGCCGCAAAATTTTTCAAATTATTCGGCAATCAGAAAAAGCAAACATGCATGAGAAAAATAATTTCGTTGAATTTGAGATTCAGCAACGAAAGATACGGTTTCATGCCGTGTTGATGGTATCTCTCCATTGTCGGTATGAAGCTAAGCCAGCGACACTTTCACGTCCACTCCACCCCCACGGGTGACAGGGTCGCCTGCAGTGGGACTTCGCTGTCATGAAAAGCGCCGGCAGCGGGGAGCAAATGCTTGGTTTGCCTCTTGATTCAACGTGTCTCTGGAACTCGAGATACGCAACTTCCATCATTAAACGTGTGGGAAGACTGCACATCATTCCACGCTACCTCAGCTCGCCCAGTCTTTGCACGCACAGCAGATTACCTTTAAAAGCAGGCACGCAGACTACATATGTGCATATGCACTCAGCAATGCTGACAGCCATACACAGCCGCAGACCCACTAGAAAAGTAGACTCGCACCAACCAGCCCCCGAAAACAGGCTCAGAGGAGAAATTATAGAAGAACCGGAAATGGAGCGCTATGACATATGTGTCAGTGTTCCCTCAGTTTCCTTATCACAAGAGCTACAATTTTTTAAATGTTACATGTGGAAGCAATGCAACATAGATTAAGATTTCATTTTGTTTGTTTACTGGTTCTGCTTGTTTGATTACAAGTGGTTCCAGCACCCGGTTTTTCATGCTTCTTTTCTACCTATACAATCTATCACTCTGAAAAAAAAAAATAATAGAGTAGTTGAAGTCAGCGCTCATCCTGGTACTTTCTTTGTATTTGACTTTTACTTGCAATGTTAATCTGCTACTAGTTACCAATTAGCCCAAACCAGCACTTTGCTTAATGACCTTGTTGCAATCTACTAAATGGGTGGATGGAAAAGTTTCCTTTCATACACATGAACATAAATCACACACTGTTTTTTATTGCTCCTAGCTTCAGTTCAAAGTGAAAAAATTATGTGAAAGTCAGAATGAAAAAAATTCACACAGAAACTCCTCTAGGAGTTGTCTAAGTGTGCATAAGCATTGTACCACTTGCTCATCACCACACAGCCTGGTCTCATTATCAATGTTATGAAACTTGATAGGACCGGTATAAATGACAGCATTGCAGCAACACGAACTGCTGCAGACGGTGGTGCAAAGGAAATTGATGAGGCAAGCAAACTACAGCAGGCGGTGGCGCCAGGTGCGCTGATGACATTCCAATCATTATAAGCTGGTATCTCTCTTTAGTTCCTAACCCATCCGCATTGAACCGTTATGAGAAGTGTGGAGCATATCTTGAACGCGACCAGCAATGCAGACAGAAAGTGTGGACTGCCAATCGCTTTGTGCGCTGCATTTTTACTGCTTCATGTTGAAGAGAGACATGCGGGTCCATATCATGAAAGCGATTTACGAAAGAGGCAGGGTGCGGCATGTGCTGAGAGATTTGTGAGTGTTGTGTTCTAGCTGATTTGTTCGTGTGGAAGCGACAGGCAGCACGAAAGTAAAGCTGTTCGCTGTAGTGGGCTCTATCTATACTGTATGCGTGATTCCAAAGAATGTATTCCCTTTTTGTTTCACTTTGTTGAGTGCTTGACGCCTGCTTCACCTCCACCGCGGTTCGGATTGCACTATCTCCGGGATCGGCCCACATTTTTGTCTTAGGAGACGAATGGTTTTCTCGTTGGGTAAGCAGCGAAATGCTTACGTATTTAAAGAAAAGATGAATGAATGAAGCGTGAATACAACTAATAAATGCACAAATTACATACCATATTCTGGCACTTGAAAGGCAGTGTTACAAGTCAATATGTGCAAATGTTCATCCAGTGTCCTATTAATTTCCGCAGAAATTCGTTCAAGGCGGAGAACCTGCTCCGTTGGTTTGTACTGAAATTCTACAAGAAAAAAAAAAAGAAAGACAGACCTCAGATATTTTTTTTTTAAATAGCAACAATATTAACAATTTGGAAAACAAAAGCTTTTTAAGCAGCAAGCCAAAAATTCGTACATTTCGACAACCGCTAAGTTTCTGTTTTTTGTTGCATGGCAATACTACATCGCAACGCGAGACAATATGTAGACAAAAAGATGGCATATTATTGACAGCACCATCACGTTTGCTGGGATAGAACAAAAAGTAATTTTTTGCAGAGACACAGATATAAAACAAAGGGCACAACAGTTTCCAAATAGCCACATGTAGTACGTCTACTTTCCAACGAAACTATCAAACCACTGCCTTTGATGGCATGTAAGAAAATTTCAAAACAGTTCTACATTGAACAGTGGTGGCAAGGTACTTTGGAATAAGAGGAAGCTTTAGCTCAGGGCCAACTCTCACTTCCCTACTTAAACACATGTAAAAAGCAGAAATCATTTTATAAGACAACCATTACACTGATCTGAATGAAATTTGTTCCATATGAGAGAGAGTTATTCTTTACAACCTGTAGGGAAACAAAATCTAGATTTAGAACATCAAATGTTTTACAAAAATTGCCAAAAATAGGAAAGTCTTAAAAAGATAGAAGCACAATGCTTACAAATCCATAACTGCGCACCAAAAACGGATATCACAGTTCTGTAAACTGCATCGTGGGAACATCTCAAGCAGTCAAATGTGACATGAGTTTACAGCTTATGTGAAATTGTTACAATGCTTACAATGGTATTGCAAAAGTCCTACTTACAAATTAGTGGTGTATTTCAGAGTGATGTAAATACATAAACATAGTCCACTTCAGCTATTTCAATAAGTGCAGTTTACAGAATTCTGATACTTTATTTTCTTTATTGCCGAGTCAGAGTTGTAAACTTGGTACTTGACTCTTTCTTTATTGCCGAGTCAGAGTTATAAACTTGATACTTGACTATTTCTTTAATTTTGCAATTGTCATGAATTTTTCAGAAAAATATCACATCAACTGAAAATTCACATGTTACAACTACAAGAATTTAACCTTCCCTTTTAAATGCAACAAACCCTACCGAAATTGCTGCAGTGGCTGCTGCGAAAAACAATTTGTCTACACCCTTGCATTTAGATAGGAGCTGCCAAGCTCAAGCTTCCCTTGTAGGGCGCTATAGAGCCGTACCAAGCAAGCAGACACAGGTTTCACCAGAAGTGGTAGCAGATCAGAGAGGCTCAAAAGTGCTACAGTTCAAATACAACATCAGGGAATGAATTCTCTGTTAAGCTGAACAATAATTTTTTTTTTTTCATAATTCAGCATGTTTTTTTTTTTTTTCTTTAATATGGTCAGCAGAGGCGGCTTTACCTGTGCCTACTCATTAAAGGGCCCCTAACCAGGCAACATGGCAAATTTTGGTTATATGCTGAAACTTGCTACATGCCCTTTTGGGAATGTTCTACCGCAAGATTTTTTTCAAATTCGTTCATTGATAGCCAAGATAGAAATATTTCAGTGCCACGAACCCATGATTTCAGGAGGCAAGCGTCACCGCCAACATTAGACACTTGCCCCGATCTAGACTATGCAAGCAAAATTCCCTCCCTGCATTCTCCCATACCGGAGCTGCAGGACCGCGTGATGCATATGTCACGGGCCCCACCTTTTTTCTTTTCTCTCTCTCTTGCTAGTTTGCAGCACGGCACACTTCCACTGACGGTCTCGCATGCGAGCTGTTGCGTTTGTCTCATTTCATGCAGTGAACAATTTTGCACACTGTGCACAAGAACACCTGACTAGTGGTATAAGTCAGTGCTATACGAACACTGAGGCAGACGCAAGTGGATCACAGAGCATGATCGCGCGCTGGAACACGGTAAAAAATTACACAGTTTCATTTTCTGTGCATGCTACTGCACGACGAGGGAACAAGCAGATGAAATTTATGTAAATCTCTCTTGCTGTAGTGTGAAGTAAAACAGGTACACGCAGACATTCGGTTTGTATGTTATATTATTTCCTTAACCTTAATTGGTTTATCGATGCAACAGATTACACAAATAACAGATGTTACCTTGAATAATTATCGAAGTCACGTATCACTGTGAGTGACATCACAGCACTACCATGTACAGTGCTCACCAACTGAAACACGATACTCAGACAGCATGGTGGCTGGCACTTTTTTACGCCACCGTTGGGCGCTGGGAACATTTAGCTGATGCACTTTTGTATCACATGAAAATGAGAGTCACTTTGATGCATCATGATGCAAATGGGCCCCCTCAGCAATCACCCAGCGCTCACCGGTGGCACAAGAATCACCGGCCGCCATACTGTCCGAGTATCGCATTTCAATTGCTAAGCACTGTACGTAGGTACGCTTGCGCTATCAACGTTGGCTCTCCGGCTGAGAGCGCTGCTCCCGCGAGGAGAAGGCAAACAGCATTTGATTTGAAATTTAAGCTTTTTCTACGGCACATGGGGATGTAATAACTTAGCAGACACAATCGTGAGCATGCTTTGTAAGCACTACGCTTGTCAGCTCAAGATGGACAGACCTGGGGAGGGGCCCTTTAAGGGTTGAAGTGGGGCTAAAACCAATTTTAGCCAGAAATACGCATTTGCTCATTTTGTGTGTTTTGGATTTCTAACAACATAAAGACAGTCTTCGCCAAGTTTGGTTATCTGCATGACAGAAGAAAATTAGCTTTTTTACCTGGCAGTTACATGTGTTTTGGCATGTTTTGAGATTTTTAAATCTATTTTTCTCAGTTTGCACTTTTTGGCCAATTTGCACTTTTAGGAAAACTATCATTTTGAAACTGCAAAGGTGAAAACCGTTTGCAAGACTGTTTCCAAGCTGAAAACTTTTGAGGAGCAAGACTCTGGACATTTTGACTTTCTAAATTGCCTCTATCGAAAAAAAAAAAAGTATAGGTTTCTGGATCATAGTAAAAAAAAAAGAAAAAAGAAAAAAAAACGTAGTCTTCAAATTATGCGATTTCTACAGAAGGCATAAAATTACAAGCAGCTGACCCTATCCTGTAATACAGGGCGTCCAGAAGATATTTATTCCAAAAAAAACATTATATAACTTTATAATCTTTAAAATGATCATTTTCCTAAGGTGACACACTTATTTGCTTAATGGGCCATGCTTAACTTTTACCCATTTCTGCTAGGGTAATCAAGTCTGCTAGATGACAAGAACACAAAGCCTCCTTCAGAATTTTGTTAAAATTGGCATGCCAGTTCAAAAGTTGACCTTTCAACACTGCATCCCTCCTTCAGTGGAGTTTGTAACAGCTCTCACAGACTTAGCCATTTGTTTCCCTTTTGCCATGCCTCGCCTGTCATCATGGTCAATGAAATCAGTTAAGACCTAGTATAGCCCATGCATTGCTTGCATCACTTGGCCTGTCAGCTGGTAGACAAGCTATCATTACAAAAAAAGAAAAACTGCCAGCAATGGCTTTATTTTTCAATTATAAGATGGCATGCACTGTGATGCCATCAAAAGGATAAAATATTATGGACTGAAATGCCAAAAAGGGCAAACAAGAGTGTTGCAGGGCCCCTTTAATGTAAACTGCTGTACTGACTCGGTAGTTATCTGTGTGCAGAAGTGCATTATTTTGTTTAAGAGTGCAACATGGACAGCAGCATAGAGAGCTGCAATAGCCTGATCAACAAGGTTTTTACATGTAAGCCTTCTTTAAGTTTGATAAGCAGTAGAGTAAAATTACAAGGTACATTCAGACGCAACACATAACCTAGAATCTTTTCAAATCATGTTAGCATTGTTCATTCAAGAGCATGAGAGTTGTCTGCAGCTCCTCAAAAACATTAAGCAAATGTCTTTTTTCGTGATAAAAGAGCTATAGTCGGGTGCAACTTAAGAAGGCAAGAGAGGCCCCGCCCAGAGGACCAAAGCGTGGCAGTCAATCGCCTCTGCGATTAAAGAAATAGTCCCGCTGACGTTCAAAGCTCGGTTCAAAGCGCGCGCTGCCATTTTCTCTGTCGGCAAGGTCACCCGCCATCCAGCTCATGACGTCTGTTTAGAGTGCACGCCCTTTGGTACAGGCTCTAAAGGTGCATCCATGTTCCAGGAGCAAATTCCGCTGCCTTCTAAAGTTGTACCTGACTATAGTGTTGAAGAAAAACTGAGATGTGCCTGAAGGTATCCCATGGAATTACTGTAAACTTTCCCAACAATGTGCCTATTGAATGTTCTCTAGCGAATTCCCCGTCATTTATACTTGCTTCATTCCTGGTTTGCTATACATTGTCTATTGTGCAACCTAACTTTTTTGGGTACCAATGTTAACAAACCATTTGGTTATCATAAGGTCAGCCTAAGGTATCTATGTTCAAGCATTCTTCTATACTGTGTCTCGTAAGTTGGTCAACACTAGCTCTACATAATAAAAGCATGCACAGAATTAAAATTGTGGACTTGCCTTGCTTCTGTAACCCCTGTTTCTCACAATCAACAAGACTTGATGTTCCAAAATCATAATGTGCAGTAGCTAGCTGGCCCTCCAGTGGTTTCTTCAAGAAATCACTTTCATCGCACTGTGATTGGTTCGACAAAAGATTTGGGTGGTCGGCCGAGTGCCTCAAAGGGCACTTGTCTTTGCTGCCATGACCAACCAAAGTAGCGTTGGAGCTTGCCTTTACAGCCTGAACCTCCTGATCTCTTTGCAACTGAATATGTGGTTGGCAAGAATCATGACCACTGTCAGCTACTCCAACATTACTACTAGGAGCTAAGCTTCGAGGGGAACTATTCTCCTGGTCAAAGTCAGGCATATCTTGCATAGACTTCAAATGTCTCACAAACTCATGGACAACCTTTTCATCTTCCTGAAACAAAATTGAAGAATAAAATGTGAGTACTTTAAACAACAGCAAGTTTCTAAATTTTACTGGTGCACAGCTTGAAAGACATTCAGGGCAATGAACCATAAATAGTACAGTCTTGTAGAAATATTTAGCGTAGTGGTTACTACACAAAGCAAAGCTACAAAGTAGACAATTTTTCTTATTGCAGCATACTATATTTTTTTATCTCCTAGATAATAAAACCTGTTCACTAAGATTCTTAACAAAGCAAGGGAAAATAAACCAACACATACAGATGCAGAAAGAGGAAATAGCTCAATTAGTGGAAATTCACTCAATTATGAAATGCCTACCCTTGTCATGCTTGTCTGCACTAAAGGAAAAAATAAAAAAAATATGCCTTTAAATCGTCTGGAAATACTTCACAGAATATGCTGATAGAAACATGAATGAAATCACTGCGGGTGGCATACTGCTGGGATTCTAAGTTACTCACATGACGGCAATCAGTAAAGGTCAGAAGTTGCTCACATGATACTAAGTGACCAAATTACTTGCATGATAGCATAAAAAGGATTGTGGTGGGCCACCGCCTTGGGTGCTGCTGATTCTAGTGATGCCCCTGCCTATCATGAAGGGCTAATGGCGGATGTGGAATAAAAACAGATTGGAATAGTTTTACATTATCCTGGTCAAGTGCGACAAATGCAATTTAATTTAATACTTGCTTACCAGGACCCCACCTGTTACTTGCATATGCTGAGGTAGTATGTGCCATTCATAATATAGGGTAAAATAATTGTTCCCGTGAACAGATATTGACATGTGTACTTATCTTTATCGGGCGACCATGTTTCACCGCCTAACAAATGTTATCGCACAGCGCAGGACGCGCCTGCATGTATAGGAAGTTTCTGGAAGGTTATTGATGGTTCCATCCGCTGTCTGTGACCGAACCTTGTGTAATCTGATTGCATGTATGCGCGTCGCGAATAATGTAGAACTTTGTGGAAGACACGCGGGTCCCAGCAATTACTCTGGAACATTCGATGACTGATGTATAAAAGCCAATGCGCTTGACCCATTGATCAGATTTTGACGATCGCCAACTGTGTTCGCCGCTGTAGCCATTCTTTAAGTGCAGTTTGTTTTTGTGGGCACAGGTTCGCCCAGTAAAAGCTAGTTTCACCTTTCACAGTATTGCTACTGTGTTCTTTATACGTCACTACCACGTGACAATGTAATCATGTCATCTATAGACAACTGTAGCACTGGCAAATAATAGCACCACTTTGCACATGCATGTGACAGGAGTTAGAGGCTCTTCTCGTGACTGCAACTTTCAGTTCTGTAAGACCTTAAAGTCTCTATTGCACAACTCATTCTCGACAAGTCAGGTACCCAGCAAACTACCTAACTACCTATTTACTAAGAATGCCTGAAAACACTCTCTTCCCCCTCCCCACATTCTAACTCGTCCCTACATTCCATCCTTATTGACCGACACATGGAATAGCCAGACCACTTCACTGCAAGAGTTATGCCTGGTACTGTGGCCACCACTGGTAGCCTACATAAAAAATGTGAATAGGTCCACTGAACTGCACTCAGTACTACAGCCAGAGAGGCAGCTGGACTGACAGCGGTAACTCTAAGCAGGAATCAGTCAAAAATAAAGTGCTTCTCTCTCTCTCTCGCATAATGTCACACAGATTCAGCGAACTATGACACAGCTAACGTGTTACTGCTCAATACCAGACGAGCTACACACCTGCTGGCGACTCATTTTACACCGGCCAATGCGAGCACTGTCGCATGCAGTCTTCCGCTGAAAAGCATACAGCTTCTCCAAGCGTAGCTCTCTTGTTCGAGCAGTGTCCTCTGTTCTTTGCTCAGCCTTATGCTTCTCCAGTTTCCGACTCAATTTCTGTTTCCTGATGAAGTCACGGACTGCGGGCGCATCATAATGCCGTACTTTAGTGGCTCGTGCAGGTGAATTTCCTCCTGGTTCTGCATGATGCAAAGAATTAACAAGCAGAACAAGAATAATGTCAAAGGTGTTGTGGTCAGTGCAGGGCTTGTGATAACATGTTTAATAACATGAAAAGTGCACACAAATGGATAGCCAATTGTCACAATAGAGCACCACATTGCCAATATTTCTTTTTCTTTTTTTTTTCACAACAATAAACTGGTACTTTTCCTTAAGCAGTGTGCTGCTGCACAATTTGTGATGGCGACCCAGTGAGGGGCTTAAAGATGTGTCATGTAGAAAAAATATAGGTTTAACAGTAAGCACCAATTTTATTTCAACAACCCACTGGACTGCTTCATACTACAAGTGGACAATGCCCAACATTTTCACACAAAGCAAGCCTTAAAAAAAGACAGTCATTCCTGGATTTGCACATCACAGCAAAATGGTGACCAAATGCTATGCAGCTAGAACACTGGGGCATGTCTGTCTACACGATTAAATAAATTGAATGAAAAAAGGCTCCTAATGCTGTGGTTGGCATACAGGCATGCACATACACCCACATACATGCATGCGTACATGCACACACACACACACACGTGTGCATGCACACACACAAAGATGAATAAAGATGCCAATAAAAGTACTCAGCAGTACAGCACAACACATGCCAAAGCTTCAATTTTTGGGTTACTGCTTTGCCAATGACTTTTCTGTCATTATCATCATATGCCATAATTGGACACTATCATTGGATGCTATTACTAGACGCTAAGAACTAATTTGCGTGCTTTTACAGCATGCAAATTAGATGGTAGAGCGGCTGCCCTGGAAAGGCGGTGGTCCCGGGCTCGAGTCCTAGACCAGGACGAATTTTTCGTCAACCGCGAGGCTTTTCTTTCCAGGAACCCGCATGGGTTTCCTTTGTAGCAATTGCTACAATTGGGTGGATGTTTCATTTTCCCTTAATTAATTTTACAGCATGCATTACAGAGATGCACTTCATCTCACTGCCAAATGATACTGAACCCTGACACTTACCCATATGGTGCTGTGCTTTTCTTTTAACACTCTGACTTTTCTCCAAGTTCCTTAGAGCTAAAATCCTGTCTTCATTAGGCACAATGTACTTCTCACCTAGGTGAATACAGGAGTATAATTGGCAAGAGTATACATTTCCTTTTCTTTTTATTGAAATAAATAAATGCTATGAAGTATTACTTTGTACAAAATAATGAATTAAGATGCTAAACCAAGACTTTACTATCATCTGCACAGTTTATCTGGCCACGGCAAAAGAGGCATGAGAAACAGCTCACAATTTGCACTGGTTCTTTGGTTTAGTGCTCTGTATGCCAAGGATGTGCTTTTCTTCATATTTTGCTCTTATACTGTGCAACCTGGTTTCTTTCAGGCATCTAATATAACACACTTCTAAAAAATATATTTTTCGATCTTGCATAGATAGGACTAGAAACAAAGCTACCCCTGGAACTTCAGGTTTCAAGTCTCAGCAAAATGCAGTAGAAGAACAAAGAAGAAAGCTGCTAGTAAGCTGACATTGAGCTCAAACTACAAAACTCCAAGTACTTAGATTGGATAACTTGTCTTCTGAGCCACTGTAGCACCCAATCAAAAAATTAGAACAGAATCCCATTTGAGAGACTAGTGTTGCCACAACTATAGCTATCAGCCACGAACAGAGGGGAAAAAGAAAATCTGAATATACCATAAGCTCCTATAGCGCGAAGTTGCTCCACTTGAGCACGGTCTTTGGTAGCACCATTCCCAGACTGCTTTTCTATAAATATGAAATAGAAAGGTCAACATTTCTTTACCTTTTCTCCAGTTGCACACTTCAATTTTAAACACTGACTTGCTGCAGCCAAAGCTTCCTTTTTTTTTTTTTACCACTAATCTAATAAGTACAGTAAAACCTTGTTAATACGTAGTTGGTGGGGGAATGTGGATCAGGTATGCACTAAGCAATATACTTATTAACTAACAGTGGCAGATGAGCTACAGACTTTCCAGCCAAAAAAATGCGTTAATTCTCACTCAAACACACATGCAGACAAGTTTTATTTGCTAGCAGGCAGCAAAAAAATCTGATTTTCACTTGCTGCCGTGGCGGCTTTGCAGCAATGATGGCATCCTCAAACTCGGCAAGGCCATGAGCCCATTTCTCCATCAGGCCTCGCTTCTCTGTGAATGCCCTCATGACGGTCAATGCACTAGCCGCATCAGATACGGAAGAGTCATCATCCATGTCATCATTCATGATGATCATGTGTAAGCGCTAAAAGCTATGGGAGTAGGAAACACGCCATGGATACCATGTTTTGAAGTCACTATCTGTGGCGACCGCAGTCCAGGAAAGGTCCGTGCACTGCAATTTCGCTATCTATGGTCTGCGTGCATGACATTTCACTGATTCCAAGCTTGTACATGCCAAAAAATGAAGTAAATACTACGCAATAACCATTTGGCATGCGTTAAGCGACTATGGCTTAAACCAGTCAGACAATACATTAAGTTCAATGGCCACAGGGTGGGGGATTCATCATGACATTTCTAACAGAACTATTAAGCGGGTACGTATTAACAAGGTTTGTGAGGATCGAGGTGCCTCCTTGTGCCTCGTCCCCCGGCTCGCACATTGTGCTTAGCTCGATCTCCGGGAACCGCTGCCACAACAGCAACATGGCGGACATGGCTAGCATGCTGGAGCTAACTTCTTGCACAAACTAAAGCCCCTTTAAACTTCGTAAAGAAGCACCACACTTTGAAGAATGCCGCCTCCTCCTCGCGCGCTCTGTCCGAGGCTGAAGCTGCGTCGCTATTGGCCTAATAGCATCACGTGGGCCCTCGTGTCGTGCTTCAGCGCCATTTTCGCTCGAGAAGCGGCTACGGAGTGGCGAGGAGCGCATGTTGGCGCCGTTGCTACGCTTGAGCAATGTAGGTGGCGCCACGGTCGAGGAGGGAGCATGAAAGAGGAGAAATGAGGAGGAGTGAAGGTGGAGGAGGAGAGTGTCGCTACTTTACAAAGTTTAAGGGGCTTTAGTGCAAATGTAGGGTGAGCCTTGTGCAACCCCATCTCCACAGGTTTCACTGCACCAGCTTCATTTCAGCTTGATCATCTACTACAGCCACAACATACATTAGCATTACTCACAGCCACAGGCCTAAATACCTGAAAACCATTGGCTCTTACGAAGACTGGACCCCGACTGAAATGTCAAAATGAATTCTTCATACGTACCATCTTTCTTTTGTGCCATATTTTCAACAGATACAAAGAACTCTTGTTTGACGTGTTTTCTTATTTTATATAACCTATATATAGACCAAAGTTCATAGCAGTAGTAAGCATTACAATTTGTGTGATAAGCACCAATATGACTATTTGCAAACTCTCATTTATTAACAGTTAATGACTGTAAGGGCATGTTGTAACTTTAGAATTGAAGTCAGTCAATACTCAAACCAGAACCGTTTGCTGTAAGCTCACTGCTTTGCACCAATTTCGAGAAGTAGGTACTAAAATGAACTGCTGTACAAGTTCATGTTTCCTCACTGTGAAAAAATTCAGTACAGTAAAATGATAATTGGAACAGCAGTGCATTTCATGGCACAATTTGAGCCCATATTTCTAAACCTGGTGCTAGGCACGAAATATGCTTTGTGTACTGGCTGACTTATATTCATATTACAACATGCCTTCTTAAGTCATTATTAGCCAACAAATTTGCATAATATTGCTAATCATAGAGCCTGTAGTTACTGCACACATTCTGGTGTCCATTGCTGCGATGAAGCTTGGTCAGCAAAATCAGTACTGTCTTGAATTTTCTATCTTTAATAATCAGAGACAGTTGTCTTAAACACATGGCACTATGTACATCATAACCACATAACTACGACAGGTGATCTCCAACTGTTTTCTTGAGACATTTCAGTACATTACCATAATAACATGAAACCCAATCTTATCATTTGGTTTTGTGATCTTGAACAACTGCTTTCCCTTTGATAATAATAATAATAATAATAATAATAATAATAATAATAATAATAATAATAATAATAATAATAATAATAATAATAATAATAATAATAATGTTTATTTCCCATCAAGAAAGATGGAGGAGGCTGCAGGCTGCAGGAAACTGCACGAACAAACGGCAGTTTGACGGGGGCCCACAGCCCCCTCAACAAGGCGGCAGTAAAAAGGTTACAGGAAAGAACATCGAAAACATGCATAGGCACTGAAATGGACACTAGGAATGAACAGAAAAATCATCGAATGAGAAAGACTAGATACCTTATACATAGTGTTGCCGTATTGCAGCATTAGTTATTTTTAAAATGTCAGTGGTACTTTTGTCGTTTTTATTCAGGAGCGTGGGTAGGGCGAAGGACAGTTTTTCTGTGGAGTAGTTAGGCCCGAGGGGTTATAACATTCCATTTTTCCTTGTGATGGGTAATGTGTACAGAAATTTTCTCTTTTAGTGATGATAAGTAGTGTAGAAACCTTCTATTTTCAAATACTTCGCGTTTGAAGGCTAGTGTTAGCTTATAGTCATAAAGCTTTTTACTGGTATGTTTGTTTTTTGAAAAAAAAAACTGTGTATGGCTGTTATATGGCAAGTCATAAAGCAGTCTGAAAATTTTTTTCTGGAGGACAAAAAGTTTCTGTAAGTTAGTTTGAACAGTTGTGCACCAATCCAATAAACAGTAATTTAGATGAGAGTAAAAAAGCGAATTATAAAGAAGTTTGACTTTGAATGGCAGATATGTTCCTAGGCGAGATAAGACGCCAACTACACGAGTTAACTTTGTCAAAACAGTGTCAGTGTGGTTATCCCAAAGCATATTATTGGAAAAAGTTAAGCCAAGGATTTTAATGTGATCAGTTATTTCTAGTGGTTCGCCCTGATACGTTAAGTTTACTGGAGCGTTGAACTGCTTCGATTTCGGCCTAAATATAACAGCTTTTGTTTTATTAACATTTATTTTTGGCTGGTTTGCTATTGACCATATTTTCAGGTTTATAAGGAGGGAGTTTGCTGCACTTACCAGTTGATTACAATGAGGCGCTGTTATAAAAATACTGGTGTCATCCGCATATAAAATATATTTTGGTCGTTGATGTAAATATTAAAGAGCAGTGGACCCAGAATGCTCCCTTGGGGAACACCTCTAATAATAGATTTTAAGTCAGATTGATAGGATTCAATTTTTACAAACTGTTGCCGGTGACTAAGGTATGATTGAATTATTTGCAGGAAATGTCCGCGGAATCCATATATTGAAAGTTTTTTAAGTAGTGTACAGTGATGAATACAGTCAAAGGCTTTAAGAAATCCACATAAATACCAAGCACTAACATTTGTTCTTCAAAATGTGATAAAATAAATTTTTTCTGTTCAAGTAATGCCATTTCCGTAGATTTGTTTTTGCTGAATCCAAACTGTGCAGGTGAGATTAAATTGTGTTTATCAAGGAAGCTGGACATTCGAATATGGATAACTTTTTCTAATCCCTTAGAAAATATGGGTAGTACAGGAATTGGTCGATAATTACCTATGTCATTCGCATCACCCTTTTTGAACAGTACAGTCACTTTTGCAATTTGCATTCTTTTCGAAAATGAGGCACTCGACTAGTAGATGTTAAAAATGTAAGTTATATAGGGACACAGAATGTCAAGAAAATATTTAAATGGACGAATTTGCATAAGTTATGCGTCACAGCTCAGACTATTTTTAAGAGAGTAAAAAACTGACATCACCTCGGATCCGGTTACTGGACTGAGAAAAGCGCAACATTGGTTGTGAGCAGGCATGAAGTCGATGAACTCATTAAGTACTCCACAATTAGAATACTGAAGTAAGTGATCATTAAAGGGATTGGCAAGTGCGTTGCCGGTTCCTTCCCTGCCGTCCAATGACAATTTCCAGATACCTGGTGCTGATTTTATAGGCCTCATAAAGGTATTTAGTTTTTTCCACAGTTGATCACTTCTGTATAAACAACTCTCGAATTCAGAGTAAAGGTAATGAGATCTTCTCATTTTAATCTTTTTGTTTAGCTTATTTCGATATGTTTTATATTTCTTGAGAAGATTCGGATCTTTTGTTTTAACACAACTATGGTAAAGCGAGTTCTTGTAGTTAATTTTGCTGTGCAGTTCGGGTGTAATCCAGGGCTTACGAATATTTTTACCCAGGGTAAACGTTTTTAGTGGGAAATGTTTCTTATAAATATCCGTTATTTCATTTACAAACCTGTTGTATATGTCATCAGCATTTTGTATTTCCAGAGGCCATTTAAAGTCAGACTGCAGTAATATGTTTCCAAAACTGTCTAGACCAGTCTTCGTAATGGGTTGACACACAACGCACTGTCGCATTTTACAGGCTTCCATATTTTCTTTCTGTATCATGAGAATTAGCGGGAGGTGATCACTAAGATCGGATGATACAACTGCCGTAGTGATGTTCGTTTTGTCAATGTTTATTATGAAAAGGTCAAGTAATGCTTCAGTCTTTTGTTACTCTTGTGGGTAGTGTAATTGTATTCTCACACCCATTTGAGGTAATGAGCGTTTCCATTCCTTTTTGCAGATTAGTATTTGCCAGCATATCAATATTAAAATCACCGCCCGAAATCGCATAGTAACCATTGTTAGAAATGAAATCCAGGAATTGCTCATAAAAGTGAAAGCAGTTCGGAGCATTTCCATCAGGAGGCCGATAGCAAACAGAAAATATGTGTTTGTTCACATGTGCTGAGAGTATTTCAAAGTCATTGCAAACAACACAAAAGGAAGCAAGCAGTTCACAATTGACACCTGGCTTTATCAGCAACATAACACCACCACCACCACGCGTGGATCGATTTAACGGAAACGACTGATAAGAGGAGAACATGTAGTTATTTTGGCCGTCTTTACACCAAGTTTCCGTCAACATGACGACATCAAATAAAAAGGAAAAGCTAGAGATAAAAGCGTCAACTTCGGTTTCCCTGTTACACAGTGAACGGGTGTTTAAGTGAAGACATTTGAGGGAAGTTTTGTTATAACTTGCTACAACTGTTCTTACCTCATCAGGAAGAAGGTAACTGCGATTAGCTAGCCATGGTAAACATCAAAAATAACTTTCAGACACATGACATAGACGTAATAGGGAGAATTATGTAGGAAGATCACGTGCACTGCGCACTACAATCACTGAACCACCACTGGCTTTCCGCATCAAAATTTTACCCTTGCTTTCCCTTAGTCTCAAGATCAGAGGGACGTAAGTATGAAACATTCCTCACAAAGGAAACACTAGGACATGAATGAAACCGATGAAGGCACGAAGAAAAGTAAAAAAACTAAGCTACAGCACCACCTCACTTTGAAATCATAACCACAAGTGTTACTGGTGAGGCTATGCACACTGGCTATAGCCAGAGTCAGCTTCTACAAAGCACACTGCAACCTTTCCAATAAGGTCTTACCAATAAGTGGTCCCCAGAATATGGCAATGAAGTAGAGAACACTACATGAACACATTGTTTCCAGCAATTCTGAGATCCCTACTTTATTCTTCTGACAATTAAAAAATCTGAATATGTGACTTCAAAAAAACCACCAAACAAGAACAGCCTCAAGTTAGTCCACATGGCTGCTCACATTGGCCGACCCCAGGTTAGATAAAACCTGAAAGGGCATCAATGATGTTTCACTGTACTTCAATGATTCCAATGCTGTTCAGACAGCTATAGAAGTCTTCGCTAAGAGGCTATGCTGCATACACACCATCACCAAGCATCTATAACTTGACAAAAAACTTCATTCCATGATGCACAGCATGACTTTTGTATATGTCATTTCCTTCATAAAACACAGTATCTCCAGCATACTTCGGTCACAGCACTTACCTGAAACTGCTGCTGCTTTCCCCGATGAAGAAGGTGGGTAGGGGCCATGTATCCTCAAGGCTAAGTCCCTGCCCTTTTTCCAACTGGTCGGTGTGATTACTGCACGTACAATAAATCGGCAATAAGTGAAATGCAAATGAGAACACGCATACACAATACACTGAATTTCCCATGCCCAATTCCTCGAAAGTGCAATGTGTGGTGGCTAAGGTGTCACTAAACACTTCAGCCCTAAAACTCAGTATCCAAGAGTAAATCACGCCAGTGTTGATAATGTGGCAAATATGAAAACAGATACACATTCTATTCATTTTTATCTCCTTCCATATTTTGTTCTGGCATAGCAGTACTTCCCAGAACACAAAGTCCCTTCAAGTCACAAAAGGGGGGGAGGGGGAGTGAAATTACTTAATTAAGCTTTTTTAGTCACAAACAAAGAAAAAAATACTACAAAGGGACTTCATTTTCAAGTAAGATATAAGAAATAAAATATATGATCGTCACCAAAACTAGCTTTTTTCTCGCTGTACAAAAAGGTTCTTCATGCAATCGAGTCCTCTTAAGAATGAACATTGTTCACCTTTTCGGTGTCACTGACGTACCAGAATGCTTTCGCATTTCTGTTCCACCATGTCACTGATGTCAGATAGGAATGCGAGGACCATACCAAAAGAGCATTTGCCATTATCCATGTCATTTTCTCCCTTTTGGATAACCAAAAATAAACCATTACGATTGTTTTTAATTTCAGAGAAAGAACGCCGAAGCTGGAAGTGCGTCACCTCAGAAAAAAAAAAAAATGACACTGAAAGGGTTAACAGGGCAGCTAAAGACAGTGATGGCAGTCCTCTGCCAACATTGACATTTTCAAGCGAAGCTTGTATTGCCTCACTCGTGTCGGCGTTGGTGTTGCCACAGGAAAAAACCCAAGCCATACGAAAATAAAAATTGCTTGTCGGGCTGTGGATTCGTATCGCCAACCTCCAGGCTGCGAGACCACCACACTAACCGATTCAGCTACTGTCGGTTCACCATACGCGACCTTTAAAGCGGGGTTTTATATGCATGAAGTATATGCAGCGCAGGGCACGAGCCAATTACAGTCGTTCCCTCTCTCCGGAAGAAGGAAAGGGTGCCTTTCGCCCGCCGGTTCCTGCCAGTTGAGGCTGGGCAGTTAGATGGGGAGGCCGCAATTTGTTTTTCTGCCCAAGAGCAGGGTGCATTGAAGGAACGGCAGCGGAAGCAAGCCGCGCGTTGTGCGTTCGGCCAAAGAACAGGTGTCGTTCAATGAACGCCGCCGGGATCTCACTCGAGAAAGGAGTCGTCAACGTGCCGACCTCACCAAGAGGGACCGCGAAGCCGAGGCGTTATGACAACGAAGAGCTGTGGATCCCGAGCATCGCTTGTGCTGCTCTTCACAGTAGTGGAAGGGCAATCAATTTTTTTTTACATACATTTTGAAGAATGCAAACATTCTCGATACAAATAGTACAAAGTACCACTTCTAAATGCTAGGTGCACTTCTGAGTGATGTGTGCTGTTTATTGGCGCAAGGGCCAGCTATGGCCAAAGAGTGCCATGGCATATGAATTGCAAATGGCAGATGTAATGTGGCTGCAAAGAGGCCTAAAATGGGTTGCTGTAAACTGTGTAAAATATATAAGCATCAAAATAATGACAATGACTCATGATGTGAGCTATGAGCATTAAAGTTTAGCTACGAAAAAGTGATTAATTAAATGTATACAAGCACTACTGCCTCCGTCACAGGGCTCTTGAAGGGCTGAGGGCTAAGAGGCATGTGCTGTAGAAACTTGTGTAAAAGAATTGTGTGGATGACACCATTTACGAGATATGTGCCATCAAACTTGCGGTAAAAGTACACTGTTGTTCCACTTACTTAACAAAACATTGTTTATGCAATGAAGCACAAAAGTAACTGGAATGCCAATGCATTTCTCTGCAAAGTTAGGGAATTAATTTCTTGAAACTCGTGTCATCCTGAGAATTTGTTAAAAGTGGATCTGCCTTGCGAACTCTCCGGCTAGAATTTGTAAATTGCAATATGTGCCATAAGGTAACTGGTTATAAACCTAATTAGTGAATTTCTGTTAATTACAAGTTATGCATTTCAATTTTTTTGCAAGTAATGCTTGCTTGCCTCTTTCAGTAGACCAGCTCATGGACTAGAATTGTGCTTTCCACAGGCAATTTAGAACATTTTATGAAAGTGTTCGCTGAAACACCTGGTATAAGTTCTACACATTAAGCTAAATTTGTATAAAATGTTATGTTCCTTTTGTTGTTTGTTCTCCTTTTCGTTAGGCCACCAATCTTCCAGCCGTCAATTACTAGTCTCACCCATAGATTTGAACACATTCTCACTGCTGTCCTTAATATGCAAGGCTTCAGGCAGGCAAACTACATTCATATTTAACTCTGGATAGTTAATGCTACATAAGTGCCTTCTACTGGATATATGACAATACACTTCTTCTGGACAATGTCATCTGTAGATGCAAAATTGAAACGCATATGCTTAGCCAAGCTTGATGCATCCTTTAGGGTAGAATGGTAGAAATAGTGCCAATCAGACAGTCTTTTCTACAGTAGTGAAAGGTTTCTGGGAGGCATGGAATTTTTGTAGTACATAAATACTTGTTTCCATGTTTCAGTTTTATTAAAATGTCACTGCACAGAATCACAAATCATGACATAGTGCAGACACCAGAAAAAGAGAATCAAGCAGGATGACAAGTACCGACTATGTTGTTGGTCTATAGTTGGAGTTTGTGTCATCCCACTTGTCTCTGCTGCTGTCTGCACTGCTTGAAGATGCTACGTATTAGTAGCTAATAGTCATTGTAAGAAATTCAGCTTAAGTAAATATACTAGCTTGTAAAAAAACTGTGTAAACAAACTTTCAGTTCTTTTCTACCATGCTCCTACTTTCAAGCACTTGTGCACACTTCGGGAACTATGTTTTCGTATGCTCTAACCTGGTGGTTTCACAGGATGGGCCCCAGCATTGGTCTTTTCTTCAGTCTCAAGACATCCATGCTGAATTGCTCCTGTAGATTGAGCATTTGGCTTATTTCTTTCAACAGCTGTGAAAGGTAGCTCACCAGCACCTTCTGGCTTATGTATTTTGCTTGCTGGAAGTAAAAAACAAGTAGGTATACATCTCATGCACTTAAACTAGGGTTTGGAAACATTGTTATAAGTCACTTCCATGAAACATTTCACTCCTTTGTCACACCGTCACAACATAATTACAGCCCTAAACAAAACTGATAAATAGCATGGTATTCATTGTTGATTCAAAAAGTTGAATTGTTTGCAAAGGATACAAGATAAGCCGCTGGCATAAATATGACTGTAGGAAGTTTTTTTTTTTTTCCAAGTGAAAAGTGCACTATGCTCCAAGTGGAACTACTTGGCACCAAATGCCAGACAGGGACATTTGAGAAAGGGGAATGGATGTATTAATCTTTGAATCTATTAGACCATGATTCCTTATGGCATTCAAAGAGGAGAAAATGGTCAGGACAAGTTCAATACAGATGTCACATGTCTGAGGACTGCGGTGTATCAGTGTATTCTTGTTTGACTACACTGAATATTCAATTTGACTAAATATTCAATTCGCTCTTCTTAAATTATGAATTACTAAAAATACAAGAGGACAGATATGAAAGTAAATAACTCAATAATACTATAACTTTGTGAAATTCTTATCTGTACATGATGACCAGCTAATACTGCCCTGACCAAACCACATTCAGGATGGCTAATTCTCAATGTGAAAAACAGCACAAATATGACAGAAAACAAACTAGACAAACACAAGTGTATACTTGCATATAAACTTTATTCAAACACCCGTACTTTTTTAGTAGTGCTCAGAAAGAAACAACAAAACACAGAGGAGAAAAAGACAGTGATACAGTGCGCATACCTACCCCTGGCACACATGGACCTGCTGAACCTTCTATTTCCTAAACAAATTAATGCCTGCCTTGACAAGCACAATATGACAAGTAATCCTTTGTTGATTACTGAATCGTGCTATACTGCATGTTAGTGCAAGCTTGCCATCAGCAATGCCGAGACATTAGCAAAATTAGAGACAGTGTTACAGGGTTAACTATAATCAAGGCAATCTTTATTAACATCTTAGAACAACACCTATTCCCCCCCCCCCTCTCTTAACAGTTCCAAGGGCTGATAAAACAAAATTTAGTTGCAAGTTAGCCCTACTGTTTTTCAAATCACCTGTCTTTTTGCATTATTCTCAAAATATTTATCAGTGCCAAACCACCCAGCTGTCAGATTCGTAAATATGAGCTGTGCTATGCCCCAGCTAAACTCCAAAATGTAAAAATGAGCCATTAAGGCATTACTCACAAAGCTGTTGAAGTTTCTTTCGTGTGGATGCATCAACTTGGAGAGAAAACCCTCTATATTCCTTTGGTTGAGGTAGAGAGGCAAATTTTCGCTTCCAGACAGGGTCAATAAAAACTTCAGTCGAAGCCAAATCAATGTGCTCATCTTCAGGAAGGTTTTCATGCCTGTAAGGTCCATTCTCTAGCACAGTTGAAGCTGTGCATGGCAAAGGCTCCTTTGCATCCTGTCCCACAGTTTTTCTCTTCTTCAGATATTCGAGATACTCCTCCACACAATCTTGTGAGCACAAGCTTACGTTTTCACCCATTTCTGAGAAAGCACTGTTTCTCCGCAAGGTGTTTTCATCTTCCAAAAGCTGTTTTTCAGATGGCTCAGAAAATCCAACAGCCATAGTCATTGAGGTGTTAGTGGCAATTGTGGTGATGCTGGGTCTACAGCAGGTAGAAGCGTCCACAAGCTTTGTTGACTGTCCTCGTGCGGTAGCTTGAGACGCACGGACATCAACGTGGTTTCCATTGCAATCAGCCTGATGTTGCAGGGATTTGGCTTTTCTGTGTCGATGCTCTGCCACATTTTTCTGCTTTTCAACCAACCTGCGGAGCTTCCTGCTGCTACCTGCACATAACAAAAGTGTGATGCTTTGCACCTAAAGCTTTCAGAACAATGTGCAGAAGCACAAGACAAAACATAAGAAAATAAAAAAAGGCTAGTGTTCAAAAGCAATCTGCAACATACAAGCACAGAAAGTCTGCGGCCATAGCAGGCTGGCAATATTACTACGATTTCATGTTTTACGTGCAAGTATTAGCTTGATTCTGTAGGCTGCTCAATACAGAAGCAAGCATAACATTTTATTCTCAGAGCTGTTTAGCAACATTTAAAGGAGTACCAACAGAGAAATTTTGTGCCTCACTTTTTTTTGCTTTTGTAGACAAGTGCCAACTCCATAATTAGGATAAAGCCTCAATTTCTCAAAACGCCACAAATATTTACAGCACCTTTTATACAACCCGTTCAAAACGGGCATCAAGTGCAGCATGACTTCAGACATGAAAAATGAGTAAAACCTCATTCATATGTTATGGAAAAATAATGCTAGAAAGAAAGCTTACTAACTGGGAAAAGGTACGATCCAAAGTCAATAAAAAATTTGACAGACTAAACTGTAGTTGACATCTATGTAATGTGAAGCGTTGCACGAATTATTGCAGCACAAGGTGCTGACACATGCCGATCAGGAGAGGCCCGAGCGGCTCATCATGTGTTGTCCTTTTTGTGGCTTCAGCAAGCTTACATTTGCCCTCCTCGAACTAGACCTCGGTCAGCAGCTTCAAGCGGGAAATTTTGGCAGGAAGCTTTGACATGCCCAGTCAACGCAAATTGTTGCAGCCTGAGACACCGACACGTGTTAGATGGTGGGGCCCAAGTGATCCAAGACTCACACTGTCGTTTTCCTATTGCGTAGTGTTTAAACCGGCAAAGGGTAATTGAGCCGGTGGGCAATTCTGGAATAAGATACCTACGATGCTGCCGGAGCAAAACATGACGATTACTTCGCGCCGCCTGCAGTAAGGAATGGCAACACATTTCGGTTATTGCCTATTAAAAGCATCCACACTTCCAGAAAGCCACAGAACAACACTGTTCGTTATTATTGCAATAACAATCACGGTGATTTTACATATATGCATATCCAGAGGAATTTCCATACAACAGAGAAGGGCTCATGTACTGTGAATTCAAGTGCAGGGCTGTAGCGGCCATTCAGGTAATTTGCAAGCAGACAAGTGTAGTTTGTATCACCGCTCATTAAAAATGGTTGTTGGCCTATCCAAACATATAGCAAATGTATCCAATTGACCTTTTTTACAATGCACATGCAGTTGCAAGACAATAACGTGTAAGGGGCAGTTGGATGCTGTGCCTGTTGCCGTTTCTTCCGTGCTGTCCTCAGAGGCATCTCTAACTGCACTGAACTCCATGCGCTGTGAAACAGATAGGTAAATAAGCTTATCACAATATGGTTGTCTGCGATAGCCATTAATACAGCATCCAATGACCTGGGAGGAGATTAGGTGGTACCCGAATAGGAAATCGAGTACACGCCGGCGTTTTTACATGAAAGGTGGGCGAGTATTGCGGGGAGCTGCTGCGGCGGGTGGCTACTGTTTTTGTTCGCACGCATCTCACACCTTTTCTTGTTGATGAATGTGATGTTTTGTGGCGCAAAGGCCAAGTATGGCCAAAGAGCACTAGCCCAGTGTCAATTAGCTGGAAATGGAGCGATGAACTACTAGGGGTAGATGTGACGTGGCTGAAAAGGGGCCTAAAGAAAGCCACTGTAACATCGTAAAATATATACATAGTAAGATAATTACAAAAAGTTGTGAGGTTTCCACATGCGTGTACATGTTTCCAAGATATTTACGTAGGCATCCTGTACTCCCTGATTACGTAATGCCTCTGACTGCTGGTACCTCTACTGAATCAAATGCCTTTTCGCAATCTATGAAAGCCATATAGAGAAGCTGATTGTACTCTGCGGATTACTCGATTACCTGATTGATGACATGGACGTGATCCATTGTAGAGTATCCCTTCCTGAAACCTGCCTGTTCCCTTGGTTGACTAAAGTCAAGTGTTGCCCTTATTCTATTGGAGATTATTTTAGTAAATATTTTATATAATACTGGGAGTAAGCTAATGGGCCTATAATTTTTCAGTTCTTTAACGTCTACCTTTTTGTGGATTAGTATAATGTTTGCATTCTTCCAGTTTTCTGGGACCCTTACAGTCGATAGACACTTCGTATAGAGAGCCGCTAGTTTTTCTAGCATTATGTCTCCTCCATCTTTGATTAAATCGACTGTTATTCCATCCTCTCATGCTGCTTTTCCCTGTTTCATGCCTTGCAAGGCCCTTCTGACCTCATCTCTAGTTATAGGAGAAGTTTCTGTATACTGTTCATTATTGTTTCGAATAGAATACTCCCGAGTCCTCAGTAGCAGCAGTCGTAATCAAACTTAATAAGAGGCAGAGATTAAAGGTAGTACAAGCCTACGCTCCAACATCCAGTGACGACGATGAGGATGTAGATCAGTTTTATGAAGATGTTGAATTAGCGATGAGAAAAGTGCAAACTCATTATACAGTAGTAATGGGTGACTTCAATGCAAAAGTGGAGAAAAAGCAAGCGGATGAACAGGCAATTGGCAACTACGGCGTCGATTGTAGAAATGCTAGAGGAGAGATTCTGGTAGAATTCGCAGAAAGCAGTAAGCTGAGAATAATGAACACCTTTTTCAGGAAACGTAGCAACAGAAAGTGGACCTTGAAAAGCCCTAATGGTGAAACAAGAAATGAAATTGATATCATACTTTCTGCCGATCCCAGAATAGCGCAGGATGTATAAGTGATAGGTAGGGTAAAGTGCAGTGATCATAGGTTAGTGAGGGCTAGGATTCACCTCAATTTGAACAGAGAAAGAGTAAAATTGGTAAAGAAAAAACAGGTCAACTTAGAGGCAGTAAGCGTAAAAGCAGACAAATTTAAGCTGGTACTTGCAAACAAATTTGCAGCCTTAGAACAGCGAGATGATGACGATGACATAAAGGTAATGAATGAAATAGTAACTAGGCTGGCTTCAGAGGCAGCAATTGAAGTGGAAGGCAAGGCACCAAGGCAACCAGTAGGCAAGCTCTCCCAAGTAACAAAGGACCTAATAAAGAAACTACAAAGAATGAAAGTGTCCAACTCAAGAGATAAGATAGAATTCCCGGAACTGTCAAAACTGATCAACAAAGAGAAAATAAGTGATATTCGAAATTATAATGTGAGAAAGACTGAAGAAGCTGTAAAAAATGGAGCAGTATGAAAACAGTGAGAAGGAAACTTGGCATCGACAAGCCAAGATGTATGCACTGAAAGATAAGCAGGATAATATCATCAGCAATTTAGATGATATAGTAAAAGCAGTGAAAGAATTCTATACTGACCTGTACAATAAATACCCAGAGGACTGGACAAGGCTCCTGTATAAGTTCAGGAGACATTTTCGATCATTAACCCTTGTTGTGCATCACGGAAGCTTAAGGAGGTTCATTGTTTTCTGACATCTCATTTTCAGATATTTAACATGGGAAATAAGCATGAGCTTAGAGTCTAAAATGATTCCCAGGAATTTATGTTCACTGCTCACAGAGAGGTGGTCTCTCTTGACCATATTACTTGGTAGTGATGTTACAACTCTCTTGTTTAAGAAAAGTATGCAGGTACTTTTTGGTTGCTTATTTTGACACCATTTTCACCTGCCCGTTTATACAATTTGTTTATTGCAACCTGCACCTCTCGTTTGCAGATAGCAATGTTTCATGATTTGAAATGTATCTGCACATAATCGACATACACAGAATAAAACAGTGCGTGGAATGACTGTATACAAGGAATTCATTTTTACAACAAAGAGTACACAACTAAGCACGCACCCTTGCGGCACGCCATTCTCCTGGGTGAATGTTCTAAATAAAGCATTGCCCACTCTTAAGAGACACATGCAGTTAAACAAGTAGCTTTCGACTGTGTTTGACATATTTCCACGGACACCCATCATGGAAAGATCTCGCAGAATCCCGAAGCGCCATGTCATGTCTTATGCTTTCGCGAGATATAGAATCATTTGAAGTAAAAACTGTTTACATATAAAAGCATCTCTGATGCTTGCCTCGATGCGAACAAGGTGGTCCATTGTTAACCTACCTTCTCGGAAACCACACTGGAGGGGGTCTAGTATTTTGTTATTTTCTAGGAAACAGATTAAGCACCGGTTTATGATTTCTTTTTTTCAAACAATTTGCACTGACAGTTTGTTAGTGCTATTGGCCTGTAGCTGCTTGCTAAGAATGGGTCCTTGCCTTGTTTAAGTACTGGGATGACTACAGCTTCTTTCCACGAGGACGGAATATACCCAGCCACACAAGACATGGCATTAAAAAGAGACAGAAGTATTTTCAGTGTTTCAGAATGTAAGTACTTAATCATTTCCTACTTGATCCAATCGTCACCTGGAGCCGAGTTGTTGTTGCAGCAAGTGAGAAAACTGTTAAGTTCAGCTAGGCTAAATAGGCAGTTGTAATCTTCATTTTGTGCACATTTCCGATTCCGGCGTTGCCGCTCTGCATGTTCTTTGAACCTCAGGAATGCGTACACAATGGGATGCATTGGAAATATATTCAAAGTGTTCGCCTAAACAATCTGCCTGATCTTCCAGGTTCTCACCTCAGGTACATACTAAGTGGAGGTGGGTGTACCTCCCGGCCATTTAATCTATTTACCCTATTCCACACTTCCGTCTCATGCATTTAAGAATTTATAGCGGAGATGTACTTCACCCAACTCTCTCTCTCTTAGCATGTCGACATGTTCTTCTACCTTGTGACCTTATTTGCTTAAAATTAAGTTTTTGGCGGTTGTAGAGTCGCAATATCGTTCCCAAGCTTTATCTTGATTTTTTCCATGCTTTTTTTTCCGTTCTTCAATCTACCATGGGATGTGCCGTTTATTCGCCAGTCCGTCAGTTTGATGGATGCATTTTGTGGCAGCCTCAATTATATGTAAGTACGCCACAGCATTGTCTATATTAAGAGAGGCATTATCATCCTGGCTTAAATATGTCAGTTCTTGGAAAGATTCCCAGATAGTTGAGTCAACCTTCCATCGGGGAATATGTGGGGGGCATTCATCCTGTTTTGTTTGACTCAAAACTATAGGGAAGTGGTCACTTTCGTAGGAATTCTTAATGATACTCCACTCTAGGTATGGCATGAGTGTACTCGACACTATGCTTAGGTCTCTAGAAGAGTATGCTTTGTGTGCAACGCTATAGAATGTCGGCTCTTTCTTGTTAAGCAGAGATGTACTGTAGAAAAAAAGAAAATTTTCTATTAGGCGATCCCTTGTATCGCGGTGAGTCTCCCCACAAAGTGCTGTGTGCGTTGAAATCTCCTACGACTACATAATGTTCTGGAAGTTCGACAATAGAGCTATAGAATACTGTCCTGGAAGGCTGACAACCAGGAGGGATGTATAGAGGACCAATTTTAACTAGTTTATCAAACAGTACCACTCTAACTGCAACTGCTTCAAGGGTTGTTCGGACTTAACTGTTGGCAAGAAACACCCTTATCAATTATTATAGCCACAACGCATGATGAGGCGGTAGCGCCATCGCAGTCTTAGTGAAAAATGGCATATTGCCTCAGAAAGCCTGTGTGTGCTGATTTGAGATTCATTTCCTGAACACAGCACCCTTGGACTATATTTACGAAGGAGCTCTTTGACGTCATCAAAATTATGGAGCAGACCCTTAAAATTCCACTGCAATATTTGCGTATGCATATTGAAAAAGAAGTTTGTGCTGTGTGTTTAGGGATTGCAAATTAGCTTACAGAGCCCTTGCCAAGCCCTGTGATGCAGGATTTTTTCTTTTTTTGAGCTATCGTGAAAGTCTCGCCCCTCCTTAAGCACTGGTGGTGCCATCTGGCTGGTTGCTATCTCCATTGCCTCTTGCGAGCACTGGACGCACACTCTTGTGAGCACTGTTTGACTTGAAGGCATCTCGAGAGACGAGGCGCTAGAGGCCACTAGCATGGGGGTTGATGGCCCTTTTCGTCTGGGATCGCGGAGCAGCGCTAGATGCTCCACAGAGGAGGCGGTTAGCATCACCGCCGGCTCACTGTGTGTGGGCCAGACAGCTGCTGGGGGCCATTGTGGTGCTGCCACCTGATGTGCCACTTCGGCCAAGCTGTTGCATGGCATGTGTGATGCCCGCTTGCGTACCTCCTTGAATGACATATGTTTTTTACTTTGACTGTCACAATTTCTTTCTTCTTCCATGACAGGTAGGACTGCAAGTATGCAGCATGCTTTCCATCACAATTCACACAGAGTGGAGTGTTCTCGCAATATTTGGATGGATGTTCAAGGGGACATTTGGGACAGCTTAGTCGGCCTGGAAAGTTCTGAGAACTGTGGCCAAACCTTTGGCATTTGAAGCATCAGAGGGCACTGGAGATATAAGGCCTGGCCCGTTTCTTTATGTACCCTGTCTCAATACTCGAGAGTACCATAATTGAACTGAATGTCAGAATTATATGCTTGGTTTTAATCTCTTTTTCACCAGACCTCATAATTCTTTTCACAGCGATAAAATCCTGGTTATCTACATCAGATCTTCATCGAAAATGACACCACGAATGGTGTTCATACGTAGTATGGTGCGGGAAACGTCACCAAAAGACACAAGAGTAGGTAGCTTTTCATGTTGAATGTTATCATGGAGTTCCAGAAGGAGGTCACCACTTGTCAACTAGGAAACTTTACAACCTCGGTCAAAAGCTTCAGTCAGTGATTTTGCAACCAGGAAAGGCGAAATCATTCTTGCCAACTTTTCTGTTTTCTCATAATGCATTACATGAAATTTTGAAAAATTATCAATTTGTCAGCCAAAAAACTTGAAGACTTCGGAGTGCCCTCGTTTCTGAGGGCAATCATGGAGTTGGGAGAAACTACTTTCCATAGGTATACCATATATAAAATTCTCGGCAGCAGCGCCAGTGACCCACCATGGATCCCAAAGGGACACTGCAAACCTGGAAAGGACAGGCCCTGCAAAGGCCAGCTGTACGGCACTACTATAACCAAACATGAATAACCAAGGGTGGTTATGTCACACAAGGTTAACCCTTGCTGCACGGAAAATCAGAAGTAAAAAGAAATAAGGAGAGGACAGGAAAGATTGAAAGTGAGAGAGAAAGACAAAGATAGAAGAGGAGTGCAGGAAAAGGCAACTACCGATTTCCTCCAGTTGGGTCAGCCCGGAGGTGCCGTCTACGTGAAGCTGAGGCCAAAAGGGTGTGTTGCCTCCACCAAGGGACCTTAAACCTTAAAGGTACAAACACCCAGTATTGGCTTAAACCCCAGGATCACGTTTTCCCCGAACACAGCTAAGCCGTGCATGACTACACACAGGAGGGTCCAACTCCCATGTGCTCGGGTTCGTGGTGTCACAACGCACCAAACGTTTGCTGACACAGACACCTCGCAGGGGCACCTTTTCTTGTTACATAGAATCTCGCGGTTGGTAAACGTATCATATGATCGCAGTTTGGCGACGTACTGAGTGTTGGTGCCGAAAGATTGTGTTTTCAAGGCACACATTAACCAGTAAAAAGACATGTAACTGTATTGCACCATTTCTAGTGTTCTCGGTCATGAATGCTGGCACCAGAAAATTGCATGTGACAGGATCGTATCAATGAAGTACTACTGTGTTCACATCACTGAAAGCGAAGGTCACGGTCACACAGTATCACAAAGATGTCAAGAGTGCGCCAGTCAGCTTGGTGCAGTGGTTGAAGGCCATACAATGACTGTGTCGCTGAAAGCTGCCAAATTGGCCTTTTCAAAGAATGCTTTCAGAAAGTTGAGCGTGCTCCTAGCAGCAGTCCCCCCCAAGTAGACCCAATGAAAGGACGCCAGCTCCGCTGCTTGCTACCACAATGTGTTTGCAAGGTCATTACAACTACCACAGGAATCGTCTAGTCTTGTACTGCTGATCTAGGTTAGCAAATGCTGTACAAACTCCCTGAATTTTTCACAGATGTGCAAGTACTATCTGCTTCAAGGAGTGAAAAGTCATGTCAGTCATATTTCTTACGTAGTTTGTTACTGGGAGTGCTGTCTCCTTTGATTAGCCTTTCGCTGGGTTCTTGTAGATTTGCTCTGGTGCCTGTTACATTGACATCTGACAGATATATGACAAAAACGTTTGCAAGCGCTATAGTGTATGCGCATGAAAACACACATGCATCGATAAGATGTCCAACCGTCATCTCTGCCATGAGGAAATAACATTAATGAAAAACTGCGTCTACCATGTACCCAATTGCAGGTAATGTTGAAAGTGCCAAATGTCTCTTCATCACCCTGCCTATAATGCGAATTTGCAAACTGTGCTTGCAATGATGCTGCTGCACTTATTAACAGCACAAACTGCACACAATATCACATATGCCATGGTGCGTGGGTGGCTTTCTGCAGTGCACAACCTAGACTGTGCCGAGGATGTTTTGATGCGTAAGTGTCGCATGCATTGCGGTGGTGTACCTAGATTGGTGAAGGAACAGTAACATATATGCTGCCAACACTCGCTCGCAGTGTTGGCACTAGAGTACATGAAGTGCTTGCAGCAGAAGAGGTTTGCAAAGCATTGGATCAATACCGAGCCCACCTGCTTCATGTGCTAACATCCCAACCGCCTGGTACATGCCACTGCTGAATCTACGAGTTGTTTTTTTGCAATGACTAAGTAATTTTTAAAAGGTGCCAGTGTCAGATAGCACAATTTAAGCTGCTCTACTTGAAGAGGCGGGCATTACTTGCATGAGAGATTGAAATGCATAATAGATTAATTAACAAAAAGAATAATTAAGTTTTTACCAAATTAGTAATTACCTTACAGCAGATATTGCAATTTATTAATTGTAGCTGGTTAGCATGCAAGGAATATCCACTTGAAAAAAATTCTGTGGATGACCTTATTTTCAAGATATGTGCCACCAAACTTGCAGGAAAAATGCACTGTCATCCCACTAACTTATTAAACAAAATGCCATTGTCTATGCATTGAAGAATGAAAGTAAGTGGACTGCCAATGTATTTATTAGCAAAATTCTGGAATTAATATCTCCAAACTGGTGTCATCCTGAGAATTGGTTCCAATTGAATCCGCCTTGCAATCTCCCTGGCTACAATTTGTAAACTGCAATATGTGCCGTAAGATAATTAGTTAAAACATATTTTTTTAACTAGTCAATTACACATTTTGATTTCTCTTGTTAATAATGTTCGCCTGTTTAAGCAACACAGCTCAATGATCAGAACTGTGTCACCTGCCACATGTGATTTTTGAACTTGCAGAAAAATAACAGAACCACTAAAAAAACTTAGAACATTGCTTTTAAAAATGAAGTTTGTTTCTCAAAACCTCTACCTAGTACAAGTTTCTTTAAATTTTGATGCCGAATGACTAACTGACAGCTTCAATATCTAGGTTGGACCATTTATAGACCTTGGTATGACATTATTTTAATTTTTAGCTTTGCATACTTTTTGGAGCTTGACACAAGCCAGAAAAAAAAAAAAGAACAAGAAACTTGTTCCTTTTTTTTAGATATTTGTTAGTTGCTATTAGCTCAAAGAACGCATCAGGCTCCATGCTATCTGCACTGTAAAGACCGTTGGCATTTTTACTTTCAGACATATTTATCGCCAATAATGGTGCTAAGAAACAGTATAGCCCACACAAAACATAATATTTTGTCATAAAATTGATTTTTTGTGAAGAAACAGATCTGGGCTCACCTCCACAAAACAGCCCATAAAGCATGCTGTATCATACAGGATGTGCGAGGTATTGGAGGCCCAGCTTTGAATTGTCATAGACATTAATATTCTTATTCTACCAGTCTATAAGCTAAACTTTGCCTTCGCCAACCACCCTGTCACCTATCTAACACACTTATTCCCAGGTATCAGCTTCCAATCTGATGCAGGAGATAAAGCTGTATGCTGTTTTAGTACCCTCACACACTGACCACAGCAGACTTTGATATCGCCACCTTCTTAAATGTCACCAAATTCTTTCCTTTTCCAGTGAGAATAATTTATTGCCAACTGTCATCTTTGACAATGAGAAAAAAGCACTGCTAGCCATCAGACACCATTCAGACAATTGAGTTTCTCCAGCAGGTGGAGGCCATGAAAAGTGAGAACCCTGAAAGGCCAATCATGGCCATTGCAGAGCAGCTTCAAGCGGTAGAGTCAACAGGCAAGCTTACGGCACACGATGTCATTAGGCACTACTTTTAAAAAATTGATTTTCTTGGCCCCACCGGGCCTGCGCGACCCAAGAATGGCTGGCTGTAAACACATGCGGCCACATAACGCCCAATATGATGTCCTAGTTCTCAATATAAATCTGCTACACTGCTATTTATAGGATGTGTCACTGAGAGGGAGACTATTAAAGAGCCAAACAATGCTGAAAACTCACTAAAGACTGCTGTTGTAGAAGAACTGTCCAACAGAAGTTATTGAATCCGAGCATGCAGCCATTATCGAAACCATATGACTGAGGCCATAGATGGCTTTATTCTACAGCCTTAGAAAACAACAGTGAAAGAAGCAATGTAGAAAATTTGGAATGAACATATCCATGCTTGCCTGAAAATTGCTGCTATTCAAGAAGTCATCCTTATGTTCTCAAATACCTCACTCACCCAGCATATCGCAGAGCAATTATTGCTTGCCTATCGTATCCACCCATATAATTTTCTCGATCAAAACATCGCAGTAGGCTAAAACACCCTGGCAATTTGTGTGTGCCGGTTTCAAGTATATAAATTGGGAAAATAACCTGTTTATTTACAAACTTCTTGCATGTGTGATGAGCGACTGGCATACATTTTTAAAGAAAAAAAATAACTTAAACAATTACAATTTCTTTCCAGTGTTACAACCACCATGCATTTCCTTGCTAGGAAGGCCATATTCCCAGTGAATATGTAGGATTTTCTCGTTTCAACTCTATTATGCTAGAAGTTGTTCTATGTGTATCATATTATACACCATACGGTAACGGGTTAACTTAATCTGGAACGATCAATAAGATACCTTCAGCAGGCATTTTTTATTATGCAAAGAATAAAATCCTAAACCAGTGACTTGAAACCAAAAAACTTACCTGGTAAAGTCTTGCTACCAGAATTTCGTGGTCCCTGTTTCAGCAGTCTACCAGCTTCATCATTAATATAATGTGCTTTCCTTACATGAAGCCCACTACTGCTTGCATTGTTCTTCGTTACGATGCCACCTACAGTAAATGTAACATTGGCAGCAGTCGTAATGGCAGCCGCCGAGGGAACAAAGCTGCTTCGAGTGCTGGACTGTCGAAGTGAGCGCATGAAGTCCAATTCATCATGGTGCAGAAATGCCACATTTTTTATCGATGATGGCTGCAATGAAACATGGCATTCCTCTGCTGACTGGGCTTGTAGTGACGACAGACCTTTAGAAAGAGGCAAAAAAAATTGTGCTTTTGGAAAGGACTGCACAATGAGAACACATTATTGTGGCAGCCAAAACATGGTCATGGTTATACTGCGCTCAGTTTTACAAACACGATACTAAGGAAGGACAGGACGTGGACGGACGATCCTGTCCGGACGACGGAGGAAGGACGGTCCTGTCCTTCCTTAGTATCGTGTTTGTAAAACTGAGCGCAGTATAACCATGAACGTTCACCAACTAGCCCCCTTCATTGCTTTACTAAAAGCCAAAACATGCTAAAATGCACATGCAGCTGTAAAGATTTTTACTGGCAATCAAACATAAGGCTCACAGGCTTCTGTATATATATACTTCCATAAAAGACTTGAGCACCTTATACACTAATATTAAATAAAATTCTGGGTTTCTACATTCCACAAAAATGATGTGATTACGAGACATGCTGTAGTGAGGGACTCTGGATGAATTTTTTATCGCCTGGCATTTTTTAACATGTACCTATATCCAAATACACAATCGTTGTTATTCGCGGCCATTGAAATGCTGCCACCATGGCCCACATTGAACCCGCAACCTTGAGCTCCCCAGTGCGATGCCATAGCCACTTTGCCACAGCTGTGGATCACCTCATTCACTGTGCATCTGCAACAGCAGCAGCTTAACCCTCAACACTCCCCCATAACTGTGCATAACGGAACAATAAAGTGCTATACTTTTAAAATACAGATAGGACAAATGACTCAACATCTCAACTATAAAGGATGGCAAGTGGTTAGTGGTTGTGGTATAGCAGTTTCATCACACTGAAATCTATGAGTGAACTACAAGGTTAAACACTAAAAGCATCAACTACAGGTAACCCCTCCTTGCCTGTACTCATCTTCATCACCCTATTCTATGTCCACTGCAGGATGAAGGCCTCTCCCTGCAATCTCCAATTACCTCTGTCTTGCACTAGCCGATTCCAACTTGCACTTGCAAATTTCCTCCTTTCATCACCCCACCTAGTTCTTTGCCGTCCCCGACTATACTTCCCTTCCCTTGGCACCCATTCTGTAACTCTATGCATTACATGGCCTGCCCAGCTCCATTTTTTTCTCTTAATGCCAACTAGAATATCGGCTATCCCCGTTTGCTCTCTGATCCCAACTGCTCTCTTCCAGTCTCTTAATGTTACGCCTTGCATTTTTCACTCCTTCACTCTTTGCGCGGTCCTTAACTTGTTCTCAAGCTTCTTTGCTAACTTCCAAGTTTCTGCCCCATATGTTAACACTGGTAGAATGCAATGATTGTAGTTTTCTTTTGAACAAAAGTGGTAAGCTCCCAGTCAGGATTTGGCAATGCCTGCCGTATGCATTCTAACCAATCTTTATTCTGTAAATTTCCTTCTCTTGATCAGGGTCCCCTGTGAGTAATTGACATAGATAAACGTACTCGTGTACAGACTCTTCCCTTGCCAGGCCTATTGAACATTAACTTTGTCTTCTGCATATTAATCTGCAACCCCACTCTTACACTTTCTCAATTAAGGTCCTCAATCATCTGTTGCAATTCCTCCCCCTCAATTCTAACAATTGCTATGATTAGGTGGATGTCTCATTTTCCCCTTTATTAATTACTTCCCTCCACCTTGCGAGTTTCTGCAGAACTATTACGTTGTCCCCTGTGTTGCTGAACAGGACAATGTCATCTGCAAACCAAAGGTTGTTGAGATATTTGCCGTTGATCCTCACTCCCAAGCCTTCCCAGTTTAATAGCTTAATTACTTCTTCCAAGCATGCACTGGAGAGATTGTCTCCTTGCCTGACCCCTTTCTTTATAGGTATCTTCCTACTTTTCTTGTGGAGAATTAGGGTAGCTGTCGAATCTCTGTAGATATTTTCCAGGATATTTACGTAAGCCGTCTGTACGCCTTGATTACGTAATGCCTCTATGACTGCTGGTATCCCTACTGAATCAAATGCCCTTTTATAATCTATGAAAGCCACACAGAGAGGTTGATTGTACTCCTCATATTTCTCGATTACTTGATTGATGACATGGATGTGATCCACTGTAGAATATCCCTTCCTGAAGCCAGCAAGTTCTCTTGGTTGCTTGAAGAGAATGTTCTGCTGATTCTACTGAAAATTATCTTGAATATTTTATACAATACTAAAATCAAGCTAGTGGGCCTATAATTCTTGAATTCTTAACATCTCCCTTCTTATGGATTAGTATAATGTTGGCATTCTTTCAACTCCCTGGTACACTTGGAGTGGTGAGGCATTGCGTATAAACGGCCGCAAGCTTTTCAAGCATGATATCTCCTTTATCTTTGATTAAATCGACTGTTATTTAATCTTCTCCTGCCGCTTTACCCCGAGACCCGTCTTGCAAGGCCATCTAACTTCATCACTAGTTATATAAGGAGCTGCTCTGGGTACTTTTCAGGTCAGTTTAGAAGTCTTCTGCTGCTTTTACTTATCATAGAAATTGCTGATGACATTACCCTGCTTACCTTTCAGTGCACACATCTTGCCTTGTCTTATGCCAAGTTTTCATCTCACTGATTTCATGCTGCGGCCATTTTTTACTGCTTTCTCAATCTCTGCCACGTTATAATTTCGAATATCCCTTACTTTTTTCTTGTCGATCAGTTTTGACAGTTCATTGAACTCTATTTGATCTCTTGAGTTGGACACATTCATGCTATGTTGTTTCTTTATTATGTCCTTTATTACTTCAGAGAGCTTACCTACTAGTTGCCTTGGTGCCTTACCTCCCACTTCAATTGTTGCTACTGAAATCAGCCTAGTTACCATTACATTCATTATCTCTGTCACCTTCATCTTTCTATTTTAAGGCTGCATATTTGTTTGCGAGCACCAGCCTGAATTCATCTGCTTTTATCCTTACTGTGTCTAGGTTGGCCTGTTTCTTCTCGACTAATTTTACTCTTTCTCTCTTCAAAATGAGAGAAATCCTAGATCTCACTAACATATGGTACTAATCATCAGCAGCTCCAATTACCCCTGTCCTGCGCCAACCGATCCCAACTAGCACTGCGAATTTCTTAATTTCATCACCCCACCTAGTCTTCTGCCATCCTCGACTGTGCTTCCCTCCTCTTGGCACCCAATCTGTAACCTTAATGGTCCACCGGTTATCTAACCTATGCATGACATGACCTGCCCAGCTCCATTTCTTTCTCTTAATGTCAATTAGAATATCCGCTATGCAAGTTTACTTTCTGATCCAAACTTCTCTCTTCCTGTCTCTTAACATTACGCCTAACATTCTTCATTCCATGGCTATTTGTGTAGTCCTTAACTTGTTTTCGAGCTTCTTTGTCAGTCTCCAAGTTTCTGCCCTATATGTTAGCACCGCTAGAATGCACTGATTGTGCACCTTTCTTTTCAATGATATTGGTAAGCTTCCAGTCAGAATCTGACAATGTCTGCTGTATGCGATCCAACCCATTTTTATCCTTTTATGAATTTCCTTCTCATGATCAGGGTTCCGTGATTAATCTACCTAGGTAAACGTACGCCTTCAGACTCTGGAGGCTGACTGGCGATCCTGAATGCTTGTTCCCTTGCTTGGCTATTAATCATTAAATTTGTCTTCTGTATATTAATCTTTGACCCTGTTGTTACATGCTCTCTGTTAAAGTCCTCAATCTTTTGTTGTAACTCGTTCCCAGTGTTACTGAACAGGACAATGTCATCTGCAAACCGAAGGTTGCCGAGATAGTCACCGTTGATCCTTACTCCTAAGCCTTCCTAGTTTTATAGCTTGAATACTTCTTCCAAGCACGCAGTGAATAGCATTGGAGAGATTGTCTCTCCTTGTCTGACCCCTTTCTTCACAGGTATGTTCCTACTTTTCTTAGAGAATTAAGGCAGCTGTGGAATCTGTAGATATTTTCGGGGATATTTACATAGGCATCCTGTACTCCTTGATTACGTAATGCCTCTATGACTGCTGGTATCTCTACTGAATCAAATGCCTTTTCACAATCTATGAAAGGCATATAGAGAGGCTGATTGTACTCTGCAGATTACTTGATTACCTGATTGATGACATGGCTGTGATCCATTGTAGAGTATTCCTTCCTGAAACCTGCCTGTTCCCTTGGTTGACTGAAGTCCAGTGTTGCCTTATCCTATTGGAGATTATTTTGGGGAATACCTTATATAATACTGAAAGTAAGCTAATGGGCCTATAATTTTTCAATTCTTTACCGTCTCCCTTTTTGTGGATTACTATAATGTTAGCATTCTTCCAGTTCTATTTCTATCTCTCTTGAGTTAGACACTTTCATTGTTTGATGTTTCTTTATTAGGTCCTTTGTTACTTGGGAGAGCTTACCTACTGGTTGCCTAGGTGCCTTACCTCTCACTTCAATTGCTGCTTCTGAAGCCAGCCTAGTGACGGTTTCATTCATTGCCTCTATGTCATCTTCATCTCTCTGTTCTAAGGCTGGATATTTGTTTGCAATTGCCAGCCTGAATTTGTCTGCTTTTACCCATACTGCCTCTAGGTTGGCCTGTTTCTTCTTGACCAAGTTTACTCTTTCTCTCTTCAAATTGAGGTGAATCCTAGCGAATCCTAGCGAATCCTCACTTACCTATGATCACTGCACCCCCCCCCTCCCGCCCTTTACCCTACCTAACACTACTACATCCTGTACTATGCTGGGATCGGCAGAAAGTATGAAATCAATTTCATATCTTGTTTCACCATTAGGGCTTTACCAGGTCCACTTTTTGTTCCAACGCTTCATGAAGAAGGTGTTCATTACTTGCAGCTTATTCCTTTCTGCAAATTCTACCAACATCTCTCCTCGAGTGTTCCTACAATCCACGTCGTAGTTGCCAATTGCTTGTTCACCAGCCTGCTTTTTCCCCCCTTTTGCTTTGAAGTCGCCCATGACTACAGTATACTGAGTTTACACTTTTTGCATCGCTAATTCAACATCTTCATAAAACTGTTCCATTTTTTTTGTCGTCGTGACTAGAGGATGGAGCGTAGGTCTATACCTCCTATTCAGCTTGATTACGACTACTCCTACCCTCTCAGTAATGCTGTAGAATTCGTCAATGTTGCCCGCTATGTTCTTATTTATTAGTAATCCTACTCCGAACTGCTTCTTATCTGGCAGTCCTCTATAGCAGAGGACGTGGCCATTTGCTGATGGGTGTACCTCCGTGCATACGTGACTCGTGAATTCTCGATAAGTGCTGAAAGCTTTTTTTTTTCCTCTCTTGTTCCTTTATTTTTTCCACACTCATTTTAAGCAACATTCAAATTCGCCAAAAATATATTGTGTACCTAGCCGCATTCATGGCCGCATGCATACAGGAGATTCCGAAACCACGATGTTAGAACCATTGAGAAATACTATGATGTGCCACTTGCCGTGATATCGTAAAACCCATACATTTCAGATTATTGAAGCATGTTTTCAGGCACGTAGGATCCTCTGGGCTGGAATTCTCCGACATAATGCGGCCTTACAGCCTGCAGGGTTATCTGACTGAGCTAGCTTGGGTGCTCGGTTGCCATAATCAGAGGTTCGAATCCTCGTGTGTTTTATTTTTCTTTCTTTCTTTTTTATCTGAAGGTGGGAAGCTCGAATTCACCTCCTCCAGTACACTACATCTCCAGGCTTGGAGTGGTGCCTGACACCGGCAAAAACGCCGAGAGCAAGTGGGGCTATCCTAATCCAGGTACAACCAAATTAGGAAGACTCACTAAGCTTCAACAAGACACTCCCTCACTAGAACAGGAATTGGCCTCCCTGGTGCAGTATTCGGCCACTCCCTCCCAAATGACTCATTCGATTAACCTATGGCCCTCTGTCCCCGGCAGCTGTGGAGCACCTGACCAAGGTGGCGGTCAGGCCTGTGACGCAGCAGAGGGTGCTAAGAATCTCTGGACCTGGACAGGCCACCAATGGAAACTGACCCTTGCAACGTTTAACACCCAAACTCTATCGAGTGAAGCTAGCCTAGCAGGCCTCCTTGAGAAACTATCAGGCCTTATTCGGGATATTATTGGCCTTGGTGAGATTAGAAGTGGTGAGGCTGACAAATGGTACTAGTATGTCCCTTTTTCTCGAATTGTTTCATTAGCCTATGGTTTCATTTTTCAGAGTACTATCAGGTATGTCAAACCTTCAATGAAATTAAGTAGACTGTAATATACCTATATACTAGGGGTGTGCGAATAGTGAGAAATACATTTCAAATCAAATATTGAATCGAATCAAGAAAAAAAAAAGCCAAATATTGAATCGACTATCGAATATAGGAAAATTTTTCACGAGCAAAATTGAATGCCTACGAACTTTGGGCAAGAAAATATGATGCTGCACATGCTCAGACGTCTCCTACCAGTACATAAAATGTAGCAAGCTATCAGCAGCTTGGGCACATAGAAATCGAGATATACAGTACAGTCTACTCTATTTAAAGGGAACACTAAATTATTATGCCAGTACTCATTACAGCTCAGTTTTAGTATAAGAATCTCTGCAAAATATTTTTTTTATATAACTTCTGTTGAATAAAATCAAGTGCTTTTCTTCCTCTGAAACTAATGAATTAGTGACAAGTCTGTTGAACTTGTGGCGTGCAAAATCAGTGATGACGATGAGCCACAATAAACAGGATTATATTTTTACTGAGCAGAAGGCCCTAGCTGAGGGCGATTCCTCGGCGGATAAATCTCTCGGTCACCTCGCGCCGGCCGCTGGTGATCTGAGCCACGCGCCTGCTTCGCTTCCTAGGCAATGACCTGTCCTTAGCCAGCCGCCGCTCCCATCTTCCTCGACCAATGAGGTTCTTAGTTTAATAGCAGACCTGTGTTTTGCAGCAATATTACTTATTGCACAGAAAGTTTTGCTATCTAGTTTTTATCGAAGATACAGTAGGGTGATCCTAACTCAGCTGGTGGAATCTGCACGACAGAGGACCATGCAGCATGTGACTCAATCACCGCTTTGTGCATAACCGGCACCAACGGTGAAGAGCAGGAGCTGTCTGCACCGTTTTATTGTCAGGTTCAGTGAGATTTGCCACCTGTCAAGCATTATGAAATCTGCAGGGCCACTGTATGCTTGACAGTCCTTTTGTGGCGAAAATGAAGTGAAGCACACGCTTGGGTGGCATTGAGCACGAGGGGCTCCATGGTGGACATGGCATGTGGTGTCACATGCAGGTTTGAATGAATGTTTGATGTTTAATGACGCAAGGGCCAGGTATGGCAAAAGAGCGCCATGCTAGTGGTAATGAGTTCACAGTGGACTGATGAGTTCTGTGAAGTTGATGCGACGTGGCTGTTAGGGGGCCTAAAATAGTTGATGTAAATTGCATAATATCTACGCATAATAAGATTATGGCAATGACTAATGATGCGTACTATGAGCATTAAATTGCATTGCAAAATAATTATGCAATATACAAAATATTTCAGATGCTAAAATTGGCTAGAGCACTACTGCCCCACCAGAGCCTTTGAAACACAAGGGCCTAGAGCATGTGCTATACAAAACAACTATCATAGTGGAATCCTCTGAAAAGAGGATGCGCTATGAATTTAACGGGCTTATAACATGTAGCACAACATCACTCAAGACAGCGAGGACTGCTTTGGTCCTAAAAAGCGGTACTTCACCAAAAAACATAGCCGGATGAAGAGGGAGACAATAGCAGTATGCAAAAGGAAGATGTTTCTTCCTTTCTCTTTCAGCCTCCCGACACTCCAGGAAGACGTGGATGATGGTCAGCCTATCACCACATCTACCACAGTTTGGAGGCTCGTTACCAGTCAAGAGAAAGTTATGAGTGCCAAATGTGTGTCCTATTCTGAGTCCAGTGAATAGGACATCTGTTCTTTGTGTTTTTGTAGTTGGGGGCCAGAAACCTAACTTCGGCTTAATCACGTCATGTTTATTACTCGTTTCAGCATCTCACAAGTGTTGCCAGTGGATTTTCAGTTTGTTTCGTAGGAAAGGCTTCATGTTTGTGGCAGGGATAGCAGCTGAACTAATACCCTGCGATGCTATTGATTTGGCGATTTTGTCGGCAGGCACATTACCCTCTATTCCTCTATGGCCAGGAACCCAGCATATTACTACATGCCTATCTGATAAATAAATGTTGCATAAGAGTGAGTAAAGTTCAATAAAAACAGGATTTCTATGCTTTTGTAAGGACATTAACGCTTTTACAAGGCTTAACAAGTCTGTGAATACGATTGCTTTGTCAAGTTTTAATTTCTTTATATGTTTTACCACAGACAGTACTACATAGTCTTCTGCAGTGAAGATACTTGTTAGGGGGTTCAATAGGTCATATTTGGAAAAAGAGGGACCAATATCAGGGTAAGACATGCCAGCATGTGATTTTGACGCGTCTGTGTAGAATTCAGAGAAGGAGTATTTCGATATAAGTTCACGAAAATGCATAGCGATTTCGAGCTCAGGAGCATGCTTTGTGACCTCTACAAAGGATACATCACATTCTATCACCTGCAACTCCCAGGGTGGTAATAGCTTAGCTGGAGGCATTAGGCAATGTTCGAGAATAGGGACATCCATTTCATCGCTAAGTTCTCTTACACGCAGTGAGAAAGGTAGTCTCATAGAGGGTCTATTACGAAAAAGTGTTGTACATGTCAAGTCGTTAACGGTTGTGGAACACATATGTTCCTGATTAGAGTGCATTTTGAGAAAATAGGTGAAGCTGATGTACTACCTATATTCTCTGAAAATGGAGTGACCCCTCATCTGACTCTACGTATAGGCTTTTGACAGGGCTTGTTCTAAATGCGCCAGTGGCCAGACGGACGCCTAGATGGTGGACGGGATCTAGAATTTTTAGCACGCTCGGTGCAGCAGAGTGATATACCACGGCACCGTAGTCCAATCGTGATCGAATTAAGCTCCTGTAAAGATTCAATAAACACTTTCCGTCGCTACCCTGTGTTGTGCGGAATAGTATTTTAAGTAAGTTCATTGTTTTTAGCCATCTTGCTTTAAGATATTTTATGTGTGGAATGAAAGTAAGCCTGGAGTCAAGTATAACACCTAGAAATTTGTGCTCTTTGCTGACAGGTATTTGTTGGCCATATATTTCGACAGTGGGATCTGCAGCAAGCCCTTTCTTCCTGGTGAAAAGAACACAAGAACTTTTTTTGGTTGTCATCTGCCCACTTAGAAACTTTGTTCAAGCAGTGTTGTACTTGTCTCTCAAAGACTGTTAGGTTGCAGGATTTGACACCCACTTGTATGTTGTCGATGTAGACGGAATCAAAAATAGATGGTGGTAATGATGTACGAAGCGTATTCATTTTAACGACAAAGAGCGTGCAACTCAGTATGCCTCCCTGGGGTACCCCCATGTCCCGTATGAATGCACGCGGCAGTGCATTACCTATATTCCCCCGGAATGTATGATTGTGTAGATAGCTTTCTATAATGTTTAACATAGTGCCGCGGATGCTCAGCATCGACAGGTCGCGCAGGATTCCGTAACACCAAGTTGTATCGTACGCCTTTTCCATGTCAAGAAACACAGATAAGAAGGATTGCTTATTCACGAAGGCGTCCCAAATGTTTGCTTCGGTGCACACTAGATGGTCGGTTGTAGATCGTCCTACTCTAAAACCACAGTGATATGGATCAAGAATTTCATTCGATTCAAGAAAGTGTAAAAGTCGACGGTTTATCATTTTTTCAAAAAGTTTGCATATACAACTTGTAAGGGCAATTGGGCGGTAACTTGTTACTAATGTGGGGTCTTTGCCTTGTTTCAGAACCTGAACGACAAGGGCTTCTTTCCATGCGGTAGGGAGGTACTCCGCAGCCCATATAGCGTTAAAAAGTGCGAGCAGAGTTACTTGAGTATCATTGGGGAGATGTTTAATCATGTCGTATGTGATCCTGTCAGGTCCAGGTGCAGAGCTCTGACATGGAGTCAGGGAGGCTCTCAACTTGGCAATGTTAAAAGGCAGATTATAGGGTTTGTTCTGTCTGCATTAACGGTCGATAGCCTTGCGTTCTGCTATTTGTTTCTATTTCAGGAATTCCTTAGAATAATGATCAGAATGCGCCGAAAGTGTTCGTTAAGAGCGTCAGCTCGGTCTTCCAAGAGGTTTGTTTCATTGTTCACTAAGGGCAACGGATGAATTTCTTGTCCCTTTAGCCTTTTCAGCCCGTCCTATACTTTAGCTTCTTGAGTATACGAATTTATACCTGAGAGAAAAGAGAAACCTCTGCCAGCTTGCCCTCTTTGCCTGTCGCGTCCTTCTTTCCTGCAATTTAACCTGTTCAAATTCTATTAGATTTTCGACTGTAGGACATTCACATAGTTTGCCCCAAGCTTTATTTTGTCTCTTCCGTGCCTCTCTACAATCATCATTCCACCAGGGGACCCATCTTTTGAATGAAGTGCCTCTTGTTTGAGGAATGAACTTTTCAGCGGCGTCAATGATAAAAGCAGTAAAGTATGAAACAGCATGATCTATACTAAAATTATCTATAAAATCTTGTGATAAGTGGGTGGATTTCCTAAAATGTTCCCAGTCAGCTGAGGCCAGTTTCAAGCGAGGGAAGCGCGGAGGGAAGTCATGTTGGTTTACGAAGTTCAGCGTTACTGGGAAGTGATCACTTCCGAATGAATTTTTAATTACACACCATTATAAATCTGGGAAGGTAGAAGCAGAGCCGAGGGACAGGTCTATTGATGAGTATGAATCATGATGTGGATTATAATACGTTGGTTCTTTCTTATTAAAGAGGCACGCACCAGAGGTTAAAAGGAAATTTTCAATGAGTCGACCTCTTGCGTTGCATCGTGAGTCTCCCCACATCGTGTTATGAGGGGTTAAAATCTCCCACGAGTATGTAAGGCTTGGGAAGCTGATCGATGAGATTATAAAAGACTGTTTTTTCAAGATGACGGTTTGGGGTATATAAATGATACTACAGTGACCAACTTATTAAAAAGAATGGCACAAACTGACACTGCCTCAAGGGGGGGGCATCTGAAGGGCTATGTGTCGGCAAGCTACAGACTTGTCGGCTACTATTGCTACACCGCCGGAGGCATTAGCCTCATCACTGTCTTTTCGGAAGATGGTGCAGTTTCTAAGAAAATTTGTGTTTGTGAATTGAGATGTGTCTCTTGAACACACAGCAGCTTGGGATTGTGTTTGTGTAGTAGTTCTATAATGTCGTCGAGGTTATCAATGAGTCCTCTAACATTCCATTGTAGTGTTTGTGTCTCCATTATGATAAAAGTGTTTTATGCTGTGCGTTTAAGAGATGAAGATTAGCTCACGGGCCTTTTCCCGGTGCCGTGACGCGAGCTTTGTCTTTTTTGGAACAATCGCAAGAATCTAGCCGCTTCTTATGTGCTCGTGGCGCCGTCTGGCTGGTGGTTGTGTCCATCGCCTCTTGCGAGGCACTGGATGTGCGCTCTTGTGAGCGCTGTGTTTGACATGAAGGCCTCGTCTCAGTAGACGAGACCTTTGAGACCATCAGCCCAGAGGTCGATGGTCCCTTCTGCTGGGGCGACAAAGCAGCACTGGCTGCAGCCGCTGGGAGGGCGGATGGCATCACTACCGCCTCACTGTGTGCGGGTTGGACAGCCGCCCGGGGCCATTCTGGCGCTGCCCCCTGACCCGCCACATCGGCAAAGCTGTTCTTGGCCAGGTATGAAACCCATCTGCATGCCTCCTTGAACGATATAGTCTCTTTTACTTTGATTGCTGCAATTTCTTTTTCTTTGTTCCACGATGAACAGGACCGCGAGTATGCAGCGTGCTCCCCATCACAGTTCACACAGTGGAGAGAGTTTTGACATGATTCAGAGAGGTGTTCGTTAGCACTGCATTTCGCACAAGTCTGACGGCCTCGGCAGTTCTGTGACCTGTGGCCAAATCACTTGCGCTTAAAGCATCGTAGAGAATTTGTGATGTACGGTCTGTCTCAGATTTTCACATACCTTATCTCGATAGTGTTGGGTAGGTTGCTTGAGCTAAATGTAAGTATTAAAGTCCTAGGTATCAATTTCTTTTCCGTCACGCCTCATTTTAATTCTTTTGACATTGATCACGTTCTGATCGTTCCAACCCTCTAGAAGTTCGGCTTCAGATAATTCTACCAGATCAGCATCCGAGACAGCGCCACGGGTAGTATTCATGGTACGGTGTGGGGTCACTGTTACTTGAACACCCCCAAGAGATACAAGTTTGGGCAGTTTTTCATGTTGTTTCTGATCGCAGAGCTCTAGAAGATGATCGCCACTTGCCATTTTTGACGCTTTGTATCCGGGACTGAAAACTTCGATCAGAGATTTCGAGACTATGAAGGGCGAGATCATTCTCAGTGTCTTTTCAGGTTTATCAGAGTGGATTATGTGAAAGTGGGGAAAGTTCTGTGTACAATTGCCAAAAAACTTAGACATCTTCGGTGCGCCCTCGTTTCTGAGGGCAATCAGGAAGTGGAGGGAAAGAAGTTTCCATGAAAACATAAAAATTCAGCAACAGCGCCGACCACCCACCACAGAGCCCAACGAGGGGATGCAGCAGAGCTTGCATACAAGTCTGCACGATGCCAGTCGTACGCTGTCACTATAACCAAATATGGTGTACCCAAGGTAGGATAGCCACACAGGGTTAACCCTTGCTGCCAAGGAGAAAGGAAGCAAATGGAAAAGAAAAGACAGGAAAGGCCAGAAAGTGGGAGAGAGAGACGAAGATTTGAGGAGAGAGAGAGAGACGGGAAAAGGCGACTGCTGGTTTTCTCCAGGTGAGTCAGTCTGGAGGTGCCGTCTGTATGAAGCAGAGGCCAAACAGGTGTGTTGCCTCTGCCGGGGGGCCTTTAAGGTCCAAGCACCCAGCGTCGGCTCAACCCCCAGGATCCCTCTTTTCCCAGACACAGCTAAGTTGCGCACGGCTACACGTGGGAGGGTCCAACCCTCATGTGCTCAGGTACGTGGTCACATGCAGGTTTCTACACCAAACATATCGAACTTCCGAAAAATTGAATAATAGATATTTTATTCATGAATCGAATTATTCGAGCATTCACTACTCCATTTAATGATATTCAAGCATTTGCACACCCATACTATATACCATGATAAAATTTTACATGCTCTCTTCAAGAAGAAAGTGACTCTGGAATTTGGAAAAGGTACTGCTACAGGAGCAGGACACTAAGGTGCATACGGCTGTCACCTGTTAGTACTGACCTTTTGCAGTACAGAATTGGTGCGACTAAAGAAATGGGAAGATCATCCCATTATAGTAACTAGACACAGCTGTATACACAGGGCATAACAGAAAATATGCACATATCTTTTGCTTGTTAGCAAGCATGTAGAGCATCCACCCCATTTTTCATGCTCTGCCTAATAAGATAATTTGGAGGATTGACAGTGATTAAAATATTGATTTTGCAGCCTGAGTGTCATTTTAAAAGTTTCCCATAATGTTTAAAAACATATGATCCGTTTGTTCACAGCCCACTAATATTTTGTGCAGTTGTCTCCTAAAAAACATTGACAGGTTCTCATGCAACATGAGTAACTCTAATGTGTTAATATTGGTGCCTTCCAATCATTCGACAAGCAGAAAATCATAGAATGACGGAGTTTTTAGCTTCAATGAATGTACACTGCCCTCTGTACGGAACTCCTCCTCCTATCTATGACTTTTCCATTGAGCTACTGCAACTTCATGTTCACATAATCAGCTGGAGCATTTTGGCATCCTATCACTCAAAGATTATCCATTTACACTATTTTATTAGGATCACCTCATACAGAGCAGTGTGGCAAAGAGTATTGTGAAATCTGCACCCCCCGCACATCCGTGCAAGCACCACCACTCCTCCTGTCACGTGCCCTTGTATGTCATGCCATACCTACAGCGTTTTCTTCCACCCTCTGTCACTCTCGCCCTAACAGTCACTCCACTGAGGACATACCTTTGTAGACTACGAAAGGCAGCTTTGATCAGTATAATATAATAAAAATTAAATTACGGGGTTTTACGTGCCAAAACCACAATCCAATTACAAGGCACTCCATAATGGAGGACTCCGGAAATTTGGACCACCTGGGGTTAGTATAATGTTGCAATAAAACCCTTGCAAAAAAGGACACACATCGTGCACTGGAATCAGGATTGGCCCAGCCAAGCATTTTATTACACAGCCTCTGGGATCAGCCCTTGTTACAAACCACATTAAAACCTCCTAAGAACACCACCACTCCTCAAAGTTCTCAGGATAGCCCACATGTGTTAGCTGGAGCACTTTGAAGAAATTGCCACCTTTGGCAAAATGAATGAAGCTCAAGACACTGAGCTATTAATGCTTTCACAATCGTACTTGTGCTGTTTGTGCAGCGCAAGTACAGTCACCGTCATGTCTGAACACACCTCAAGTGCCTTTTTGCCTCATCTGTGAAGGCTGCTGTGTTGGAGTGTCTTAAATGTGCTAGCTTAATGCATCTGCCTTCCAAAGCATTTGATGTTTGCTCCTTACAGCCTATGTTTGCCAAGTTAAACTGCTGAGATGTGTCTTCATTGTTTGAAAAAGCTTATTTTGGGGTTTTAGGTGTCAAAACTCTACAATCTGATTATGAGGCACCATGTAGTTGGGACTCTGGAATAATTTTATCCACGTGGGTTTTATTTTTAGTGTGCACCCAATGCACAGTACACAAGCATTTTAGAATTCCACCCCCATTGGAATGCGGCTGTTTCATTGTTCCAAGTATGATGGTGGCTGTACAGTACACAAATTGAATGTGGGGCATTATGCAATTACGTACAAAGTGATTATTTAGTGACAACATGCAGTAACAAATACACCATTGTCCAACTTGAAGAGAACTTGTAGAGATGCACCAGCCAATTATGTTTGCTCCTTTTCTTGATACCACAGCAGAGGCGAATTTCTTTCAATATTGGCGCCTCTCGGGAACTATGTTTTGATGCACAGAAGCACATAAAACAGGTGTATGTATTGTGGGCAGAGCTCCTACGGAATTCTTAGGTTATCACCAAGTGCAGTGGCAGTGCTTACAGATAACTCAAGGTATGTGGGAAAGCATTATTTTAGAGCTTTTCCATAGCCACCTTTTTCAGACTCATCTGCAGACACGACATCAAATCTATTTATTCAGTTTCATCAAAAGCCAACCTAATTTTTGTGCCCACTGATAGCAAAATACTCACCATTTATAGCAGTGCTTCCTGGGCTTTGAGAAATTTGCTTGCATTTCCTTGGGCTGACCTATCAAAAGGCATTGCATGTAGGAACATTAAAAAAAAAAGCCCTATTGGTTGCAATAACCAAGCCTTTGCTTACCATACATATGAACTGACTGGAAAAGTTCAGTTTAGCATCCCAAAACAACAAAAGTGCTATGAGAGACAGCCTAGTGGATGGGTACTGATTAGCTTTACCATCTAGGATTCTTTAAAGTGCACCCAAAGCTTGGTAGACAAGTGTTCTTGCATTAAAGCCCCACTGGAATGTGACTATACCAGCCAGGAATCAAACCTATAAACTCATCCTCAGAAGCAGAACACCATACCCACTGAAACACCCTGTACAGTTGTCTCAATATAGGATGGCATTAAGATTATGAAACCAGAAACTGCACTATGCAGCTTTTGGTTTCATAACTTTTTAAGCAGCAAGTACGATGAAAGCGCTGGAGACTAGGCACCTTGCTTTTTTACAGCTTCTGCTCCAAAATTTATTTTTGCTGCACAGAAGTGGAAAGAAACTGCAATACTGTAAAACCTTGAAATAATAAAGATGAAGGGGAGAGCCAAAATTACTTCATTTGTAATTACCATTACTTAATTATAGATGTCTACCATTATATTCAACATTGCCAGCCAGGGGTGGAGTAGGCATAGGCATAGCTTCCTACAAAAATTACCAGACGGAACTCTGCTGCTAATGTCTACAGGAGCTGCAAGTACGACAGTTCAGCAGCAAGAGAATGATGGTCAATACATAGGTTTGCCTAAACCTTGGCAATCTGGCTTCAAATGGCTTAGTGACTTAGTAAATTTATCCTCTTCAACAAAATACTGCATTACAAGAGCAACATTTCATAATGCCTATGCACGAGCACAAAAACTTATTGCCTTCATGCATTTAGAAAAATGTAATTGCTTGGAAACTTAGAAAAATAAAGCACAATAAACAATGTGAAAAAAGTGCCAAAGCTACACGCAGGAAAATTATACAAGTCAATGTGCTACCCATCATTTCCATGGTAGTTGAACAATATCACCAAAGTTCCGTCTAGAAATTTTTGTAGGAAACTAAGAACACCGGTACAACCACATATGCTGATGACAGTGCAACAGCCAATCTAGACCATGAAAGAAGTAAAAAAAAGTACACTTGTCTCAATTTATTCTTCCAGCATAAACAATAAACAACCAAGATGGTTGCAGCATGTCATGATCATGCTAGCAGAGCACTGCAATCCTCTGTTTACGATGCTCCTCATTAGATGCAAACAGGTGCTTCTAAACAACAAAATCGATTAATGTTAAGTAGAGAGCATTGTACTAAATCAGAGGCTTGGAGCTCTCTGCCAGCATGCTCACGAAACCCCAATAAGATTAAACAGAAGTTGCGGCAGTCCAAAATGAGTGTATAAAGTTGCTGCTGAAAGTGGCCAGAGCCCCTTTGGCTGGGGAGCAAAAAACTCCATCGGGCCAGAACAAGCAGCAGCTGTTCAGGCCAGTTGCCTTGAAGAACTTCCAAAATTCATAAATTAATTTCTGTTGCTTCAACAACCACTATTTCAAAAATTTTGTCTGCCAACCAAGCACAGCCATATGTTTAGTGTCCCTCGACTGAACACTTAATCTGCCCTGCTCTACCTACGTTTTCATGTACAGGTAAGCAAAGCAGACCAGCAATCAGCAATGTACCATACCAAGGATGAAGCAGAAGTAGCAGCAGTCCTTGATGAGTGTACAAAATTGGTAATGGATATGGCCTCCCCAGAGCTTGGCCGGGATGTAAAGTTGAACTCAATTGGCCCGGAAGAAGAAGCAGCTGAAAGTTTCTGGCCAGTCCTGTTTAGCTGCAAAGCAGAATGAAGCCAAATGTTTTGTCCTTCAGATTTTACTGCCACTCCCAAACAGACATTTCAGCTTTTGGAACACCAATGGTATCATTGCAAAATAAGGCTACAAAAAAAGTAAAAAAGAACTCTAGTACTGCTTCACGACAAAAAAAGAAAGAAGAAAAGGAAGATTTTAAATACGAACACTTACAAACATAAATTATCACAAAGCTTGAAGGTCTGATTCTATTATCAGCCTAGCCCAACAAAGTCATTTTAACGAACCAATCAGTTTCCTAAATAAAACTCAGTTTTTCATGAAAATGACATGTCATCAGAAGCCAGTGTGCCATTAAAATAAGGACACCATTTGATAAAGCATTAAAAAAAATAACTGCTTATTAACAGTCATCTACATTTTAATCTACATGAATGACATATGTGTTGATATTTCATCTCCTGTACGTTTATTTGCAGATGATTGTGTGTTATATAGAGTTATTCATAATGAAAATGATTGTCTTGCCTTGCAAGAGGATCTGAACAAGGTTACGGATTAGAGCAAAAGCTGGGGCATGCGTATAAATTTGCAGAAAACTGTTCACCTGTCTTTTACAAGAAAACATACTCCTCATCAATTTAAATACAAAATAGGCACTCAACAGCTGTCATCTGTATCCGAGTTCAAATATCTTGGTGTTTTTTTTACCTCCAATCTGTCATTGCACCATCATATTGAATACGTTTCAGCCAAGGCGTGTAGGGTACTAGGTTTCTTGCGACGAAATGCAAAACATTTTCCTTCGGAAACTAAGCAACTCCTGTATATTACGATTGTTAGATCTGTCCTCGATTATGCTTGTACTGTATCGGACCCTTGCCTAAAGGTTGATATAAAAAAGTTAGAAAGAGTTCAAAATTTAGCGGCTCGTTTTGTGTTCCGTAATTACTCTAGGCATTTCAGCATATCACGTGCGAAAGAGAATCTTGGCTGGGAACTATTAGAGGAACGAAGAAAATCACTCAGGTTAAAGTTCTTTCATAACATATTTCATTCTAGAACTGGTATTGAACACGATAAGTACATATTTAAGCCAGATTATGTATCTCTGCGTCTAGATCATGTGAATAAGGTAAGAGAAATAAAATGCAAAACCGAAATGCTAAGAATGTCCTTTTTCCCCAGGACGATTTCGAACTGGAACAGGTTACCGAAGGACTCTGTGACAATTCTGTCTAATGATGCATTTTTTTCTTCCTTGTTATAACATGTTCTTTTGATGAATGAAGTTGCGCTCTCAGGATCAATACTGTCTAACGTATCTGTCTAATGTATTTTTCATTTTCTTCATTAATATAACATATTCTGTTAATGACTGAAGTGTTTCTCAGGATGCATATGTTGTGCCGTAAATTATGTTGCATTTATTATTAAATGACTTGTACTGTTTGTTGTATATACTATTTGAACCTCCCTACCCCCCCCCCCCCCCCACTGTAATGCCACACTGGCGCTGTGGGTTCTGTAATAAATAAGCATAATGTAAAAGGACGAAAGCATCAATATATTGAATTACTCAGTAGTTCCTGTTACCAGTTACTTACCATTGCCACACAACATAGACAAATCCCAAATGCTGAACATTATATATATATATATATATATATATATATATATATATATATATATATATATAAAGAACTTGAGTGGTGCTACAAGGTAAACAGAACAAGTATTTAATTTCAACAGTTTCAATCGGTGGACCGATCATCAGGGTTTACAAAAAACCCTGATGAAGATCGGTCCACCGATCGAAACTGTTGAAATTAAATACTTGTTCTGTTTACCTTGTAGCACCATTCAAGTTCTTCACGTTTGAAAGGTAGCCTGAAGAATTCCTCTTTGCCTACTGTGTGTATATATATATATATATATATATATATATATATTCTCAGTGACAGTAATTGAAATGTCAGCTACAAGTAATTGAGAACTAAATGAAGCAGGTTGTTCTTACTGGGACAATAAGGAGTGACACTAAAACAATTCAGACTGGCAAAATATACTTTTACTGGCCTATTTCCATTCATTCAGTTGAAAAGGTTGATTATTACTGGCGAAAACAAAGGCCAAACTACTGTGTCTTAGTTTTACACCGAAACCTCAGCACCAGTGTGACATCGTGGATTTGGAGGCATTTTCTCGATCTGCACCATTTTGGCACAGGAAAAGTTCTTGAAAATTGCTTGGTTGAGTCAATGATTCCTTTAGAATGCAATGTAGTGCTTGTTCACTTAAACAATTAACTAGACTCGAGCAGACACGGTCAAAATCCTTGACATTACAGCAAGCCGACATGAGTATTTCAGAGCAGTAGCACAACCCATAATTTTCTTTTTTTGCATCTTTTCTGGCTCACAAACATTCTCTTGTGGTAAGAACGGCCATTTTGCTATTACAGAAGCACAATCTACTAATACAGCATAATTTGATATTCCTCTCCAGTGCCCCTTTAAACCAATACAAAAAAAGTATCCATGAAGCTCACAAAAGGGCGGAGGCTCACGGGCTTCCCGTCCCAACGTGGGTGTGGCCTGCGACCCCTGCCGGCCACTAAACCAAGAGTGGGTGGGGAGGGGTTCCTCAGGACACAATAAAGTTATTTCCTCCTCCAAGCACATGGCATATCAAATGATCAATGTTTGCATTTCTGTTATGATTACTGCAGTAAGCAAAACATCACAGCCTCCAAGGAGTAAATGTCAGCATGTAGAGCTTTATTTCAGGCTATGCAAGTACAACTTTGCAAGGTAAAACTTGTGTATGCAAGCAGTCACTATCAGATAAAAGTTCAATATCCCATTCATTTAACTTGGAAGTGTGAAACTGCAAAGACAGCTTCACATGAAGTCTTGGTATAAGAAAACTATTATTACAGGCATTGATGCGTAAGGGACAAAACAAGGCCAGCATTTAAGCCTCTAGCTCTACATTTCTAGCAAAGCTTTCTGCCCAAAAGTTGCTTCTTTTGCAAAGTGAAGGACTGCAAGGCACAAGCTAGCATACCTCAATATATTACGAAAAGGAAGACAGAGCTGCAGAGGCTCAGACAGTTTTCACAGCAGACGACAAGGTTACTGCATCAGAGAATACAGAAATGCAAGAGGATAATGTGAACATTGCAAGCAATATAATGTTGCACTAATGTTTGATTCCAAAAGGAAGCATAAGACATATGATCATATTTCAGTTCATATTTATCAGTTCATTCAGATCAATTTTCAGTTCATGTGATCATACTCCAAGTTCACACTTATTTTACTTATTAAAACTGGCAACACCTGAAGTAGCTGCAACAAAAGCTGAGATGTACAGTTACATATGGGTGGAGCCTTAAACGTTAATATGGGACGTACCTACAGCAATGTCACTGAGACTCAAATGACATAAAGCAAGAAAGCAAGAGGTTAAAAAGTACCACATAAAACAACCACAGAAAGCCAAAAAGAAGAATGATGAAGGTGTAGTTCTATATATGTTCACATTCATCCAAGTGAATTGATTCACTGATGGTTTCATGATACTTAGCATAACATTTCTGACACTTAGCCATCATGTCCAAGTACCAAGGTTACAATCATAACACATACAAAATAAAATTAGAGAAAGAAAGGAAAGGTCTCCAAGTGCATAAGTGTTGTTCACAAGAATCGAGAGAAGCAACTTTTCAAGACATGAATGCGCACTAAAATCAAACGCTCCTTTCACCGAGCCTTTAAAATCACCCCCTCTTCTTAAAGCGGATATGAGAGAAGAGAGAGGGGAGGGGGGTGGCTGCCACATCTCAAATGCTCATTTCCAGAAAACGAAATCAACTTATGCAAAGAACAATGGGTTATCCAAAAATGATGTGCCATACTGCTAATTATGGGTTAATTAGCCAAACTTACAAACAATTAGCTTATCTTGCACACACACATACATACATGCATATGCATACAGTGAGCAGCCCATATATGAATGGGAGCTCCCCCTGCTGAAGCATAGGGAGACCTTAAAGGGACGCTAAAGAAAAAAATTTAAGGGTTAATTAAATTGCCCTCCAGAAATACGAAAAAATCCACTCTTACTAGAGAAGGTTCGCTAAACAAAAAAAGATGCAAATACAAATGACAGGTGATGACGGCCACTCTGAAGTTCCTACACCAGCTCACCATGATGTCATGAATTTAGACATCTGCTCAGACCTGGTTAATTTTTTATTCATAAAAAAGTGAACTACATTGCATTCTAAAGGAGCTAAAGACTGAATTTAACAAGTTCTGGGAATTTTTCTTGAACAACAGCCCAAACATGAGAAAATACTTGGAAATCTGTGACATCAGACTGACATACAAGCACTGAGGTTTCAGCATGAAATTCAAACAGAACTTCGACCTATGTTTTAATTTCTAATAGTCAACCAATTATCATGAAATACTTTGTCAGCACATTGCCACATTTGATTCTTTTCCTTATTATCCACCATTCACGACCGGCTGATTCCAGTGATAATGTGGGCACAGGACCACTGACACAGAAAGGAATAGCACAGGAACAGAATTGTAATAACATCCCGCCTAAGGTAGGCATTATCAGCCAATCACTTTTCATGGTATCTTTTTCAGTTCACATTCAGTGGATAAGCTAGGAAAAACAGGATTCACCGAGAATATGGCTCAGAGTGGCAAAGGACAGCAGCCAAATTTAAACAAACGAAATGCCAAACACCAAATTGTAAAAAAGAGGTTGCAAAAGTAAATGGCAGCACAAGGGATAGGAGAAGAGAAAGGTTCCTTCCTTACAAACCAACAAGTTTCTATGCAGCTTTAGTTATGAGTTTACTTCTGCAGAAGTAACCATGAAACAAGTCTCCTCCAGTAGCCTGACTTCAAGGTAACTAAAGAGAAACAGTAAAGCAGTTTAGACTGACAAGATATTATTTCGGACCTCTACCTTTGTTCTATTGTGGTGATAGGTTGATTTCTAAAAAGAAAATTAAGTGAAACTTCCTTTTTCTTTATTTCATGCCAGAACCCTAGCACTGGTACATTAGAGTGATGACACAAATTTTCTCATATTTTGGCCATTTATCTGAAAGTGTTTTCTCATATTTGGGCCGTTGTGGTGCAATAAATGTTCTTGAAATTTGCTAAACTAAGTCTTGGGCTTCTTTAGAGTACAGTGTAGGATGAAAAATTAACTAAGCCTGAGCAGACGTTGCCAAAATCCATGATGTCTCAGCGAGCTGGAGTGGGAACTTACAGGTAGCATCACTAACTGTCTTTTGCTTATGTGTCTTTTATGGCCTATAATCTTCCTTTTACGATAAGTGGTTCTCTTGGTGTTGCGAAAGCATAATTTATTAACACAGCTCTACTTCTTTTTCTCTTTAGTGTCCCTTAAAGGACCCCTCACCAGGTCTGGCCATATTGAGCTGACAAGTGCAGAGCATACAATGCGTGATAACAATCATGGCTAAGTATTACATCGCTACGCGCCGCAGAAAGATGTGAAATTTCAAACCGAATGCCGTTTTCCCTTCTCCTCACGGCCACCGCGCTCCAAGCCAGAGGATGACGTACATGTGCTAGTGCACCTACGCACACGTGTTCACGCTGCGACATCCCTCGTGGAGACACATGACTTCGAGAATTATCCAAGCCCACATCTGTTATTTAATAGGTTACTAGAATAGACAAATTAAAGAAACCCTGACACGATTTTGACAATTTTGTACAAACATGCCGAGTCGTTAGAGTAGGTCCTTCTGATCCTTAATTGACGCATCTAAGTGCTCCGCGTAAGGCGTGTAATTTATTATAAGGTTTTGAAAATGTACATCACTGCTGATCACAGCACACTGTTCAGCAGAATTCTCAGCCACCCCTACCCATATGATGTAAATCACCCAATTGACGTCAGTAAGGCGAGCTATCCAATTGGCTGCCCAGGGCACGTCATTGATAATTTTTCCAACTTTATGGTAAACAAACGATGTTCGTAATAGTTCGAATGTTAGTTAATTTGTTTTTATAAAAAGAAAGTAACATAAAGAGAATGCACAAGAACAATTTTACAGTACACTTAAGCACTTCCAGCACACAGCAAGTGTCGTCTGCTTATGTTACGACGTGCTCCGTCTTTGACGAAAGCTCCGCCGTCAGTGTCGGTTTGTCTTTTCGCGAGTGCTACGATTCGACTTTGTTGCGTTGTGGACTGCAAACGTAGTGACTGGCAATATGTCAAGCTGCGACACTGTGTCCCTCTGTAAGGCAGCAGACGAGCGGACTGGCTACAGCGCATCGGGCTGCCACTATCCGATTGGGGCCAGGATTTGCGCATTTGCGGCAGTTACTTTACACCAGAAGATTACTAACACAATAGCGTTTTGCGAGTCTGGTATTAGGGTAAACACAAGCGCAAGGGGACAGGGCCTGGACGTTTGACCATGTCGTTTCACGGGATGAGCAGAAGCGCAAATGTGAATGGTCTGCAAGGTGCAGCCACCTGGTGGCACAGAGCTCAACCACACCCAGTAGCGGTAAGGAGATGTATTCTTTGCTGCTGGTGTAAATTTTTCGCAGGAGTGTAATCAATAACACATTGTTTTTGTAAATGTTTAAGATGTTTTACACTTGCTTAGAGCAATATTAGTTCTTTGTTTGGCTGGTTAAGCTCTGTGCCAACGGGTGGCTGGACCGTGGAGATCGATCAGGCAACTCACATACGTCTACGCTAAAGTTCCTTCATCAGCTTGAGCTGATGCCTCCACCATTACATCTAAACGGCCAGCTTGCCTGTGGTTATCGGAATACCAGACACGTTCGGCGCTGCGATAGAATGCTCACAACGCACGCTGCTTCGATAGCTCTCGCTTGGGGTGGACTGCCAAGCAGCTGGAGGAGAGTTTGGAGAGGCTTTGCGCGCTTGCTCGTGGAGAACTGTAAGTCGACAACACAACATGCCATCATGACGCTGAGCCAGTGAAGGCGGAGCTTAGCCCCGATCACTCGGCGAACGAGTTGAGGAGAAAATACACGACTATGGAGGAGGGTAACTTGTAATCGTCCGTAGCTCTCTTAATATGAGACGCTTCACACAAATTGTGGTGCGAATGATTAACTTTAGCTGCACCTTACGCGTCTACAATATTTGTCCGAACCATTTCAGGGGCCCGTTAAAGCTTAGAGAAATAATAAAGCACAAACTGAATGTCTGCATGTTTTTGTTTCACTTAGCACCGCAGCAAGAGAGATGTAGTTCCATTTCGTCTGCTTGTTCCCACGTCATGCAGTCGCGCACGCAGATACCGAAACTATGTCATTTTCTGCCGTGTTCCACCATAAAATCATGCTCCATGATCCGCTCGTGTTTGCCTCAGTATTTGTGTAGCACAGACTTATATTTAATTATTTCCACTACTGTTAAGCCCTGACGGGCTTTTACACATTTACACAAAAAGCATTTCCAGCCTCTGCTGAAACATTTCGGCTGAGTAGTATCCTGTGAACACATTGGGATCGAGACTGTTCCATTCAACAATGGTTTGAATGAGACATGAAAATTTGAATGCGTCAACCCTTGGCGTGTATGCCATGATGGTGATTTGTACGAGCTGATACTCATACTGGACGTCGTAGATATAGCTCTGGATCTATTTTCAACTTTTTATTATAAAGCTCGTACAGGAATTTCAGCTTTGCTATTTTTTTTCGTTGAGACAAGGGTTTCAGAGCGGCCCTGTGAAGGAGCGCAGTCACGGATTGTTTTATGTCGTAGCATGAAAAAATGAACTTGGCCGCTAGCCTTTGGACTCTTTCTAATTTACTAATTTCGGTTTGACTGTGAGGGTATCAAACGATACTAGCAGATTCCAGTGCTGGCCTTACTATAGTTTTATATGCCGCAAGTTTGACATCAGGAGTTGCATTTTGTAGCCTCCTTTTTAGGAAACCAAGCTTACGTTGCACAGATCCACAAATGTACTCAATATGTTTGCCCCACCTCAAATTATCGGTAATAGTGATTCCAAGATACTTTACATGCTTGGAACGCTTGATTTCTTTCTGGTTAATGGTATATGAATATTGTAGGAGGGTTTTCTTATTTGTTACTGCCATACAGGTAAATTTTTCAAAATTAATTTTCATGTCCCATGTAGCACACCAGACATTGATAACTTTCAAAGACTCATTCAAAATTCTTTGGCCCCTGACACTTTTCACAAAACAAAACAAAACGTAGTCATCTGCAAACAATCTTACATCAACCATTGGATGGACACCAACTGTAATGTCATTAATATACAACAAAAATAAGACAGGTCTCAAAACTGACCCTTGCGGCACACCTGACGACACGGGCAATGTAGATGAATGACTTCCAGATATTTCAACAAATTGGTACTGGTTATGCAAGTAGGCTTGAACCCATTTGATTATCTGAGAATCAACACCAAGGTCACACATTTTTTTCAATCAGTTTCACATGACATACCCTGCCGAAAGCTTTCAACAGGTCTATTGCAATCATATCTATTTGCTGCCAGGAGTTAATTTCTTTTGCAAAACTATGTAGTGTATCGAACAATTGGGTTACTGTTGACAGGCCCTTTCTAAATCTATGTTGTTTGCTGTAAAACAGGCTATTGTTTTCTAGATATTCTACTAACTGCTTTGCAATCACATGTTCCAGAATTTTAAATGCCGTACAAGTGATTGAAATGGGACGATAATTATCCACAGAGAGTTTATTGCCCGCTTTAAAGAATGGTACCACTCTCGTGGCACTTTTCCTTCGCGAAGCGACAAGTAAAAAATAATAGCCAAGAACCTTGATACCCAGTCACAATAGCATTCTAAGAATTCATTGGGTATCATATCAGGACGTGGGGATTTCTTGGTGCCTAATTTGAGAAGCATTGCCATTATGCCTTCTTATGAAATACCGAGGTTGCTTTTATCACTCGATTGCTAAGTAAGCTCTGAAGCATATTTATTTTTTGGAACGAAAACAGGTGTGAATTGATTAAATGCTTCTGTAACCAGTTTAGGTTCACTACATGCGTTTCCATTCACGTGTACACTTTTTGCCGCACTTTTGGAATCACTCATATACCACCAAAACTTCTACGGTGACGTTTCCATGTATTTGGATAGAGTATTAGTCATAAAACACATTCGAGCTGTTTTTAGCCTACTGCGCAACTGAGCACTTAAGTTTACAATCACTGCAGTATTTTTGGCTTGTTCTTACGCGTACGGCGCAGTCGCCGTTTAAGATGGACAATGTTCTAAGTTACCCACGGATTGTTTTTTCTAAGCGCTTTGTCCTTTGGGGTACAAAACATGATAAGCAGTCTTGTACGGCAGATTTGAAGCAATTCCAAAGCTGGTTGATATCATTTGTTGTAGGCATTACGTCAAGTGCTGTCTCTAAGTAATTTAAATTGGACGTGTCGTCTGCACTGTTGAAATTGTACACTTTTGTTGTCGGGTAGCTCACCAAACGCTTGTTATTTTGTCTCATGGTGGTTACGATAAGTTTGTGATCTGATATCACTTGTTCGATGCTGTTTTCATGCTGAAAGGATCCTTGGGATAAAAACAATAAGTCAAGTAGTGACTGGCAGAACCCTTGAACTCGTGTTGGCTGGTTAACAGTCTGTAATAAGTCGTACTTCAACATTGTTTCGAACATGCTTTCAGCATGCAACTTATCTAAAGATACTGGAATTTATCATCCCAGTCCATGCCAGGTAAGTTGAAATCACCTACTAATATTATTTTACTTCTGCTATTTGTCACATTTGATAAGCAGTCATCGAGTCTGTTAAAGACCTCCACTGAGCTTTCTGGAGGCCTGCAAATAGCGCCAACAAGTAACGGTATTTCATTTATGAATAACCTGCACTGCACATTTTCACATCTGTGGAAGCTCAGTAGTGGTTAATATGTGAGAGTCGTAGTTAGTAGTGCTACACTACCACCCCTCGTCTGTCTGTCGTAGCGAAGTATGTTGTACAAAGGAGAAAACACATCTGCGTCCGCAACATAAGGAGACAACCAGGTCTCAGTAATGAAAATCAAATCGGGGTGATGTAGTAATACCAAACTCTCTAATTGTTCACTTTTATTAACAACACTTTGTGCATTAACGTTAATCAGTCTGATTTCATACGGCTTTTGATGTCACTCAAGGTGGAAGGAAACAACGTTATAATTGCTTGCAAACTTCATCCGCGAATTGAACCGGAAGTCCCATGTGTAAGCAACGCAGTTTACATAATGTTTGTCACGGACCAGCTTCACCTTAGCACCATTGCTTTTATCTGCCTGCGCAGAGTGCCAAAGCAACATTCTTTTTTCAAGTATTTCATGTGAGTAGTCATCGGATATACTAAAATTTGTTCCATTTAGTTTGATGTAATTTTTGAATATAACTATTTTTTCTTTGTAAGTCACATAATCGCACAATTATGGGCCTGTGTTCTTTAATTTTTTTTTCATTTGACCAATAGTATGTTCGCTCTACCGATGACACAGTGATTCCAAGGGTATAAGAGAAAATTATACCGCTAGTCAGGTGTCCTCGTGTACAGCACGCAAACTCGTGTGATGCACGAAACGAGACAATCGCGACAGCTCGCAAGCGACACCGTCAGCGGAAGTGTGCCACAACGCAAAAAAAGTGAGGAGAAAAAAAATGAACTTATGAAATGAAGAAAAATTTAAACACTTATGCGACACGCAATCCTCGAGGTCCGGTATGGGAAAACGCAGGGAAGGAATTTTGCTTGCGGAGGCTAGACGAGACTAAAGCCCCTCCATACACGTTTCTGCCGACCAGGTTAAGTACCGCCAACTTGCCCTCCTCCTCCACGCCCCTCTCCCACTCACCCCCTTAGCTTCCGGCGCCAAGCGGAACTTACGTAGCTGCAGCTTCCTGTTCCGAGTGGAAGTGACGTTTTGTTTTTTAGCGTTGTTTACTTTCGCGTCACTGGAGAGGCTTTAATTACACCAGCTGCGGTTGAAACTGTGAATGCAATTCCAGTCAAGAACCACCACCTATTGTAACCAGCGATCTGCTCGTGTTCGCTGCTTCGCGTCAACCTGCGACCGGTTGTGGCACGAGCGACAACGTACAGTGGAATGTAGTGCCTGGGCGCTTGGAGACCACTGCCGTTTTTCGTGCATTTGGAAAACAGTGACCGCCAACTACTACTTCAGCGGAATACAACAGCTTGTCCCCTTTGCATTCTTATGGCGACTGCCACAGCTCAACTAAGCACGCGCGGGCGTCTCACCATCGTCTAACAGCAGTGAAAGCGGAAATTCCCGCAGCGCAACTCCAGGAACCGGAAACGCCGGAACCGGAAATACCGGAACTGGATTTTTGGTGTGAGGAGAAAAGGCGGCGCACAACAAAGGTTGGCGCTACTTAAGAAAGCGGTAAAGCCCCTCCATACACGTTTCCGCCGACCAGGTTAAGTACCGCCAACCTGCCCTCCTCCTTCAAGCACCTCTCTCACTCACCTCCTTAGCTTCCGGCGTCAAGCGGAACTTATGTAACTGAAGCTTCCTGTTCCGAGTGGAAGTGGCACTTTGTTTTTTAGCGTTGTTTACTTTTGCGCCGCTGGCGAGGCTTCGGTTGAAACTGTGAATGAGATTCCATCCGAGAACCACCGCCTACTGTAACCAGCGATCTGCTCGTGTTCGCTGCTTCGCGTCAACCTGCGACGGGTTGTGGCACGAGCAACAACGTACAGTGGAATGTAGTGCCTGGGCACTTGGAGACCACTGCCGTTTTTCATGCGTTTGGACAACAGCGACCGCGAACTACTACTTCAGCGGAATATAACTTGTCCCCTTTGCATTCTCCTTATGGTGACTGCCACAGCTCTGCTAAGCACGCGCGGGCGTCTCACCATCGTCCAACAGCAGTCAAAGCGGAAATTCCCGCAGCGCAACTCTAGGAAGCGGAAGCGCCAGAACCGGAAATTTTTAAACCGGAAATGGCGGAACCGGAAATACCGGAACCGGATTTGGTGTGAGGGGAAAAGGTGGCGCACAACAAAGGTTGTCGCTACTTAAGAAAGCGGCGATGGCGCGTAGATGCAGGGGCTTTAGACGAGACAAGTGGAGAGAGCATCTATGTTTGTGGTGAAGCTCGCCTCCTGAAATCATGGGTTTGCGACACTGAAATATTTCCATCTTGGCTATTAATGAGCCGATTTGAGAAATTTTTGCGACAGAACGCTCCCTAGAGGACACGTAACAACTTCCAATGTATAATCAAAATTTGCTATGGGGCCTGGTGAGGGGCCCTTTAAAGGACAGTAATGACTTTCTGGCATCAGGCATTTTATCTTCACATTAAAAAGGTACAGTTCCAGGCACCTCTTGCAACATCTGATGGTAGCCAGACAGTAAAACAGGAGACATGCCAATCCATTACAGTGCACTTTTAGAACAGCCTCATGCAAAATGTTCAGAACAGAGAACCTCTAAATGACTACTAAGAAATGTTGATGCAGCACTGTTGCCTAAATTTATTGTTCAGCAACACAACAAAAATTTTTCAGAACATGTGCAGACCTCAAATGTATGTGACAAAAATCCATTGATACTTTAAGATTACTAGGTAACAAACACCAGCATAGTAAATATATTTTGAGAGACTGGAATTATGTCACGTGTACTTAAATGTAGGTACTTGTGCATTTTTTTCATTCAGTGCATATAGGAACAAAGCTGTCATGGCTGTAAATCAAATCCACAACCTTGTGCTCAGTCACCAGCACTTATCTTGAACCCATTGACGGCCAACACTTCTAACCAAAAACAGTGCCAAAATGGTCCTTATATTTTGGGGCTGTAAGCTATAAACTATGCTTCCCTCTCTGCAGCCAGTACCAAGTTCAACAGGTACAGGCACTCGCCAGCACCTGCACTGGCAAACGTTGCATCCGGTGGTAATGCGAAACTGTTCTTGTTAAGAAATTCTGTAAGCACTGGTGTCCTTTCCTTGTTTGTACCATGAATTGATATGCTCCGGACACTGCCAAAAAGAACAGAATGAGCTTCCCTCTGCTAAGAGTTTCTCCGTGTCCCAAAGCACTCCTCTAATTTACGATTTGGGTTGGGCTTGCAATGGGGAGGGGAGGGATGTCACAGTGCAAGAAGGTCTGGGGGAAGCTATGAAAGCGGACAGAACAATTCTGAGGAGCTGGTGTGCATGCATTGAATAACAGCAGCTCTGACGAGATATTAACATTTTAAAGCAAGTGCTCTTATTTGTACAACTGTAACAAGAAAAATAAACAGTGCTCTCCTTGATGACCATTTACTACAGTAACAATGAATTACCCGTTGAAATTTTTGGTTATACGGGATGATGATCTTTAAATTTTACAGAATGTATAAAAGTTGGCTGTGGTAGACCACATATTTCTTGCCCTTGAGCTGTATTATTTTAAGAGGCGGACATCACTACAAGAAAAAGAAATTGAAACACATATAGACTAATTAAAAATTCACTAATGGATTTAATTACTTTACGGCACATATTGCAATTTACAAATTGTAACCGATGAGTTTACAAGTCATATCAACTTGAAATGAATATCCAGGATGACACAAATTTGAAGATATTTCCAAAAATGTGGGACGAAATACATGGGTGTTCCAGTTACGTTTGTGTTTCAATGCATGAGTTTTATTAAAAAAGGGAGCGGAACAGTGCATTTTTATGGTACATTTGATGGCACATATCTCTATCTGGTGTCAGTCTTTTATTTCATTCCATGTGGATATGCCTTGCAAACTCACCGACTACAAGTTGTACACTGCCATATGTGCCGTAAAGTAATTAATTCAAAAGGAAATTAGTGAATATGTGTTAATTGGTTGAATATGTGTTTCCATGTCTCGTGCAAGTAATGCCTGCCTCTCGATGGGCACCCTGCAATGAAGTTTGCTTGTACATGTCGTGCCACCTAGCAGCGGCGGTGAGCACCCACGGGTAGGCCCTCACTGTCATTTCACCATTGTCCGTGGTGTGCTCAGGCCCACCTGAAAGCCTGCTTTTCCAATTTTCCAATGAATTCACCGCGGCCTCTTGGCAGCTCCTTCATGGGAAGTGGGAACAAGAAGAACAAGCGTAGATACTGCTGCACTAAGGATTGTCACAATCACGAAGGGGATGTCAGTATCAAATTGTACCACTTCCCTTCAAAACCGGGGGAAGCAACCAAGTGGATCGTCGCAGTTCGTGTCAGTCTTGCGAAACGTCCACGGCCGTATTTGCTCACTTAAGTGGAATCAAATAATTAGTATTTGTTAATGTACTTTGAGTTCGACATCGCAAGCATGCTTGATTTGTTGTGACAAACACTTCGCGACCTGCGGTGGTTGCTTAGTTGCTATGGCGTTCGGCTGCTAAGCACGAGGTTGCGGGATCAAATCCCAGCCATGGTGGCCAAATTTCAATGGGGGCGAAATGTGAAAACATCTGTGTGCGTAGATTTAGGTCCACATAAAGGAACCCCAGGTGGTCCAAATTATTCCGGAGTCCCCTACTATGGTGTGCCTCATAATCAGATAATGGTTCTGACACCTAAAACCACATAATTTATTTTAAGCACCTCGCTGCGATGTCAGTGCTATTTGCTTTTTTGACACGATATACATGGTTGTAGTCGTAAATTTGACGTCCTTTCTCAAGCATCGGTGGTCCAAAATGGGCCTCGATGCTTTCGACGGCCTTAAGAAGAAGAAGAAGAAACTTTATTGAAGAATAGTCCGGCAGTTCTTAAAACCGCAATTTAGAACGTCCAACAGGTTCCAAATGAGCGCCACAAAAGCATACCTCCGTAGCAGTGGCCGCCTCGGTGTTTTGCGCAACTTACACGGTGGCGCTGACGGCTGAGCCGATCGCTGCGCCGCCTGACCATTGCAGGGAGCCCATAATCCAGCTCAACGGCTAGAATAAGGTTACCTCCAACAGGCGATTTTTAGAAATTCCGTAAAACTTAAAAATGATCACCCCGTATACTGGAACTTGTAAAGTGCTGTCCAGGGATCATTCTACTGCAATAATTTTTTTTAAATAGTGGAGAATGATGCAAACGAAATGTTGCAAGATGATGCTGTGAGATATCTTCCTGACAGCACAGTATCTCTCCAATTTCCTCGATCAGAGTCTCGCAAGCTACATTCTTCCCAGCCTTTTCCAATATCAGAGCCAAAAGCAAAAGCCTCTTTAGGGCGACAAGTTCAAACTCATTTTCTTTCTTTCTCTCACTTCTTTTTTCACTGCGTGGTGCATTTCCAGCAGCAATCTTGCACAATTTGAGTTAAATGGAAACTCCTATGTTATTCAAGTTGCTGCTGCCTATGTGATTGCTGCCACCATCTGATTATGAGGCATGCCGTAATGGGGGACTCCTGATTAATTTTGACCACCTTTGGTTCTTTAATGTGCACCTATAAGTACACGGGTGTTTTTGCATTTTGCACCCATCAAAGTACGGCCGTCGTGGCTGGGATTCGACCCTGCGACCTCGTGCTTAGCAGCACAACACCAAAACCACTAAGCAACTACAGTGGGTGTGCAGCAGGAGTGGATGCTAGCATGCACACCAAACATGTGCATAGCCTCGTGGATAATGCCAGGGTCTGCTGGCACAAGACAGTACTGTGCCAAGGGTGTTGTTACCCACAGTTGTGGGGCCTACAAAATATTTATTGTGAGCATATGCCCTATCAAGTAAAGGAAAGTATTTTTGATGTCTGCTAATGTTATCAGTATGCAATGGCGACTAGGAATACGTCCAAATGCACCACACCCTCATGCATGTGCCCTCTACCAATAGGAAAGGCAACACATCATCTGTACTCAAACAGTCATTCTTGCAAATGTGCAAGTCTGCTTGCACAACTTCACACAAACTGCTTCACCACAGATCTCTCCTGGATTTAGAAAAAAAAAAAAGTGGTTGTGCACCCGAAAACTTTTCTGCTACATGTTTCATAAAAGCATCTTTAGCAAGATTCCTTTATATGTAATGCTAAATATCAATGTGACTAAGTGCAACTACCAAAGAGCGCTTTTAAAGACTGCAACAAGGATTCTATTTCATGATATGATGTAAGAGTGCTCTCTACTAAAGAAAAAACAAACATGTACAAATGGTTTGCCCTCTACATGAAAAAGGATTGGTAAGAAAGGCGAGTGTACCTTGTCCTTCAAGTCATTCAGGGAGGAATGAAGTTCTTTCAGCTCTGTTGAAAGAAAGTATTAGAAGTGTTCATTTACACATGAAATTAATTGGAAACACACTCAAAGCAAAATAAGTATTGAGCACAAATTGACAAACCCAGCCAAGCTCCTTTCTGATCAGCATTCATGTCGCCAAGTCAAGAAAATGCCCCCCTCCTCCTGGAACAAGACAATTTGATCAAAAAGTTAAATTACTGCCATGAGATAAAATAATGCTTTCAGCACACCAGGATAAACAAAGTAAAGCTAGCAGCTTTATGTAAAGGCTGCTGAGAAGTTTCCATTAGAAGGAGTACAAAAACAAAAATTGTATGTCCTCCTTTTTCTATTGCTTTTTTAGATAGCTATTGACTCCATAATCACAACCTGAAGATTCAATTCCTCATTAGTGTCACAAATAATTACAGCACCTTGTATATAATGCATTAAAATTATGTGTCAAGCACAGCACAGCTTCGGATGTGAAAAAAGAGACTCATTAAGTCACCAAAAGTAGAGGTGGCATTTACATGGTATGACAAATAACTTAGAAGCCTGCCTGTAAGCCCAGTGCAGTGGTTGAAGGTCATACAATGACTGTGTTGCCGAAAGCTGCCAAAGTGGCCTCATTGTGCGCTTCTCATTGAAATACAGGAGGACACACTGTCCCCCTCTTACCCCAATGAGTGCTGCAGGGACTTGGCTTTCCACAGCATGACCATAGTGTATGTATATGCATCAGTGGTATTTATTATCAAGAGAACACCGCAACAGGTTTCAATAATGTGATGAGTCTCCTTTTTCACGTCCAAAGCTGCACTGGTTTTCCCATGCATTTTGAACTTTGTTGCATTTTGTTGCACTCATGGGAAACTGGGGCTCCATAGCATAATTACTGGGTTGACGGCTATTCAATAAAATAATAAATACAAGACAAAAATTTCTGCCAGTACTCCCACAATGAACAGTAGCTGTGAAGCCATTTTGAACTGCAGTTACAGCTCTACTGCAGCTCTACTATAAAGCAATTACAGCACAAGCCTGGGATAGTACTTCATGAGTAAATACAGGATTACATGTACAGGTGCCAAAGATGTTTTAGGCACCTATTACAGCACTAACTGCAAGTTAGGCATACATGTGTACAATGATAACCTCAGAATCACTCCCAAGGACAAACTGCACTTTGATAATAAAAATGGGTGCAGTAAGCACTCGCTTTGTTTTAAAATTCTATCTCTTAAGAGCACAGAGACCGAGGAAGACACAGCTAGCCTACGGCAGCCTTACAAAGAAATTAGTTAAGAAGTCATGCAAGTAAAACACAAGCACTATTTCCAATATTAAAGTATTGCCATTTTCACTGAAAATTAACTTGTGCACAGAAAACAAGCACTGAATGTCCACTGATGCCAGAAGAGTGCACTTGTACACAAGCACCTGATGAATCGACACCCCATGGAAATTATACTATGCTTTCAGGACAGAACATTTCATGTGCCTTTCAGCACAGACAGCACAGTTTGAGCCTTCTTCAATGTGACACTTGCATCTCTACAGAGTAGTTTACAGTGGCATCGCCACAAGCAAAGTGTGGCAATATATGACTGCTCTCAAGCATGCTTTCCATTGTGTTACTGTGGCCCTTTGTGGAAACGACCCATCTGAAACTTTTTGCAGAAAATCACAAGCATGACACGTTGACTTCGTGTGCTCATTCACTTTTGCCATATAGACCTACCCAGCTGCTATGGGTTGATATATATGACGAAAACATAGAGCCTTTGTTCTCTCGATTACAGCCTTAATCCACATAGCTGCCGAATAGCCCTGCGATCCATCTCATAGACAGTCTGAACTCTCCCCACCCTGATCCTTCCTTACGAATGCTTGTACTTCACAGCAATACCTTACATCGCTACAATGCCCGTCCTGACAGTGCTGAGCTCTAGCTTGTTGTTCCCTTGCATCTTTGCTCTGCTGTTTTGGGCCAGCTTCATGATGCACAGACCGCCAGACATCTAGATGTATCACACACACATGATCGTATCCACCGGTGCTTCTTTTGGCCTAGACCAGGCCAAAAGAGATTGCTACCGCAGATTGCTACCATTCTGTGTGAATGTACATTGTGTCTTGTGACCTCTGCCAGCAGTGCAAGACACCTGCCCTACTGCCTACTGGCAGCCTTCAGCCTCTCGACATCCCTGATGAACCCTTTTTCCATGTTGCACTCGATCTCCTAGAGTCTTCCCACATGTATAATGTGCCCTGTAGCATTATTAGCTAGGAAGTTGGGTACTAACTGTTATAGTTTGTATCATAATTTCTGAAGGCAGCAGGTATGAATAGCAGGTTCCGGAAAATACCCTTTTTGTCAAAAGCACAATGGCCGCAGAATGTCTCTCATTTTTGCTCAAAGATGCAATACTGCAGAAGACACTGAATGGCGAAGCAGCTTTGTTCATAAAGAGATATTGCATCAGTGTAAAGTCACAGTACTCTGTAGTCTCACTCCAGAGGAATAAAGTACATACATGTGAGAAGTACACAACCGTCATGCCATTTTTTTTCTCTAGCCAGTAAGAACAAAGCAGGATAGGCATTGTCTTCTTGCTAGCTGCTAGCTTTCTGACAACCAAATGACTAAGAAGTTATCTAGTCACATTTATTGTCTCATTACAGCAACACAAATGAATAGCAGGGCTCGCAAGTACTGGGCAAGTACGTTGCAATCATCAACATTCGAGAGTGGCCTACACAAGTTGCAAGCCACCTTTTCTATTCAGTGCAGTCTGATGAGAATGAGCATTTTGCCCCCGTATTACATGTCTGCATGAGGTACAAAAGAAGGCAAAGTCAAGACAAAATGAAAAAAAGAAAGAAAGTGAAGGAAAGCATCATAGGATCTCAGGGCTAATTATAAATGGAAACAAGTAGGCAAAATAAATGTACGCTGAAAATGCATCCTGAAACAATTCTTGCTTGTGTGACAAATAGGCCCAACAAGAAGAAAAAAATCTTGCCCGAAGGTCCTGTCTATAAAATGACAAATTAAGTGTATTATGGCAAGTAGCATGTAAACTGCAAATTAACTGTGGTGAATTAGACACAAACACTGCACAAAAGATAGATGGAAAGTAGCAAGCAGTGGCGTACCAACTATTTCTTGAGTGGGGGGAGGCAAACCGCAATCTGATCTCTCTCTGTGTGTGTATGTGTATATATATATATATATATATATATATATATATATATGTATATATATTGCAAATTACTATTAAAATAAGTGAAAGAGCTTAGAAATGCAGCTGTCAGTAATTTTTATATTTGACAGACATAGACCTATTTATCAACCACATATGGTGAACCATGGGGGCACAAAAAATTATATAAATTTGCATTAAATATTTCCTGCAAATATTTAAAATCTCAAGATGATGCAGGGACACAAGGCAATGAGTACCTGACAGAGGTCCTGATCCCGCAAAGTAGCAGCTGTACAACGCACATAAATTCACATTTGCTACAAACAATATTAATAATCATAGAAAAAATTTCACTGTGTTTAAGTCTGCAGTATAAGTGTATCACTCGTTTAGGTAATAGTGTTGTTGAGGCTATACACAACGAAGTACAATCGCCATAAATTACTTGCAATATTCACAAGGAAAGAGAAAGCAGGTGTATGCGACCTTGGAGAAATACGACAATTTCCTGCGAAGCTGTTTCTACCGAACAGTTGCAATAAAAGTTTCAGTTGCTTGTAATTATATCGCTGACTTTAAAAATGTTACTTCACCATAACATTGGCCATGATGCCCTCCTTCCCTCCCTTCCCCTGCTCAATTTTCGCAAGATTTGCTGTCGCTTGCATTCACAGTTCTCACAGGGCAGCGGGATAAATTCTGCTTTGTTCGTAGAACACATTCATGAAGCTCCGGATCACTTGTGTGCCTAATTTACCGCAAATATCATATTCTCCTGTCTTTCAGGTTTACCTACACATTGCCGATAAAGCTGCCTTTATTTTTGTCAGATATAAACAAAGTGCCTTGTTTAGTTCACTGAAGACATCACTAAAATCTAGTAGGAATGTCTTATGACGCATAATAATACTGGGAAAAGAACGACAGCTCAGTAATGTTTTGCAACGCTTTTAACTGGACCAAAAACGTAAACATTTTGTTGTATATTGCAGACGCCATGACCCCACTCCCCTTTCCATGAAACATAAACATGCTGTAACCTATAGCTATATCAGGACACTGAGAAGCATAGCTCATGGTGGCCACATCACACGCTCTAACACTTAAATAAGAATTTTTTTTGCAATGGCTGTCTTTGATCCAACCGCATTTAACTTCGCAACAGAGCGTTTCCATAGTGTGCCACTAATTTTCGCTAAATTCTTGGAGGCTTTTATACTTCTGCCAGAGCAGCGGGCTCAATTCCCCATAGTTAGACACGCTCATAACACTCTAGTGTGATTGCATATGCAATTTGTTGCAAAAGGGCCAATTATGCATCTATTTTAATCTTACCTACACATCCCCTATTACCTCGTCCTTACAGTCAACAAACATGAAGAAGCTGCCTGCTTTAGTTAAGTGTGGACACCAGGCACATGAAAAAGTAAAAAAAAAGAAAACCAAGGGCTCTATAAATGTAACACTTCTAAATAAGTCAGAAACGTGAAAACTAAGTGACACATTGCACTTAAAATGCTGCCATTCCTTCAAAGTATAATGGGATATTGGGAAAGCTAGCTAATAAGAGAAGCATGATACTTTCTAATACTTGCTTACACTTTTTTAGGCTGTATTTGATCAACACGCATTTACCAACGCACATAAATTTGGCGTATTGTTCCCCCTATGTTCAAAAAATTTTACCTCAGTTGTGGATGTAACCGCTCATGAAACAGACAAATAACAGTATGGACCCCTTGCATACTGCAGAAACAAACTACCAATCTCGTATTATGCACAAAAACACTTGGAAAAATGAGGGTTTAGTAATTATCTGCTACACTTGCATTTAAAGCAGGAAAACGAAAGTTTTGCAATGCGTTGCGCTTAAGTTCTCCCCATTATCATGAAATTTCAAGTCCGCATCTTGTGCTGTTGTTTTAGGAGTCTTTTTGATTAGCTGCAATATGACAGCTGGAACGACTCAATGAGTAACTTTCTACAAAGGCTGTAATGAACCTACACAGTTTAAACATTTATGGCTCATCACTCCATACTTCGAATAAATGAAAACACCATGCCCTGCATAGTTTATGCGAGGATACCGGAGGAAAACTACTAAATGCCATATGTAGTATATAAAAATTGGGAAAAAGCAAGTATTCACTAAGTGTTTTCAGAACACATAAGCAACCAACACATTTCAAGTTTACAGTACACGTAACCAAAAAGAAGCCCTGATTTGTTCAAAATATGAAATATCTGCTGTCTTTGATCCTGCCGTGAAACAAGTAATGATATAGCTATTATTTAGAAACAGCCTGAAATGAAATCGACAATGTCAGAAATGACACATGCCTTTAGAAAAAATTAAAGTCAGTGTTCTCTTGGTATTGAAATGGCTCTGCACATGCTAATAAGGTCATTTTCATGAACATATCTACGATAAGTCATAATTACATGATGGAATTTGAGTTACACCTGTAAGAGGTTTGGTTAGGTTTTTAATGGTTATAAGGTGCTGAGACTGCAATGCTATGTAGGCTATTTCTGGGCGGAGATTCAATAGTTCTAGCATTTCATAATCCAACGATTTCATGCTGTAAGGCACATCAATCATTGGGCGTGGCTGATTATAATAATTTATCCAGACCTAAATATCAAGTTGACTGTGTTTTCAAATATGGATATAGCTGTCCCGAACAAATTGAGCATGATGCAAGTAGCGACAGCTGACATTTGTTAGGGTGGGAACTGCCCAGCGCCGGGCCTTCACAGCAACGCGAGTGTGTATGGCGGATCCCATGTGTCGTCCACTGCAGCACATCATGGGGAGGCACAAAAGACAATCCTCGTGTCCCAAGCAAGGGATACGTAGCAAAGAAAAGCATTACTTATGTAGCCGCTCCATTAAAGGGGCCCTGAACCACTCTTTATCGAGGTGAGGCAATGCATTTGAAGAGAAAATAGGTTATTTCAGAAATACTTTGCCGCAAAAAGTACTTTAATGCATTCAGCAGAAGTGGAGTTATTAGCAATCAAACATGGCCTCCGCTGTGCTCTCATTCCTTCTTCAATGCCTTGCACTGCAAAGGCTAAGACGCAGTGGGGCGTGTCCACAATGCTGTGTCCACACAGTATTTCATTGGGATGTTAATGCAGATGCCATGACTTCCGCCTTTGGTGCCTACGACGCGCTAAACATAAGCCAAAGGGGGTTCTCCTCATCGAACCACAGTGCACTTAGCCAGTAGACTCGTGGTGGCACCCCACAGCGGCTGCGGTATCTACGCCATGTATCCAACCGCAGCTTGATGTCAGCTATTGGCCAATAGCAGCCGTCTAAGGGAATGACGAAATAGGGCAGCCGACGATGAAATAGTGCGTCTAGAAGAGAGCGAGAACAGGGCCTTCTGTTGAACGTTTGAGAGAAAGGGGACTTCACGATCCGCTTCCGAGCTCCATGCACCGTGTACGACAACAAAACTTGGCTGAGACGTTCACAGCAGCATATGCAACCCGTGGACTATATTATTTCACCAAGCCTGAGGGGTGGTTCAGGTCTCCTTTAAGAAAATTCTGCTTCAGCTGGAGTTTCGCTGGTCTTTCCAGCATACAGCCAAAAGTGCCCGCTTTCAAAAGTGTGTGTGTGGGGGGGGGGGGGGGGGTGGCATACTTTGCTCCACCGCTTGTGACAGTGGAGGGGGGGGGGGGCAAGTGCTCCCCTGGTAGATATGCCTATGGTAGCAAGCGTACGTTCTTAGCCTGTTTCTGTTACTTTACTTGATGCCCATTAACTACAATTAAACACCTTTATAACTAAGTGCTCAAGGCCTCCGAAATCATTCGTTATACACGTCGCTTCGTTGTAACGGTCGCGCACCGCACACCTCACGATAGAACCGGGTCCGAATGATTCCTTCGTTATACAGGTCATTTCGTTGTAGAGGCATGCGACTGTACTGCGATTTTCTTTTTTTTTTTTAATACGGAGTTTGAAATCGGCGCTGAATAAACGCACTCACGCCTGCTATATACAAGGCTGGCACTGAACCATCTAAACTAACTCATAAACACAACATCGTCCGCCCCTATATACATAATCGCGTGTCTCGAATGGCAAATGTTACAACGCTGCAACATTTACCATGCGCAAGTTTCAAAAATTGGTCCCACCAGCAGCACAGCAACAACCGGCATACTAAAAGCCGCGTGTATTTCATTCGCAAATGCTACGTTCGGTGCAAAACAACTCGGACAAACGAGCGCTGGTGAAACACCGGAAGTGCAGATGATGAACAAAATTAGTTACCATTAGTAACTATATCTACGGAGCGTGGAACGAACAGGAGCAGCTTACCCAATCAGCAACTCGCAGGTCATCAGTACTGAGCAATTCTGCATCAGTACTACTGCCAGTTCAACAGCATAATAACTGAAAGCGACCTCAAGAGTCACCAACACTTCAGGTGCTGTTAGCGCTTTTCGGGCGCGCAGAATCGGGCATTTGACAACCGTCCGCCTCGTATATGCATGGCGCATCAGATGTCAAATAACATGTCAAATAACAGCGGGGCAATTTGAAAACCGGAAACTGCCGGAAACAAAACATTTTACCCCTTGGTTGCCGAGCTACCATAAAACCAATAAGCTGCAACTGAAATATTCAGCATCATTTTATTAATTTACTTAAGTGGAAAGGGTAATAAAACTTTGTTTAGGTAATTAACTACGGGCAGACAGACATTCTTGTCATTCGGGCCCACTCCTGACGTGCTCCTGACTGTCCTAATAAACGTTGGTCCTAATGTATCCGTAACTTCCGCCGCTGCATTTAAGAATGGCGGCGAGCTCAGGCAGCGCTGGTGACTGGTGTCTAATTGAAAGCGACCCTGGAGTCTTTACTGAATTAATCAAAGGATTTGGTGCGTATTTTAAGTTCTTTTTTCTATGTGACTGTGAGAGCTACCAACTGGAGTTTGACTACGCACGGCTTCGCCGACGGGGAAGGCATTGGTGTACCGATCGTGTGCGCTCACATTGTCATTTGTTTACGGCGGTTTTCGTTGTAAAAGAAAACCACCGCTGACGCTTTGACGAATTCTATATTAAATACCTAGTGTCTCCTGTGACACTTTCTTCTTTGCGTAGGTGTGAAAGGGGTCCAAGTGGAAGAGCTATGGAGCTTAGATCGCGAGAGTTTTGATAAGCTCAAGTAAGTGCCATTGCCGAACGCATTAGCTAATTCTCCATTAAGTTTGCTTCATTTATTTGGTTAGAAACTATTTTATCCCCGTGATTATCTGATTCAGTGGCATCTCTATTTTTATTTACAGGCCTGTTCATGGCCTCATATTTCTCTTCAAGTGGTACAAAAACGATGAACCAAGTGGCTCCATTGTGCAAGACAACCGTCTGGAGAAAATATTTTTTGCAAAGCAGGTGCGCCGTATTTTGAATCCTCTTTAGTAATTTGTCTTCCCCTAGTCACGCTGTTTCTTCTGCGTAAAAAATCCCCGCACTTGTCGTGACGGTGGTTCCGTGAAGTTGCTGCGAGGGTTACTAATTCTGCTAGTCATGTCACCTGCCGCGATGGCTCAAGTGGCTGTGTCATTCTGCGGCTAAGCACGGATGTCGCGGTTTCGTCTTTTAGCCGCGGCGGCCGTATTCAGATAGGTGGGGAATGCAAACACGCTCGTGTACTGCGCTTTCGGTGCACTATGTTAAAGAACCCTATTGGTCGGAGCCCATCACTACGGCGTTTCCTATGGCCCGCTGTGTTGCTTTGGGACGTTAAACTCCGTTAATCATTCGGCCAGTTACGTCACCCTGTTCTAAACCCCAACACCTTTGCACAATTTGCAGATTATAATTCTGTTTCAAGTTTCTTGTCAACTAACATGTTGAAAGCATTGCAAGATCTTCATATGCTTTCATTTGAAATTCGTGCTGTCGCCTGTTTTAAGATCTTGCGTGAATGTGATTTGCTTTGGTGAGAAGGTGCCTAATAATATATTTCCCCAAAAAGTTGTAAGGCAATTCAACCTTCACTTAAGGTCAATCATAAAGGTCTTTCTGAGCAAGTTGAGGGGTAAGAATGGGGTGCAGTCACCGCGCAGAACACACTATCGCGTCGCACCTCGCGTGAGGGGAGGTGGAGCATCGGACTGCTTCAATTTTTTTTTTTACTTTACTATCTTCGGGACCTGCCCATATATTTAGACTGCACATACCCATGGGAACAGCCCACATTTTTACACTGCTCTATCTTCAGGATCGATCTACATTTTTAGACTGCACCACCTTTGGGATTGGCCCACATTTTTTCTGCGCATACCCACGGGAATGGGCCACAGTTTTTTAGACTGCTCTATGTTTGGGGTTGGCCCACGAAAAGAACTAGAAATCCAGATAAACGATATCAGAGTCCTTTGATAGTTTTACTGGTCACGAAACTTCTACATTACGATATGAGAGAGCTTCATATGCTGCCAACAGTGACTGTGCTGTGGCGCCACCTGTTCAGAGGCGGCATCTTGAGAGCGCACTTGGCAAGAGGCACAGCAGCTGCCCACTGTGTCCATGTGATTTTTTGTAGCAGCTTTGCATGTTTTTTTTCTGCCGTTTAGCATCTGCAGAAAAGCTCAAATGCTCTGAACAATGCTGAAGACCTGTTGTGTAGAACAGTGTTGTTTTGGCTACAAAGCAATGGACGAAAGGAGCCGCCAGCCTTCGTGAAATAAATCTCTAACAGAAAACATCGCAATGACAGTCTGATTGCTGCAGCACCTGCTCTTGTATATATATATACTGAGTGACCCAGCTAATGTTAGCCAAGCTGTTAAAAAAAAGGAAACGAAAAACACTGTGCAAGACACGACTGTAAAACCTTTTCTTTCTTTTTTTTTAACAAGCTTGGCTAACGTAAGCTTGGACACATTATATATATTTGCACATAAAGTGTGTTGAAACCAGCTTACAAAGTTGAAATGCACGATTGTCAGCCCTTGCCAGCCATTAAAATCAAGTTTGAGGCTGTGTTGACCTCGTTCAGTGAATGTTACGCCTAGCTCAGCAGACGAGTTCAGGCACCCACTACTGACAGACCTGAACTAAAAGATAAGGAATTAGTAGTTCAGCTCTGGCCATAGCAATTTGCTTCTATGCTTCCATGCTTCTATGAAGACGTGGAATCTGCAATCGGTAAAGTCAAAACAAAATACACTATACTGATGGGCGACTTCAATGCCAGGGTAGGCAAGAAGCAGGCTGGAGACAAGTCAGTGGGGGAATTTGGCATAGGCTCTAGGAATAGCAGGGGAGAGTTTGAAAGTTTATTTAACATAATGAACGTATACAATTGCAAAGTACACACTTTTTGGGACCCAACAAATTTGTTAAAGGGTCCCTATTAGCAGACTTTGCAGAACAGAATAATATGCAGATAATGAATACCTCCTTCCGCAAGTGGGATAGCCGAAAGTGGACGTGGAGGAGCCCGAACGGCGAGACTAGAAATGAAATAGACTTTATACTCTGCGCTAACCCTGGCATCATACAATATGTGGACGTGCTCGGCAAGGTGCGCTGCAGTGACTATAGGATGGTAAGAACTCGAATTAGCCTAGACTTGAGGAGGGAACGGAAGAAACTGGTACATAAGAAGCCGATCAACGAGTTAGCGGTAAGCGGGAAAATAGAGGAATTCGTATCAAGCTACAGAACAGGTATTCGGCCTTAACTCAGGAAGAGGACTTTAGTGTTGAATATATAAACGACAATCGTATGGCCATCATTAAGGAGTGTGCAGTTGAAGTCGGTGGTAACTCAGACAGAACGCCAGTAAGCTATCGCAGGAGACGAAAGATCTGATCAAGAAACACCAATGTATGAAAGCATCTAACCCTACAGCTAGAACAGAACTGGCAGAACTTTCGAAGTTAATCAACAAGCGTAAGACAGCTGACATAAGGAAGTATAATATGGATAGAATTGAACATGCTCTCAGGAGCGGAGGAAGCCTAAAAACAGTGAAGAAGAAACTAGGAATTGGCAAGAATCAGATGTATGCGTTAAGAGACAAAGCCGGCAATATCATTACTAATATGGATGAGATCGTTCAAGTGGCTGAGGAGTTCTATAGAGATTTATGCAGTACCAGTGGCACCCACGGCGGTAATGGACTAGAGAATAGCCTAGAGGAATTTGGAATCCCACAAGTAACACTGGCAGAAGTAAAGAAAGCCTTGGGAGCTATGCAAAAGAGGAAGGCAGCTGGGGAGGATTAGGTAACAGCAGATTTGTTGAAGGATGGTGGCCAGATTGTTCTAGAAAAACTGGCCATCCTGTATACGCAATGCCTCATGACTTCGAGTGTACCAGAATCTTGGAAGAACGCTAACATAATCCTAATCCGTAAGAAAGGGGACGCCAAAGACTTGAAAAATTATAGACCGATCAGCTTACTGTCCATTGCCTACAAAGTACTTACTAACGTAATTGCAAATAGAATCAGGAACACCTTAGACTTCTGTCAAGCAAAGGACCAGGCAGGATTCCGTAAAGGCTACTCAACAATAGACCTTATTCACACTATCAATCAGGTGATAGAGAAATGTGGGGAATATAACCAACCCTTATATATAGCTTTCATTGATTACGAGAAAGCGTTTGATTCATTCGAAACCTCAGCAGTCATGGAGGCATTACGGAATCAGGGTGTAGACGAGCCGTATGTAAAAATACTGAAATATATTTATAGCGGCTCCACAGCAACCGTAGTCCTCCATAAAGAAAGCAACAAAATCCCAATAAAGAAAGGTGTCAGGCAGGGAGATACGATCTCTCCAATGCTATTCACAGCGTGTTTACAGGAGGTATTCAGAGACCTGGATTGGGAAGAATTGGGGATAAAAGTTAATGGAGAATACCTTATGTTGAATTCCAATGGCGGAGTCGGAGCAGCCGACGGACTCCGCGAGCGAGCACTCGACTCTGGTGCAGAGCAACGCCTCCAGATCCGCGAGTGGAACACAACCTGCGCCGCCGGAGCAAGGCGGAAGCGGAAGTTCTATCACCGAGTTACCCAGGATACCTTGCGTGTTGTCATTTCCTTCCGCTGTTTGGCCCCAGCACCGCCGCACAGGTCACTTTTCTCTTCAGCGCCGTTCACCTGTTGTTGTTGTTGTTTTTTTTTTTTAATGCGTAATGGATATCTCGGCAAGCGTGCAGCAGCTTTTGCTTCCTCGCAAGTTGTGACCGGTGGCGCCTCCCAGCAGACAAACGTGGTAAAGGAAATACGTCATGCAGAGTTCCAGTCCACTCCGTCGATTTTGGCGGAGCATCTTTTTCTGCTCCACGGACTGACTCCCGCTCTGAATCCCCTCCTACTCTCTCATTGGAACGCCTTACTCCCGCCCTCACTCTGCCATTGGAACAAACTTGCTCCGAAAGGAGCAGAAAAACTTGCTCCGACTCTGCCATTGGAATTCAACATTAGTAACTTGCGATTCGCTGATGATATTGCCTTGCTTAGTAACTCAGGGGACCAACTGCAATGCATGCTCACTGACCTGAAGAGGCAAAGCAGAAGGATGGGTGTAAAAAATTAATCTGCAGAAAACTAAAGTAATGTTTAACTGTCTCGGAAGAGAACAGCAGTTTACGATAGGTAGCGAGGCACTGAAAATGGTAAGGGAATACATCTACTTAGGACAGGTAGTGACTGCGGATCTGGATCATGAGACTGAAATAATCCGAAGAATAAGAATGGGCTGGGGTGTGTTTGGCAGGCATTTTCAGATCATGAACAGCAGGTTGCCATTGTCCCTCAAGAGAAAAGTTTATAACTGCTGTGTCTTACCAGTACTCACGTACGGGGCAGGAACCTGGAGGCTTACAAAGAGGCTTCTACTTAAATTGAGGACAACGCAACGAGCTATGGAAAGAAGAATGATAGGTGTAACGTTAAGGGATAAGAAAAGAGCAGTTTGGGTGAGGGAACAAACGCGAGTTAATGACATCTTAGTTGAAATCAAGAAAAAGAAATGGGCATGGGCAGGACATGTTATGAGGAGGGAAGATAACCGATGGTCATTAAGGGTTACGGACTGGATTCCAAGGGAAGTGTAGCAGGGGGCGGCAGAAAGTTCGGTGGGCGGATGAGATTAAGATGTTTGCAGGGACAACATGGCCACAATTAGTGCATGACTGGGGTAGTTGTAGAAGTATGGGAGAGGCCTTTTCCCTGCAGTGGGCATAACTAGGATGATGATGATGATAGCAATTTGAAGTGTTGTATGGGCGCACACAATAAGCTAGACGCAGCGACACTGCATACAGCCAATATCAGTATGTCGTCATTGTTGATCGAAAGCTGCCAGTCGTAATCACCAGCACTTCCATGAATGAAATGCGACTACACATATGGTAGCCTTGTACGTATTGTTGATGACCTCTAGAAGAGATTGTAATATTCTTATGCTGATACATTTGTTTGCCTCTTATGCCAAATGAGCAACAAGTGACAGCTCCCACAATACTGCAGCACGCTTCACTCAATCCGCTTTTTTCATTTTCCTGTGCTGCCCCCTGCCGCACGCCACTGGAAACGTTTTGGAAGGGTGCCGGGGCTTTCGCCCGCTGATTTGTGTACCTGCGCCCACGTTGAGTAAGCATCAGTTTTGCGTCTCGTGGATTGCGAATCATTATTAATGGCTTCCCCGGGGCAGAATGTCGTTCCTGAAGCCATGAAGCACTCAATGACTACTGTGTGAGCAGGCCTGAGTGTGCTGTTGGGCAAACAGTGCAGCCGATACAGGCATGCTGAATTCCCTTTACCGACACGGATGCCTTGTAGTTTGTTGTCAATGATTTCTGCACTTTTAGCTCACTTTTTGTATTTTTTTTTAAACATAATTTAGACATTTCGCATATTCAAGAAATCTTCGAGTGCAGCCTACCGTGCCGGATTTATCAAAGCGGTGCACTTGTTTTCATCGACATCTACAGGCACAGATCGTTGTTAGCGTTAAATATTGCGGAAAAGGTGCATTGCTGATATAAAATAATGTCAGAATGTAGCAAAACATACATATCTGTGCATATGTTACCCAAGTGTGATGCACGGGTTTTTCGTTAAATTTGCTGGCCATCAATGAAAGGCGGCAACTACCTGGCTCACGGTGCAGTCCGAACCACTGGGACGAAGCCCTGGCCGCTTTTTGTTTTAGAGTTGCAGTCTTGCGCTATGCACATTTTCGGCACCACAACGTCGTCGAGCTACCAGTGGAGTTTCAACGCGGTACATGGCTCAAGTGCTTGCCGCAGCGCGCGTCCGAGCGGTTTCTTCTTTCTTTCTTTTTCTTTTCTTTTCTATTGTTTCTTTTTTTCTTTCTCTCTCTCTCTCTTTTTTTCAGTCGACCTTTCGGCGCACGGTGACGTGGGTGACCTTTCCAAAACATTTCGCGACTAATCTGCTAGGGCAAGGCGCATGCGCCATCTTGCCATGAAAAAGGCAGATTATGTTAGTATATAAAAGGCATCGACATTTTCAAAGAAAGCAATGTGCTCTCTGAGGGCATATATGAAGTTTCCTTTCACAATACTACTTCATCGAGCTCACTGCATGCATGGTAAAGAGTTCTAAATAAAAAATGGCTATCAATGGTTCCCCATCTCTCAGTTGCTGTGTTTAAAGGGACCTCTGAAGCCTCCAGTCCCTCATATCATCCAGCTCGTCTCGGCAAGTGTGATGCAACAGGGCTCACATTTGCAAATAAGCATGTCTTGCAATATTTTGTCATTACTTCATGTCAGTGCTGCGCGGTTTGCACAGTGCTTGAAGCAAACAACCAACTGTGGCCGTAAATGCCGATCTGAGCAAATGCACCGCTCAGATAAATCAGTCTTTATACAAGGAAAGTTGCACATGCTCTGGCTATCCTTTGCCATGAATATGCTAAATGCCTTGTTCAGAATGATTTTTAAAAATAAGTGAGCAGCATGTGTAGAGGTCAGCAGCAAGAATTTCTCGACAGCAGTGTCTGCACAGCAGTGAGAGGGGCTCAGCCATGGGGCAACAAAATTGTCTGACTTGTCTGCCGATGACTCCACTCCTGCCAACACGGCCGTCAGCAGAACACAGCTGTTGCAGGAAGTTGGCCGACCAAAATCAGTTTTGTGTCAGCCTAGTCCAATTGCGCCTAAACCCATCTAAACTGTACTAAACCATCGCAGCTAGTCGACCACACCAGCGATTGTAGCTGCCTCATCTGCAGTGATGCCCCTAGTGACAGCTGCTGTCCCTAAGAAAACTTTCCTTTAAGTTTCGTCACCGATAAAAAAAGTATTCAATGACTCTGCAGATAGGGGATTGGGAGTAACTTGCCAAGAAAGACATGGTCTTTAAATATATGTGTTGAAAACTAACTAAAGAAAACTTGAAGGTTGCTATAGCACACAGTCTCATTTCATTAAAGGGACACTGAAGCTCCTTGAGCATTGTGAGAAAACAATCCTTATCTGTAGACAACACTGCCATGAACATGCAAGCCTGAACTTACAGTGTCGCTTACTAGATTGCTTGCTCTCTTCTGTAACTTTCCTGGTTGGCAGGTTGTTTTTTTCTGCCCTATGCAACATCTGTGATGATCTTACAGCTAGTGCAAAGCTAGCCATTGGGTGATCATTTATAGCTTGAAAAACTTGCGAGAGCATGTGCACTATTCTAGATCTAAGAAACAGGGAAGCAACAGTTGTTAACATGTCTTGCCTGCCCTGTCACTGCTCTTTTGTTGCTTCTGTACGTCTTTGTCAGATACCAAACTCAAAGGTTACCATAAGGGCACCATGGAAGGAAGCAAAATAAAGGAAGGAGCAATAGGCAGGGACTTGCTACTGCCGCTGGGTCACCTTAGAGAAACCAATGAGTTGAAGGGGAACGAGGAAAGTTAACATATCACTCTTTATACCTCCAATAATATCAAATCTTTTTCAAACATTTTTTTTTTCAAGAATATATTCCTTGAAAGGCACCACACTTATTCCAGTGTGTTGCCCAGGTTAAAAATAATGCATTTCAGGATCATTTAAATACTTGTCTCTGGCCTGTCTGTAGGTTCTATGCAAGGATACATTTTGTGGCCTTGAGATATATGTCCTCTTCAGGCACTGTGTGCATAATTTTGCATGCCAAGATAGTGCATAAGAAGCAAAAGCATTATGATGGATGTATTCATATGTAAAATGTGCCACATACAACTTGAAACACTTCTGATTACACCTGTGCTGCAAGTTTAAATAATATGTGCTAAATGCTTTCATAAAACAAGTTGGAAGGTAGATGGCTGTTTTTGCACTCAGTGTTAGCTTGAAGGGAGGCGGCAAGACAGCTGTTGATTTTAACAACTGGAGACAGGGAAAGTACACTAAAATACTAGAGACTGAACTGCACTCAATGAAGAATTTTCAATTCTTCAGTGAGTTTTGTCAAGCTTACAGAATGTAGACTCCATGCGAAAACTCTACAGGTGTGTCAGATCACAACTTTGGGTAAGTATGGTGGGCATCTGTTAATGTGGTAGCATTCAGCTTGTTTATTTTATTTGATCGCCTGTTAAAATGTTGCACATTGAAACAGTTTGTCTAAATCAATTTTGCTTTATAATTAGTTATTTAATTGTCTTTCGCAGTGTGTTACATCAGGCATATTTTTCAAGTGGTCGTGTAGTTCCAAGTGTTCAGGACATTACAGAATTGTTCATGTTTTCATACCTGACGCTCCTGTAGAGACTCTTGGGTGGAGTTCACATTTTGTAAACTTGGACAAAACTCAATATTTTCTGCAACTGTATGCATTTCATGATTGTGAAGATGCATAAAAAATGTGGCGAAACTAAATTTCCACTGGATAGGATTAGCACATGAAGTGGATGTTACATAAAGGTTTTTTTTTTATTTAACATTAACAGAAATTTTTTTTAGTTTCTTGTGGAATATAGCACAAATTTACTCATTGAGCAGGATTACTCAAAGAGGCAGACATCACTTACAGTGGAAATCAAAATGCATAATTCATTAACAAATAGTCAGTAATGTTTTTACTAACTAATTTAGCATACATATTCCAATACATTAATTGAAGCCAGGGATTTCACAACGGACATCCACCTGGAATACATTTTGGAACTAGCACCAGCTTTGAGATAAGGGTTGTCAAACTTGTGGTAAAAATGCACTGTTGTTCCACTTTTTTATCAAAACACATTTTTATTCATTGAAGCTCAAAAAACCAATGCATTTTGTCGTAGAGTTGGAAAAACATATCTTGAAACTGGTGTCATACTGAGAATTTATTTCAAATGGATATGACTTTCTAAGTCACCGGCTGTGATTCGTACATTAATTTGCAATATGTGCCACGAAGGAAGTAATTAAAAATATAATTCACAAAGCTTTGTTAATTCATGATATTCATTTTGATTCTTCAGGCATATAATATCCACCTCTGAGAGTAATCCAACTCAAGAAGTAGAATCATGCTCATGCCACAAGTGAATTTTAAAAATTTTGTGGATGAAAACTAAATGCATTTTTTTTTAAGCTGTGGAATTATCTTAAAAAGGCAATGGGGGCCAGACATTTTTTGTCAGCTATGCTACATTCTATTTAAGGTCACTGTTTTTTTATGACTTTCCTCATTTTGCTCCATCAGTCACATACTACTTACTCAGTTTATAGGTTTTAATATCATCTGCTGTGTCTTGTTGCCTCCCTTTAGACTAACCTCATTTCCTGTTCCGGTCAGCATAATCACCCTATTTTTGCTGCGACTGTAGTCTCTTATTGCATGGTCAAACAAACCAACCACCTCTTGAACACTGGTTATGAGGTCTAGCAATTAGGCACCACGGCCACAAGAAATATTAACTGAGTAAGCATGTTAGGCATCTGTTAAATGGCAGCATTCAGTTAGGCTTGTTTATAAACTTTATTGATCAATTGTTAAGGTGCTTTTGGACATCAAAACAGTTTCTCAAATTTAATATTTCTAGGCAATTCAAATATTCTGTAGCTTTACTGGTTTATTGGAAAACTACCATATTTTACTAATGTACTTGTAGTGATGGTACTCTGTTGTATTGATACTCATTGTTAGATTTGCCAAGAGTCAGGTTTGTTGCACACTTCTCACATACCATTTCTGTTTGGGGCATGTTGCTATGCATACTTTGCATGTTTGTTCCACTGTTGAAAATAAATTTTCTCGTACCCAAAAGACAAAGGTGTCACAGGAAGATGAAGTCTTGATGTGACAACATTGATAAATGCGGGACTCCTCAGCCTGCAGCCAGTGTTCAGTGTTTCGTCAAGAGGACTTGTTTTTTTTAAAGGGCAACAACTGCTTTTATTGGCAGCATTTATGTTTATTTATTTATTTAGCATTTTGAGATGCACAGTAGAGATACATACCCGCCATGGTTGCTTAGTGGCTATGGTGTTGGGCTGCTAAGCATGAGGTCGCGGGATCAAATCCCGGCCAGGGCGGTCGCATTTTGATGGGGGCGAAACTCGAAAACACCCCTGTACTTAGATTTAAATGCACGTTAAAAGGTGGTCCAGATTTCTGGAGTCCCCCTTTACATTGTGCCTCATAATCGGATCATGGTTTTGGTACGTAAAGCCCCGTAATTTAATTAAGAGATACATACAGCAGTCTCATAGGGCATGCTTAAGGTCACCTCACCCACCCTACGCTTTCGAGACTGCTGCATGTATCCATACAACCTTAGTCATGTTCACACTGTGTGAAATACAGGGCACAACAGCAAGATACAGTACAGTCATAAAAGTACATATATACAAATGTTTTAATATATTGTACCAATAACAAATATGAATGAAAAAAATTGACAATTGACAATCATAGTGCACATGCAGATATTTAGGGCATCAGAATAGTGGCTAGCCAGGCATGTTGTTATGAACACATACTTCAGCAAACGGCGCAAAAAGGGGCACACGACACAGGCAGTGAGTTCCAATATGTCTATTGCACGAGCGTGGAATTTATTGGCCGAGAAGCATGAGTAAAAGCAAACGGCGTGATAAACATGAAAAAAATGACTTGAGGTTGCAGGTAGGGAAAAATCTGTTAAATTTACAAATACGAGATTTCCTTGTCTAATAACTGCAGGGATCGTGAACTGATTGATGCACGAACGACCACGTTTCATGATGGCACATGCCTTGATAATTTCACATGTGCGCTGGTCATCATGCTTCTTGGCCTATATATATAGTTATGTGTAGTTATTCTTTTCATGACTTGATTCCTGGGTATTCAAATATGTGTGTTTACGGCTTCATGGTTTTTCAGAATCTTTTTCTCCATAAATTGGTGTATTGTTGACATTGCTAATTTATTAGTGGTAATTGCTGTAGTGTTTAGTGACCTTGTACTGTAAAACAAAGAAATTACAATGGATTTGTTAGTGTAAATTCAGATTCTAGGGCTCATAGTTGTCATTTTTCAACAGAAAAGAAAATAATGAAGCATTTTTATAATAACTAGGCTTTGGTTATACATTGTGGGTCATGTATTATCCATTCCTTGATAGGTCATCAACAATGCCTGTGCTACACAGGCAATACTAAGTGTCCTCCTTAATGTCAAGCATCCTGACATCACTCTGGGTGAGACGTTGAACTCATTCAAGGATTTTTGTCAGAGCTTCGATGCTACGGTAAGCACGTTTTCTTCTTCTTTTGTAATGCTCAGATGTATTTGTCTTGACAACAAGTGCATCATTATTTAAGCAGTACCTTTGCATGTTCTTCCCTTGTTCTGATAGCAGGAGGACTAATATCAATTGGATGAACTGCTGCATTAATGATAAGTGAGCGTCGTATGTTCATGGAGAGCTATGAGGCCTGTGGCTACACTTGCGTAGATGAATATGATGGAAATGTATGATGTCAGTTCTGTTACCAGCAACTTCCACTAGGCGTGCCATAAAAAGAAGCATAGAAAATTAATTCTGTTTGTTTGCTTGCTTCTAAAAGCTTGTCATAAGAGTTTAATTTCAGAGCCCCAGCTTTTCACTTGCTTCAATATTGTCACGTGGTAGTGACGGTTAAGAAGGCAGCAAAACTGTGATTAACGAAACGAGCGTTTTATTGGGCGAACTTATGCCCTCAAAAACAGACTACACTCAAAGAACAACGGTAGCGGCGAACACACTCGGCGATCGTCGAAAAATCTGATCAGCGGGTCAAGCGCGTTGACTTTTATACAGCAGTCGGCGAATGTTCCAGACTAATCGTTAGGACCCGCGTGCCTTCCACAAAGTTCTACATCATTCGCGTCAGGCAATGAAATCAGATAACACAAGGTTCGGCGACAACAGACAGTGGATAGAAGCATCGATAACTTTCCAGAAACTTCGGATACATGCAGGCGCGTCCCGCGCTGTGCGATAACATTTGTTACACGGCGAAACGTGGTCGCCGGATAAAGATAAGTACATGTGTCAATACCCCCCTCTTAAAAAGCATCGACCCGATGCTGCAAACAAACGAAAGTAATAAAGAAAAGCACTCGTAGCAAAGAAAACAACAAAATAAGGAAGTTCGTCAGCGTCCGTAAAAGGGCGTAAGGCGCACCGCGTGGACCACTTCAGATCGTGTGCGGCACTTCTGTGAATGCGAAATGCCGTCTGGCATGACCTCATAGTCCAGTGCGCCAATACGTCGGATGACCTTGTAGGGTCCGAAATAGCGTCGCAGTAGTTTCTCACTGAGTCCTCGTCGGCGTATCGGGGTCCATACCCAAACACGGTCTCCGGGCTGGTACTTGACGAAGCGTCATCGGAGGTTGTAGTGTCGGCTGTCGGTCCTCTGCTGGTTCTTGATCCGCAGGCAGGCGAGCTGTCGGGCTTCTTCGGCGTGCTGGAGATAGGTAGCGATGTCAAGATTCTCCTCATCAGTGACGTGCGGCAGCATGGCGTCGAGTGTCATCGTCGGGTTCCTGCCATAAACCAGCTTAAACGGCGTGATCTGTGTTGTTTCTTGCATCGCCGTATTGTAAGCGAATGTTACGTACGACAGGACGGCATCCCAGGTCTTGTGTTCGATGTCGACGTACATTGCTAGCATGTCGGCGAGGGTCTTATTTAGGCGCTCCGTAAGACCATTCGTCTGTGGGTGGTAGGCCGTTGTCCTCCTGTGCCTTGTCTGACTGTATTGAAGAATGGCTTGGGTGAGCTCTGCTGTAAAGGCCGTTCCTCTGTCGGTAATGAGGACTTCTGGGGCGCCATGTCACAGCAGGATGTTTTCGACAAAGAATTTCACAACTTCGGCTGTGCTGCCTGTCAGCAGTGCTTTAATTTCAGCGAAGTGGGCGAGGTAGTCCGTCGCCACGACGATCCACTTATTTCCGGACGTCGGAAACGGCCCCAACAAATCCATTCCGATCTGCTGGAATGGTCGGCAAGGAGGCCCGATTGGCTGTAGTAATACCGCTGGCCTTGTCAGTGGTGTCTTGCGTCGTTGACAGTCTCGGCATGTTCTGACTTGATAGGCGACGTCGGCGGTTAGGCGCGGCCAATAATACCTTTCCTGTATCCTCGATAGTGTCCGGGAAAATCCGAGGTGTCCAGCAGTCGGATCGTCATGCAGGGCGTGCAATACTTCTGGACGCAGTCCTGACGGGGCAACAAGAAGGTAGTTGGCGCGCACTGGTGAAAAGTTCTTATTTACGAGTAGGTTGTTTTGAAGCGAGAACGAAGACAATCCTCGCTTAAATGCCCTAGGGACAATGTCGGTGTGCCCTTCCAAATACTCGACGAGGTTTTTTAACTCCGGGTCTGCTCGCTGCTGTTCAGCGAAGTCTTCCGCGCTTAAAATGCCAAGGAAGGCGGCGTCATCTTCGTCATCTTGCGGCGGCGAGTCAGTGGGGGCGCGTGATAGGCAATCGGCATCAGAGTGTTTTCGTCCGGACTTATAGGTTACAGTGATATCATATTCTTGCAGTCTTAGGCTCCACCGCGCCAGCCGTCCTGAAGGATCCTTTAAATTTGCTAGCCAACATAAGGCGTGATGGTCGCTGACGACTTTGAATGGCCTGCCATATAGGTAAGGTCAAAATTTCGCTGCAGCGCAAACTATGGCGAGGCATTCCTTTTCGGTTGTAGAATAATTGCCTTCCGCTTTGGACAACGACCGGCTAGCGTATGCTATCACGTGTTCATGTCCATCTTTTCTCTGGACTAGGACGGCACCGAGGCCTAGGCTACTGGCATCAGTGTGGATTTCGGTATCAGCGTCCTCGTTGAAGTGAGCAAGTACGGGCGGCGACTGCATGCGTCGTTTGAGTTCTTGAAATGCGTCGGCCTGCGGCGTTTCCCACTTGAACTCGACGTCACATTTAGTTAGCTGTGTGAGCGGCTCAGCGATGCATGAAAAGTCCTTGACAAAGCGCCTATAGTAGGCACACATGCCAAGGAATCTATGCACTGCCTTCTTGTCGATGGGCTGCGGGAACTTTGCGATGGCAGCTGTCTTCTGCGGATCGGGGCGGACTCCAGACTTGCTGATAACGTGGCCTAGGAACAGAAGTTGATCGTAAGCGAAGCGGCACTTTTCTGGCTTCAGAGTGAGCCCTGATGACTTGATGGCCTCTAGTACTGTCGCTAGCCACCTAAGGTGATCGTCGAAATTACCAGCGAAGATGACGAGGTCATCCAAGTAAACAAGACAGGTCTGCCACTTCAATCCTGCTACACCGTGTCCATGACGCGCTGGAACGTTGCAGGCGCCGAGCACAGTCCGAATGGCATGACCTTGAACTCTTAGAGGCCGTCTGGTGTGATGAAGGTGGTCTTTTCGCGATCTCTCTCGTCGACTTCTATTTGCCAGTAGCCAGACTTGAGATCCATCGACGAGAAGTATTTTGCGTTGCAGAGCCGATCTAATGCGTCATCTATCCGTGGTAGGGGGTATACATCCTTCTTTGTGATCTTGTTCAGTTGACGATAATCGACGCAGAAACGTAAGGTTCCATCCTTTTTCTTCATCAAGACAACAGCGGATGCCCACGGGCTTTTCGACGGCTGGATGATGTCGTCGCGCAGCATTTCGTCGACTTGTTCTCTTATAGCTTCACGTTCTCGCGGCGAAACTCGGTAAGGGCTCTGGCAGAGTGGTCGAGCGCACTCCTCGGTGATTTTGCAATGCTTTGCGACTGGTGTCTGTCGAATCCTTGATGACGTCGAGAAGCAGCCTTGGTATCATCGGAGCAGACTTCTGAGCTGTTCTTGCTTAATCATGGGGAGACGGATTAATGTTGTAGTCTGGTTCGGGAACCATGGTTGTCGGGGTAGATGCGGCGCAATCCGAGAGGACAAACGCATTACTGGTTTCAAGAATTTCCTCGATGTACGCGATTCCCTTGTTGATGTGCTTGAACTCCTGGCTGAAGTTTGTTAGCAACACTTCAGTTTTCCCTCCGTGCAGTCGAGCGATCCCTCTTGCGACGCAAATTTCATGGTCGAGCAGTAGACGTTGGTCACCCTCGATGACGCCTTCTACGTCGGCAGGCATTTTGGTGCCGACGGAAATGACAATGCTGGAGCGAGGGGGGATACTGACTTGACTTTTGAGCACGCTTAAGGCATGGTGACTACGAGAGCTCTCCGGCGGTATCGCTCCATCTCCCGACAGCGTTATCGACTTCGACTTCAGGTTGATGATTGCGCCGTATTGGTTCAGGAAGTCCATGCCGAGAATGACGTCTTGTGAACACTGTTGGAGGATAACGAAGGTGGCAGGGTAAGTCTGGTCATGAACGGAAATTCTTGCCGTGCTGATTCCAGTCGGCGTGATGAGGTGTCCTCCAGCGGTCCGAATTTGAGGGCATTCCCATGCGGTTTTTACTTTGTTCAACTGGGCGGCGATGTGTCCACTCATGACGGAGTAATCAGCCCCTGTGTCGACTAAGGCGGTGACTGCGTGGCCGTCGAGAAGCACGTAGAGGTCGGTGGTTCTTTATCTTGCATTACAGTTCGGTCATGGCGTGGGATCACGGCTGTGTCGCGTTCACCTGAAGCTGGAACGTTGCGTCGTCAAGTCGTCTTTCGTCGATGTAGTCTTGGCTTCCTGATTTTGTTGGGACGGCAGCGTGTCGTTATTATGTCGTCGAGATGGTCTCGTCGTCGGCTTCATAGGCGGCAGAGGATCTTCGTCAATTCGACGAACAGCAACCGCACCTCCTTCGGTTGCTGATTTTAGTTTTCCGGATATGGGCTCGCAGAGCGGCCCCGGGCTGGGCCGGTGTATTGTCGGCGCTGCGGCGACAGGTAGTGGCCTGGTGACGGGGAACGGGACGGTCGTCGAGGGCTCCACTGAGTGGCGGCGAGGTATTCGGCGATATCGCGAGGTCTTTCACCAATCTGTGATCGCGGTGTGTTAACGGCGAACCCTCGCAGTCCCATCTCCCGGTATGGGCATCGGCGGTAGACATGACCCACTTCTCCGCAGGTAGCCGAGTGGGCGGGGGTCAGGAGCGTGCCAAATCTCCGTCTTCCTCGTGTAGTGGCGCTGGGCGACGAGTGGGCATGCTGACGGCAGCGGCAGTGGGCGACGTAATCGTGGCGTTAAAGGGCCCTGGCGCAGTCGTGCAGGGGGACCTTGACGGCGGGCGACGACGGCGTAGGTCATCGCTTCCGGCTGGGGCTGCGGTGATTCTGGTTGCACCTCAGGAACTCCAAGCGATCGGTGCACCTCTTCTTTCACGATGTCGACGATCGAGGCCACTTGAGGCTGCGACGAAGGCAAGACCTTGCGCAGTTCTTCGCGCACAATGGCCCTGATGGTCTCGCACAGATCATCCGTGGCCAGTGATTGAATTCCTGCGTAGTTGGTAGAGTTTGTACGACGGTTGAATTGCCGGTTCCGCATTTCGAGTGTCTTCTCGATGCTGGTGGCCTTGCGAAGGAACTCTTCTACGGTCTTCGGTGGGCTTCATATCATTGCGCCAAAAAGTTATTCCTTCACACCACGCATGAGAAGGCGGACTTTCTTCTCCTCGGGCATATGTGGGTCGGCGTGGCGGAACAGGCAGTTCATTTCTTCCGTGAAGATGGCAACATTCTCGTTAGGTAGCTGCACTCGGGCGTCCAGCATGGCTTCGGCCCTTTCCTTGCACACGACGCTCGTAAAGGTGCGCAGGAAGCCGCTACGGAAGAGGTCCCATGTTGTCAAGGTCGACTCCCGGTTCTCAAACCACGTTCTGGCGGCATCTTCTAAGGTAAAGTATACATGCCGCAGCTTGTCGTCGGAGTCCCAGTTGTTAAAGTCGCGATTCGTTTGTAGGTCTCCAGCCAGGATTCCGGGTCTTCAGTCGTTGCTCCATGGAAGGTCGGTGGGTCCCGAGGTTGTTGTAGGATAACGGGGGACGCTGGGGCAGCCATTGGGGTTGTTTTGACCACGATCTTCTTTGTCGACTCAGGTAGAAGTCCGGGCTCTGGGGGCAGTCCTTGCAGTCTGCGGCTAGCACGTTGGTCTTGGGCGATGTTGGTTTTGTCCTCGGGCTTCGGGCTTGGATCGCGGCTTTGCGGGGGCGTTCGGTACATGAACGCACTAGCACCTCCACCAGATGTCACATGGAGTGACGGTTAAGAAGGCGGCAAAACTGTGATTAATGAAACAAGCGTTTTATTGGGCGAACTTGTGCCCTCAAAAACAGGCTACACTCAAAGAACAACGGTAGCAGCAAACACATTCGGCAATCGTTGAAAAATCTGATCGGCGGGTCAAGCGCGTCAGCTTTTATACGGCAGTCGTCGAATGTTCCAGACTAATCTTTGGGACCCGCGTGCCTTCCACAAAGTTCTACACCTTTCACGTCAAGCGATGAAATCAGATAATGCAAGGTTCGGCGACAACAGACAGCGGATAGAAGCATCAATAACTTTCCAGAAACTTCGGATACATGCAGGCGCGTCCCGCGCTGTGCGATAACATTTGTTACACGGCGAAACGTGGTCGCCCAATAAAGATAAGTACACGTGTCAATATATTGAGCATTTATATCCAGGATGCTAATCTGCTTGGACATATCACTGGGATACCCTGCTGCACATCACGCAAATGCACTTCATGCTTTGCCTTTGACAAAATGCAAGTGTGAAAGCAAAATTTATATAATATTCAAGTTTAACAAACAGTACCTTCTTGTCAACTATCATTTTTAAGGTGCATTCTGAAGTGTTCAGAGATATTCTTTGTAGATTTTAGTCTGGCATACAATTTTGTTTCTTTTTGCTTGAAGATAGCGTTTTTTCTAAAAGTTATAACAATAATTTGGCCCTCTATTTAACACAAATATTTCAAAGCCTGTACTTTTAAAATAGCCTTTTCACAGGTACAAAACTATTATATTTTTCTTGGCTCTTGGGTTTACCACTGTTTTAGGAAGCATAACTTAAATATTCATATTGGACCATCCATTTCTTGGCTATTTATGTTTAAAGGAGTACTGACACAAAAATTTTCCATCTTGGTTTTTCCGCTGCAATAAGTAGCTAATGACCCAGTCATCACAGCATGAAACTTAATTTGCTTCAGAGCACGACAGGTAATTATTTGGAGTCTTGTTTGTAGCGACCAGCCCAAGTTTCGGTTTCAGAGAGCAACGAGATGGCCAAAGAAGCAATGTAAACACAGCTGGGCACATGATCACAGAAAACTGTGACATAGGCATGCCAGTGCGCTCGCCGGCACGCTAGGTTCGTGTTGCTTGTTTGTCTGCTACGTCTGCACGTGCTTTGTGATGTCCTCACCATCATCATCGTCCTCGTTTTCGTCCTCCAGCGATGACATTTCCTGCAGGAGGGAGTTGCCGCCGTATTAGACGTGGCCAACCACTTTTGATTGGATCCACTACAATGCAACGACTCGGAAATCCGGCCAGCGACAGCTATCAATATGCGTACACACTCCTACAAGTAGTACAAACCATTTGTCAAGGGCACTTTGGGAATGAAGCATATTCTGGAGTAGGACACAAGGCAGGGTAAAAGTCGGCACAGCAGCAGGCTTGGGGGTACATAGTCTTGGTGGAAGGTCATCGGACTGCTCTAAGCTCGATGGGTTTTGTTTATACCAGGCATGCTTGAAATGAGCAAATATGGCTGCTCTTCAACGGGGTCCATTATAAGCTTCCAGCGGCGTGCACGAACTTGGACCACTTCTGCCACTCATCGACGCCAACGGTAGCAAACGAGCAAGCCCGGCGAGCTGGTGATCGCTAGGAAACGGCATAGGCCTAGCTCGTTGGCCGTCGGATCCAAGGCCAACGGCACACGCGATCTGTCTGCAGCTCGTAATAAAGCACCTATATTCGTCAACACAATCAATGTCTGTACATTTATGTCGCTTATAAGTGACAATACAATTAATTTTCCCGACGCCGTTGGTAGCAATGAGAAAACACGTTAGCCAAGCGAGCCGCTTCGCAGAGACAATAGCTGCAGTGGCTGCGCTGACCGCTTGCAAGTCAAAGTCGCGCCAATGATTTACTATATTGTGCAACATTTTATGACATGCACACTTTTGAGGTCACTTTACGCTGTGTTATTCATGTCGGAAACAAATTTTAGATTTTCAACGCTGCTGTCAGCAGCAAAAAAAAGAACATCGGGGCTATCGGAGCTGCGAGAAACTTGCTCACTGGGCCCGCCCCAATGGTAGCGCAAACTCGTGATGTTGTGTGTTCTCGCTTGTTTACACTCCTGCCTTAATGTCGATGTCGCAAGGTGGTATATTTTGCGGTTGGCTGCGCGCATGCCACTTTAAAATTGATTCTAAATATGTTCTAAGCTATATTCGCCGTTTATATTTTGCAGACAATGTGTGTATGCCCACATAAATCCATCTCGCACGTTAACTCGACTTCGAATTTTTGTGTCAGTACTCCTTTAATATATACCAGAGTATTGATGTAACATACAGGGTCCTGAATATTTAGTTATGCCTGTTCAAAAAAAAAAGTATTTTGCACTGACCGCTGCACTGTTCTTTCTCAAATTTTGCAGAACGATCGCATTTTGTTGTCGGCTTCGTTTAGTATAACACTTGGCACGAGTTGTCGTCTGTTTTTTAAGACAAAAATGACAAACTGTTTTCATCTATGGGGAAAATGGCATCTGAAAAGCTGGCCCTGGCGCAGACTTGTGTCGCTGCCTGTCGGCAGCAGCAGGAAGGAGCTGCTTCGCAGACGAAACGGCATCTTCAGGGTGTCTACCAACCGGGAAAGCCGGGAAAACCGGGAATTCTCAGGGATTTTGAGTAGTCTGGAAAAACTCAGGGAAACCTCGGGGAATTTGTGCCTCTATCAGGGAAAATTAGCTGTAATTTTATTGAAAGGGTCGAAAGTTGCAGTAATGCCGGCTCCACTACAGACAGGAATCGTAATGAGTCGTCTTTGACGCCCTGTCGTCGGCTGGAGGAGTTGCCAGTGTACAGTCAATGACCGACTTCCCGGATTCCCGATAATTTGGACGGCCTCACGGCACTGCCACCACGTATTCCATAGAGTCAATGTATCAGAACGTCTGAAATTTTCGGATGCAAGAACTCTTCACCATCCCATTTTCCGGACGTTTTGCCGTGACCGCAGATCCGAAACGACAATAATCAAAGCCACCACTGCTGCCATTTGATTGCCTCAGCGCCTCGAACCGGCGCTCTCTCACACAGATCCGCTGGCAGCCATAGCCACTACTGCGGCAACGTTAGGCCTAACTGCTTAAACGTTCGCTATGAAGCTTCTTGTCGTTGGGTGCCGTGTTTTTATTGAAAGAACTCGCTGCTGTCAGCAATGGCACGGACTCTTTGTGGTCCTCGCGATTGGCTTAGAAGCTTGGAAAGCACGGTGCGTTGCATATTACCGGTTCCCGAAAGTCAGCTTCGCCTTGATACAGAAATGTTACTTGGTGAAGCATATGCAAAGTATTGCAGTGAAGCATAACAAGCGTGGGAAGGACCTATTGCCACGGGACACGGTATGTATTCCTTAGTTATACACGCGTGCACCTGGTATTTCCTGTCACAGTATGAGCACCTAAGTGTAAGTGTACCTCCATAAGTGTAAGTGTACCTCCAGGCCTTCAGAGCGTTTTCGAATGTGCCTGTGGTGGTTTGAGCCCATAAGGGCAGTAAATGACATGCATTTAATTTTTCCCACTCATCGATTTTTTGGGCGTTTTCGTGGCCCCTAGGGAGTTCGAAAAATCAGACGTGGACTGTGCAACTGACGAAGAAGATGCTTCAAATTGTCCGTGGTGTTGGAATCTCAGCGCTGACGCCCGTTGTTGCAGCTGGGTCGCAAGCCCCAAGGGTAGCGTTGGCCTGGCGGCCTGGGGCACAACTGGAAGCATCCGAAGGTCCGAGCAAAGCATGAGTCGACTGCTAACAGAACAACTTGTTTATTCTATCATCGCATAAGAGCGGGCGGTCAGGTCGACCGAAGTGGAGAGACGGGAGAGCACATAACTCAACAGAAGAAATTGGAGCCTCTCTCTTGGCGTCCGGGGGAGCTGCTTTTATACTCTCGCAGTTGAGGGCAAGAAGGAACGCCTCGTCAGAGGGGCACGTGATGCACCGCTCGGGCACGTTGAGATGAGTAGGTGACGCATCCGCCGGGCCGGCGCCGGTCAGACCTCCTCGCTTCACAGTTGGGGGAGCTCCTCTCCCCGGCTGCCGCGCTTTGACAAGCGTGGGCACCAACATGCACACACGCACACACGAAGACACGTGGCATTGGAACATGCCTGGACGCGCTTGGCGGGGAGGCGTAGCAGCGGCGCCGAACGGGCCAAAATGTCCGCCGCTTTGAACGAAGCCCCGGCGTCCGTTGCATCCGCGCCGGCTATACCGAGCGTTGTAGGCGAAACGTAACAGACCGCCCCGCCGGGGGAAGGAGATCCCGATGGTCAGGGGACTGCATCCGCTGTCCGGAGGGATGTCGCTCGACGATGCTCGCAACCGAAGTCGGTCGTCCCTCGGCGTTTCTTGAGCGCAGCGCACCGAGAAGGCCTCGTTCTCACGTTCAGGTTCACACAGGACACTGCAAAGTGACTTCGGGAGAGTTGCCATTTTTGTTTCTCGTTCCCAGCTAGCGTTAGAACTACGCCGAAACTCAACCGCTCAGTCAGCAAGCACGGCACAACCCTCACTAAGCCCTGCCAGGCTCTTTCCCCTTTTATACCACTGCCTAGTTCCTTACAGTAGTCTAGCAGCACTCAGAACGCGTCCGCAAATCGGAAAATTGCACTAGAAAGCACATCATCACTTTGAAACACTACACAAAAGCAATATGTTAAAAATCCTGCCTCAGGAAGAAAAACATCAATAACAAACAATTTTGAGGCTGATTCTCACGTTAGGGGCTTCGACTTAAGCCATCGGCGTTACCGTTGAGACTCCCCTTTTTGTAACGCACCTCAAAGGAATATTGCTGCAAAGCGAGGCTCCAGCGCAGGAGGCGGCCATTTGTGAAAGAGATGGTCTGCAGCCATTGGAGAGGGCAGTGATCCGTCTCGAAGCATGTGAAGCGGAGATCGCAGCGAGCGACCGTACACTAGCTCAACTGGCGAAAACCCCGTAGCCGCATGCGGCGCGGTCTTTAATGCAAACATCACTCCAGGCAGACACAGCTCCCAGTCAGTTGGTTGTTCAAACCACAATGCTCTCAATACGCGCTTCATGACGGAGTGGAGCTTCTCAACGAAATTCGACTGTGGGTGGTACACTGAGCTGTGTAACAGCTTTACCCCACACCTTTCAAGAAAGGCTGTCGTCAAAGCGCTCGTAAACACCGTGCCCTGATCTGACTGGATTTCCGCAGGAAAACCAACTCACGCAAATATGGACAGTAGTGCATTGACTATCTCAACTGAGCTGAGTTCTTTAAGCGGCACTGCTTCAGGGAACTTTGTCGCTGGGCAGATCACGGTCAAAATGTGTCTGTACCCCGTGGCTGTTACCGGCAGAGGTCCCACTGTATCAATAACGAGCCGTCTAAAAGGCTCCGTAATGATAGGTACCAATTTCAACGGTGCCCTCGATTTGTCCCCTGGTTTGCCCACCCACTGACAGGTGTCACATGTCCTCACGAAGTGGTCTGCGTCCCGAAAACACCCTGGCCAATAGTACTCTTGCAAGAGACGGTCCTTAGTTTTCTTAACTCCTAGGTGTCCGGACCACGAACCCCCGTGCGACAAGCGCAACAGATTCTGACGGTAGCACTGAGGAACGATCAGCTGATCGAACTCCACTCCCCTGCGGTCTAGAAACTTCCGGTACAGGACCCCACCTCTTTCCACAAAGCGAGCATTTTTCTTGGCGATACCTTCCTTGACATTGCAGCGCACGTTTTCTAGGCTGCCATCCTTCTTTTGCTCGGCTATCAAAGCCGACCGGCTGACTTTTAGCAACCTATTAAGTCCGTCTGACGTAGGCGCGATGAGCAAATCTGCAGATAGCTCTTCTAACTTTCCCTTATCGGGCATTTCCTCTCCGGTATCTGGTGCCTTCAACGCTACAGGCTCAATTTTATTCAGTTCGGACGTGCTCTGAATATCAGCTTGCTGCGCCTCTGACCCTTTCTCATTGTTCGACAACGTCGGCCCCGCAACTACCGCCTTGCAGCGAGCTCCCGAACCTTCGACCTGGTTAAGGCCTGAACGCTAGCCTCACCAAACAATAGCCCCTTCTCGCGCAGGAGGTGATCGGACCTGTTCGAAAATAGGTACGGGTACTGGGGGGGCAGCATAGATGACACTGCGGCCTCCGTCTCAAGTGCTCCGAAAGGTCCTTCAATAAGCACTTTTGCTACGGGCAGACACACGCTATGAGCTTCCACGGCTTGCTTGATCCATGCACACTCACCCGTGCACATATCGGGTTCTACGTAAGACGGGTGAACTACATCCATCGTAGCTGCGGAATCGCGAAGCACTCGGCACTCTTTCCCGTTCACGAGGAGGTCACGCATGTAAGGCTCGAGAAGCTTCATGTTCTCGTCAGTGCTGCATAATGACAAAAACACGACTTTTGTTTTTGTTTCCGGACACTGCGCCGAAAAGTGACCCGGCTTCTGACACGTATAATACACGCGCACTTGCCTCGTCTCGAACCGCTTTCTGCGTTCGGCTTCGGCTGCCGCCGTCTCCTTACGTTCGGTCGGACTGCTTTCACTCGCATCCGCACCACGTGTGTCGCCCCTTGCTCTCATGGGTGTGAACTTCGGCCTCTCAAACTTGGAGCCAAATTCACCCTTTTGACCGTCCTTAGCTCCGCGAGCCCGACGCGTCACAAACTCTTCGGCTAGCTCAGCGGCTCTAGCCACCGTACTAACGTCTGGCCTATCCAAGACCCAGTACCGCACGTTCTCAGGTAACCGACTATAAAACTGTTCCAGCCCGAAACACTGCAGAACTTTCTCGTGATCACCCAACGCTTTCTCTTCTTTGAGCCACTCCTGCATGTTTGACATAAGCCTGTAGGCAAACTCTGTATATGACTCACTTTTACCTTTCTCATTTTCCCGAAACTTCCGACGGAACACCTCCGCTGACAGCCTGTACTTTTTTAGCAGACTCGATTTCACTTTGTCGAAATCCTCTGCCTCCTCTCTATTCAAGCGAGCGACTACGTCGGCCGCCTCGCCGGGTAACAAAGTGAGCAAGCGCTGTGGCCACATTTCCCGAGAGAACCCCTGCTTCTCGCACGTTCGCTCAAAGTTAACCAGGAACAAACCAATGTCCTCTCCAAGCTTAAACGGCCGCATCAGGTCAGTCATTTTGAACAATACTTGTTCTCCTGCACCGTGTGCCTGACTTTCATTACGAGCGCGTTCCATCTCTATCTCGAGAGGCTTTATTTCCAAAGCGTGTTGACGGTCGCGCTCTTGTTGTTCTCGCTCTTTCTGTTCTTTAAGTTCGCGCTCCTGTCTTTTTGCCCTCTCCTCAATAGTCTCAAGGCATTCCGACAGCTCGTCATCCTCAGCTTCTAACTCAAGAATAGCCCTTAGCAGTTCAGGCTTTCTGAGTTTGTCTGAGACATCCAGACCCAACTCTCTTGCAAGCTCCAGCAATTTCGGTTTGCGCAACGACTTCAAATCCATGGCTGCTCTGAATGCTGCTTTCTCTACTGCCTACTATTGTCTTGCCGCAAACTAACCCGGCAGCAACGACAACCACAATTACCAGCTCTGTTTCTGACACTAACAAAAGCCTGGCAAAACTCAGAAGAAGAAAGTCCCGCACTCACCAAACCTCGCAGCCAAGAATTCAGCGCAGTCGTTCCGCTGCAGGCAACCAGTCATCACACAGGGCTCGTTGCACTGCTCCCGGATGATCGTTGTGCTGCTCAGCATACAGTCAACTGCATATCTTCGCTGCTGGCCTCCGTTGTCGCGATCTCACCGCTGGCAGACAGTTGTTGGAATCCCACCGCTGCCACCAGTTGTTGGAATCTCAGCGCTGACGCCCGTTGTTGCAGCTGGGTCGCAAGCCCCAAGGGTAGTGTTGGCCTGGCGGCCTGGGGCACAACTGGAAGCATCCGAAGGTCCGAGCAAAGCATGAGTCGACTGCTAACAGAACAACTTGTTTATTCTATCATCGCATAAGAGCGGGCGGTCAGGTCGACCGAAGTGGAGAGACGGGAGAGCACATAACTCAACAGAAGAAATCGGAGCCTCTCTCTTGGCGTCCGGGGGAGCTGCTTTTATACTCTCGCAGTTGAGGGCAAGAAGGAACGCCTCGTCAGAGGGGCACGTGATGCACCGCTCGGGCACGTTGAGATGAGTAGGTGACGCATCCGCCGGGCCGGCGCCGGTCAGACCTCCTCGCTTCACAGTTGGGGGAGCTCCTCTCCCCGGCTGCCGCGCTTTGACAAGCGTGGGCACCAACATGCACACACGCACACACGAAGACACGTGGCATTGGAACATGCCTGGACGCGCTTGGCGGGGAGGCGTAGCAGCGGCTCCGAACGGGCCAAAATGTCCGCCGCTTTGAACGAAGCCCCGGCGTCCGTTGCATCCGCGCCGGCTATACCGCGCGTTGTAGGCGAAACGTAACAGTGGTGTGAACGAGTGGTGGAAGGAGGACAAGAACAGGACCTACGCATTGAGGAATGAACGGGAAAGGAAGCGTGCTGCTACTGTTTTGAAGGAGCTTGAGCTCAAAAAACGAAGTGTTGGCTGATGCCAAGATGCAGGTGTCCCTCATCCAAACCAAAATAAACTGTTTAAAGTAGTGAAACACAGCACTAAGGCCCAGGGTGCGAGTATGTCAGGACAATTTAGGTTGGCTTACGAGCTGTTGAGAGAGAATCTCAATTATGACAAAGTTCGGGCTTCATACCACAGCTTGCTTTCAGTTGATTGAAATAGTTCATATTCGAAAATATTTGCTTCTGTATGCATCTCCTTTTTATTCGTATTTGATAATGTCCGACTCCATTTGCAATTTTTTTCGAAGACATTTTATCTGCTGTGCATTTTTTAACCCCTCCCTTCTATTCTCTTTTTTGAATAACATAAACACTACTCCTTAGTATTCAAATTGGATTAAATTGTTTTTATTTTTTTCATGTGCTTATTAGATAGTGGCAGCGTCGGGCGATATGGTTTCAGGCCGTCTTGGCATAAAACATAGTTCTGCATCACTCAGGGAATTGTGCAAAGACACCCAGGGAAAACCTAGAAAACTCAAGGAATTTGGAAATGTCAACTTGGTAGACACCCTGATCTTGAAATTGGCCGCTTACAAAGCAGCAGCCCCTTGCTGCTGCTGCCGGCAAGCGGCGACACAAGTCTGTGCCAGGGCCGGCTTTTCTGATGCCATTTTTCCTATAGAGGAAAACAGTTTCTCATTTTTGTCTTAAAAAACAGGCGACTACTCGTGCCAAGTGTTACACTAAACGAAGGCGACAACAAAATGCGATCGTTCTGCAAAATTTGAGCAAGAACAGTGCAGCGGTCAGGGCAAAATATTTTTTGGAACACACGCAAGCATATATTCAGGGCCCTGTATATGAATGATCTGAACAACCCGCATACTTGCCAAAGGGAGCCTTAGCATAAATCAGCTGTGCGGCATATTGCTGTCAGAAAATGCTCTGTGGTATCACCAAAAATGGTTTTCGCACAAAATAAAGCCTTGCCAAAGAGGAATAGTTTATACAGCCAAAATAAACACATTTGATGGGTAAATAATGGTGTTCTGCTGTTGAGCACAAAGTCACGAATCGCAAGGAAATTGTGGCCTGATGCCTGTGGGGGCACTATGGGAAAACTCTCATGCAGTGCTTTTTGAATGTGTATTTAAGAACTCCAGGTAGTCAAGATTAATCCAGAGCTCTCCACAATGTCTGCTTTCATAGCCCCAATGATGTTTTGGAATGTGATCCCTCCCCCCCGCATCAGATCACCGTATCCTGCAAAGTGGTAACCTTGGTGCCAGTTGTGATATGACCGTTACCATATTTACAGATGAAAGGCCTTACCTTGAGCAACTCTGACGTTATACGAGAAGTGCACAACAGCTTTTCAAGGTAAGCCCCACATTAGGAATGCTTAATTTGCATGACTACTATTTAGGTATTCATATAAAGTGGCAAAGGGGCTTGCAAGACACCAGGCATTACGGCCTTAAAGTTATCCTCAAAATATATAACCAAGTTACTGGTATATTTAATATATACTGTCTGAACTATTTTTATCTCTGAACAGCAGTGGCTTTTTAATGAAGAGGCGTTGCACAGCAGACACACAGCAATGACAATCTCTTTTTAGTGTTTCCTTCTGGACACGCTACCGAAAGCGTGGCGCTGGCAACAAAATCGGGCAAATTAATCTATCTTGAAATATAAGTGAAAAGTTGTTGTATTACACATTTTTCAAATAAGTTTAACAAAGCCAGATTAAGAAACATAGCAAAGATTTATTTTTGTACTTTAAAGAGCGGTTCCAGGACTAGCGAAGTGCACAAGCTTGCCTGGCAACATTGGGCTTTTTTTATCGCGTTGGCTGCAGCGTTCCCGCCATAGGGTGCTTTTTGCATGCACCCAGAGCTGTTTCGTCAGCGGCGTTGGCCATCGATGCTCACAATGCTGGCGCGATTTTTCTCGCCCGTGCGGCACGGATCTGTAAGTGCCATCACGTGACATTCGCAACCCACTCGACCTGCTTACGAGAGTAGAGAAGAAAATGAGCATTACTGGGTTTAGTGCACCTTCTGCGAGACAAAATAATTTTTTACGACGAGCCTAGGCGACAGAAAAATGCACATTTGCTCATATATATTTTTTATATATATATATAATAATCGCTGGCGCCCCTGGTTTCGAGACTACTCCTTTTCAGCAGTAAAAAAAGATAGCTGAACTCCGTTTCCAGAAAAGACCGCTTCTGAAAAAGAGATCGCACCCTGTCGTGTGTCCGTGGGCGAAACTCCTTTTCAGGAAAAGTCTTTTGGTTCAAAAGACTTTCGAATGCCCGTGTGACGGGGGTATAAGTTCTGTTTACTTAATTCCAAGTTTAGCCTTTATGTCTTCTAACTGCCGGAGTTTGTTTATGTCTAGATATTTTCTTAATTCCTTTTTGGTCTCTTCTTAAAATTGTGTGGGCTGTTGTGTGATGGACAGTCTTGTTTGTTTGCAACAGGCAGCAGATGTTTGAGTTTGATATAAAGCAAAGCTCAAAGGATGATGATGTTTATCACTTCATTGGATATGTGCCAATTGACAGCCGCCTCTATGAACTGGATGGTCTGAAAGAAGGGCCCATTGACCTCGGTTAGTGATGTTTCTAAATTTTCTTATTTCTACCAATGATTTTCGTGTGTAGCTCAGCATGCATGAGTGACAAAAGCACAAAAGGAAGGAACACATACACAAACCTTTTGTTCCTGTTCCTTCCTGTTGTGCTCTTGTCACTCGTGTGTGCTGAATTTCTCAAGAATATGAATCTGTGTGAACTTTCCCAACTTTCTGTTCTACTTTAACTGATTCACTTCGCAGTAAGATTTATAGCTTTAACTTGAGCAAACTTGAGTTATTTTCTGCAGTTATATATAAAAACTAAAGGTTTGCACTATTCACAACCATTGCAACCCCAGTTAGTCTGTGTTACTAATTTTAGTTTCCTAGATAGCTGAGGTGGAACCCTTTTGGGCACAAACGAAGCTTAATAATAGCTTGTATAACTGTGTGCAAGGGTGTTTTGTGCTTATACTGAAGGCATTGCAGCATCTAGCAGGGTGTTTGCAAGGTGTCTGCCAACCGGGAAAACTGGGAATTCTCGGGGATATTGAGTAGTCTGGAAAAACTCGGGGAAACTCAGGGAATTTGTGCCTCTATCAGGAAAAATTAGCTGTAATTTTATTGAAAGCGTCGAAAGTTGCAGTAATTCTGGCTCGAGTAACAGGCAGTAATCGTAATTAATCGTCTTTGACGCCCTTTCGTTGGCTGGAGGAGTTGCCAGTTGCCAGTCAACTATCGACTTTCTGGATGCCCGATAATCAAGATGGCTTCGCGGCACCACCACGTACCCATAGAGTCAATGTATCAGAAAGTCTGACATTTCGGACGCAAAACTCCTCCGCTGTCCGTTTTCCAGACTTTTTGCTGTGACCGCAGGTCTGAAACTACATTTATCAAAGCCACCACCACTGCCGTTTTGATTACCTCGCCGCCTCGAACCGGCACTCTCGCACGCAGATTCGCTGGCAGCCGTAGCCACCACTGTGGCAACGCTAGATCTAGCTACTTCGGCGTTCGCTATTAAGCTTCCTGCCGTTGGGTGCCTTGTTTTTCATTGAAAGAATTCGCTGCTCTCAGCAATGGCACCAACTCCGCCTAGGTGGTCCTCGCGATTGGCTTAGAATTGGAAAGCACGGTGCGTTGCATAATGTTGGTTCCTGAAAGTCAGCTTTGCCTTTGTACAGAAATGTTACTTGGTGAGCATACGCACAAGTATTGCAGTGAAGCATAACAAGCGTGGGACGGGGCTATGCCACGTGGCACAGTATGTATTCCTTAATTATACACGCGTGCACCCGGTATCTCCTGTCGCAGTATGAGCACCGATATGCCTAATACGTGTACTGACAGGCCTTCTGAGCGTTTTCGAATGTGCCTGTGATGGTTTGAGCCCTTAAGGACAGTAAATGGCATGCATCTATTTTTTCCAACTGGACGATTTTTCGGACGTTTTCCCGGCCCCTAGGGAGTTCGAAAAATGCGCGTTCGGTGAACCAGGTCATCTCTCATCGGATGACGGCAAAATGCATGCTGCTGGCCGAGCGCTGCCGATGAGATAAAGAACGCCCTGCCACTTTCTCGTTAGCAGTCACGATGCAGACGACCTTGTTCACTAAACGCACGTTCGAGAGCAGCACAGCACCACTGCGCAAATGCTCTGTCACGTGGCTTTTGTCATATTTTGCGGGCTTTCTTTGGAACCCAGAAAAAAGAACTATGTGAGATGTATCGTAAAGGAAACTCGATCGGTGGTTTCTGAAGGCGCTCTACAAGTCTACGTATCATAATTGGGGTCCTCAGCCAATAATCAAGAAGTTGGGTAATTAAACTTAATTAATTAGTGAGTTATGGGGAAAGCAAAAAAATGTCTGAGTTACTATAGACTATTGCGAATAGTATGCGTTCAGTTCAATTCGCTTCCGACGCGCCTTTCATTTTCAATTTCTTGGCTCAAGTTGTGGGGACACCCTGTATATATATGTATATTATTCTGTGGTTGCAAAAATTTTGTAAGTAATGTATTTTGACCACATTGAGTCAGTTATGTAGGTCAGACTGAAGCACAAGGGGCTTGTTGCATGTGCTATGCTGCAGGCTGCATGTGTGTGGTACAAAATGTGAGGAAAAGACAATGTTCCAGTGGTTCTCTTCTTAGCAGTGCTCATGGCGAACAGCACACAATCATTTCGTTTTGGTTGGGTACTAGCACAGCTTTTGCCTCACTCACTTGTCGTTACCTTTACAGTGCTACCCTGCGTTCCTGAGCACAAATGCACTGAGTGTAAACTAGCACAGGGACAAATGCCTCCGAGTTGACGGGCATTTGGTGGTGCATAATAGTGTCACGTGGTAGTGATGGTGAAGAAAAGCAGTCAAATAGGGAAAGATGAAACTAGCATTTTATTGGGCGAACTTGTGCCCTCAAAAACAGGCTACACTCAAAGAACGGCGACAGCGGCGAACACAATCGGCGATCGGCGAAAATTTGATCAGCGGGTCAAGCACGTTGGCTTTTATACATCAATCGTCGAATGTTCCAGACTAATCGCTGGGACCCGTGCGCCTTCCACAAAGTTCTACATTATTCGCGTCGCGCACACATGCAATCAGATTTCACAAGGTTCGGTCACAGACAGTGGATGGAACCATCGATAACATTCCAGAAACTTCCAACACATGCGAGCGCGTCCTGCGCTGTGCGATAACGTTTGTTAGGTGATGAAATGTGTCGCCCGAAGAAGACAAGTACACGTGTCAATAGCATACAGGTTCAAATAAACCAACTTTTACTATATGGCATACCTGCCAACTCTTATGAATTTTCCGTAAAATGCACAAGTTTCAAGCAGTCTCACGATTTTACGAATCTTGCTTGAAATTTTATGGAAAACATTTTATTTGTTAAAACAAAAGATGAAAATGTACTAAAACTACACCCTGGTACCTTGCGCCGCCACGAGAGGGCAATACGTATGCGTGGTATCATCATCAGCAGCTACAAGGTTGTAGTGACTTCTGTCGTCTATGGGGGGTCACGAATCCATATCCAAAGCTCTGTAGTGCTGATAGCGCCCCTAGCGACTCCGCAAGCCTGTTGCCATGCTGTTGCCTTTGTTCACGCGGGCGCGTGAGTTTGGACTTAAGTCAGCTTCAGTCACTGCAGTGTTGGCCTCGCCTATTGTGTGACTAGCTGCCACGTCGGAGGCAGTGCGACTCCAGCCTGTAGCAGCTTCACAGTGCAATGGCGGGCTCGAAGCCCCGACAGTACTTCCAAGTGTTTATGAAATCGTACACAGCCGAATTTCCGTGATTCGTGTCGTCAAAGAAAGGGGAGAAGTTCGGATTCTGCACCACGTGTGCCTGTGATGTGAACATCTCGCATGGCGGCAAGTCTGACATCAAGGTCCACATCGCTTCGAAAAAGCATCAAGGATTAGTGCGAGCCACGGACAGCCAACCAAGTCTAGCAAGTTTTGTATGCAGCAACGACCTCGGTGTGATACATGCAGAATGCCTCTTCACGGCATTTTTAGTTGAACACAACATCCAGTTGAGTGTCAGCGATCATGTCGGACCGCTTTTCCAGAAGATGTTCCCCGAGTGCAAAGAAGCAAAATGCTACGCCTGTGGACGAACAAAGACAATGTCAATTGTTCGGGAAATGGCCTCCAATGTGGAGACTCCTTTGCTGGATGCCCTAAAACGGCAAGTATTTTCGATCGCTGTGGATGGCTGTAATAATAGGGGTACGCAGCTTTACCCTATTGTTGCAACACATTTCGTTAAAAAAATGAGTAGAGTCGAAAGCAGCCTTCTTTGTCTCGGGCCAATCCAAGGGGGAGCAATGGGTCATGAGATTGCAAATCTGGTTCTGGACGAAATGAAGTCTTGGAATTTGCCTGTTGGAAGCCTGTTGACTATGTGTTTGGACAATGCCAACGTCATGATCAGCAAGAAAAACAGTGTTTCTACTGTATTGAGAGAGGTTCAACCAGGTTTGATAGGGGTTGGTTATCATGCCATCTCATCAACTTGGCCGCCCAAAAAGGAGCTTCATGTCTTCCTGTAAAGGTTGATGAGGCTTTGGTTGACATTTTTTTTTTTCCTAGAGAAAAGCTTGAAACGAAAAGATCGACTTAAAGGGTTCCAAAAGATGCATGAAGCCATGGTCAGAAAGATGAAGCATTTGCCGACATATTGGCTGTCATTGGGAAAGTGTTTGAAGAAGCTGCTCGACCAGTGGAAACCACTACTCAGCTTTTTTTTTATCTGAAACAAAGCAGTGCAACAAGCAGAGCTTGTTTTTGGAGTCATACCAAATTCCAGAGACTTCCTCACAAACCCCCAAGAACCCTGCACTGACCCCAAAGTCTGCTACACATCTTCACAAGACTGCTGCAGGCCTCGGGGAAAAAAAGCACTGACAGTGATAAACTCTCGCTAAAGAGGAAAGGAGCTCATTCTGTACCTCAAGCAAAAACACTGAAATGTCATACCAAGGATTCTGGTGAAGCCAGCCACGTGGCCCGTGAGGAGTGCCTGTTTTATTTTTTGTCATCTGAGCTAAACAGGGCATGCTGTCTTTTTCTCCAAAACGTTTTACCGCTTTTTGAGTAGGCAAACTGCCTTCTTCGGGCATAGGCTCCTCAGATTCATGTACTGAAGGGCTTCTTGAACCACCTTTTCAAGGATCTCCTGACTAGATTTGTACGTGCAGGTGTTGTCAATGTATGTCATTCATTGCTAGAAGTTGACTATGGAGCTGCAGAGAACCAGAAAGGTGATGAAGACGTAGTCATTGGCAACACAACCTACTCTGGTTGAGACACTGACCTGCATTGAGAGAGAGTTCTTCTATGCTGTACATGTGTACTTAATGGCAGCATGCGATTACATTCGCCACAAATCCCCGCTAGAAGACGTCAATCTCAATATAGCTGAAGTTGCTCAAGTACAAGCTCTGGAAACTGCTTCATTCAACAGCATACATCATTTTATTATGCCGTTCCCCGCTATCCTACCCCAGTAGAGTGGCAAATCAAAAGAAGAAGCAATCGACGCACTTGAAGTCGAGTTTGCCAACTTGCAAGCATATCAGGTTCCAGCCGACATATTGAATGAGCCAAGGTGCGATGTGCAGTGGTCGCAATTAGGAAGCGTTAGAAGTGTCGGCTCATAACTCAGGCTCCTGAGAATTTCAGTGGTTATGCTGGGTATTCTCTCCATTCCCCACAGCAATGCTGAATGTGAGAGAATATTCAGCCCTGTGAACAAAACTCAAACGTCTGCTGATGGTCAAAGGGCACCAAAGTGGTACTTCATACCTTTCAACGCTCCCGATTCGTCCGGGAGACTCCCGATTTTTTACTGAACTTTCCGATTGTACGATCACCGTCTTATATCTCCCGAAAAGTGGTCTCTGTTCTTGCAATAATGGTTTTTGTGAAACCAGCACCGCAGAATCTACAGTCACATCGTGATCATGAGCATCACCAACAACGGCCGCACTAGCACCATCAGTATCATCGACTAAGCAGCAGACTACGGTGCCTAGTAAGCGACCAAAGCCAGAGCCAATGTAGCTCTTGCATTTCATGCGTGCCTTCCTCCATGGTGCATCTTGTTGCTGCTAACAACGGCGCTTGTGTGTATGATTAGTGTTGGCTAGGCCATGTGTGTGTGGTGCACCGTGTAAAGTTACGATCCTCGTGTGCTTGATGCCATGGCGCTATCAAAGCCCAAGAAAAGGTATTTGCAGAAGTTTTTGCGATCTTGTATTTCTGAATTTCCGTGCTTTTTGACATCAGAAAAGGAGAACATTTTGCATTTTGTACAATGTGTCGATACGACGTCAGCATGTCTCACGGTGGCAAAGGCGACTTGAAACTGCACGTTTCCACGGCGAAGCATCAAAGCTACATTCGCACCGCTGAGCAGCAAAACAACAACTTTCTCCAGAACTGCGACGACAGTGTCATACGTGTGGAGTGCCTGTTTACTACAAGATTCCTCGTCGTAATTTGAATGAGAAAACAATCCACTTTAATAAATTGGGGAGTCGTCAACAATATCTTCTCGGGGTACGAATTAAGCGGAGCCAGTCGTACTTTCACGTGCACTGGGACGACGCTATCAGGAAAAGCGCCGGTGGAGGGGAGCGAACGGTTCGTCTGCCTCTCGCTCCAACGGGTCACCGAAACTTGATATTACACAATACTGGTAAGACAGCTGCTGCGGATTACCTCTAAAGCAGGGTGTGCGGCTGCGTATGCGCCCAGCGGCACGGCACTTACAGCCACGCTCGAGATGTGGCCAACTAGCCCCCCACTTCCCCCTCTTCCTGCCACCTCACAAGCACTTGATCATGTTAACGCGAGCTCACTCCCCTTTCCCCCTCTTTCCCTTTGCTCATGCGGGAAGGCGGCAGTCGTGAAGCCATTGTCTTCTCTCCCCCTCGCACACTTCCACGCGCACCTAATGCACACACTGCGTGGGGCGTGATAAGATCTTACCGCACTTGGACTTTACACCGAACATGATGCGGCCCCACTTCGGTTGTCTAGCCACACGCGATGTGAGAGGTGTGTTTGCAAACAGCCACTTTTAATTCAATCATTTGACCATCTGCGTCCACCGAAGTTTTCATCTGAAGTTTCCATTTATTGTCTCGGCATTCCTTTGCGACTGCAATGAAATTTCGTTATATTAAAATGACATACAAACACGCTTCATTATATTGAGGTTCTAAATACAGTGTTCTACAAAAAAGAGATGATGAAAACTTATACTTTGTTATATCGAGGTTTGACTGTACAGTGACCGACTGATTTTTCTGACTTCAAGGGTACAGGAAAAATTTCCAAAAAAAGAACAGCCTGTAAAAATGGTGAATAGGAAAAATGATCTTTATTTTTGCAGATCAACTTTGAAATAGTCACGGATTGTGCCTTGCCTCATATTGCGCTTGCGTGCGACAACATCCGCTTGTATTTGCACGAGGGTCGTCCTCTCATCGTACACATTTGACAGCAACATCAGCGTACTGGCAGGGTCTGATGTCGTTGGTTGAGGACAGCTGAAAGACTTGTTATCGGATCCGGAATAATTTTCTTGAAGCGCGAGCACTTGTGTCACAATCTCATCGTCACTAGACTCTGTGCACATTTCAAAGTCGTCATCAGCAGTGGCAAATGCGTAGACTGTAGAAGCTTCTGAATGTCCATTCACTGTTTCGTAGGTCGGCAATCAAGTTATCGCCAACTTCTGTTGCTATGTCGCATTCGATTGCAGCTCCACCCTGTCAGCACCATTATCGGTCCGTACATCTTGATGGCAAGATTTTTGGCCTTCTGTTTAAGGGTGTCTGTCGCTGGGAACTGGAAAATTCTTTGTCAGCACCCCTTTAAGCCACAGTTTAAAGGGCCCCTCACCAAGACTGGCCATTTTGAACGGACAAGCACAGAGCATACAATGCACACCAACGATCGTGTTCGCTATGAATTACATCGCTGCGCGCCATGGAAAGGTCTGAAATTTCAATCCAAACGCTGTTTTCCCTTCTCTTTGCGGCCGCTGCGCTGCAAGCCGGACGGTGACGTACTCGTGTCCCTGCACCTACGTTCTCGGATCTGCAGTGTCATTCGTGGTGACACGTGACTTCGAGAATTATTCAAGGCACCATCTGTCATTTATGTAATCTGTTGCTTGAATTGACGAATTGAAGTTTAGAGAAATAATAAAACACAAACGGAATGTCTGCATGTTTTTTGTTTTACTTCGCACCGAAGCAAGAGAGATGTACTTCCACTTCATCTGTTTGTTCCCACGGTCACGCAGTCACGTGCACAGGTACTGAAACTATGCCATTTTCAACCATGTTCCAGCGTGTGATCATGCTCTGCGATCCGCTTGTTCTGCCTCAGTATTCGTGTAGCACTGAATCATACCGCTAGTCATGTGTCCTTGTGCACAGCGCGCAAAATTGTGCGCAGCGTGATTTTGCGCGCGCACGATTTCTGAAGTTCGTCTTCCAGCTGCAGATGATCACCCTTGCGGTCGTTTTTTTTATCCTTCAAGTGTGAATTCTCGAAGGCAGACAGTGTTGGATCTGGAGGACAATCCCAATTGCTGTCCCCCAGATTTTTGGACCTTGCCGTTGGGTGCCGGTGTTGGCTGAGGTTGAGGAGGACCTTAAGATGAAAACTGGAGGTTTATTTACATTATTTACAGTGAGAGGACCAAGAAATTAACAGTCATAGAGTCATTACGGGCCGGCAGCAACTCGGACGCTGCGGCCCATGGCAAGAAGCTCGAAAGAGATGAATGAAGGAATGCTCCAGGAATGCTCTCTTGCTGCTCCTGGTCTGTGTCTTTTAAGCCCTTTGGTGTCTCGAAGTCACCTCACGTTCGGCCAATTGGCGAGCCCGCTCAGGTGACGCCATTTTCGGCCAATCGGCGAGCCCGCTCAGGTGTCGTCATTTTCGGCCAATGGTAGGTGCCCGTGTGATTGTGTCACACCCGGCGCACAGGGTCACTCCTTGGGCCCCAATTGTCCGAACGCTTACTTCTCTCTGCGGTATTGCCATTCTGACTTGCAAGCGCCGTCACAAAGGCGGATGGGGGCGATGTTTCAGTGCTACAAAGCAGCTTTGCTCGGGCCCTGTGTTACCTGGAACCGTGCCAGGCTCCCGCTACACTTTCGGGAAAAGTCAAGCAGTAAATAGCTCCACCTGCGGCGCACGAGGTGGGGGACGCCAACTCGTTTGCACGTGCCGTGCTTTGGGAACGGGGTAGATGTGCTGCTTCTGCGCTCCTTAATTTGCTGTGGTGCGATTCGATGTGGTCTGCTGAACTTGAAGGAGGCTCAGGAAAAGGTCCTGTATCTAACAGTATCTTGCTCTTCTTTCAAACGTAATCTGAAACTGCTTGCTTGGACAGCTGGAACTGCTTCGCGACGTCAGCTTGGGTCTGTCCTTTCTCCACGAGTTCAATGATCGCAGCTTTCTTTTGTAGAGTCAAAGTGGCGTAGTTGCCACATTTCTTCTTTGCGATGTTCGACGGAGAGCCACGAGGCCGGGCCATAGCGTCGAGTACACACAGTAAAAATTCATTTCTGAAAGGCGAGAATATCCCGTGAGACGAGCATGCTGCACACAAGTAGGGTGGCTAGAAGGGGAGGTGTGAATACCGGCGGCGAAAACGTGACCCCACAGCGCACCAATGCCACGGGGCGGCGCTGTTGACCGAGGTGCGGGAAGCAGGCAGCCGAAATGAGCGCCTCGCCAGCCTCGCGTCGGCTGCATCTCTAGCACCCAAGTGAAAGTGAGCCCATTTCGAGTATCGCGCGCTTTCTGCGAGCGTCAAAGAATTAATCTTTATCGTGAAAACGATGTTATGTCAGCCCACATCATTACTCCTGTGAAATTTTACGGGTGCAGTTCACACTGAATCGAGATTCAAACGCGTTTTGTCTGTGCACATTTCGTGAAGCGGCTCAGGGTTTTAGGGGCTAGTGGGGGCTTCGAAATAATTTCGACCACTTCGGGTTCTTTAACGCGCACTGACATAATACGGCACACGGGCGCCTTGCATTTCGCCTCTCTGAAAATGCGACCGTCGTCCTCGAGATCAGCAGTCAATCACCCTATGCGTGACGCACGCATAGTAGTCAATCACCCTATGACGTAGTCACGTACAGTAGTCAATCACCCTATGCTTATCAGGTAATAGAAAGTTTTAGAATAGGGGCCCCAACAGTTTGGGGCCCCAAAGAGCTTTGCGGGTGTTATCGTTGGGGCACGCAGGAGTGAAGAGTTTTAGAATAGGGTTTTGCGTTTGCGGATAGCGTCTTGCGCTGACAGCGCCACTATGGCATCAAAGAAAAGCTATTACAAATAATTAAATCAACTATACCATTTTAAGATAGGAATAGTAATTTTGACTTCCATGTATTCACGTTTAATTACAATTTAGAGGTTATTCTGTAAGCAGCAAACAATTAGTTGCGCTTAGTTTTGAGCAAACCAACTTTACGTGCCTTTACCAGCCAAGCTTAGCCGTGTTAGGCCTACGAGCCATAAAATCCACAAACGAATTCGGAAGCAGCAGCGTCTAATGAATCAGTCTTCATAACACACGCTAGTTGAGAGAAAGCGATAGCCGCAGTCACTTCTCCTAGCTTCCGAACTTCACGCGTTACCACGAACCGAACCCAGTTTGGTGCTAGGTTAGAGCCGTCCCTTCGATGGGTGTCGCCATGTTTGCTGACGCAAAGCTTTTGGGGCCGCTATTTGGGCTCCCGCTAAATCGGTGAAATAGCGTTCCGAACGCAAAACCCAAACGCAGTTTGCGTCTCGCGCATGCGCAGTGGCTTCGACGCTATATCTTTGGGGCCCCTATTCTAAAGCTCTCTAATGTCTGCAGATTAAGAGACATTACCTGACAATTCGTCTCGACGTATTTACAAACCACTTTCTGTCTGCACTTGACCTGTAGCATGTAATTTTGATGCTCATTTAAGCAACTTCCCATGATTGCAGACAGTGAAGCAACAGATCTGGTCATGAAATCGTTTATTTACAAGTGAGGAAAAAAATTGTCATAACTTTATAACACACAAAATTTCAGTGTTTTCCGTTTCTTCTCCTACCCTGCTGACTGACACCTTTAAGCAAAAAGTAAATCCTTGTGAGGCGATAAAAACGTATAACTGAGGCTGTCAGTGTAACAGAACAGTCCAGGCAACCAATTTTTGGCACGTCACGAATTGACTGCAACATTTCGGCCACAGCTTTGGCATGCAAGTGTATTACACTGAAGGAACGCGTGAGTTTCTTTTCATGGGCATTGGCCATCTTATAGAATTATTCTGAGGGATATAAAATTATAAAATACCCCCAAGGTCCCGCTCTTTGGATGCCTCTGATGGAAGTTCTCTGGGGATATTGCCTTTATCACTAAGAGATGCTTCTTTGTAGCCTCACAATGTGTGGGAAAAACACGCCTTCTCGCCACATAACCTGCAATGTAATAAATTAGCCGTGCGTCGCTGCGGTGCTTTACATAACTTTGGTGGTCCAAAGCCACTTGCACAGCATCAGTTGGCACAGCCTTCACGCTGTCTTCACTGTGGCTTTCTTGTTCAGCCAGCGCCTCTTCAACAGATAACAAGAACTCCAGGACATCCGACGGCATATTGCCGCCTTGGGGCTCCTGCTAGACTGTAGAAGCTTAGACACCTGGATGTGCACAAGCAACATTTGTTACATAAGCAAACCGAACTTCTGCAAAACATAGGAACAATTTACCAAGCTTGCACGTATACATGCCTTATGACTAGAATACATTGAGTTGTTTGCCCCACTCGCTTGTCTCACAACGCCAAAACATTGCTCTAGGCGGTCTGAGGTCTCCTCGATTTGGCTGCACTTTTTGCACTAGTTCAGAAAAGTGTCGTGCCAGTGCAGCGCCAGTTCTTCAAGTGTAAGTGTAGCGCGGCACTAGCGCTCTCAGTGCAGCGGTCAAATCGAGGACAAAAGTGCAAGAACGTACAAGCCTTCGTCTGCTGCGACTGGGCGGCTGTGGCTTTTCTTTTGTTGGTGTGTGCGGACATGTGCCGCGAGCTTAAACGTGTGCGCAATGGCCTTTTTGGTCCTGTGGAAAGAATTTATGTATTAGTACCTAGAAATTAGGTCAACTTCGGCATCATTATTCAGAAAGCATGACCGAGCGCGGTTTCCACACATTTCTGAATCATATGGCACAACGTTTCAAACGACTGACCGATGTGGTTTTTTAACGTCGAGGTAGCGGTAAGCTCGTGAAAATTAATACAAACAACTGTGACCTGAGGGAAAATCCCGGCCTTCAGTGCACTTAGCAGCAGCTGAAGCCGGAAAGCGCTCTTAACAAGATGCTGCGTACACATCCTGAAGAAAACTGGCGTCCGTGCTGCGTTACTAATAACAGGCGCCGTCGATGCCTTCTACCAACACCCGCATGGCCACGGAGGCGCATGTGTCGTCTGCTATCAAAAGCCTTGCACTACGTGCACGAGAAAAGAACTTGTGGAGAATCTAGTGCCGAAGTGTACATGAACTCGTGCAGCACGACGTCAAATCGAGTGCCGAAGTGCAGGTGGCGCTAGCTGCACTGGCAAATCGAGTGCTAGAGTGCTGCACTCCCTGAACTAGTGCAGAAAGTGCAGCCAAATCGAGGAGACCTCTTGGCTCAGTTTCGAAGTCATCATGTACATGAAGTCAGCGTTTTCTGCAAGGTACTTTAGAAGGTGTTTTGTTGAATGGATGTTCATCCTCAGCCCTTCAGAAGTGCTGTTACTAAGAAAGCCGAGCCCTTTGGAGTGAGCCTCACATTCATCAAGAAACGGAAGAGTTTCAAGGGTGGCCTCTTTCTTGCTGCCCCGTCTAAAATACCAAAGACAACAATCATGCACCATTTTGAGCGAAAAACTATGTTAAAATAACGTCATGACTTCTGCAGTGAACCTCGATGTCATAGCTTCAATGAGCCTGGCCCTTGGGATCGCTCGATCCCGTTCGGCAAACGTTTCTTTGCAGGCAGGGGAACGGAAGAGATACTTTTTCTGAGGTTTTCCTGCACCCAGGATCACATCCGGGCACAAAGCGCCAACGCTCCGCCTTCTTTTTCGCTGCCGACTGCATCTCGCCCTCGAATGACAGGTTGTCGCTAGGAACCCTCCAAAAGAGGCGACGAGACCAAGTGACAGCGGAGGCACGGAGGTGCAGGCCAGCGAGGCTATAAGTACCCCGCCGCGAGCGGCAGCGCCACATTCCCCCTGGTGGCATCGGTGCGCAAGGGGGTCGCGCGCGCCCGAAGGAAAGCGCCGCCGGTATTCACACCTCCCCTTCTAGGCACCCTAACACAAGCGGCAATGGTGACCGTTCACTATGGATGGATGATAAGGCTGAACCCTTGAAATCGGGTGGTGGCTCAAGCCACCTAGCTGCGACACCAATCCAATCCAAGCCACCAGCGGTTCCAAGGAAAAGCGCTCAAGAGCGGGCATGGCCTCCGAGACGTGGGGATTGCGTGCACATCCCAATCTTGAAGGCTATAGAGCAGGCCACTCAAAGCCAAACCCGCATAAAATCCAACATGGCGGCTTTCAATACCAGGTAGCGTGGCTCTGAATGAGCGATTTAGTCCTGAAAATCGAACTTCGGCACCCAAATTCATCCGAAAATCAGTACCGATAATGCATTAGCTCTATGGGAACCCTGACGGTGCATTTATGAAGTCCGGAATATCCAACAAGTCCGAATTTCCTGAGTCCAAAAAATCCGTCTACTGTATTCGATTCGCATTAAAGAAATTTGATATTCGCACACCTCTGCGTACAATTCTTCCAATTATTATTACCTCATATGTACTGATGATGCTGTGCTAAGAATACAAGAATTAGAGCTTGGTAAGCAGGAAAATGCTTCTAATTCATTCCAAATTTCCTTCTGGCTTCTTGGCATACTTCACTATGCTTCCCAACTCTTGTGGCCACCCACTTGCATGATAATTTCACAACCTTGCTTGAGCAATATTTGAACAGTATGGCAGTGGTCCCTTAAGTCACCTGTAATGTATTCTGTTTACAGTTGACACATCTAATTTTGCTTTCTACTTTAGGTCCAATTCCTCAAGGCACAGACTGGCTTGACACTGTCAGGCCAGTCATTGAAAGCAGGATAAAACAGTAAGTGTAATAAATTTTTGTGGCAATCTTTATTGGTGTTTTTGTAGCATAAATGTCTGGTAGAGAGCTTTTGCAGTGCTTTTGTGACTGCCACAATTTTCATTGCAAAATAATGTGCAAGCAACATGACTCTTGAAAATTGATTTATTCTCCTGCACTAATGTGCACCTGATCAGATTTGCTAGGCCATCCTGAGAAAAATTGCCAATCTGGCACCAAAATGAGTGTCTTGAAATTTGGGCACACCTTCTGCCACTTATTCTACCCAAAACTAATTTCAAATTGTCTTTCCATCTTGTACAGGTAGACCCTAATAATGGGACCACTTCTATGGCAACATAGGGTATCTGATGGCTTTTCTTTGAGACCAGGAAGAAAAATTGTGGGCAAACTTAGGGTAGCAGGGATAGCTGATATGTAGTGTTTCGTGGCACAAGGGCCAATGATTGCTAAAAAGTGCCAACCAGCAGGGTAACTTGAGGACTACTCTTCTCAGAAACGCTGCCAAAGCTGCTGAACCATGCCTAATTGTTGCTCCATGCCGTAAAAGTCTGGCGAAATAAGTTCCAGGCTTTTGCACTGCAGTTGTACCTTAAGAGACCAAATACCCAGGAAGAATTCCGTGAAATGTCTTGCCTCTTTCTTGAATGATTGAGCTACACAGTTTCTTTGTATTGCCATTTTGATTACTGCAAAGCATTTATACATTGTATATACACTTCAGCACTTTCAATGAGAAGGACCCATGCAAGCATGACACCCTCAATTTCTTGCTGCACCATCTTGTGGTCGGCATCTTTTTAGCACCTACCTGTGGCTTGATTTATGATTGTGGTAATGCTCCAAAACAGCTCACTAAAGTACATGCGAGTGTTGCTGGATAGTGACAGCCAAGTCTAGTTGTTCCTGTCTCTCACTTTTGTAAGGATAGGTAATTGGGATTTATATTGAGTTGCATGGTAGACGAGACATGGCATAACTTTTTTTTTTTTCCCACATCTCTGCACATCAACATCAGTTCAATGAAGTTTTGGTGCAGGCTAGCACGTTCTCACCTTCATTCATTCTTACCTTACTTAGCTAGGCAAAAATCATGGGGCTGGGGCCAACCTATCGAAATCCTAAAATGTATAATGTACAGTGAAGTTCAGCTTCATAGGCTTTTAGCCTTAGCGTTCATAGCAGTCTGACTAGACTAATCAGCTGTGTGGCACTTTTATGCACAAAAATTGCTGTAATATTTGTTTTTGAAGACATATTGCACCTAAAATGAAATATTGGGACTTTTGTCAATGACATGTCATGAAATACCCTGTTTCTCATCTATGGTAAAATGTACCTATACATACAAGACTATCCTACCACACTGTTACCTGGGATGAGCTGTGTTGTAACATTGCACAGTACAAACCTAATCCCTATGTCTCTTCTAGGTACAACGAAGGTGAAATTCACTTCAACCTCATGGCACTTATCACGGACCGGAAGCTTCTGTACCAAAAGCAGTTGGACAGCATGAATGCCCAGTTGTCTGTGAGTCTCTTTAAGAGAAGATGAGAGTCTTTGAAACCAAGGAATTGCAAAAAAAATTAATAATCTTAAAATCTGGTTTTGGAATGTTCAGCTGCTCTATCATAAATCTGGGAACTCTTAAACTTGCAGAATCAGTGTTCTTGTCACTATCAATTTATACTATGCCTACTATTTTATACTATGCCTACTGTGTGAGCTGAACCTGAGCAGTATATGCTACAGCAGCAATTTCTTCTTAACATGTGGCTGTTGTACTGCATTTTGTAGTACAGACATCCTGCTTTCATTTGGAAGAGCAGCTTTTCTCTTTCAAGTTAGTGTCATTGTGTGACCCATTTGCCCTTTGGCTACTTAAAAAAATGCAGGACAGAAAAAAGGTCTAAGTGCATTTCCCGTGTAAACGTGACTTGAGAACATAATATGATTGGTGGAACAAGTAGTGTCTGCATCTCACTGCCCCCAACGGTGCCCCCCCCCCTCAAAGTAATAGAAACCAGTAGGACTTATAATAGAAAGGTGTTTCTCGCATGAGCTGAAATGCACACAAAAGGCTGAGTTCATCCTACTGAAATTTTAGAGTTTGACTCTTGGCTTACTGGGCCATAGGAAATTGATCTATTTGATCAACAGCTTTTTGGCACGTTGTTAAACATTGGTGGCAAAACTCTTTCACAAGCGTTGCCATGCACCATATGAAATGAAGGTTGCACTTTAACTTTTGCTAACATTTGGAATTTCTGGCATATTAGGCAGTCTTTAAAAATAATGAATAATAAAACTTTGACAGGTGGTTTCGTCAACACTGGCCTCCAATGCCCCTCGCACTTCCCAAATCAAGCAACGCAAAATGTCTTCCTTTCTCAACTCGGCCACATAATTTTGAATTGACAGCGCAGCGAAGACTTTGGAACTTTTGTCAGGTTGTCTAATTTTCCACTTCAAGTTCTGCGCTGCTTCAACAGTGGTTTAAACATCAGCACATGCTCATGAGTGCACATTGTTTTGATTATGTTCTGCAACTTCATTTTCTCTCGTAGCAAGTTGCTTTTATCCATTAGCATTTCTACAGCGCATATACAACTTCTGAGAAATCTTTGTCATCGTGTGGAGCTTTCAATCACACAAGAGCACGCAGTCACTATCAGGCTGATCTACTGCAGAAGCTTTACTAGCTGTCTAATCTCTTACTTTTTGAGCATCATCTGTGCAAATTCTCTCGGTAATTTCTATACAGTATTGTAAAAATACTGTACAAAGCATGCGAAGGCTCCAGCATCAATTCAAGGTGCAAAACTAGGCCAACTTGCTTTCAGACCAAAGCTGATAAAGCCCAATAATCGAGTATGAGAAGGTTTGTGGATGTTCCCTAATTTGACAAACATTGCTTAATGGCACGTATTGCAATTTACAAATTGTAGACAGTGAACTTGCAAGGCATATTTACTTCAACGAATTTTGAGCTTCTCTCTTCCTGCACTGGTTTCATGTTCTGAGGGAGGGAGAGTCGTGAGGAGAGAGTGGCGGCATAAGCGGACCGAGAGCTCCAAGCAAGTGAGGCGAAGCTTTCTTGAAGGCCACGAGTACGGTGGAAAGGGGGGAAGGAAGGCGCGCGGGGTGCGTGAGGGATGGTGTGGTGGAAAAGTCGTGTAGCGTGGCAGTAACAAAATAATTCCTTTACATTGGTGTCCTGCAGCGAACATCAAGCATTGTACGAAATCAGACGTTTGCAGGAATCAGATGTCACGCTCATGAAACGTTGGTAAGCAGAGCAGATGTGCATGTGTGTGTCTTTTTTTTTTTTCATTTCTTTTGTGGTCTTTCAGTGGTACATGGCAAGCTGTTGCATCAGCTTTGTCTTATTCAGAGGTAACTGCCACCAGGGGCCACTGTTGGCCATGGGGGTGAACGGTGGCAAGAAAGTAATTTTGGTGCCCCTTTTAACTATAGTGTTGTTTTACTGCATCACAAACTGCTCATGCACATCAGTCTGCCCAGTACAGTGGTTGCAAACCACACCATTGGCATGTCACTGAAAGCTGCGTGCACGTCAGCCATTCTTTCTTTCACTCCGTGTTTTTCTGTATTTGGCAAGGGATAAGGGTGGTTGTCCAGTGTTCTGCTGCTTTGGTACGAAGCAGCATTCTCTGACATCTTGCCTTCTCTCCCCTATTACATTGTCAAGTGCTCAGATTTTGCCACTATCATGATGTGCCCTATGAGTGCTTGACCAGGCTGACTGATATGTTATAACATGATCACTACTACACCATCTCAAGGGTTGTTGGCATTGAAGCCAATTTGTGACTTTATTGTCTTCAGCAGCCACATTTTCTGCATGCAGCTTGTTTCACAGTGATTGTAGACTACAAGTGATGCATAAGGTACCTAGAATGTAACCCTGGCAGACTGAAACAAACATGCCTTTAGCTGTCAAGGGGTCTGTGGGCAGCAATAATGTTTAAGGAATGCTGGTGTATACTACTGGTAAAGGGTCGTTGAGCAGGGTAGGATACGTGAATAACAATCAGGTCTTTACTAATACACACCTTGTTTCTTCTAGTCTGGTGGGATGGAAACTGATGATGTCCAGTCTGAGATAAGCAAGCTCCACATGCTCATCCAAGAAGAAGAGAACAAGTGTAAGCGGTACAAGGTATGAGGGTGTTGGAATGTCACACACGGCAGTTGTTCCTTAAGTTGCAGAGTGGAAACCCTGTTCTGTGCATGTTGCACTATATATTTCATTGTTGCTAATTAGAAGGCAACTGGCCATAGGGCACTTATCTCATGCACTTTTCCAGGTGGAGAACATCAGACGGAAGCACAACTATTTGCCACTCATCATGGAGATTCTGAAAATCCTGTCAGAAGAAAAGAAGCTTGTGCCTCTAGTAGAAAAGGTTGGTGAATGGTAGGCCTCTGCAAAATCTAGCCGTGATCAGGTTCACTTCGTTGTTATGCTTGTTTTTGTTTGCTTAGAGCATGCTGTACAAAATTAACTTATAGCTGAGGAGGGGGCTTTGCTAACACAGCCGACTTCTGTTATTTCGACCGTGACAGGACCAACAAGATGGACCGAATTATCTGGCAGGTTGAATTAAGCAAGATTGAGCAGAAAAAAAAATATACCATGCCGATTCATTTGCCAGAGTCCAACACCCCTTCGAATCAAATGTGCACTCAATTTCTATGTGTGCGACGTAACTAACGTAGAAATGACAGTGAAGCTTAGGAGCTTCCTTGTCAAAGTAAAAATCTAACGGCCACCCAATTTTTTAGCTTGAAAAATGGGCGCCAAGGTGTAATATGTGTTGCACAATACTAGCCAGTCCTCCAAGTCATCTTCATCGCGTTGTTTTTAAAGTCAGCTTCACCGCAGAACATTTGTGATATGAGATAAAGCATACGAATGCCTCGGAAGGCGGTTTTGGTTTTGTGTCCGAATACATCATGCAGGCAATTTTCGACCCAATTTTCCTGAAAAAAAAGTGTGTTAGAATTGGGTAAATACTGTAATCAGACATTGTCAGCTGCGGTTATTGCTTCGAAATCTTTTTAGGGCAGGGCAAAATTAGGTGTTTTCAACTGGAGACGTGTGTTCAACGCATTCACTGTCCCCTAAGCTCTGCAGAGACAAATGCTGCTTCTAAAAGGGTCGCTATTGGGGTCACCATAGGGGTCAGGTGCGTAGCGTGCTTGCTGGTTAAGTTCAAATTATCCATCGAAGGCCAACTTTAAGATAGAAATAATGGAAGTTTGGGCTCATAGATAAATGCATGGGTGCCAGCCGGGACCTTCAGTCAGGATCAAATTAACCTAAAAATTGAATTAACTGGAGTTGAACTAACACAAGTCTACATTAGTGTGTGCATGTATCACTAGGTTTTCTTCAGCTTTCAGATTTGTGCATTCAGCTTCCAAGCCTTTAATCTCCATATTATGACTTTGAGAGGCAAATAAGTCGAGCAGAAAGATTTTTTCTGTGGACAAATGAGTCAGTTGTTTCACAGGCAATTTAATGTGTGGATTCAGGAATGAGTAAGCATTTGATGCAAGTGGTGGACGAAAAAGATATTGTATTTTGCATTTTCAATCTTCTGAGCTAAACTGTTCACAAAGTCGACACTGCACCCTTCCAGACTATTAGCCTTGGGCAGTCACCTCTTGGAACACTTCCACGTTAACTGCCATGTTATTCGCACTGCATAGTTTACCCATTGTTTACTGAACTTGTATTACCTAATAATGAATTGCAAGGGAGACTGCACACATCAGTCAGTGTGTCGGTATGTGTGCAGGGAAGAGGAAAAGTTTAATGACAACTGGGGAGCTTAGCCTGGCACCAGGCCTGGCATGCTACCAAGTATAATAGATGATGAGAGATGAAAGGGAGAAAAGAAAACATGGAATGCACTATAACACAAACTTGGCAATATAGGCAACAGTGACACCATGAAATGGAAACAGTGTAAAGTGGAGCTGTGACAGGGGCTATTAACAAAATGTTATCTATTATCCCCCTGACAGCAAAAGCGGGCACCCTGTAGGAAAATATTGAAAAACGATCAACTGATTGCCTTTAAATGAAGGTGGTGAATTTTTCTTTTAATAAACACAATATGATATCTCTTTGTTCACTAATTTATGTATGTGTATTTATTTCATATTTTGCATACATCATATATTACATAATTGTGCATCATTAGCCTGTTCACATTGAAACAGCGGAAATGACTTGTAAGCCACACATAGCAACACAACCATTTAGTATGTAATGCTGTAGATTCTGTCAGATCATCTCTTTACTTCTATATTTCAAGGAACCTGCGCAAATTTTTTGCTGTTGATAAATTAGAAAACACATCAGTTCCAGCAGTGTTGATACTCAACCCAAATGAAATGCACTTGGTCAACTTGCATTAGTTCATCATCAGTTTATTTGACTTTTTCATGAATTGCAGTGTGCTTAAAGCTGCTTGTGGAACTGGAACTCCTTAGGTGGGATGTCTAAAAGAGCAGTGGTGGTAGTGAAGAGATTCTGGCACTGCAGCCAACCATGACTGTAATGCAGTTTACCTCACACACAGGTTCTTCACACATTCAAACAGGGCCAACAAGGCTTTGCAACATATATTGGCTTCTTAATGTTCATGAAGTGCCAGATAGTGTGCATAAAACCATCATTGCAAGAGAGTTTCAGTTAATTAATTATAAACTGACGCAATTTTAAAAATGCCATTCCATGATCAGCAAATAAAACCCACATCACTGCCATCATTGACTTGAAGTATCACTGGAGTCGCCTTTTAGAAACAAGTTTAATTTGCTTCCTTCATATCTTGGACCTAGTATTGTGCATGTTTTTCCTGTTGCTGTATGATTTTTACACACCTTTTTCCCGCTTTCTCCCCCCTCTTTTTTTTTTCAGGCAAGGGAAAAAGCCTTAGAGAAGAAAAAACAGGGTGAAAAAATGAAGTAAATGATACTGCTTTAGGTCTGAATGTAAAGTGTCCTCTCTCTCTCTCTCTCTACATGAAGCACCCACTTGTCCCTTCAATATCCATTCATTTTTCATCCTTTCCACCCTTCATCACTCGCTTGACCCCCGCCACAGTGCCTTTGCTCTGAGATCGGCCACTTGGCGCAGCAGATAATACGAGGAAACGAAAATCATATGGTTCCTTACAATATACAAAGCCAAAAAGCAATTGTGTACGAGGGATCTGTTTGTATCTCGAAATGTCATTTCATTTTGACTCTTAGGGAAAAATTGTGACCTGGTTTCTTCCTTGCACTCAAAACAAAGAGTGTGTGTTCACTTCATAGCAGACTCGCACAATGCCCACACCCATCATTTTAAGAATAAATTTTAGAAAACAGCGCCAAAACAAAAAGGTGACTGTACAGTACAATGCATTAGTCGTGTGGGCCCACAAACAGATATTCATTCTATCTTTAATGCCACTGTTCCTGTATCATAGGCATCTACTCACCAGAAATGTGTGTAACTGAGTTTTGATGTTTGAAAATTGGTTTGAGTTCAGCTGATTAATTTAGGTTGAGAGAACACGAGGAAATTTACATGGTAATAGTAGAGGAAAACAAAAGTGAGTGCTTTTTTTTTCACCTTTTTTGCTACATGGTTCTGAACATGCCAGAAGAAACACTTTTTAGGCTAGTAAAGTTCTATGTGAGCAAAACAGCATTAGGATCTTTTTAAAAAGACGCAGTTTCGCCCGAAAGACTAAGCAGATTGCATTAGCAAATTAGTAGATAGCTATACAAAGTAAGGATAGTGGTTTTATCAGCCGTATAAACTTGTAAGCATTCACTTACTAAGTAAATTAACAATGATATAATGTGTAAGCACTACTCAATGAGGACATAGAAAGAAACAGACAGTGCTGTCTCTGTGTGCGTTTCTTTCTATTCTACATCCTCGTTCAGTGTGCTTGCGCGTTCTATCATGGATTCAAAGCAACTAGCTCGCCGACGTGTTATAACTAAATTAACAAGCACGGTGTCATGCGCGTACAGGTAAACATGAACACATCTCTCTCTATGATCGCGGAAAATCGCTGTAAAAATTCTGGAGTGAGGAATAGCAGCAGCAGCAATCGAATTGACCTTTGTGCGTCTCTCGCTTCAACGCGAATGAAACATAGAAAGCACGCTGCATATGAACTTACCGGCACTACGCGCACACTTAGGCCACGTCGCAGATTGCTTTCAAGATATGGCACCCGCACGGTTGCGCCTTGTAATGGTTGGGGTCGGGCATGAAATAGATGGTAGCTGGCCTATGCCGTCGTCCAACTCACCCACGCTTGGGACGTGGTTGCAGGGAGGAACTTGTTCTCATCGAGGACTAGGAGTACAGGGTTTTTTACATATTTACATTAAAACAGAACATACATATCAACAGCCTAGCATGACTGCAAAAAGGAGCACGAAGCTCCCACCGCGAAGCACACGAGCACAAAGCTCCAAGCACCCCGCTTGTTGAGCACACGGCTGCTTAAAAACACTCTGTCCTCCCTAGATCCCTGGGTGAGGGAAAACTGCTGTCCAACCTTTGTCCAATCGGACCGTCCACAGTCGTTGGAGGTGTAGTCGGCCCGCCTTTGAGGGGGAGGGCTCACGCACTCACGTACGCACTTTGAATTCCCAGAACCCACCGAGTTGAGCGGGTCCTCGTAGCCAGGTTGTCACGCTTGACCCCAGCCGGCACCTCTTAATTCCAGAGCTGACTTCTCCGGTGGCTGCCACGAGTGTCGGCAGACTGTGATGAATCCTAGGGTCCGAGGAAAAACGCACCGCAAAACACCCTTTTCTGAGAAGCTCTCTTGCTGTAAATAGACCTTGAAGGCGACGGCGAATCAACCAGCAATACTCGGTCCGCCAAACGGCTAGCCTCGCTGACGCCGCTGGGCTGTACGAGGAGGCGCATGGTTAATTAGCTTTACCATGGTCTCCAGTTCTCCGAAGTAAGTGCATGGTCAGTTAGCGTTGCCAGCATCACTGGTTCTCTTGAGGACGCCACCCCCGCGGGTCGATCAAAACAACTGCAGCGGGCTGAGATAGGTTTGCAGAGCAGTACCCCTGCAGGCCGATTATAACAGCCTTAAGCAGCAGCAGCCAGAGAAAAACCCTCCTCCCTCACCTCGCCCCATTGTCTCGCGCGCAACTGGAGAGGGGGCGTGCTTCTGAACCACCTGCGTCGCACGCACACATGAGATTGAGCTGTGTTCGCCAGCTCACCCTCGCATGCTTTCACTTATGCATACGACATGCGGCAACGATTTTATCACCCTTGGACTTTTATGGAACCTCACGGCGACGGCATCGGATGGGCCAACGATTCCTCGTGTGATGACTGTGGTAGCGAGGAGAGACTTCAACACCTTTTCTGTGACTGTCCTCGCTACAATTTACAGAGACTATCGCTTGCAATCGCGATAGCGTGTTTTAACCAAAGACCTCTAACAGAGGAACTTATTTCAGAATACCAACATCATAAGCCATCACAGCGAAGGGCGACTGTTGCAGTTCTTAAGGGCAACATAATTGGACGAGCGGCTGTAACCTGAACAGATGTTTACAAGGTGTGACACAAAAAAACAAGACTGGTCCAATAAATTATTGTACTTACAGAATCAGTTCTCTGTGACATTATCACCTTCAAAGTAGTCCCCTTCAGCATTCACACACTTCTGCATTCGGTGCTGCCATTGCTGGTAACAGTTCTAGAACGAGGTTTTTGGAAGGCCCTTCAGGAGATTTTCCGTTTTTGCCTGAGCCTCTTCAACTGAGGTAAAATGTGTTCCCTTCAAGCAAGATTTAACTTTAGGAAATAAAAAAAAGTCGCTTGGAGCCAAATCAGGTGAATAAGGAGGATGCCCCTTCACAGTAATGTTTTTGCTGGTCAGAAACTGCTTGACAGATATGGCCGTGTGAGCGGGTGCATTGTCCTGGTGCAACAGCCATCCATCACTCCACAACTGTGGCCTCTTTTTCCTAAGTTTTTCATGAAGTCTTTTTAGTACTTCAATGTAGTAGTGTTGGTTAACAGTCTGACCTCTAGGAACCCACTCAATCATTAGAATTCCATTAATGTCAAAGAAGACTATTAACATTGCCTTGAATTTTGATTTTGACATGCGTGCTTTTTTGGGTCTTGGGGATTCTGGAGACTTCCACTGCATTGACTGGCGCTTACTATCTGGGTCATAGGCAAAAGTCCATGTCTCATCACATGTTACAACAGATTCCAACAAATTTGGCTCGTTTGCAATGCGTTCCAACATGTCCACACACATGTCTTTACGGCACTGTTTTTGGTCATCGGACAGAACTTTTGGAACAACCTTCGCACAAGTCGTCCTCGTGTGTAATTAGTCCGTTAAAATGCGTCAAACAGCTTCCCTATCCAAGTTAACCAACTCTGCCACTGCACGAACACTTAATCTTTGGTCACCACGGATCACGTCACAAACTTTGGCAATGTTTTGGTCTGTAATCGCTGACCTTGGGCGCCCAGCACGTTCATCATCTTCCACACTGTCCCTTCCCCCTGAAAACCGCTTATGCCATTCAAACACACGTGCACAAGACAAAGTTTCATCTCCATAAGCCTCGCTTAACATTTGAAATGTTTTCGTGGCTGATTTCTTAAGTTTCACAAGAAACTTGATGTTGATTCACTGTTCGGTTTTTCCATCAGACATTTTTCCTGCAGAATGCAGTTGCATGTGTTCACTCAATTAAGCAGCACTTCCAACTGGCGTGAACAGTTTCATCGAAACTGGCCGCATGAAAAGAGGGTGTGTGTGGGATGACGTCAGCAAAACAGTTGTTGCCAACTCCAATCTTTTTTCAAGCTGCACACTTAGTCACGTTTCTTTTGTGTCACACCTCGTATAGTGCTGCAAGTACTACAGTGCTGTGCGGTGACAGTGACCGACTGTGATTGTATGTCTATGCTCCTTTCTTTCTTTATCTCTACTTTGCTATCACTTTACCTCCCCCTCCCCTCTCTCCCCAGCATAGGGTGGCAAACCGGATCTTCCAATCTGGTTAACCTCCCTGCCTTTCCCCTTTCTTCTGTCTGTCTCTCATGGCAACACCGATGGCAGAAATGTGCCATATAATTGCTATCGCAATGAAAACTTGCAGTTAAGGGTGCTTTCATTTTTCCTCACTTTGTATATACAGTGCAATCTCGATAAACGGAAATCACTTAAATGGAACTGCCTCTTAAACGAAGCACCATCCACATGGTTGGTTGGATTTGTATTCATGCAGTTGTATTCAGCTTTGTCTCTTAGTAAATGGGACTCCCGATAAACGGAACCAATTTCCCTGGTCCCTTGAGGCTCCGCTAAGAGTCCACTGTACTGTAAGAATAGATTACTAGCTAAAACATTGTGAGCAGCACCCAAAAGCAACGTTTTTCTCAGGGAGAGGAAAGGGGGCAAGTGCTTGCAACTATAGGACACAATGGGCATATACCCTAACCGAGCGACTACCTTTCCATGATTAAACTAGGAAAAAAATGCCATCTGGAGATGTTAGGGAAAACCAACCTCTTGAGTGCATATGGTGTGAAATTGCAATACTATAAGTATTAGACAATATTAAGGTAACCTCATTTCATTGACAGCATTGCTAGCCCTTTTTCAAAGCCTTTGTGGTTTCTTTGCACTTTTGTTCAGGCAAAGGTTGATTTTTGATAGTGACTCCTTGGCATTACATGTATATTTTTAAAAACTGTGCCTAACAAAACATTGTTGGTCTGCAGCCTTGGTCATCCAGCAGCCTTGGTCATCGCTTGTGCTTGCACCAAAACGCAGTGTATCGTACACTGGCATCAAACAGATGCACAAATATAGTAATATGTCTTTTGACATAATCTTACGTCAACAAGTTGTAGTTGTCACCTATGAAGTATTTCCCTATTCCATAGAAATCATCCAACCAGTTTTATTTTTATTTTCTGCCAATTGTCCCACCCTGCAAAAATCCATACTTGGGATTGCTGTAATATAAATAAATAAATACTTCAGTGCAAAACACAGAGCAAGACTTCTGTGACCACATAGCTTCTGCAACTCTACTTGCTAGGTGTGAAACGGAGTATGGGAGGCAGCGATTGTATTGTCTCTGCTGTCACTTTGCAATCACCACTTGTGACATGGACTGCCAGTATCACATCTATGTTTGCAAAACTTGGAGCCAAGAATTACATTTGAAATTTCACTCAGTTGCAATTTCTTGGATTCTGTTATTCGGCAAGCTGCCTTTAACCCTTTAATGACATCACATATAAATATCTGAAAAAGATGTTTCTTTTGTATCTAAATGTGTAAAACACATCAAGAATAAACATAATCAACGAAGACAAAAAATATTTTGAGGAAACATTTTGAGCAATAGAAGGAAAACCAGGGTGTGGGAATTCTCTGGGATTTTGAATAGTCTGGAAATACTCTGGGAATTTGTGCTTCTATCAGGAAAAATTGGCTGTCATTTTATTGAAAGGGAACAAAAGTATCCCTAATGCTGGCTCGAGTAAAAAAGAATCGTAACGAATTGTCTTTGACGCCATGTCGTCTGTTGGAGGAGTTGTCAGTGTACAGTCAGTGACCGATTTTCCGGACCCCCGATTTTTTCAGAGGTTTTCACGGACCCTAGAGTCCGAAAAATCGAACATTGACTGTAAAACTGACAAAGAGGATGCTTCAAGTGGTCCATGGGGCGAATGCGCAGTGGAGCGAGGACGAGAACAGAAAGGACCGTCGCATGGAGGAATGATCAGGAAAGTAACTGTGCCGCCTCTTCTTTGAAGCTTGAGCTCAAAAAGCAAATTGTTGGCTGATGCTGAGATGCAAGTGGCCCTTATCCAAACCAAAATAAACTCTTTAAAGCAGTGAAACACAACACTTGGGCATTGTGCGTGTGTTGAGAGTATGTCAGGACAGTTGAGATTGACTTTCCTGCTGCTGAGAGAATCTCGGTTCTGACAATGTTCGGGCTATGAGCTTGCTATCACTTGATAGAAATAGCTCACTTTCAAAAATATTTGCTTCTGTATGCATCATTTTATTCGTATTTGAAAATGTTCGACTTGATTCCCAATGGGCTTTGCCATTTTTTTCGAAGATATTTTATTTGCTGTGCATTTTACTAACCCCCTCCCTTCAGTTGACTATTTGAGTAACATAAAGCCTGCTACTTATTCAAACTGGATTAAGTTTTTTTCTTACTTTCAACATGCTTACTAGAGAGTGACAGTATCGGGTAACATGGTGTCGCCTGTCTTGACATGAAAGAAAGTTCTGTGTCACTTTAGGAATTCTGCAATGGCACTCTGGGAAAACCTGAAAAACTCTGGGAATTTTAATATGTCAACTTGGTAGATGCCCTGAAAACACCTGGCAGAAAACTGGAATTGGGATTCACCCTAGGTCACCTATGTTGTTTGGAATTCGTACATAGGGTTCTCATATGTGAACCATATGTGTACAGTCAACCACAAAAGTTTCAGACCACGGGAGGAAACCGTTCAGTTTCCCCATCGAGTTTCATACAATAATAACTAGAGGGAACTCTGGCACTAGCGTCTACAGGAGCTGCAATCGGAGCAGTTGAGCCAACATGGGAATTATGAGAAGTGCATGGATTTGCCTAACTTCTTCCTTGTGGTTTCAAATGGCTTTATGATCTTGTAAACTAGTCATTTTCAGCAATGTACTGTATAATAAATAATTAAATAAACATTATTAAAATTGTCTGATTGCAGGATTCTAACACAGGACCTCTAGCACAGATGCCTGATATTGAAACCATCACACCACGGATGCGTGCATTCACAAGCAACATATGAATGAATTTATTGCAGGCAAGCCAGTGCCCCGAGATGCTTGGCGTGTTTATATGGCCACTTCAACAAGCTGAACCGTTGCTATTAGTAGTGATTGTGCATGTTCACAGCATCTTATGCACTTCGAAAAGTATAGCTTGCTCAGAGATTTACGACAATGAAGGCATACAAAGCGTAATAAGCACAATCACAAGAACGTCTGAAACCACAAGCATGAACATCAGACAAATCCACGTACTTTCCATCATTCCCATGGTGGCTCAACAATTACAGTGCCAGAGCTCACTCAAGTATATTGTATGAAACTATGCAATTTCCAAGCAGCCTGTAACAGTAGTCAGTAAAACTGAAGATCACAATGTTGTTCACATACTAGTAGAGGCTGTAAATGCAAATACCAGGCTGTGCAGATGTTCAGCTTCTTCTCGGATCTCGTGTTCCGTAACATGTTATGGCTGATTGTACATTTCATTTTCTTTACATCACATGCTTGCCACCACTGCAGCCGGAGATATTGCATCAGTCTGTCTCCTTTGACTGCTTTCAAAAGAAAGCGAGTTGCATTCCAAACTTCCTCGTCCTTTGTTCTTGTTCTAAACCAACAAATGATGCTTGCTGCCCGTTGTTCAGTGTTGGCTGAAAAAATTTTGCCGAAAACTGCTTACTCAATACTGAAACCCTACAAGAATATAAATTTTTTTTCTGACATGTTGCCTGTTGGGAGCATTTGTCAAGAAAGGGTTAACTGTCATTCATCAAATTCGATGTTGCCTAAATACATCTGCTATGGAAAAAGCTTGGCATTTTCTTTTTGTGTGCATAAGCTTGTCTCTCAGCTTTGCAGTCATATGCATGCTCTTTTTCAATTTCGTGCACATAATAACTTGAAGGCTCCTTCTCGTCTGCTCCAATATTCATGAATGCTGTTGATAGATGTGAAAATAGCAAGGCATTGTGGGGAAGAAAAAGAGCGTTCTGGGGGGACAGTACTTGCTGCATGTTCAATGTATCCTATATATACAGTTTGATGCGAGCGGTATATTCAGACAATAGGCAGTTTCAGCTTGTCTTTGTACGTATTTACTGTTCATGAAATGCTGGGTTACCGAGGGCATAAACGAGAGTTGCAGGTTGACAGCACCATCTTATGGTGCAGAGTTTATTTAACAAGAGAGGGCACAGAGTTGTTGCAGTAACTGACTATGCTATTTTTCTGTTGATGTAAAGTGTCGGCTGCAATTCAGTCAACAACATGCAGTCCTTTGTGCTTTATATTGCTTCGATGAGAACACCCATGTAACACAAATATGTTTCGCATGTTGTTGTACAAAGCTTCACAGGATGTTGCTACCAGCGTTAATACTGCCGTCCACATTTACCGTAACATGGTACTTCCCTAAAGACTAGACAAGCTGGAACCCTCTATTATCAACGTCCATAGAGCTTCAGTTGCATGCACCATATTTTGACATACCCAGTGCAATTGCACACCCCTCTTTGTGAATTTGCTTGCATCTTGAATAATATGATGTGCTGGTGCTTGCCTTTGTGCTCATATTTTTTCAGAGCAATAGTTTATGTGCTCACTCCCCTAGTCATTTTGATGTTCGCCAGGGTTGCCGGTGTCCAGTGCAGGAAAACAGTCCTTTGCAAGAAATTTATAAAAATATATATATATACCTCAGTGCCTCGTGAGGATTCAAACTTTGCGCCCACAGATTGCTAATCAAAGATATCACCTCTCAATCACTCCGACAACACTGCAGCAAAGAGTGCTGTGCCTTGTTAGGAATGGTCTGCCGAGGTGGCAACGTGCAGGTTATTTCAGCCTGCTGCACGTGTTTCGATCCACCCACGGTGGGGGCGCCCTTCAGAGAACCAGCGAGGACAGCGCTAACCAACCATGATTTAGAGAACTGCAGAAAACCGGCAGCCACGCGGCAAGGGTCAGCTCAGGGGAGTTCTCCAGGGGAGGTAATTGGCGGAACCTCCCCATGCGCTTTTCGAGACACCAGACAATGGACCGCAGCGGAGGCCACTGTGCGAGGTCCGCTCTGGAATTTAGAGGCGCTGGCTGGGGTCGGGCGTGACAACCTGGCTACGGGGACGCAGGACAATGGAAACCACGACAACTGCGCTGCAGAGGTCGCCTGCCCGCGGAGGGGGCACTGAAACCTGTGTGTGTGTTTGTAAAACGCCCCGCAGAGAGGCAGCTTGTTTACGCTGACATCGAACGTTTTGCCTCGCCTAGGGATCTAGGGAACACAAAGTGGATATAACCAGCTGTTGTCGGCGGCTAGTGTGTGCTCGTCGTCGTGCTCTGTGCTCATCAATGCGGGCTCGTCAAGTCTAGCGGGCTCCATTTGGAAGTCACGCTAGACTGTGTAAATGTATCCCATGTTCAAATGTAAATAATGTAAATAAAGCCTGCTCGCCTAGTCCTGTCGCCCGAAGTTCCTCCGATCGTCCTACAAGCCCGACTTCAAAATCTTGCAGCCTGGAGAGTGCGCTCGTCATGCGCTGATATTAGACAGCTTTAGTTTAGCGTCCGCAACTATAGCGTACGCTATACGCTATAATATAGCGTACGCTAAGCAGCGCACGTTTTCTACAATTTTAGTTGGCCGGCGATATCTTCGGATCTCAGAGGCCATATGCCGTCGTTGCGGCTATTTCGCGCCTTTAGCGACAGGTGGCGCTGACATCTCGAACGTTTCTTTCGTTAGGCTTCGACTCGTTCGAAACGAGAAGCGATCTCGAAAACACCACGAGGTTATCCATAATACTCTGTCGTCAAAGCGGCCTGAGACTAAGCGAAAGCCGTTTACACAGTCATTTGCTACGAACGAAGTGCATTTTACAAAAGCAACGCCAAATTCAATTCGAAGTGGGCAGCCGGGACCGCCGCCATGTTTCCCGCAAGCTCCGCAAACCCCGCAAAAACGCTAACGCTAACTCGTTTGCGTTGCGTACGCCCGCTATACCCGCTATTTCGTTTAGCGTTCAGCGCATGCGCAGTGACGACCCGCTATTTTTTAGCGTACGCAATGGTATGCGTACGCTATACTAAAACTGTCTATTGGCTGACGCCCAACTTGGCTTCTCTTCTTTACTGGATGGTGCTAGCATTGGTGTCTCCATCTTGCAGCGAGTCATCACCCCAGTTGCAGAGGGAGTCTTGATTGTTTTAAAGAGTATGTCAGGCCTATTCACACCTTGTGGCTCCTGCACATAAGGTGCAGGCCGTGGCTGAAGAAGCTGAGCACAAATTTACTCTCGCCAGTGCAGCCAGGGATGCATCAGGTTTGGCAGACTGCTGAGCAGAAAGCAGCAGAAACCACGCCTAAATGTCGACACCAGGCACACAGTTCAGCTCATAGTCTTGAAAACGGCTAAGAGGCTTCACTGAAACAACCCTGCACATCATCCTCATTGTACCTTTTACTACAACCTCCGAGGAGGGCACTTCTCCAGCTAGCGCTGCGACTGTGTTGCATGTTTTGTGCAGGCCTGTTTTTTTTTCTTACCACACCTCTTATTATTCAATGAAGAATAATTTTTCTTACCCTTATATACAGGATTCACTTGGCCTAACACATAGTGCTTTTAATCAGGCAACACATTACAAATTTGTGACTAGAACAGGTGACGGTCATCACACAACACAAAGCTCTCGTAAACATCACACTTTGTTGGTGTCTTTTACAGCACATATGAAGTTCTAATTAATTGTCATTACATAAAGTGGCTGTACTCTCATGTGACTTCGCATGTACAGGTCAAAGCATATATACATGGTACACAATGTTTCCATCTTCATCCTTCATACAAGACCTAAGAGGCTGTACATTGAAAAACGCTCGTATACTATTCAGCTGCCAAAAACAGTGCACAAGTTTAAAAAAATATTTAAATAAAGTTGGAGTTCTGTATTTTTCTAACACTCACTAGCAAGTTCTAGAACCTTTGCAAGTTCTATTGGCATCCATTATCACCATAATTCCCTGAAGTAGTGGACAAAATTTAGACCCTATGGCTTTGATGAGTGCAAATAAGGTTTGTTAGATATGGATACATATAATAGACTTGAGTGCATTTGAATCATGTTTTCTTAGTTAAGTGCAGTCACATTAAGTGAACTACATATCGTTTTTAACTCGAAGACAAAGATGCATTGAGAGTTGTCTTGGGGCCTACATTTCAAGCCACACTGCACACATTTGAGTCTGAAATTGTGACTTCGAATTAAATACATTACCCTATAAACTGGAATATAGGTTGCCCAGAATATATGTCAACCCCTGACCTTGACTTGGCCAGACAACAATTTGCAATGTGCCAAAGACCACTATATAAGACGAGTGGTGACTTTAGCTGTGTGTGTGTGTATGTTTTTGTTTTTTTTTGGGGGGGGGGGTAAATCTCGTCCTGTATTCTAGTTTATACAGTAGACTGCATGCCCCGTATTTTACATTTATAACTGTTAGTAAACACTACAGCATTGTACAGCAGATTTTTTTAGAGGGAGGGGGGACATATAGCTACATTAGTCTTCCGTTAACTTGACCCTGACGGGACCGGTGAGATTGATCTAATTATCTGGCGGGTTAAAATAAACAGAGATGTACAAAAAATGTCAAAATACACCACTGATTCATTAGCAGTATTTGCCAGAATCGAACATGCCCCCAAGCCAAATGCACGCCCACTTTCTGTGTGTCCAAAGTAGAAAACTAACGTCGAAATTTTGTTGGAGCTCCTAAACAAACAAATCTAACGTGCATCTGGTTTTTTAGCAAGAAAAAAAAAAGTGCTGCAGAATAGCGGCCGGTTTGCTGGACATGCAGCACCTGTCACATCCATTCCTTTTCTTAGTCAGTCTTTCTTGCACTGTTCATTATGCAACTTTACCAACCCCCCGAACTTGCCGCACTTGTCCGTTTCCTTGAGTCAGCTTCACCGCAGTACAATGTTGTTATGCAATAAAGCATACAAACACCACAAAGGTGGTTCTGATTTTGTAACCGATTGCACTGCGCAGGGAATTTTCGGCCCAATTTTCTTGAAAAAAAGAAAAGACGCATAATAGAATCGGGTAAATATTGTGATCAGACATTGTAAGCTACGGTTATTGCTTGAAAATCTTTCTAGCACAGGCCGGAAATAGGAGTTTTCGGCGGGATTTTTTTTTCTTTCTTTTACGTGTGTTGAACACATTAATTGTCCCACAAGATACGCCTAGATACTGCCACTAAAGGGTTTGCTGTTGGAGTCACCATAGGAGTCGGGTGCGTGCTTGCTGATCAGCCAAGTTCGAATTATCTGGTGAAGGCCAATTTTAGGAACGGAATAAGAAAACCTTGGGCCCATAGAAATGCATGGGCTTTGGTCAGGATCGAATTAACTGAAAGATCGAATGAACCGGAGTCAAATTAACGGAAGTCTACTGTATAGTAATAGCTTCAACAAGTAACCTCATTTTAAAAGAAATGGCCAGCAATGCATAATTTGTGCACTTGTGTCATTTGTGCATAATTTGTGTAATTTGTGCAATGCACTTTTTTACTTAAGCAATATACAAAAACTGTGTTGGCACATGATAGGAACTGGTAGCTTACCACTTACACGGGATGCAATAAATTATTTACACACACACAAAAAAAAAATAACCCTCATTTGAGGGCACATTGTACCCTGTGTTTGCAACACCCCTCTACAGTTTTTAAAAGACCACTAAATAGAAGCACTAAACCAGCTTGCACTGGTGAGGTATTCTTGAAAGCTTGTATTTTCACTCCTGTGACACATGTTCATTACTAACGGAGAAAATTAATGCAAAACTTCCCTTTTTTGAATTTTGCACACGAACTGCAGCACCACTATGTCAGTGTGACATCGTGGACTTCAAGCTATTTTCTCAAATTTGGAGCATTTTAGCACAAGAAAAAGTTTTTATACCTTTCTAAGCGAGTCTTTGGTTTACTTAGAATGCAATGTATTCCTTCTTTGTCGACGAACAATTAACTAGACAGGAGAGATGCTCCATGTCCTTACAGGAAGATTGAGCAGGACCTTTAATGGAGTGTCACTGCAGTTCTTTTGTTTTTTGTGCATTTTTCTGGCCTACAAAGCATCTGCTCACAGTAACAGTCACCTTTTCAGCATTCTAAAAATGGCAATTTACTAACAGCTTATCTTAACGTTCCTCTTTAGTGTCCCTTAACCCTAAACCAGACTCAACATAACACCATGTACACATGAGACATTGTGCAATAATTGTTTGTTGGTAGCCACATCTGAAGATTATTAGTACACATTCAAGTCACAGATGAAGATGACTTAGTGTGTGCCTTGGGGAAAGACAGCTCATTTCATTTGTCTTTCTGTATTTCATAAGAATGCATTTAGCTATAAAAAGTATTTTAAAGCAATAGCACAAAACGAAACCACTGGAATGTCTGAGACTAATGTTTAGCAATGCTACTGTTGGTACCTCTTGGGAGAGACTCAAAATTCTGATACACAAGTGTGATCTTGGCAGCTGAAAACAAGCTACAAACGATAAATAGTGAAACCAACATTCCACAACAACCAATTTCAATACATTCCATGTATAAATGCAGCACTAAAAGGACAAAAGTGCTTTTGTTTTCTTTTTTTGTGAGCATTTGCCATACAGCATCAATAGTACTACAAACTGTCATATATGTATTAAAGTACATGCAGGAGATTTTAATGTCACCTCTACCTGTGTGACAAAATATTCAACTATGTTCGACACTGCAAAAAACGAGCATGTCCATTACAGAGTTTAAGGTCAGCCAAATGGAAATTAATTAAAGAAGTTATGTGGAACGAAAGGTAGATGAATGTGGCATTATCACTAGCTGTAATTTTTTCAGGAAACGGGCACAGTACCTCGGATTACAGGGTTGCTTTTCTAATGATCTTTCAAAGGAAAGCATCATTGTTTACATCCAAACATATCATTGCTACATTTGTGACAAGACTTGCTACTGGACCATGTAGCTAGGTTTACATTCTATTCCTGGCATTCCAATGTTGTAGAAGGTGAGGACATTTCTTAACAATCCTGCCCTTTACTAAAAGTGGGGACCCAATAAGAGCCCACCACACTGCCCGAAGCAACCACTTAGAGACACGCATGTGCACACAGATGCTGCCCTGGTAACTTATGACAAACATTATGAATCTGGCCAGTTTAGTTGATGCCAATGCATATTACACTACTATTTATTAACTTGTGTGTATATAGGTCACACACTGTTCACTGCAATTAAAAAAACCGTGGAACACCCTGTGAAGGTTCAGTATGTGGTCCCTGACTAAATATAGCTTTTTGTAACATGTAGCATTCATATATTGATTTTTTGAATAAACTTACTCTGCTTCTTGTCCCTCACAAGCAGCACTGTCGACCACATACTAAAACACCTTTTGTCTGATCTCAATGATGCATTAAGTGAACAAACCATAGAAAACAGCAGAGAAGACGTACATGAATACACAAGGCAAAAAGAATGCCATATTATTGGCATAAAAGCAAGTGGTGAAGGTAATGATTTGAAAAATTTTGGCTAGCTGTACTGTGACAATGTCACAAATTAGCATGTGTCTGGGAAACAGCTTCTGGTAGACCTTTTAGTATTTTTCATTACACACGTGTGCCAGAGGGAACACAAATTCCATTACAGATGTTTGGTAGAAGTTCGTAAGAGGCTCAGACATGGAACACTTCTATAGTATTAATATGAGGCACACTGAAAACGATGGAAGGTGACAGTGCTCCAAGATGGAAGGTGACACAGTGCCAGACATGCAAGCGGAAGGGGCGAAAAAAAAGGGAGACCAGTGTGACTTCACTCACATTTTTTCCCCTCAAAAAGTTTAACCCAGGTATCACCCGAGCGGTGCCCCAAGTTGAAAATGTACCCTAGGTTAGCAAAACATTCCAGGGCCCCTAAACCACTTACACAAAAGTAAAACTATAAGTTTGTCTGTAACGAACCCCCTTCTTCTCAACTCATCTCTGGGATCACTTGCATGCAGGCAAAATGACCTCCATTAATCTTGAACAATGGATTATGGTATCGGGAGAATGAACACAGAGAGGCTTTTCGTGTCAAAACACCCCCAAATTTTTTTTATCCTCATAAGAAAAACTCTTAAGAAAGAGAAGCAGATTATTAGCAGGCTGGAAACATTTACAAAAATTTTGAGCACATTGAAAACACCTGTGTGTGCAGGTTACAAACACCTGCCTCCTATACCCCTTTAAAGATAACGCTCTGGCTATTCTACTGTATGCTACCTACATTTAACGTGAAAAATTACAGTATATTGTAAGAGCAAAAGGACATATATTGTTTTCATACTTAATGCTTAGTAGGAGCAGCACATTCACATATTGTGAGTGTACAATCACATCCATGCCAGAAGCAGCTTAGACTACAATAGCTTTTTTTTTTTTTGGTAATGTGACACAATAAACACATGTGCTCGTCACAAACCTACAATAAACGATGCAAGACCTGTTGCATGCTGTTATACCTATCTACAAAAAAGTGGCTGAAAAAGACATTCAGAGTACTGCTCCACAGCAGCTGATCAAGAAATCTACAATAAACTTCTCTAAAATTCATGAGCCTCCAATGCTGTGCATCAGCTACTGCTGTTCATCACTATTCAGTCTGTCTTTAGCACTCTGAAAACTCCAGCGTTTTGGTACTATCACACTGACAGCTGTCACAAGGAAGATGACTTCAGCTGGCCATTCTTGTTCATTAACTTCACGCCACCTGTTCACTGGGCTTAGGCACATGTAATCACCCACCCCCATCATCACACAGGTGTGCCAATTGGTTCGGACCGAACTGACATGGCTGCTAACACTTGTGTCAACTTGGCATGTCTTTCACAGGATGCCACAGTGGCACCACGTGCACCCCACAGGAACAGCAGATGAAACTCAGTCCGAAAGAGGTCCAGCATAATGTCATCTAACTTTACATTCTCAAACACAATCTCGCCGTTGCGCCGATATGTTGGAAGCTGTTGAGTCACCAACCGCTGCTGTTCTAGGTGTGAAAGCAACAACTGAAGACCATAGTCAGCAGTTGAGTTCTCCCAAGGGAGTAGAAGCAGCTCTGAACTAGTGTCCTTGCGTTGGGCAGATGTTGCAGATGGATTTACAAGCAGCCCTTCAAAGCTGTGCTCCAGGATGAGCAGTATAGAGAGTAAGTAAGGCAGGCAGGTGTTGGGTGCTTGAGGGTTGCTACATTCCTGCATGTTCTTCAGGGCTGGCCGCAGCTTGGTCTCGTAGGCAAGTGCTGTGTCTGTATGTCGTTGGCGCAATGCCAGCCATGTGGTCTTCAATCGAGAGATCTGAAAGGAGCAGGAGTCCAAGGGTGAGTCTACTGAGCATAGTACAGTGTAGAAAGCAGTTGAAGGGGTAGAACAACATCTGTTGTAAGGTAGAGTTTGCCTGTTGCATTCACAAAAGATATATTTAATTCACCATGTACTTCAGAGAGGCCACAAATGTATGTGCTGTTCAGGTGCACATAAGGAAGAGTGTTCAAGCAGTAACTAAGCTGACAACTGCAGTGCCTGCCTTGGTATTTATTGGTATTCTATTTCACCTTGCCTGGAATACAGGTCAGCTACCAATCAAACATATGGCATGAGCATTCTGAAGTACAACAGAGTGAAAAATGGCTCAAAATTTCAAAATGAACAAATTTTCTGTTCTACTGCTCATACACATGAAATAACCAAGGTTGGAGCTGGGCAAGTCTCTATACACTCACAGTTCAGCACTTAGAAAAATGTGATGAAGCAGTCCAGACAGGTTCATTAAAATAAATTAGTTTAGGATAGTTTATATGCATTTTTTCTTATACTTCTCCTTTGTCCCATTCCCTCCTTACCACATTACAGGGAACTCAAATGTAAAGGGCTTACTTTTCTCCAGGAGGTAATAACTACTATTATTAGCCTCTAGAAGCCTCATTGGCGCCCTCTTTTGTGAAGTGTCAGATGATGGACTCTGTTGCCATGCCTCGTATGCACTGGCTATGTGAAGGTTGATGCAATTGACCAGCCTAACGTACTCGAGTTTTTAAAGCCACTCAAACACCATACGGTTTTGTATACCTTCAATACATCAAGGAGGATAAAGCTTCAGAAGCTTGCTGCCTCCACTGTGCTCAGGGAACCTGCCCTTTGCTGTAAAGATGATTGTGATAAAGAACATATTTAAATGGTGCATTGTTGTGTTTCAACATTTTATAAAATTAACAACTTTCCTCAAGATGTTAAGACATATTCTAAAACTATATAAGTTTGGGTTCCACTTAAGGTTCAGATTTGTTCCAAGAATACCGGTTCGGGTTCTAGCTCAGTTCTGGCCAAAAGTTCGATTCAGATTCAGCTTTTGATTCAGGTTCTGGTGCATTTCAAGACCCTGATTAATATCCAGAATAAAGAGTAGTTAGGAGATTCCTTTGCAGGAAAAGTCTAAAGCATGCTTGAAAACTGCAAAACATGACAAAGGTTGGTGCAATTACTACATGAGAGTGGCCTCTCATCAGTGAAATTGTGAGGTTAACTTATGTAGAATTAATTATGTAGCACTAAATGAGTGGAATTAAGAGCAAAATGTATATGAACTGTGTTAACTAGATACACAGCAGCTTAGTCAATGTGTCATCTTGTGACAGCCATAAGACCATGCTTCAGTTCCAAAACTGCATATGGCATGACGTTCGCTGACTTGAGTCATGAAAATGCGGTTGGACTTTTAGGCCATGTTGATAGTGATTTTATGGAAGACAGATTAAAGAATATGATGCTTGTTGGCCTAACAATAATACCCAATTGTATAAAATTTACACTCGAAAAAAATATAGACAGTAATTTAAGAGCACCAATATTATACATTTGTGCATTGAGAGCGGAAGAAAACTAAGAAGAATGCAGCAATTCCACCCAGAGCATAGCAGGTGGCAAAGGTGAGTCCCTCTGCTGGTGTCATTGGAATGCCATACACAGCACCATCATTTGTTGCATATGAGGCCAATAGCAAAGAACAGCTGCTATATGAAACTAGGATTCAATGCTTTAACAATTATTTGTTAAATGTGACTTTACAAGGAAGTCACGATTTTAGCCCAACTTTTCTTGAATTGGTTCTCTAAAATTGTGTGTCAGGAGGCACTACAAAAGTTGTTTAATGCTGCAGCTACATTTTTTCAGGGCTTTCAAGTTGACTGTCGCAAATGACAATTAGAAGAGTAACTAACTGTACTGCCATCATTTTAGAAATGGTTCATTCAGAAGTATATGAATTCAAAGGAGAGAACCATAAAGAAAAATATTCCAAAGATGCAGAAAAATAAAGCACAAAGCTACAATCCTTGCAGTGAATAAGCAATAAAAAAAGCTCATGTTGATTTAATAGTTAAAAAAAGAAAACTACCTGCGACATAGCAAGTCCTTGCATGATTCCTGTGAAACCATAAAGGTTTCCCAAAGCTGTCTTTGTGTCACCAGCCACTTGGATCCACTTGTTGAGCAGCTCCACACGCTCCACATCATCGGCACACATCAACAGCGTTGACGCAACAAACAGTTTCAGGCACTCAGTCCTAAATGAAAAATGTGAAACAGTTACATACATTTCACTCACCCCTTTAGCAAGTTTTGTCATGGTCAACATCAATAAAAGGGTAAATACAGAATCACAAAAGTCATATTTTTGATGAACTGTGGCAAGACAGAGAATGAAAAAGTGGGGCACTTGGAAGTTAATGAATCACTGATGCACAGGTAGATAAGTAATCCAGCATCTCCTTTTGTAGTATCACTATTGAGTTCTGTTAAAGAGGGATATGGCTTTTAAAATCAACTTCCTTATTTCTTCATGAATTTTGATGAAAATTGGTAGAGGTAGTGGTAATTTTTCTGCGATATTATCATATAAATTTCAGTTATATCTCAACAACTTCTTTATTTAAAAATTTCTTCTCCTTTTCGACTTGTCCCCAGCCTGAACAACTTACTAAATGTGATAAGAGACTCGTTCGAATCATTGTGCGTTCCAAAATGAATGGTTGAAGACGTGAAATTCCTAATTTTTTTTTTTTACAACATGATTTCTTTAGTTCTCATTTTTTATGAGGTGACTGTACAACAGGCATACAGACTGTGAACAACTAGTCGAATCATTAATTCAGAAGAAGTCACATTGGAAAAGCAAGAATGCCACACCCTGAATAGCACTTCAAAGTACGAAGACAGAATTGAAAAAGAATTGGCAGTCATGAACAAATCAGCAGCACAAGCTGTGTAGGAAGGAAGAAATACAGTTTCAAGAAAATGATTTTCAAAGCTGTACCTTGGATTTTAAGTTATCAAAATGCACCAGGGCTGTAGTCATTGATGCCCTATCAATGGCCTATCAGTGGAGTGTTTTGCCTTTAGTCTGAAGTGCTTTGCTTGCCTTTTTTTTCTCCAAGACATCCTTCTCGACTTCTCTGTGAAGAGCATGTTGGCCAGGTTGCAGACCAAATGTTGCACAATATCCCACAAGAGCACAGTGGGTCCTAAAATTGCGTTTTGCCTTGTTGCCTTGTTGGTGACTAGGTCTAGTGGAGCAGGGAGGCTTACCCCTTAGCAATGCTCACATAATGTATCTATCGCATTCAGTGGCACACCTCTGTCTTTTTGTAGCAATGACCAGATGACTAAGCAAAGGCTTTCAGAAGCATTTTGATTTTTTTCTTTTTTTTTTCCTGCACAGGGGCTGAGCTGCACATTAAAAAAGCACATTTACATGGGCAGCAATGCAGCTGAAACATGCATGCCTGCACAAAGGCTGAGCTGCACATTAGAAAAGTACATTTACATGGGTAGTCATGCAGCTGAAACATGCATGCCTTGCAAGTCAGCACTTATGTGGAGGTTAACCTTGTACTTTTGCGGCCTAATGTTTTCACCAGCTACCATATTTTGAGAACATTGTACTGTACCAACTTTTTCTCTTTTGAACCTTGTGAGGGCCTGGAGAGCTTAAGAAATGCAGCGGAAGGCTTGTTGAATAGCATGAGCATAGCTAAATGTGACATCCTTGGTGCCCCCCCCTTTCATTTGCATTTTTTTTTTATTTTTATTGGCACCTGCACATCACATGCTTCGATGTGAATGAATTGAAATAATCAAGCCAAAAAAAGCGAGGAAGTGCCGACCTGCACTGTAGCTTAATACCTCTGTCGCACGAGCATGCAAAAACTCTTTCACATAAGCGGTCTTTTAGCAAGTTGAAATACTTTTTATTCAAAAGGCGTTGCACAGCAGACACATGGCACTGACAATCTCTTTTTAGTGTGTGCTTCTGGGCATGCTACTGAAAGCGTGGCGCTGGCATTCGAAACAAAATCAGGCAAATTAAAGTGCTCTATCTCAAGATATAAGTGAAAAATTGTTGTACTACACATTTTTCAAATAAGTTTAATAATGCCAGACTAAGAAACGTTATAGCAAAGATTTATTCTCGTACTTTAAAGAGCGTGTGCAGGAATAGCGAAGTGCACAAGTTTGTCTGGCAACAATGGGCTTCTCTTATCACGTTGGCTGCAGCTGCAGCGTTCCCGCCACGGGCTACCTTCAATGGTCAGGCGGCGCAGCGATCGGCTCAGCCGTCAGCGTCACCATGTCAGTTGCGCAAAACACCGAGGTGGCCACTGCTACAGAGGTATGCTTTTGCAGCACTTGTTTGAAAAGTGTCGGTCGTTTTAAATTGTGGTTTTAAGGCAATCGAAAACATCGAGGCCCATTTTGAACCACCGACACTTGAGAAAGGATGTCAAATTTACGACTACAACCATGTATATCGTGTCAAAGAAGCAAACAGCACTGACATCGCAGCGAGGTGCTTAAAATAAATTATGCAGTTTTAGGTGTCAGAACCATGATCTGATTATGAGGCACATCACAGTGGGGGACTCCGGAATAATTTGGACCACCTGGGGTTCCTTTACGTGGACCTAAATCTAAGCACACTGGTGTTTTCACATTTCGCCCCCATAGAAATTTGGCCACCGTGGCTGGGATTTGATCCCGCGACCTCGTGCTTAGCAGCCGAACACCATAGCAACTAAGCAACCACTGCAGGCCGCGAAGTGTCTGTCACAACAAATCAAGCATGCTTACGACGTCGAACTCAAAGTAAGTTAACAAATAATTATTTTATTCCACTTAAGTGAGCAAGTACGGCCGTGGACGTTTTTCAACTGTCATTTTAGCTCAATTACTTGGAGCGTGCCTTGCACCTCACAATTGTAGAGGTTTTGGCGAATTGGTAGGCAAGTGCTTTTTTCTCCGTTGACAAAGTGCCTCGAGCATATTCTAGTATTGTCGTTTGGGCTCGTATGTAAGAGGGCATTACCGCTGAAGCATAATAGAGAGCAATCAGCTGAGACTGAACAAATATACACTAGCCTGCGCGAGAGAAATGCTAATTTTCAAATACTCTATGTGTTCTGTGGTGTACTCCAACCTTAGTTCTGCTGTTCTAAGCACGAGAAAACATTGGCACGAATGAGCCCGGTTCCAGCAGTCGCGTCTCAGCAGCAGTCAGCAGCAGGAAGAAGCACAGTGCGTACAAAGCTCCAGCACGGAGCGCTTACAAAGCTAGATTTGACACATACCAACCACTGCGCGTTTGTTTTGGAGCAAGACAAGCTAAACAACTATCTAAACTAATTTTCAACAGCAGGAATCAGTTAACACATTTTTATGCAGTTGACACTATATTGTGTGTTTTTACGAATGTCGCTGCTGGTTCTTTTTTTTCTTTTTTTTTTGCATTATATCTTAGTTCGTTTAACAGAAATTCACAAGACCCACATGAACCGCTAAGATCCAGTTCAGCCACTGGGTTGCTTCTCCCGGTTTTGAAGGGAAGCGGTACCATTTGATGCCGACATCCCCTTCGCGGTTGTGACAATCCTGAACACAGCAGTATCTGTGCTTGTTTTTTTTGTTCACGCTTTTCACGGTGGAGCTGCCAAGAGGCTGCGATGAATCCATTGGAAAATTGGAAAAGCTGGCTTTCAAGTGGGTCTGAGCGCACCACGGAAATGGTGAAATAACGGTGAGGGCCTACTCGCGGGTGCTCACCGTCGCTGCTAGGTGGCGCGATATATACAGGCAAACTTCATTGCAGGGTGCCCATGGGGTGCTTTTTGCGTGCGCCCAGGTCTGTTTCGTCAGCGGCGTTGGCCATCGATGCTGACAATGCTGCACGCTATTTTTCTCGTCCGCGCGGCGCGTCTGTAAGCGTCATCACGGGACAACCGCGACCCGTTCGACCTACTTACGAGAGTACAGAAAAAAATGAACATTACTGGGTTTACTGCACCATCCGCGAGACATAAAATAATTTTTTTACGATGAGCCCAGACGACATAAAAATACGCATTGGCTTATTTTTTTTTCAATATATAATAATTGCTGGCACCCACTGGTTTTGAGGCTACTCCTTTTCGGCCGTAAAAGAGATCGACGAACTTCGTTTCCAGAAAAGAACAGTTCTGAAAATAGATAGGTCGTCGTGTGTCTGCGGGCGAAACTCCTTTCCAGAGAAGTATTTGTTCAAAAGAATTCCAAGTGCCCATGTGACAGGGGTATAAGAAATCGTGAAAAATAAAAATAAATAAATAAATAAAATGAAAGCCCCATTCCGGTGCGCGATGTCCTTGGTCGCAGAGCCCGAGGTGTGCAAAATTCTCAGCTGCTAGTCCGAGGTGTCCGCGCGCGATGTTCTTGATCGCCGAGTCCAATGCGCCGATACGCGAAATGCCTAGCCGCGGGTCCGACGAGCACGCGCGCGATACGCATGGTCGCGGGTCCTGAGAGTTGCGTGCGCGATGTGCTTGGTTGCGACACCTATGCTCGAAAGGCTTAGCCGTGGGCCCGAGGATTGCTTGGGCAATGTGCTTGGAAGTATAACTTGGGAGCGAAACACCGATGCTCGAAAGGTTTATCCACCCACCCGAGGATTAGGCGCGCGATGTGCTTGGTCGTGAAGTCCGCGTCGCAGATGCTCGGAGTGCTTAGCTGCGAGTCTGAGACGTCCAGTAAAGGTGGGCTCGGCTGCGCTTCTGCGGTGTCTACGCCGCGCCCATTATCGACACTCTTCGAGATCACGGTGGTCGAGACGTCGATAGCTCGCGAGGTGCAAAGACCAGCAGACGACGCCCTTTGAAGCGAGTGCCGGACCAATGGCGAACCGTGCTGGAGTTACGTGGCGAGCGCGACCAATCGGAGACCCCGAAACGACCTTCAGTTATGCGATTTTTTGTGCGCATGTTTCTGTATGGAGAAGATATCTGAAGCGGTAAATTTGAATACGGAGAAATGCGCTTTCCGACGAGACCAAAATCGCAGCACTCGGTTGCGCCGTTCCGGGGATATTGTGGCTTGAAAAACGCTGTTCTTTCGTGATTTCTGCGAAATTTTTCGCAACCTTGGCTGATACAACAAATTATTTAGAGTACTTCTACGTGTTTTTCAGGGATTAAATTTCGGAATCGAGTAGAAAATAGTTTATAGAAACTGAAAATGATATTTAAAGAAAAATCAATTTTGGGGCCATATTTCGCGATGCGAAAGACGCATCCCCCCCTAAATCAACCCAAGTAGAAGCAGATTGAATAAACGCATGTCCTCCCTTCAAAAAATTAGTTTAACTAAGTTTAGAGGCCTTTGTGGGATCTTTGAACAAAGGTGAATTTAAAAATAAATATCAAGTTAACCGACATAAAATGAACAGTCGATGGTATATGCCCTTCCGTACTCACCACAATTACTTTAAAGGACCCCTCGCCAGGTCTGAGAATTGCTAACAAATTAGTGCAATCTGTATAGATCATGTATGTGATGATGATCATGTCTGAAAAACATTACAGCTACGTATAGAGCAAGAACAGCTGAATATTCAAATGAAAGCCTGCGCACCCTTTTTCTCAGAGTAGCCAGTCTCCTCACTAGCAAAAACAATGTACCAGGTCTTGCCTACCAGCCTGCAACTTTAGAGGCCAGAATGTAATGCAGTGCGCAAAACAGCAGCAGCAATGTGAACATAAGTGTACCCATGAAATGCAGAGTGCACAAAAGTGCCACTGGAGATGCACTGTGCAGCATCTCCAGTGGAAAAAGAGGGAAAAAAATGAAGGCAAGGCCCCTGACGTAAACATTACATGGGCTTCCAGCTCCATGTGAGAGAAGGCAGGCGAAAAATGTCGCTTGAAGATATGCTGGTCTAGAGAATAGGAGAAAGGCTCTTCTGCAAGGAGGGTAGCTCACTACGTCGCAACATCACCTTGCAGCATTTAATCTGCTCCTATCTCTACTATTACCAAAACCCTGCAAAAAATATTTGCAGAAGCACTCTGCAGCTTCCAGCACATAAAAAAATATTTATGGTAGGTCTTGGCGAGGGGTTCCCTCAAAGATTTTGAATACTCACATGACACATTCTCAGCAAGATAGACGAAGCAAAATCTCCAATGCATTCAGCAAGCTTAAGCAATAAGCATCTCACCGTTCCAAAAGGTCCTTCCTGAATCGTGATCCTTGGGGCAAAGCCAGCAGTTCCAAACCCACTGAAACACCAAGCCCCAGGTCTCTTTCTCCTTTGAGTCCCAACATATCTAAGTCAAGCCGAGTCAGATGGTTAGCCAAGGCACGAGGCCCACTCTCCAGAAGGACACTACGCACTCGTGCCATAATGCTCTTGTCCAATGGCTTATTATCAGACGGAAGCAGCGTTGTTGCAAATGTCACTAGGTCAAATGTTGATGGCGGGTCAATTTCAGGCACAGTCACCACACGGTTGCAAGCCACTATGTCAGAACATTGCCCAGCTGGCATCTGTGTCAGGCCAGCAGCGCCAGTTCGAATGAGAGTTCGGTGTGGCAACGCTGGCAATCCATGCCGCTTGATATCACTTGGCCGTGTTGCAGGGTCACCAGCTTCAGTGACATGGCATGAACTACCATTGTCAGCAAGTTCAGAATAGACGCCTTCACAGTTGTTGACATACTGTGTCACTGGAACAGGGTCTCTCTTGGCAACTGCTGGCTTTTGTTGCAGTCGTTTTGAGGGAACTCGGCTAGGCTTAGGGGGCGGCTGGTCTTCCGAGCTTCCTTCAAGGTTCCTAAGGTCAGAAACACAATTTATTAGCTGCCTCTGACCAGTAGAGATTGACAAGTTCAAAACACAATATGCTGCGCTTACCAGCCTGCTTTCAATGTAAGATATCTGAGAAATGTTGCAGCATACATAGTGCCGAAAGCAGCCAAATAAGACCATTCACAAACTAACTTAAGAAGAGCTCTATAGCAAACTTAGCAGTCACACCACAAAGGTAACTGACAAATTATTTCGAGGCCTTGCTGGAACTTGAAGCGTCCTATCCCAAACACCAGATACCATAAATTATCTCGTACAGCGTGTTCAGCATTGCCGACATGTCGACATCCAGTTATTTATTCATACATTCTGCATACATGCTAGCTTAAAATAAGAAGCGCACAGCTACAAGTGCAAAATAATGCAGTACTTATGGCAGAGACATGGGCTAATTGGGATCCTGATATGTGATGAATTTCCAGTACTTCAGGACAGTCGGGTACACTGTTCTTCAACTGATTTCACTTCCGAAAGATACACCCACACGTCACATTGTAGCAAACAAAAGATCTAAAATCATGGTCAACGTTCTTGCTGTCTTGTTGACTTTTATTCTCCCAGTATTTTCTGTTTCCCCCAAATCGATGGAAATTCATCATATATCACACAATTCTGTGTCCCATGTATTGTTAACCAAGCTTTAAAGTAAACTGGTGCCATTTACATAGGTGAAATGAGAGGCCATACTTTGCAATAATCCATTTGATTTTTCCATTCTTTTGTTATCTGTTCCGAGTTGATGATTACAGCGATAATGACAGTGTGGCGATGTTCAAGATAATCACAAAGGGCGAAAAAAAATGAGAAGAATTGTTACAATACATGGCCCAAGTTCAGCTTTACTTACACTGACTTTGTGAAACTCATTTTTTTTTATTAACTAGTTAGCCACCTAATAGAAACTAACAAATTTTCCCAACCTTCTGGGGAAATGCATGTTTGTGCCTTAACTGTGGATCATCATTGAAAATTTGTTTTCATTTGTGCCACACAAACCTTTGCACATTTTAATTTTTTTTCACACTGCACAGAAATGGCACAAGAGCAAAAAAATAAAAGCAACAAAAAATGCACATGGAAAATAGCTCAAACATTACACACTAACAGCACTATATGAACACTGCAGCACTGCCATGTTTGCTATATGGCAATTAAAGAAAAGCTGTTGTTGCACTTAGCTGCTACACTACAGATGGCACGTCGTGATGTACGCATTTTTTTGTATAGAAATGGATGGCTGAATGAAAAATCTCCACTTTATAATTTTCATGCCACATATAAGGCCACCAGGAGTGGTACATTTTATTCACTTGAATTTATCACAGTGCATAGACAAGGCCTTTAAATTAGCCATCTGGATTTTTTTAAAGATTGGAATACAATGAACTTCATTTCTCCACATTTTGCACTCTCTGAGCAAAGAACTTGGCAAGTTTGCCATTCACAGTTCTTGCATGAGCAATCCGAATATTAGTGAAGCTGCAGTAGCTGCATAAGCTGCGCTTGTGCCTATATTTTTCCATCGAATGGCCACTCATTATAACTGTATAGATAATCGTCAGACAAAATTGCCTGCATTAATTTTTTTTTCTGCACCATACTGTTCTTGAACATTGATCTGTTGGAGACATTAAGTTAATTAAATAAAATTTTCAAAAATTGTTTACTTTTCTGTCAATATGTTCTCCCTTTAAAAAAAATTTACGAACTAGCAATCAATACACCAATTCAGTGTATCAAAAATAATGCATATCAGTTTTGCAACTCTACACATTACTTTCTGAACAATCACACTGGGAAGAGAACCCACAATGAGCATAGTGCAAGAAAAATAAATAAGGTCATAAGTGCAGGACACTGCGCATGGCCATGCTGATGACATTACTTGGCCACTTGGTGCATTGGTGAGGATTCCAATCCATCTGTGTATGTAGCTTACATAAACTGTTCACAATACATATACATAAAAAGGTTCTACACATGTGTAGTCACAGGAACTTGCCTCTGGGCAGCCTCCGAGCTGACTGTGCCGGAAAGTGGTCTGTGTTCCAAGGTCCTACGTTCCAATGTTGGGCTGAGCAGTGGATCACTGCCCACACGAATGAAGCCTCTCCTGTGGCTCCCAGAGTTGTCCCTACACGGCAATGTTGCACACGATGATATCTGCCCAGTATTTGAATGGCCTAAAGAGTGCAATTTCTGTGGCAGGTGGGGCTCAGTAGATAGCTGCGCAAAGATATGCAGGAAAATATAAGCCTGAGGACAAACTCAGCAACCTATAGCTTCATGCTGCTGGAAGACAAGCAATGACAACTGCTTCTCACATATGGTTTGTGGTAACATGGGGCAAAAACAGAAAGCAACACAAGCAGTACCAGTGCAATAAAGTAAGCAGCTAAGGCTAGTCAGCAATTAATTCATTAGCACGAATTAACTGATACTTCCTTAGATGGTAAGAAGGATTGGTTGCAATACAGGGTGATGATTTTCAAGTTTTATGGAATTTTTAAAAATAGCCTGTTGCAGATAACATAATTCTAGTCCTTGAGCTGGATTATTCAGAGCGGCAGGCATTATTTGCACGAGCAATCGAAACACATATTTAACTAATTAAACTAATTCACTAATTATCTTTTGAATTAATTACTTTACGGCATATATTGCAATTAACGAATTGTAGCCTGTGAGCTTGCAAGGTGTATCCACTTGGAATGAATTTCCAGAATGACGCTAGCTTGGAGATATGCGCTATCAAACTTACCCTAAAAATTCACTGTTCCACTTACTTTTTTTAACAAAATGCTCTTTTATGCATTGAAGCACAAAAGCAACTGAAACACCCATATATTTCATTCCACACTTAGGGAAATAATATCTCAAAACTGGTGTCATCTTGGAAATTCATTTCAAGTGGCTACGTCTCACAAGCTCATTGGCTACAATTAGTAAATTGCAATGTGTTGTAAAGTAATTAGGTTAATTAGTGTCTTTTGTTAATTGTTTGAATATTTGTTTAGATTTCACATGTTAATAAACATCTTTCTCTCTCTTTCATGCTAGTAATGTTTGCCTCTTTGAATAATCCACCTCATGGACAAGAACGATGCTATCTGCCACAGGCAATTTTTGAAAATTCCATAACACTTAAAAATGATCACCCTGTATTTTGTATGCTATTGGCACTGCAAAGAGCAAAGGGTCAAAGGCTTCTATCAACTGATTTCAATGATGTTCAGTTTCTAAGTAAAAAAATTGTTTTATGGGAGTTGAAACTCCACAGAACACTTTTCAGCTACTTTCCAGTTCGCAATACTGAAACCTACCATACAATAACTGGCTCGTTCAATGCACGTTTCTATTTATTTTACCTTCCATGTACCGGAGGGAAAAATTTAGTTCCTGGAGAATGAAACTCCAACAGAGCAAGTGTGCATTCTTTTGACACATCTGTCAATGCGACATCAATGGGAAATGATCAGTTTTTAATGACAACTCCACTCTATACATGTAACAGTATAGCTTCTGTTCTGCCCAAACCAAGCGCAAGCTCTGTCCACCTAGCTTGCTCTGTGTAATGTCTGTTCAAAATAAAGAAGTAATTCTTGAAGCATTGAGTAATTCATAATTTTAATGGGTATAAATTTACCAATTTATCCTGTTTTTTTTTTATTAGGACTTAAATGTTCTGGCTGTAAATGCAGACTGCACTTGATCTATCAAATATAGCATAAAACAGGCTCATACCCCATTGGAAGGTGCAGGGACTATAGTAGTGGCATCAAGAGCCCTGTGCTGGGGTGGCTCCACAGCTTGGGACACCTCAATGCCATAGCGCTGGGCGTAGTAAGAAAGTGGCATGCTCCTATTCACAGGCCTTGACACTACAGCACCAGAAGCAGCTGAAATTGGCCGCTTGTTTCCAACGTAGAAGGTTACCAGATCAGGCACTGTGTCAAAACAGTCATCCTCAAACTGGTACTGGACACGTTCATACACGGTGAATGGTTGCAGGACCACCTGGAATGTCACAAAGTGTGTAATGAGTGAGAGGAATGAAGGGAACTGAGGGGCTTGATTTTTCATTGGTTGCCTTCAAGTTAAACCAACAGACAATGAAGGTAGTCTAGAGGAAATTAACTGTTCTTCCTAATTTAAATGTATAAGTAACAAGGAAAACGGAACTAAAAGTGGATGAAAAGATAACTTGCTGCAGGTGGAAGCTGAGCCCACATCGAAATGACCTTGCCACATCTTCTGCATTAAGTGTGCAGTGCCCCATGCAGCATTGAGCTACTGAAGTAGCCATATTCCTGTACACTTTCTTGAGTATTTACATTTGTGTACTAGGTTGACAGTGTTAGCCAACACAACTCATAGCCATGGCAGAGGATAATTTAAAGCCATGGTGGCAGGTTCAATTAAAAAGAATCTCTAATTTCCCCTATGCTTTTCTTGGATTCATTATACACTTCAACAAAGTGTGAAAGGAATCCAAGTGCATGCCCATGAGGGACTTTGCAGAGGAAGTGGGGAATGGGTTGTAGAAAAGCCACTTCCTTTGCTGTTTTCCCTCAAGCAGCAATTTTGCATCTCATCAGCAAGATGTATTAGTATGCATTATTTAAAGCACAATGGCACCACTAATATTGTACTAATACACCACCAGATGTCACTACCAAGGGGCCATATTTGTCAGAGTATATATTTTAGGAATAAACTGTGCCTTGCTGGCCCGGCCAAATGCTGCCTCATTCTTCGAACCACTACATAAGGAAATGCACCACTGAAGGCTTTAGCTGTATTTGCACATGTTAAACCCTTTGCAGCCACGAGGACCTTGTACCTCACAAACAAATGGTCCACCTCCTACCCTGGAGCAAAAGAGGGGGTTGTCTACATCACTGCAACAACCTAATGTAACTATGACATCAAGTACCCCTACAGATGGCACCTTATGATATACACATTCTTTGTATCAAAAGCAGAGCTGCATCAAAAATAGTCACTTTAAGATTCACATCAGACATAAGGCCTCTAGGAGCGGTACACCTTATATGATTGAATTTATCACAGTAGACAAACGGGGACATTAAGTTAGCCATCTGGATAAAAAAGAAATTAATACAGATGAAGTTCACCTGTCCACATTGTCCACTCTCTGGGCAAGGAACATGGCAGCTTTTCATCCCACTGATGCTTTTCCATTCACAGTTCTTGCATAAGCAATCTGAATATTAGTGAAGTTGCAGTAGCTGCATAAGCTGTGCCTAAGCATGTTTTTACATTCAACGGTCACCCATTAAAGCTATGGGGGTGATCCTCAGACATAACTGCCTGCATTAATTTTTTTTTTTTTCCTGCACCATACTTCTCTTGAACACTGATCTTTTCAGACTTTAAGTTAAACAAAATTTCAAAAATTATTTGTTTACTTTTGTCAATATTTTTTTCCCTTTAAAGGGGTCCAAACCAACCCTCGGGCTTGGTGAAAAGCACTGCTCGTGGATAGCACTGTCCGTGGATGCTGTGAACATCTCAGTCAAACTTTGCAGTCATGCACGGCACGTGAAGCTTGCAAGTGGAGTGCGAAGTCACCTTTATCTCAAACGCTCTCTTTTCAACAGAAGCCTGCTCCTCACTCTTTTCTGGATGCTTTATTTTGTAATATAGCAGAATCACATGCGTGACTGCTATTGGCCAATAGTTGACATCAATCAAGAAGGGTGTTCAGATCAGTGCGCTTCTTCCTACTGTTATTGTGCATATTTATTGATGCGGTTTAATAATCCGGCTGAAGTAAACAAAAATCTCCTTTCGAATTTCAATGATAATTATGTAGTTCCGGAAGAAGCCAAATATTGTCTGCTGACGCTCGGCCGCAGCCGCCCACGTAGGAAGTAAACTTTGGCCACCCTGCTTATCACTGTCGTAGCTGTCGGGTCTTGCAAATTTTGACTAGTTTTGAATACTCAACTAGCCTCAAACCACGTGAAACTTAAGGTCAGATCCCACGCATGCTTGCCAGAGCGTGCTCACTCCTGGCCGCTCCTGGTTAGACACCTTGGCAGACTTTGCTTTGTATTGAGCTATTGATAATGCTTCAAAATGCACAAGTTGGATGTAGCTACTATCCGTCGATCAAGCTGGTGCAGGACAAAGCCAGTGTGCACCACGTAGCATGGCCAGAATGGAGCATATGAGTGCGAGCTCGTACTCATATCGTTGTGCACAAAGCAAACGCTGTGCATACGTACTAAAGTTGCATGTAGCTGCGGTCTGCTACATAGCATACATAGTGTGGCTGCAACAGTGCTGCAAGGAGTCCGCTGACTGAGCGCACTGCGGCTCACTGAGGACAGCCATGTTTGGCTATGTTTGAGGCGACGTAGGCGCCAAAATCGGTAGTGACGTCTGTGCGAGCATCCAAAATCAAACTTGAACTGCGCACCACAGTGACATTCAGTAAACGGAGCACTGTGGGCAGGCACGTCCCACTCCGCCGTAGCCTTCGCAGTGCAAGTAATTGAAGAAAGAGCGGAAGCACCGCATAGAGGACATTTTATTGCCAATAACTCCGCTTCTGCTGAGTGCATTGAACTACTTTTTGCGGCAAAGTATTTATGAAATAGTCTATGTTAACTTCAAATGCATTTCTCGGCTTTGATAAAAAGTGGTTCAGAGCCCCTTGAACAAAAAATGATGAAGTGGCAATCAATATGCCCCACCCTATGTGTCTGGAAGTGGCAAACTGACAGTGCTGGCTTCCACTTATCACGATGCTGCATGTTCCTCATGATGATTGCAGCCTATCGCAATGACCACGCGGTTGCCAATTCAAGCAATGAGCGGAGTTAGTTTCTCCAAATCACTTCTGAGACCGCTGGTGTCGTGGCGCATGCATGCGCAATCAAGCGGCACTTTTCCTATTTCACTCTCTACAAGTACAGCACAAAAAAAACTACTATGCAGGACATAGTGCGATGGAAATGACTGAATGGTTTATATTAGGACGCAATAAATGTTTCCCATAAGAAGGTTTCCAATAGTAAAAATTAAAAACTTGTTAATCTTGTAATATTGAAACTTATCTTGAAGTTATCCTTGTGGTGGAAGAGGACCTATGACCAAACACGGCAGGTCTCATAATCATATATTGTACCAGATTTTTCTAACAGCTTGGGGCTAATGTTAGCTGGGAAACTCACTGTATAAGTAATCTACAAAAGCAATATACTTACGCTACACAGTTTAACCCCTTGAGTGTTTTGGATGCACCCAGCTCGTCAATGGCAATAATCTTGATTTTAAAGCGATTTAGACGAACTCAGCATGTCCACTTTGTTTTAGAGCGCAGCTCTTATGCGCCCGTTCCTGCGGCATGCGTCGCCGTTGTACCTTGTAACCGAGCGAACGCGCACAGCGATAGGTGGGAGCGAACGCGGAGCGCAGCGGGCGATGAAAGACGGCAAGGAAAAAGATAGCGCGCGGAGGAAGGCGGAGGAAGAGGGCATGGCGAAAGCGTGAAAAGAAAAGCGTAGTGCCGCGCGAGACGGACTGGGCGACGATGAATACGAGATGGCGCCAGGGTAGCGCGCATCGAGGCACCCTACGCGTCGTCTGTTCGCTAGAGGTGTGCGCCGTGTCGGTTTCGACCGGCGGCGGCGACGTCATCGGCGCGGCACCGGGTTATTCATCGGGGTCGGTGCACGGACATTTTTCGTTGGCGGCGGCGGCGTGGAAATCAAAACCACAAATTTACAAAGCCATTTCGCTACATCCTTCTTTGCTAAACTGGTTAAAATTCTGGCCTTTTCATACTAAGCGCTGAGAGGACCAAATACAGCGGTTTTGAAAGTTAAAGTACAAAACGTTTTGTAAGTCTTCTGCTCTTCAGCCGACACATTAAAAAAAAAATATTGGGCACATATCTAAAAGCGCTTATGTTGAGTGTGTTTGTATATGCCTTTCTGCGCGAATATGCGGGGCCTTGCTGTTGCGTCGTAGTCGCAATTGTTTTCATTTTTGCTGTGCCACGGTTTATACGAGATATTTTTCCGCTGAGCAAAGAGTCAGTGAATTCGTCTAGAATTGTTAAGCCAGCACCGACGCCCGTGACACTTTCTAGATATGTTAACCTTGCTTCCACTTGTTCTGAATGAGATTATGTTTATACAATATGCTTTACGTAAAAAAAAAAAACTGACCTCTTCTATGAACAACTTTTGCTAGGTAGAGCCCTTAAGCTGTCAACCAAACAGCAGATGTTATAACGCACCTTCCTGAATGGACAATAAGTGAAATCACTTGTTCTGAATATTAATAGCCCTTTGCTTATGTAACTTTTTATAACGTCCTTATTCCCTAAAGAACAAAGAATCAAAATAATTTTTTTTGTGTGCAGCAGAACTTTTTTTCAGCGGAGACATGTTGTCATGAGGTAGAAAACAAATTTGCTCAATTTGTTAACTCGTCATCACCAGGTTGAATGAACGAAGTGTCGATTAGTAGAAATGCAGGCATTGTTCGGATGCACAATTATTTCCGAAAAAAAAGTCCTTTTTGAACCTGCATGTCAAAGCTGCTTTATAGATCACTGCAGCTATCGGTGTCAGTTGCATTTAATTTTTTATATGAATGCTACAAAGACCATGCAGAGACCAAAGCACCATGCAGTAGACATGTAAAATTTTTTTCTTTTTTTTTCATGTAGAAAAGCAGAAAAACTCCTTCGAATGCAACGGCCGGAATAATGCGAAAACTTCCAAACGGCATAAAAAACGGCCAGAAATTTCTATCCTGCTACAAGTTGCGTCTCTCACGTTGATGCCGCTATCAGACATATCGCCGATTCCACCCGCAACTACAGCGCCCACGACCCTCAAGCCGTGATTCCGACGTTTCGAGGCCGTTGTTTCTTCTCGTTTCGCCATATTGACGCTTTTGGAAGAGAAGTTGCGGAATCCCACGTTGCGCTGACTTGTGACGACACGCATGCACAGGCGCGTGGAGAGCAGGGTTACTTTTGTTTGTGTTATTCATTGCTGCCCTGCTTGACATGATTCTATGCTTGAGACAGGCAAAAGAATGAAAGAAAACAACACCTCTTAAACAAAGCTGGATGGACTTAAAAAATAAATCTTTATACCTACTTACATGGCGCGCCGTTCTCGCCGACAAGAAAGATCGGCGGCGCGCCGATCAGTTTTCGTCGGCGGCGGCGGCGCAGCGAGAACAGGCGGCGTCGGCGCGCCGACCTCTCGGCGCACACCTCAACTGTTCACCAAAGCGCTGCATGAGCGAATATCTATCTGCGACGGCTGCTGTAAATCGCGCCACGCGTCAGCCACACGCTGCCTCTCACGATCTCCCAATTAGCGAGGCAGACGCGCCACACTTCGCTCCGTTTGGAACGACGTGCCGCACGAGACATATTGTCCGCGCGGCAGAGTCGGTCAAAAAGCGCTCCAAATCTTCCTCCGCGCTAGCCAACAGAATAAACGCATTAGACACACCATCTTTCGGGTACCGCGGCACACTGAAATTGAGGGCAACCAAAGGGTTGATAGGATCGCTCGCGAGCATACAAACCGAGCGGACCTAAACAGAGATCCTGAGGATTTCATGACAGTGATCCCAACGTACTCTGACATACTAAATTACCAGAGAAGGGCGAGGATCAGATATCCCCCGCCCCACAATACACTCACTCAACAACAGGCAGTTTATTGGCGAAAGCTGCAGACAGGAACTTTCCCAAATATTGTCACGTGGTGGTGACGTTGAAGAACACAGTAGCAATACTGTGAAAGAAAAAACTAACTTTTATTGGGCGAACCTGTGCCCACAAAAACAGGCTACACCTATAGCACAACGATAGCGGCGAACACGGCCTCGATCGTCGAAAATCTGATCAGTGGGTCAAGCGCGTCGGCTTTTATAGATCAGTCGTCGAACGTTCCAGAGTAATCGCTGGGACCCGCGTGCCTTCCACAAAGTTCTGCATTATTCGCGTTGCGCACACATGCAATGAGATTACACAAGGTTCGGTCAGAAACAGCGGATGAAACCATCGATAACATTCCATAAGCTTCCGATTCATGCAGGCGCGTCCTGCGCTGCGCGATAACATTTGTTAGGCGGCGAAACGTGTCGCCCGATCAAGACAAGTACACGTGGCAATACCCCCCTCGCAGAAGCATCGACCCGATGCTGCAAACAAACGAAGGTAATAAAGCACTCGTACCAAAGAAAACAACAAAATAAGGAAAGTTCGTCGGCGTCCGTAAAAGGGTTTAAGACGCACCACGTGGACCACTTCAGATCGCGCGGCGCCGCTGTGAATGCGAAATGCCGTCTGGCATGACCTCATAGTCCAGTGCGCCAATACGTCGGATGACCTTGTAGAGTCCGAAATAGCGTCGCAACAGTTTCTCACTCAGTCCTCGTCGGCGTATTGGGGTCCATACCAAAACACGGTCGCCGGGCTGGTACTCGACGGAGAGTCGTCGGAGGTTGTAGTGTCGGCTGTCGGTACGCTGCTGGTTCTTGATCCGTAGGCGGGCGAGCTGTCGGGCTTCTTCGGCGCGCTGGAGATAGCTAGCGACGTCGACATTCTCTTCGTCAGTGACGTGCGGCAGCATGGCGTCGAGCGTCGTCGTCGGGTTCCTGCCGTAAATCAACTTGAACGGCGTGATCTGTGTTGTTTCTTGCACCGCCGTGTTGTAAGCGAAGGTTACATACGGCAGGACCGCGTCCCACGTTTAGTGCTCGACGTCGACGCACATTGCTAGCATGTCGGCGAGGGTCTTGTTCAGGCGCTCCGTAAGACCATTCATTTGCGGATGGTAGGCAGTTGTCCTCCTGTGGCTTGTCTGGCTGTATTGCAGAATGGCTTGGGTGAGCTCTGCTGTAAAAGCCGTTCTTCTGTCGGTGATGAGGATTTCTGGGGCACCATGTCGCAGCATGCAGGATGTTCTCGACGAAAAATTTCGCCACTTCGGCTGCGTTGCCTTTTGGTAGAGCTTTAGCTTCAGCGAAGCGGGTGAGATAGTCCGTCGCCACGACGATCCACTTATTCCTGGATGTTGACGTCGGAAACGGCCCCAACAAATCCATCCCAATCTGCTGGAATGGTCGGCGAAGAGGTTCGATCGGCTGTAGTAATCATGCTGGCCTTGTCGGTGGTGTCTTACGTCGCTGACAGTCTCGGCATGTCTTGACGTAACAGGCGACGTCGGCGGTCAGACGCGGCCGGTAATACCTTTCCTGCATCCTCGACAGCGTCCGGGAGAATCGAAGGTGCCCAGCGGTTGGACTGTCAAGTAGGGCGTGCAGTACTTCTGAACGCAGCACTAACGGTACAACAAGAAGGTAGCTGGCGCGGACTGGTGAGAAATTCTTCACGAGCAGGTTGTTTTGTGGCGTGGACGAATACAACACGCGCCCTAGGGACAACGTCGGTGTTCCCTTCCAAATACTCGACGAGACCTTTTAGCTCCGGGTCTGCTCGTTGCTGTTTAGTGAAGTCTTCCGCGCTTATTATTCCAAGGAAGGCGTCGTCGTCCTCGTCGCCTTGCGGCGGGGGATCGAGGGGGGCGCGTGATAAGCAGTTGGCGTCAGAGTGTTTTCTTCCGGACTTGTATATTACGGTGACGTCATATTCTTGTAGTCTGAGGCTCCACCGCGCCAGCCGTCCTGAAGGGTCCTTTAAGTTAGCTAGCCAACACAACCCGTGATGGTCGCTGACGACTTTGAATGGCCTGCCATAGAGGTAAGGGCGGAATTTCGCTGTAGCCCAAATGATGGCGAGGCATTCCTTTTCAGTCGTAGAATAATTGCCTTCCGCTTTTGACAGCGACCGGCTAGCATATCACCCGTTCAAGTCCGTCTTTTCTCTGGAATAGGACGGCACCGAGGCCTAGGCTACTGGCGTCAGTGTGGATTTCGGTATCGGCGTCCTCGTCGAAGTGTGCGAGTACCGGCAGCGAATGCATACGTCGTTTGAGTTCTTGAAATGCGTCATCCTGCGGTGTTAGCCACTTAAACTCGACATTACATTTCGTTAGGTGTGTTAGCGGCTCCGCGATGCGTGAAAAGTCCTTGACGAAGCGCCTACAGTAGGCGCACATGCCAAGGAATCTGCGCACTGCCTTCTTGTCGATTGGCTGCGGGAACTTTGCGATGGCAGCTGTCTTCTGCGGGTCGGGGCGTACTCCAGATTTGCTGATGACGTAGCCTAGGAATAGAAGCTCATCATAAGCGAAGCGGCACTTTTCCGGCTTCAGAGTGAGCCCTGATGACTTGATGGCCTCTAATACTGTCGCAAGCCGCCTAAGGTGACCGTCGAAATTTCTGGCGAAGACAACGACGTTATCCAAATAAACAAGACACGTCTGCCACTTCAATCCTGCGAACACCGTGTCCGATGACGCGCTGAAACGTTGCAGGCGCCGAGCACAGTCCGAATGGCATGACCTTGAACTCGTAGAGGCCGTCTGGCGTGATGAAGGCGGTCTTTTCGCGATCTCTCTCGTCGACTTCTATTTGCCAGTAGCCAGACTTGAGGTCCATCAAGGAGAAGTATTTAGCGTTGCAGAGCCGATCCAATGCGTACCATAGACATCGCACCACCACCGCCGCGTGCCCAACCCGTGTGCAGCCTACGTCGGTGCGGCGTAAAACGATCGCCTATATAGGGAACCTGCCTACACAGGGCCACGCCCCTTTTTCACGGCGGTGACGAGGTGACAACTCCAAAAGTTGAAGCCATAGTTCGGGGTCTCCAATCTAAGCACATAGGAAAGGAGAAATCTTGTTTCGGCAACCACTGCACCGAAATTGATGAGGTTTGTTGGACTAAAAAAATAATCATAGCAAGTTAACATCTAGTGACTCGGAAGCGGATTTTCTATTTAGGCCGTAGATTAATTCTAATAACAATTGTTGAAAATTGCAAAATTTAGAAAAACGAAACTATCAAGTTTACAACTCGGTAACTCTGCAATAAAAGACGATATAAATATACCGTAAAATAGATTTAATAATGCACCTAAAGCTCACAAAATTTATGTTATGCACCTCTGTGAACTATATTACTAATTTGTGAACAGGCCTTTTGCGAAACCCTTGTAAACACTGTAACAAATCCCCGTAAGCTGTAAGTTAGCATACCAAATTTCTCCGCTTTAGATGCGCTAACCGATGCAGTTTAAAGAACTGCGATATCTGTTTTTCGTACAAAGTTACAGATTTGTGAACATTGTGCTAGTACATTTCTCGAGCTACCAATTTTTGGGAAATTCCTGTAAGAAATATCGGGCCCTAAATCAAGTTTCCGCTTCTATAATCACTGGCATTTAACTTTCTCTCTCAAATTCAAAACATATTTCATTAAAATCGGTCCAGTGGTTTTCTCAGACAAACATTTCTGCGTTTTACATGTATTTGAATAGGCGGCATCAGCGTTGGGCCCAAGTTAAAGCTTCCTCGTATACAACTAGAGTGTACTATGTTTTTTATAGTTTTCTGCGGAAAGATAACACCGACCTATACCGACACCGACAGCTGAAAGCAGACCGCCACGCTGAGCATAAAATAAAGCTGTGACAAATGAACCTTCGCTGAATGGAGGGCGTGTTTCTACGCACGCGCTTTGAGCAATGTTGCCCAACGCGAAAATGTGCGGGCCGACGTCGACGATTCGCGTGCACACAAAAATCCACGGGGTCAGCGCTCAGTGCACGCGCAGGCAGAAGCCACTCTAGCGCAGGATGCCCTGGGGTCGCGGCGCTGGCATCGAGGCACCCCAATGTAAAGTAGGCGGTTACGATATACAAGTTGCAATATACTGCAGTGAAAAATACGCACTGGTCAATCGCTCAAATTTATAAGTTATGCAGGCGACGAAAGCTCGTTAGCAGTGAGGTATGCAGCGCCATAAAAAAAAAAAAAAAATGCTGCATTCTGATTTTGGCGCTTTTTCTTGAGCAAAAATCAAGTAGTGGTCAAGAAAGTAGTATAACTTTATTGGAGATAACAAGCTATATATATACTATATGTACACTCTTACAATTCTTTTTTAATAATATCGCGCGACGGCCGACTGCACGGCGGCTCAGTGGCCCTGTAGCGGCGATGGGCCGCGGCATCGGCGACAGTAACTTCCAGTTAGAATTTACTCCGCTACGCTGTTCGCTTCAGGAGTGCCCCTTTCTGCTACAAGGCCGCTGATACGCCGTAGGGTCGACGATCGCGCGAGATTATTTTAAAAAAAAAGATGCATCGTAGGAATGCATCTTTTCAAATCGCCATGCAAAGAATGCTCGAATTTCATTTCAAGCCGAGCAGTCAAATGTGTGTAATCACAAGCACAAGCACAGCGCAACAATCACCTTGTTGATGACGAAGTGGAGCGGTGCACCCTTCGAGCAGCACGTGAGCACGTAATCGCCGGGTCGCGAGACACAGTCTCGCACCAGGAAGCCCCCGTCGACCGTCATGAGCTCCTCGGCACGCTGCCGCGGGATGGTGCCGTGGTACCAGGCGTGGCTGCGCAAGTCCCGGCTGTCCAGGCCCAGCTCCCATTCCAGCGCTTTCCGCAAATCTTCGGATGGTGTTTCGCTGGTCACGGGCGTCTCCTAATAGGAACAACGAGAGCCGCATTTCAGGAATACGAGAGTGTATGGTTACGGCGTTCTGCCACTAATCGCGTGGTCGCTGTTTCGAATACCGGCCGAATTCCGGAGGGAGCAGAATGCTAAAATGCTTGTGTACTTATATTAGGCGTGATAATTAAAACTTATCCGCAGCACTTGACTACAGTGCATGATATAGCCCGTTGCTCTGAAAAACATAAATGTTTACCGGTAAAAAAAGAAGAAGAAAACAACATCATGGTGCAGTAAAAAAGAAGCAAGAACTCGAACTGGCAACATTGCTGGGCTTGTATAGTACAAAAAAGACAAAACACATAAATGTGCCGCGAAATTCGTGATGTAATGGTGGCGTTATCGGCGTCGCAGATTGGATACGAAATTAAAATGGGAAAATTTCGTCTTCGTATATCTCTGCTACCATTTTACTACGTAACTCTTCCGCCGAGGGGGACAAATGCAATTAGCGTTGGGTATACCACGTTAAACAAACTTCATGCTCGGCTCCGGCAAGCTCTTTTTTCGTTCACTTTCATATCCTTTTTCCTTGTTGTTTTCTATATTTCGATACACTACGAGGTCGAATCAGAAAGTCTTTGCCCCTATATTTTAGCCAAATTACGGCTATACATGTAAAGCCAACACATCCATTCCCAGCGGTGGACCTTTCTTGGACTGGCCCGGCCTTATCTGCCGGTAGCTCCGCGCCACGACGCTGCTGTCAGTTGTTGAAGATGGCGGCTGTGCTTCACACGTCCACGGCGTACGAGCAACGAAGTGTGATTCGTTTTCTATGCAGCAAGGAACGAGCGCCCATCGAAATACACAGGGAAATGTAGCCCACGTATGGGGAAAGGTGTCCTGCGTTGAGCAGTGTGAGGTGGTGGTGCCGTGAGTTCACAAAAGGCCGCAAAGACTTGCGTGACAAAACGCGTTCGGGGAGGCTGCGTGCGTACAAATTCTGTCACAGAGGCATCTCAAATTTAGTGCTGCGATGGTACAAATGGGTCTGAACCGGTGTGAGGACTATGTGAAAAAGTAGTGTAAGGTACGCAGAATAGTACGTATACATGTAAGCACCTGTATGTGCCTTATTTTGGTTAATTAAGAATAGGGGCAAAGACTTCATGATTCGCCCTCGTATAACAGTTAATTTCCCCTATGTACACCTTCGTTAGCACTCGCGTCTTTTCGGCCCTATAGCCGGTTAACCGGGCTCAGCGTGGTTAACCTCCCTGCCTTTCCCTTATGACTTATCTCTCTCTTTCTCTCTTCCCCTATGTTTTATCTCGCTTCTTTGTTTTCTTGATGCGGTTGTAACTAGCAAAAAATCGCGCACTTCGGTTCTCCTTACTCCTTCTCGTTCATGTATCTATTTAGTGTCCCTCTTGGAAACTTTTTGACGGAGAGTTGGAGCCAAACATTGTTGTAGTTTAGTAAATTTTAAGAAATAGTAGAGAGCATGTAAGCACGTGTGTCGAAATATACGGAGTCAAAGTTTTTCTTCGCTTCATTATAGGCAGCCATGACTGACAAGAAAAGTGAGCGGACCGATTATTATTTTTTCTCCTTTAGCCGCAAAGCTGATAAGCCACTATCAACTGCGTCGTGTAAGTATAATAGAGACTTTTAGCGTGTCCGCTATTCCGGTAAACGGTTTGGGCGGATTACCGGATGGTCGGGGGCGTAAACGTGAGCGGCCAGATTGGTGGCACCAGCTGTTGGTGCAAAGCTCAACTACCTAAACACAGAGCCAATTACGATCTTCTTCTTAGCTGGGGTGTAAGTTTTCGACAGCGGCGTAATTGTGAACACAATTACGCCGCTGCCAAAATTTGCACCAGCAGCGAAGCATAATAAAGTAGGTTACTGCAATTTTAGTTCTGTGTTTGTCTGATTGAGCTCTACAACACCAGGCGGCTGCACTGCTCCGGCCGCTCACGTTTACGCCCCCGACCATCCGGTAATCCGCCCAAACCGTCCCGGTTTGCCGGAATAGCGGACACGCTAAATGTCTCTAATATCGCTCCAAGCAGTCCCGGTGCCTAACCTCCACTGCGCCACGTGAGGCCCACCTTTTCGAGAAATAAAGCGGATCGGTCGCAAACTCCCACAACGTTTACGATTCTTCGGAACACTACACAGTTGGGTAAGCCGCGGACAATGATTACCTTAAGCTTTGTGGCAAACGCCTCTACAACGAAATTACCTGTACAACGAAGGATTCGTTATGCCCCGACCGAATTTCTATCTTACGTGTGTACGGTGAGCGGATAAACAAGGAAGATAACTCCAACTAATCTGCCTATACAGCGAAGAAATTCAGGCGCCCAACGGCTGATTTGTTGCTTTACAACGAATACCACGTAGCGGTACCACCCTGCCCTCCGCAAACGCCACTTTGCTGCACTCTGCGCTAGCGCTAACGGCAGCGCTAACGGCAGCGCTAGCGACACACTTGACGGGTGCACCGATGTCAGCGAGCGTTAGTCCTGCTGCACTGCTTCAGAAATCGCCCAATCCGTAAGCTGCTTGTTGTAACACATCAGTGGCTGTGGTGGCTGACGAATACGTCGTAGTTGATGACTACGTGATGATGTTATCGGATATACATGACGACCAACGAAGTCTTGAAAGGTTTCTAGAGCCGAAAAGACGCGAGTGCCAACGAAAGTGTACCAATGATAGAGCCTGTTAACGAACGAAAAAGTTTTGACGGCAAAGAAGGCGATAGCTGCATTCGACGATCTGCAGCTTTTACCTTGCGTCGCTCCCGCGTTTCGCCGCGGAGCAAGTCGTGAATCTCGCTGCAATGAGATGGGTTGTAGAGTCAATTTGCAGTCGCACATTCCGTCAGACGAAGTGTGCACAAAACATAGCGACTTATTTCACTAAGTATCTTGCATTCATGTTAAATACAGGTGTTCTCTTGTTGAATGCGTTTAGTCTCCTTTACTGTGTGCGGTACGGCGCGCGATCTTCATACCGATGTGACCTGTATAACGACGGATTTTAGAGGTCCGAAGAACCTCGTTATAAAGGCCTTGCAAGGCCTTCATTGCAACCATAAAGTTGCAATGAAAATTAATCATAAAATTTAGTTATTTACAAGCGTAGTTTAGTTATTTATATGACGTAGCGCACTTGATGTGCGACACCACACACTGTATGCCCGCCACGGTGGCTTAGCGGCTGTGACGTTAAAAGCTTCGCCTATAAGAGTGGAACGCAATAGCATGCAAAGGTCCCTGACCGCTCCTCACGCTTCCCGACAACAGCAGCGTATGTAACCGTAATGTCTACCGGGAAACGCTGGCCGCGAACGCTATGCACGAAGGCGGGATTTGTGGCAGAAACACGGCCTCTTGCATGGGCAGCGATGAGGCGGAGACGAGCGCCAACTAGAGGTATTGCAAGGAACCGGACGCGCCGCTCCGTGGCCCCCGAGACGCCCACGCGCCGGCGTGCGCAAACGGCGGACGCCGCGGTCGTTCTGGGAATGGTGGAAACGCTGCATTTTTTTTTTTAGTTTTCGTGTAACAGAATTATGTTTTCTCGTATAGTCAGAATACAATCCAAGAGCTATCATGTCTGTAGGTTGTGTGTATGTCGTAGTTTACAATTTTCCCACGTATTTTAGCTTGGAAATCCAATTAGTTCAGTAAATTCCTTGCGTCACATGGATGCGCTGGGTATGGGTGGTTCGAAAATCCATTTTTTTTTTTTTGCCATAACGACGTCCGACGCCAGGTTTTCTGCGACACGGACTCCTGTGCAGTCGAATGAAAAAAAAAAAAAAACTAATCCCACAGCCTGGCTCCGAAAACCATTACAAATTAAAATGGTCTGTGTAACACTTGCTTCGCATGGTGATGTGGGCAACCACGATATCTCGACCTGTTCGGTTTGCTGAATGAAAGCACAGTGAACAAATAGGCGGCGCACCATGCTAGATCTGTGACTAGAAGCAGCGGTCGAGGTGGAGCCTGATCGCACCAGCGACACTGGCGAGACAGTGGAGTGCACCAGTACGTTGGGGTACGAAACTGTCTTTCCTCCAAGGTTGGGTGGCCTGGAAAGAGAAATACGCAGCACTTAATCACCATATATACACAGCTGCCCACTTCTCATGAGGGCATTACCTTGCTATTAGCAAAATAAAATTTCTGGTGAAAGTAATGTTTCTAAATGTTCTAGGCATGCAATAACACAAATGTTTACAGTACGTAAAATAATACAGTAAAGTCTTGCAGATCCCGCCTAACCCTGGATATGGTCAAGAAAGTCTCATAACTGTTGTCCATGTCATTTGCGACAGCGCAGAACGTAAATTTTGTCAATGTGAAAGAATAAGAACAGGAAACTGGCACCTTACACGTTCCACATAACATGACTTCCCACCTAACCCTAGACATGGCCAAGAAAGTCTCATAACCGTTGTCCATGTCTTTGCGACAGTGTAGAACGTAAAATTTGTCAATGTGAGAGAATGAGAACAGGAAAGTGACACCTTACACGTTCCAGATAACATCGGAGCTGTTTCGCAGCAAAATGTTTGTTTTTCGATATAAAATGTTACACCTGTTTAGCTGTAGAATGTTTCGGTGCTCTTTTCGTGCACCTATACTGGCATTAGCTCACTGAGGATTTCTATCTGGGGGTGGTAGAAATTGGAGGGCTGGATTGGGGGGAGCGGAGGGGCGGGTGCTTACCCGCCCTCCTTTTGATAAGCCACTGCTTACTGCTGCTTCTAGTGTAGAAATTGTGCAAGTCAATAGACTCATTACCACTGTCTGAGAATGATCGCTATTGCATAAACACTGCATGATCTTTAGAAGAGTAGAATTTTGGGGCAGTTGGTGATACATACATGTTTGACTACGGTGAAGCGCAACAAACGGGGCCAAAGGAAGGAGAGACAGACGGGACAAGCGCATTGAGTTAATTGAACACCGAAACACAGATATTTAAACACCAAACAGAACGCACAATAAACGCACGAAGGAATAAAAAAAACCGACAACTTCGCGACACATCCGATGATGGGATGACTAGAGTTGGGAAAATCTGGACAAGAACCTTACCAAAATCTGGACATAAAACACAAAGAAATTGGGACACGTTGAGGGAGTGTGCATCGAGCACGAAATTACGTTCAGCTTCTTTTTACCGCTTTATTCTCTACCATTGAAATAGTTACGAACACCTCGAGGTTGCGCTCTCAACCCGTGTCTTTCTTTCTGGACAACGAGAGCTCCACTCCGGTATAAATGAATACTTATCAAAGGTTCTCCAAGCCGCATGGCTGCATCCGCACATGTCAAGTGCATACAATGCTCGGAGGGAAAGAGCTAAGCAGTCCGAAAAAGACACAAACAAATGCTGTTTCTTTTTTTCTTGCATGAGCTCAACGTATACAACATTGCGGAACTTGACAGCCCCATCGATATCGCTTGAATGAGTTGGTGTAGTACAGCGCAGTGTAGTAGAACTCCGTGCAGCATACACTACAGTGGCACATGGCACATGTTACAAATTGAATAAATGTGGTACTTTCACAACTATGGAAGACAGTTTACAGCAGAAGTAATACGGACATCGTGGGCACAAAGGCAGACAAACGACTAGGCTAAAATATTTATTCCGGTTGAATGGCAAAGTGAGTACAAGCACGCCTATTAAACCACAGGAAACCAATATAGAAAATCTGGACAACGTGAGCAATCTAACTTTTCGGAACAAGAAAACTGTTGAAAACCTGTTTCAAGCAGTTTGGTAGATGCATGCATATAGCTGACACTAACAGTGGGGGATTTTTCGAAACCGGGACTTGTCCCGGAAGTCTCGGCTTTATAGTGATGACCCTGCCGTTATTTGTAGTCGTACACATCAATGAGCCGATCGGTCTAGTGATCATCGCCGTGTTTTGCATGAATGCGGAGCTACCTACTGCTTCTGTATAATTTATTTATATTTGGCTACATGTGCTGGGAAACCAGACACAACTGTTCATTTAGCACAGCCAAAATGTGCCATTTGGAAGAAATAATTTGTTAATTTGTCTCTCTTGCCAGATGTACAGCAGCCACAGCACCTCTGCGCGTATAGTAGGATCAAAGTCCGCAAGCGCTTCAGCACCCATATAATCTTTTTTTTCTTTAATGCTCAAAAGTGATGACACTCAGAAGTGATGGTGTGATGATGTTTGAACAGATTTCTACCAACTCGCGTACTTAAAGAAAAGATGAAGAACCAACCCCGGCTGCTATCCAAGGATGCATTTAGCATGCTTTGGGAGATTATTATTTGTGGTACTATATTGTACTATTTTCTTTTTTTTTCCTTTATTTTCACCTTAAAGGCCCGGAGGCACTACATAAGGGAGGGCTTTAATCCTTGTGACAATGTTAGAACAAATGTACAGAGCAGTAAAGGAACAACAATAAACAAAAACAAGCCAGGAACAATTGTGAGAAAAGGGGAACATCGTGTTGGAGTAAGGGTGGGTAGGATCGGTAATTAAGCAATGTGGTACATTTCGCGGAACGTGTTACGGTCAGTGCATGACACGATATCTTCTGGGAGATGGTTCTAATGGGTCATTGCATCAGGGAAGAATGAAGTGTTCATGACAGATGATCGGGTGTTAATATTTGCTATGGAACGACTGTGGCTTAAGCGAGAGGATGTACGTAAGGATGGATTTAACAGGGAATGCCTGGAGTGTGGATGGTAATAAAAGGTGTGAAGCAAGCAGAGACGAGAGATGATCCGGCGGGAAGCAAGTGATGGTAGTTCAATTGTACGTTTTAGTGCGGTTATGTTGGTTTCACGAGAGTAATTTGAAGTGTAAACCGAGCAGCGCGATGTTGTATTGCTTCTATGCCATAGGTAAGATATGATTAAGAAGGGTGCCAGATAGATGACGCATATTCTAACTGCGGACGTAGGAATGTTAGACATGCTATCTTTTTTTTTATTTCTGGTAATGCGGCTTTCAGGTTACGTTTTAAATATCCAAGGGTACGTGAATCATTAGAACAGAGGGTGTCAATATGAGTTGACCACGATAGTGTCGATGTCATGTGAACGCCGAGGTATTTGTAAGACGGGGCATGATTGACAGGAGTTGAATTTATTGTGTAGGTGTGACTGGTTAAGCTGTGGTTGCGGGTGAATGACAGAGCTTTCCATTTAGTAAGGTTAAGCGGCATGAACCCTTTCTCGCACCATACTGCCATGGAATCGAGATCCTGTTGTAGTGCGGTGATGTCATTCGCGCCTTTGATAGGGGAATATAGGACGCAGTCGTCCACGAAAAGGCGAAATTTATTCCTAATGTTAGCAGGTAAGTCATTGATGTAGATGAGGAAAAGTAGAGGCGATAAACCAGCGCCTTGTGGCACACCCGATGTTACGCTGCTAAGGGACGAATTATGGTTATTTGCAGAGGTAAACTGTGTGTGCCCTTTTAAGAAGTGTTCAAGCCAGGTAAGCAAGCTATTTGGGATTCCGGTAGATGCGAGTTTTTGAAGTAGGTGATTGTGGGAAACGCGGTCGAATGCTTTCGAGTAATCCAAGAAAATTGCATCAATCTGCAAATGAAGGTCCATGAATTGCAGAATGTCATGGGTGAACTCGGCGAGCTTCATTTCTTGTATGAAAATAGTTTTCCGAAGCCGTGTTGGCCAGGGTAAAAGAAGTTGATGGATTCCAGGTGAGCCATTAGGTTGGATGAGATTATATGCTCTAGAAGTTTGGAAGGAATGCTGGTCAGAGAAATTGGGCGATAATTTATAGCGCGGGAACGGTCGCCAGTCTTAAAGATTGGTACGACATGGGCCTTTTTCTAGTCGTCGGGCAAGTTCTCAGTTTTTAAGAATTGCGTAAATATTAGGTGTAGTAGTACCTGGCTAGAAATGTTACTGGTGTTAACAAGTATTTTGGCGTTAATGCCATCACACCTAGCTGAGGTGGTTACCTTTAGTGAATTAATGAGGCTACATATGCCATCAGGGTTGATCCTGATGTCTGGCATCAATTTTACTGAAAGTGGTGGTATTGGTTCAATGGGAACGTCATCAGTGCTGAAGAAAACTGAGGTGAAGTAGTCGTTAAGAGCTGACGCGCATTTCTCCGAGTTAATGAGATTACCATCCGCATATGTTAGCTCAATCTGTCTAGTATGTGTCTTAACTGAAAGTAAGCGCCAGAATTTATTGGGGTTTGATCGTAGAATCGTCAGAAGGTCATGATTAAACAAGTTATCTTTGGCTATCATCAGCTCTCGAATATATTGGTTAGCGCACAGTTCGTACTTTCCCCATGTTTCTGAGTTATTTCTAAGTTTGGCTTTTCTGTAAAGCCTTTTCTTTTTAGTAAGGAGAGCTTTGGGCCGTTTATTAAACCATTCATTGTTAGTCGGATTTCACGAGAAATGTTGGTACGTATTTAGCTTCCAAGTTAAACAATACATTCTTATAAAGCTCCCAGTTGCTATCGACAGTTCTTGCTAAGTAAGACTGCTGCAAATCATTAAAAAAAATAGCATTTCATTACTTATGGCGTCAAAATCTGCCCTTTTGTAATTTTTTATTATTTTTGTTGTGGTTGACTTTTTCTTAAGTGCTGTATAGGTTATGGGTGGCGCTCCCCCTACCACCGTGATATATAAATGGTGCCTGAATGCTCTCCTTCTCGCCCCCGGAGGGGGAGCATGCAAGAATCCTACACCGTGCCTTACCCGCACGCGGGAGCCAGCCACGGTATATACTTCGAGAGCCTCAAGAACCAGTTCGAAACCCCGTGCAGACGCTGCGACCATGCAGAGGCGCAGCTTCTCAACGACAGCGTCTCAAAATGCTAGCATGTCACGGCGGAAGAATGCGAGAACGCTCCCCTTACCACCGTGCGGTTTTTACCGTTGTGTTAGACTGCACTAGATTCGGGATCGGACCACGAAAAAAAGGCTAGACAGTCAAGAAAATCTGCCTATTCAATCAATTGAATTGAACAGTATCCCGCTCAGCGAAGAGCCAGACGGCCAACTACATATGAAACGACTTTGTTGGTAGTTCCACATTCAAGTGAGCTTGGCAACTGTCCGCGGAAACACCTGCTATTTAAGGTCGTCAAGTTGCATGTAGGCAACACAGCGCGACATTACATTGTATGCAGTGTACAGCGATTAACCAGTCGGCGTCGTACGGTCGTACGACCGCACATTGCGCGCGGTGTGCGCGAAGGCAGCCTGTCTCTCGTTCTCCTCTGGTTCTCCGCCGAGATGCGTTTCGGTGAAGGGGCTCGCCGCAGCTCTCTCTCGAATCATGCAAGAGGCGCATCCCGGGCAGGTTCAGCGGCACCGGGCGCGCAACTCAGCCGGGCAGGCAACTTCGCAATAACCCAATTACCGTTGCTGTTATACCGCCGCTCCCTAGACATAGAATGTAGCGTTGGCGGAGAGGGTGTGCAGACAGAAAGCGAGGGCGACACGCGAAGCATTCGATACATGCATGCGCCGCCAGAGAGGACAGGGACGGAGGATTCGCAACGCCGATGCGGCGGCCTTGCTCGGCCGCCGCAGCACACACGCCCGAATTAATGGCTGGAAATTATGGAGGGCGGAGGGGGCACCGCTGGGGCAAACTCGTCAAGAAAGATAAACAAAAACCTGAGCACCACCAGCGCGCGACCACGAGACGCCCGTTCACCGCTCTTCTTTGGCGAGGAGCAAGTACGAAGCATGCATGCATGCACGTGCACCGCGCTCGTGGCGTAAGCTCTCAGTCTTGGCATGCGGATCGCCTCGCGGACGACGACAAAACACAGGGTGGCAAATATTAAATTTTAAATTATGGGGTTTTACGTGCCAAAACCACATCCTGATTATGAGGCGCGCCGTAGTGGAGGACTCCGGAAATTTCGACCACCTGGGGTTCTTCAACGTGCACCTAAATTTATGTACGCGGGTGTTTTCGCATTTCGCCCCCATCGAAGTGCGGCCGCCGTGTCCGGGATTCGATCCCGCGACCTCGTGCTCAGCAGTCCAACACCATAGCTACCGAACAACCACGGCGGGTGATGCAAATATCCAACAGCTCAAGAGTCTGACCCATACGATGCAGTGTTCGGCGCTCGTAAGTGAAATCACCCAAAGGGGAAAAGGCGCTGTATGAATCCATACGGTGTTTTAATTAGAACAGAAAGCGCTTGCATGAATATTTCTACGCGAGACACAACATGACTCATTAGAAAAACGAACCCCCAGAAGTAGGCGGTGGAGAGCAAAACCTTATTTAGCCGTGGTCGAAGCGGTTTTATACCATATGTCACGTCTGCGCCGTATGGTTGCGCCAGATTTTATGGTCACGTGTTCCCAGAGCCATGGATGATTCCCTGGGCGCACTATGCGCACCAATAAAAACCCTATATTCGCGCAGATCTATTCCGAAAGTCTCCGGCTAAATTTATTTTCGACCTTAACTGGGGGTAGGTTATTTCGACGATAATTATGCCACCAACAAAATTAATTCGTACTGTGCCTTGGGGAGAAAAAGCTCTCGACAGCGCTCTTCTTGAAGAAAGAGATAAATGTTGTTATAATTTAGTCACTAGTCCGGAGTTAGTGAAGGGCAGGTGTTAGATGCGACGTGTTTACATAGTAAAGAACAAACCAGCCCAACAACGAAAGCAAGCATCGGTTCCTCATATCTATCACCAAACTGCGTATAATCAAGCAGGGGGCGATAAATGTGGTCGGCACAATAGAGATGAAATTTTCCCAATGTCATGCGTTCTTAAGTGAGCCTCAATGCATCCTTGGTAAGTCTGAGCAAACCAAGATGTGAAGAGTCCGTTTCTCTTTCCTTTTTGGCATCCAGGCGGAACATATTCCATCGCGCACTTGGTCAACTTCGCGGGTTGTGTCAGTTTCACATTTTCCTTGTTACAAAAATGCCATTATGTCAGCTACTGTTAAAAGAGTCCAAAAGACGTGCTTCGGCTGCTTTTAGCCTCACACACTGTCGTACCTCCTCGCTTCTTTAGCGGTGATGAGGGTTTGCTAAACGAACAACTTCGTTAGCGCATATACGCGCCTCTGTGCGGATCGCGGGCGCGCACGTCAAGCAGCGCCATTGAGAACGTCGACAGAAGAACGCGGCAAGCTTGTCGACCACGCGAGCCTGGGGAGCACCCCCCCCCCCCCCCCTACCCCCAACCCGGCGGCAGCGGCAGCGCGCTTTGTTATGACAGTGCTGACGGCAGCCAGATGCCCAGCTGGCCTCGTTTTCTTCCTTGTCGTGCTGAGCGTTTCTCTCACTGTCCCTACATCTCGTTCTCTTTCAAGGCAATTTCCACCGGAAGGGCCTATATCCCAACGCACACGCTCGCTGGGTGGTCAACACGCACGACACTCCAGCGCAACACAACACAGCTGTTATCCTCTGCGCTTTTTGTTCGTGACAATGCAAAGCTGCCACGGGCTTTTGCATATTACATGTTTAGGACGTTGGGCCTGTTGCGTTTCGCCTGCGACACGCGGTTTTGCCGGCGCGACTGCGGCGGGGCGGCAGACATTTTGGCCCGTTCGGCGTCGCCGCAACGCTCCCCGCCAGGCGTTTCCAGGCGTTTCCAGGCATGTTCCGATGCCACGTGTCTTCATGTGCGTGTGTGAGTGTATGTGCCATTGTGCCCGGACCAGGCGATGCGAAAGCAGGGGTCACCCTCTCCTTCCAGTCATTGTGCCCGGACCAGGCGATGCGAAAGCAGGGGTCACCCTCTCATTCCAGTCATTGTGCCCGGACCAGGCGATGCGAAAGCAGGGGTCACCCTCTCATTCCAGTCATTGTGCCCGAACCAGGCGGTGCGACAGCAGGGATCACCCTCTCATTCCAGTCATTGTGCCTGACCGGCAGCGCTACGACAGTGTGCGTCACCATTAGCCCATTGTACATTCACGTGCTCGTCTATTGAGGGGTTCCTTCTTGCCCTCAACTGCGAGAGTATAAAAACAGCTGCCCCCGGACGCCAAAAGGAGGGCTCCGATTTCTTCTGTTGAGTAAAGTGCTCTCCCGTCTCTCTACTTCGGTCAACCTGACCGCCAACTCTTTGCGATGTTAAAATAAACAAGTTGTTTTGTTGTTACCAGTCGACTCATGCTTTGCCGGGACCTTCGGATGCTTCCAGTTGTACCCCAGGCCGCCAGGCCAACGCTACCCTTGGGGCTTGCGACCCAGGTACAACCACGGGCGTCAGCGCCGAGTTCCCAACAGATCGTACCAGCGGTGCGATCCCAACAACCGATGCCATCGGCAGGACCAAAACATCTGGATGCCATCGGTGGGATCCAAAGATCTGGTTGGCAGCGGTGAGATCGCCTCCGACTCCAAACAACTGTCTGCCAGCGGTGAGATCGCGACAACGGAGGCCAGCAGCGAAGAGATGCAGTTGACTGTATGCTGAGCAGCTCAACAACGATCCGGGAGCAGTGCAACGAGCCCTGTGTGATGACTGGTTGCCTGCAGCGGAACGACTGCGCTGAACTCTTGGCTGCGAGGTTTGGTGAGTGCGGGACTTTCTTCTTCTGAGCTTTGCCAGGCTTTTGTTAGTGTCAGAAACAGAGCTGGTAATTGTGGTTGTCGTTGCTGCCGGGTTAGTTTGCGGCAAGACAATATTAGGCAGTAGAGAAAGCAGCATTCAGAGCAGCCATGGATTTGAAGTCGTTGCGCAAACCGAAATTGTTGGAGCTTGCAAGAGAGTTGGGTCTGGATGTCTCGGACAAACTCAGAAAACCAGAACTGCTAAAGGCTATTCTTGAGTTAGAAGCTGAGGATGACGAGCTGTCGGAATGCCTTGAGACCATTGAGGAGAGGGAGACTGCAAAAAGACAGGAGCGCGAACTTAAAGAGCAAAAAGAAAAAGAAGAGCGCGAACTTAAAGAACAGAAAGAGCGAGAGCAACAAGAGCGTGACCGTCAACACGCTTTGGAAATGAAGCGTCTTGAGGTAGAGATGGAACGCGCTCGTAATGGAAGTCAGGCACACGGTGCAGGAGAACGCGTATTGTTCAAAATGACTGACCTGATGCGGCCGTTTAAGCTTGGAGAGGACATTGGTTTGTTCCTGGTTAACTTTGAGCGAACGTGCGAGAAGCAGGGGTTCTCTCGGGAAACGTGGCCACAGCGCTTGCTCACTTTGTTACCCGGCGAGGCGGCCGACGTAGTCGCTCGCTTGGATAGAGAGGAGGCAGAGGATTTCGACAAAGTGAAATCGAGTCTGCTAAAAAAGTACCGGCTGTCTGCGGAGGCGTTCCGTCGGAAGTTTCGGGAAAATGAGAAAGGCAAAAGTGAGTCATATACAGAGTTTGCGTACAGGCTTATGTCGAACATGCAGGAGTGGCTCAAAGAAGAGAAAGCGTTTGGTGACCACGATAAAGTTCTGCAGTGCTTCGGGCTAGAACAGTTTTATAGTCGGTTACCGGAGAACGTGCGATACTGGGTCTTGGATAGGCCAGACGTTTGTACGGTGGCTAAAGCCGCTGAGCTAGCCGAGGAGTTTGTGACGCGTCGGGCTCGCGGAGCTAAGGACGGTCAAAAGGGTGAATTTGGCTCGAAGTTTGAGAGGCCGAAGTTCACACCCATGAGATTAAAGGGGGACACGCGTAGTGAGGATGCGAGTGAAAGCAGTCCGACCAAACGTAAAGAGACGGCGGCAGCCAAACGCAGAAAGCGGTTCGAGATGAGGCGAGCGGGCGTTTGTTATACGTGCCAGAAGCCGGGTCACTTTTCGGCGCAGTGTCCGGAAACAACACCAAAAGTTGTGTTTTTTTCAATAGGCAGCACTGACGAGAACATGAAGCTTCTCGAGCCTTACATGCGAGACCTCCTCGTGAACGGGAAAGAGTGCCGAGTGCTTCGCGATTCCGCAGCTACGATGAATGTAGTTCACCCGTCCTACGTAGAACCCCATATGTTCACGGGCGAGTGCGCATGGATCAAGCAAGCCGTGGAAGCTCATAGCGTGTGTCTGCCAGTAGCAAGGGTGCTTATTGAAGGACCTTTCGGAGCGCTTGAGACGGAGGCGGCAGTGTCATCTATGCTGCCACCCCAGTACCCGTACCTATTTTCAAACAGGTCCGATCACCTCCTGCGCGAGAAGGGGCTTTTGTTTGGTGAAGCTAGTGTTCAGGCCTTAACCAGATCGAAGGTTCGGGAGCTCGCTGCAAAGGCGGTAGTTGCGGGGCAGACGTTATCAAACAAAGAAAAAGGGTCAGAGGCGCAGCAAGCTGATATTCAGAGCACGCCCGAACTGAATAAACTTGAGTCTGTAACGTTAAAGGCACCAGATACCGGAGAGGAAAATCCCGATGCGGGAAAGTTAGAAGAGCTATCTACTGATTTGCTCATCGCGCCTACGTCAGACGGACTTGATAGGTTGCTAAAAGTCAGCCGGTCGGCTTTGATAGCCGAGCAAAAGAAGGATGGTAGCCTAGAAAACGTGCGCTGCAATGTCAAAAAAGGTATCGCCAGGAAAACTGCGCGTTTTGTGGAAAGAGGTGGAGTCCTGTACCGGAAGTATCTAGACCGCCGAGGAGTGGAGTTCGATCAGCTGATCGTGCCTCAATGCTATCGTCAGGATCTGTTGCGCTTGTCACACGGGGGTTCGTGGTCCGGACACCTTGGAGTTAAGAAAACTAAGGACCGTCTCTTGCAAGAGTACTATTGGCCAGGGTGTTTTCGGGACGCAGACCACTTCGTGAGGTCATGTGACACCTGTCAGCGGGTGGGCAAACCAGGGGACAAATCGAGGGCGCCGTTGAAATTGGTACCTATCATTACGGAGCCTTTTAGACGGCTCGTTATTGATACAGTGGGACCTCTGCCGGTAACAGCCACGGGGTACAGACACATTTTGACTGTGATCTGCCCAGCGACAAAGTTCCCTGAAGCAGTGCCGCTTAAAGAACTCAGCTCAGTTGAGATAGTCAATGCACTACTGTCCATATTTGCGCGAGTTGGTTTTCCTGCAGAAATCCAATCAGATCAGGGCACAGTGTTTACTAGCGCTTTGACGACAACTTTTCTCGAAAGGTGTGGGGTAAAGCTGCTACACAGCTCAGTGTACCACCCACAGTCGAATTCCGTTGAGAAGCTCCACTCCGTCATGAAGCGCGTGTTGAGAGCCTTGTGTTTTGAACATCAAACTGACTGGGAGCTGTGTCTGCCTGGGGTGATGTTTGCGTTAAGAACCGCGCCGCATGCGGCTACGGGGTTTTCGCCAGCTGAACTGGTGTACGGTCGCTCGCTTCGGTCTCCGCTTCGCATGCTTCGAGAATCATGGGAAGGCAGGGGCGACGACCCAGTCGTGGTGGAGTACGTACTTAAGCTCCTCGAACGCTTAAGAAGGGCACAGGAGTTGTCAGGTGAAGCAATGACAAAGGCCCAGCAGAGGGCCAAGGTTTATTATGATCGGACAGCCAGGGCCCGTCGTTTTGAGGTGGGCGATGAGGTCATGATATTGAGCACATCGCTAAACAACAAACTAGACGTGCAGTGGGAGGGCCCAGCACGAATTGTTCAGAAACTGTCGGACGTTAACTACGTGGTAAGTCTGCCAGGAAAGCGGAAAGCACAGCAAGTTTACCACTGTAATCTGCTCAAACCTTATAGACAAAGGGAAGCAGTGGTGTGCATGATGGTAAACGTTCCTGAAGAGCTTCCGGTCGAGCTTCCGGGACTAGGCTCAGTGACGAACAGGGAAGACACCGGTCAAGTCATTAGTGACCTTATCAGTAAAGCACCGCTGTCGCCCGAGCAGAAAACCGAACTACACCAGCTATTACAAGAGTTTCAAGGTCTGTTCTCTGAGAGGCCTGGTAGGACTTCTGTACTTACTCATGATATAGAACTTACCTCCCCAGAGCCAGTACGATCCAAGGCGTATCGGGTGTCACCCCGCCAGAGCGATATTATGGAGGCTGAGGTAAAGAAAATGCTACAGCTCGGTGTTATTGAGGCAGGTGAGAGTGATTATACCTCCCCTTTGATTTTAGTTGAGGTACCGGGCAAGGAACCTCGTCCTTGCGTCGACTACCGCAGGCTTAATTCCATCACTAAGGATCAAATTTATCCGATCCCTAACATCGAGGAGCGCCTTGAGAAAGTTAGTAGCGCTCAGTTTATTTCCACCCTAGATCTTGTCAGGGGTTATTGGCAGGTTCCACTTACAGAAGAGGCTAGTAGGTATGCGGCGTTCATTTCACCAATGGGAACATTCCGTCCTAAAGTGTTGAGTTTTGGTTTGAAGAACGCGCCATACTGTTTTTCAAGCCTCATGGATAAAGTGTTGCGGGGACAGCAAGAATTCGCTTTACCGTATCTAGACGACGTAGCGATATTCTCCGCATCCTGGTCTGAGCATATGGCACACTTGCGGGCAGTGCTAACCCGCCTGCGCGAAGCGGGCTTGACAGTCAAGGCTCCTAAGTGCCAGTTAGCACAGGCCGAGGTTGTCTACCTCGGTCACGTGATTGGTCAGGGTCGTCGCCGCCCCTCTGAAATAAAAGTGGCCGCTGTGCGAGACTTTCCGCAACCGCGCACAAAGACCGATATTCGGTCGTTCTTAGGTGTCGCCGGCTACTATCAGAGGTACATCCCCAGGTACTCTGATATCGCGGCTCCCCTGACGGATGCTCTAAGAAAGACAGAGCCTCAAACAGTCGTCTGGGACGAGACAAAGGAAAGAGCTTTTAGCGCCCTAAAGAGTGCCCTAACAAACCAGCCTGTGCTACGATCGCCAGACTATACAAAAGGGTTCATTGTTCAGTGCGATGCTAGTGAGCGAGGCATGGGCGTTGTACTGTGCCAACGGGAAAAGGGAGAAGTAGAACACCCCGTCCTGTATGCTAGTCGTAAGCTGACCAGTCGTGAGCAGGCGTATAGCGCCACCGAGAAAGAGTGTGCATGTCTCGTGTGGGCCGTTCAGAAATTGTCATGCTATCTAGCCGGCTCGAGGTTTATCATTGAGACGGATCACTGCCCTCTCCAATGGCTGCAGACCATCTCTCCCAAAAATGGCCGCCTCCTGCGCTGGAGCCTCGCTTTACAACAATATTCCTTTGAGGTGCGTTACAAAAAGGGGAGTCTCAACGGTAACGCCGATGGCTTAAGTCGAAGCCCCTAACGTAGGAATCAGCCTAAAAATTGTTTGTTACTGATGTTTTTCTTCCTGAGGCAGGATTTTTTTTAACATATTGCTTTTGTTTAGTGTTTCAAAGTGATGATATGCTTTCTAGTGCAATTTTTCAATTTGTGGACGCGTTCTGAGTGATGCTAGACTACTGTAAGGAACTAGGCAGTGGTATAAAAAGGGGAAAGAGCCTGGCAGGGCTTAGTGAGGGTTGTGCCGTGCTTGCTGACTGAGCGGTTGAGTTTCAGCGTAGTTCTAACGCTTGCCGGGAACGAGAGCAAAAATGTGAACTCTCCCGAAGTCACTTTGCAGTGTCCCGTGCGAACCTGAACGAGAGAACGAGGCCTTCTCTGTGCGCTGCGCTCAAGAAACGTCGAGGGACGCCCGACTTCGGTTATGAGCATCATCGAGCGACATCCCTCCGGACAGCGGATGCTGTCCCCTGTCCATCGGGATCTCCTTCCCCCGGCGGGGCGGTCTGTTGCGTTTCGCCTGCGACACGCGGTTTTGCCGGCGCGACTGCGGCGGGGCGGCAGACATTTTGGCCCGTTCGGCGTCGCCGCAACGCTCCCCGCCAGGCGTTTCCAGGCGTTTCCAGGCATGTTCCGATGCCACGTGTCTTCATGTGCGTGTGTGAGTGTATGTGCCATTGTGCCCGGACCAGGCGATGCGAAAGCAGGGGTCACCCTCTCCTTCCAGTCATTGTGCCCGGACCAGGCGATGCGAAAGCAGGGGTCACCCTCTCATTCCAGTCATTGTGCCCGGACCAGGCGATGCGAAAGCAGGGGTCACCCTCTCATTCCAGTCATTGTGCCCGAACCAGGCGGTGCGACAGCAGGGATCACCCTCTCATTCCAGTCATTGTGCCTGACCGGCAGCGCTACGACAGTGTGCGTCACCATTAGCCCATTGTACATTCACGTGCTCGTCTATTGAGGGGTTCCTTCTTGCCCTCAACTGCGAGAGTATAAAAACAGCTGCCCCCGGACGCCAAAAGGAGGGCTCCGATTTCTTCTGTTGAGTAAAGTGCTCTCCCGTCTCTCTACTTCGGTCAACCTGACCGCCAACTCTTTGCGATGTTAAAATAAACAAGTTGTTTTGTTGTTACCAGTCGACTCATGCTTTGCCGGGACCTTCGGATGCTTCCAGTTGTACCCCAGGCCGCCAGGCCAACGCTACCCTTGGGGCTTGCGACCCAGGTACAACCACGGGCGTCAGCGCCGAGTTCCCAACAGATCGTACCAGCGGTGCGATCCCAACAACCGATGCCATCGGCAGGACCAAAACATCTGGATGCCATCGGTGGGATCCAAAGAGGCCACATAGAAGCGTTGAGTGCGAGCAGCGCATTCGCTTCGGGGAAAGACTGGCGCAGATGCACTCTCGAGCTATCCACTCTTTCAAAAATTAAAATTAATTAAATTATGAAGTTTTACGCGCTTTTTATACCAAGTTTTATACCAAAGCACCTACTAGCGGAGACGCTCTCGGGTTGAGGATAAACACCCCTTTCCCGGCGTTGAGGTCACGCATTATGGCCGAGCAGCAGGCCAGGAGCGCGCTCGCACCAATTTTACCGGTAGGTACACTCGGTGGCAGCTCTAGTCTGCCTCCCACAGCCGGGGCGGATGCTGAGGCCGTCTGTGGCTGGACTCTTAAGATGCGCAAAGAGCCCACGCCTAGAGATATCTACAGGACCACCTCTCGAGATGCGAAACCCCACAAGAAGCCGAACACCAGGCTTGGGGCTATCTCTACCCAGTAGAAAAAGCGGTGGGTTTCCGGCGGTATCCCCCCCCCCCCTCCCATTTTTTTTTTACGCGTGGTTACGAGCCACCGTCGATATGTACCTGGGAATGCACAATAAAACCATCGACTGATCCCTTCGTAGGTCTATCACTCCCAAGTACGGAAAGTTTGGCTAGATGGTTTGGTTCATTTCTCGTGCAACGGCGCCACTGAAAAAAAAATCGCGGGACCACAACATTCATATGGGAACGGATTACCAGCGAAGCTGTTTAGGCTGCACGCATGGGCTGCATACATTACGAAATCATACATCCGCCTTTTAATACGGCACCACGCTACGCCGACACAAGTGCCGCCGCGGTCACCGCACCTGCTTCCGTGCATATGCCGCAACCGCTGCAGCAGCCTCGTCGTCACCTCCGACGCGCGTGACGTTATAACCACAGAGGCCCAAGCAACTTGCACAGGAGCTGTCGCCACACCCTTTCCACCTCTCATCATTCGCCAAAAGGACTTAAAACAAATAAAGCGCGCGAATGCCAACTAGCTATACGAAGTGCACTTTCACACACACACACACACACACACACACACACACACACACACACACACACACACACACACACACACACACACACATATATATATATATATATATATTAAACTTATTTTTGGAAGTTGGCGGAGTGCTTGAAGCTTTCACCTCCTTCGCGGGTCGGTGGTTCGGTGCACACATTCATCTCGCCTGTATACGGACATAAGCCGGCCAGGGTATCCCCTTTTGCAACGCATGCGGGGCATGCATACAGGGGCTATAGATGTAAACAGCTTCGCTGTAAAAAACCAAGACGGCTCTTGTGTTCACCATGTCTACTTTACCGTCTTCGTTTTTTCTGTGACGCCATTACACCAGAGATGGCCCTATAGGCCTATTCGATTCGCCTGCACTTTCTGAACCATTTCAGGAGGTGCTGAACTTAGCTATTCGTTTTAGCAGTTCAACATGGCGGCATCTGCACGGCGCCATTCGTTCCACAGAGCACATGCTTCATGGAGGACGAGTTCACAGCGTTATCTGCGCTCGTGAGATAGGTAGTGCAGCGCTTGTGCAGGTCATACCGTGCCGGTTCAGCACGAGCAAGAACTGGCCTTGAACTGCCATTAACTAGTTCACGAAGCGCACAGTGAGTCGGATGGATCTTATCACTCACGCATGCCGCACAAAAAGGTTCCTAGCAGGGCGAGGGGCTTCGTGGGAAGAAAGCAGCAGAGTAAAGCGAACGCGGGGACATGGATGTAGGAAATGAGTGGAGAACTATACTTGAGGTGATTCGTTGCCGCATGTTAACGTGTTTCCATTTAGGGAGACTCGCCGCTGCATTCTAGACTTGGCGGAGAACGCCATGAAAAACATGGCGGGAATATTGAAAACCGTCCAAGTCGCAGGACAATGTACCGTTTCTTTCTTATTTCTGTTTTAAACCTTAACATATTTCTTTAAGAAACCACATGCGGCAGCTCTATTCCGGTACTTCGGCTGCATTAGTGAAGAGGCGGATATTACTTTTACATTAAATTGCAAGCTGTCATTAGCTAATAAACAAAATCCCGCTACTTACTTCGGGGCACATTCTAGAAAAATTGGGAATTGAAGTCAGTCAGTCTTCGAGGCATGTCCATTTGTACCCTATCAGAAGGACTGTTCGAGTAGTAAAACCTTCGAATCGAAGAACGAATATTCGAAGGAAATACTGGTTCGAATATCAAATCGAATATTTTTTTCATATATAAAATTTATAAGAGAATGAGTGGTGGGATAAAAACTTCATTATCATCAAAGATTAAAGCTGTTCTTCAGTGCATGTACTGCTGTGACAGCTTAACCACACCGCTCTGACGACATAAAAATACAGGGTGACCATGTTGTGTGAGATGATACGTAATGAAAGATGCGCAGCTAGATTAGAGTAAAGCAAGAGTAATTCCTTGGTTAACCTCTCTGCACTTCTTTCTTTGTCTCTATTTCTAAAAGTGTTGTCAATAGATCTTACCGGAGCATGCATATATATATATATATATATATATATATATATATATATATATATATATATATATACACACACACACACACACACACACACACGGAATACCCGCCGTGGTTGCTCAGTGGCTATGGTGTTGGGCTGCTGAGCACGAGGTCGCGGGATCGAATCCCGGCCACGGCGGCCGCATTTCGATGGGGGCGAAATGCGAAAACACCCGTGTGCTTAGATTTAGGTGCACGTTAAAGAACCCCAGGTGGTCAAAATTTCCGGAGTCCTCCACTACAGCATGCCTCATAATCAGAAAGTGGTTTTGGCACGTAAAACCCCAAATATTATTATTATTATTATTATTACACACACACGGAAGGCGGGGACAGCCAGATTAGAAAGAAATTGGAAGGCGATTCAACCTCAAGTTGAAGTCGATGAAAGAAGGAAGTCTTCCTGAGCGAGTTGGGGGTGACATATATGGGCGGAGTCACCGCACCCAGCACTCTCAACGCGTCAAGGGTGAGGGGAGCAGGAGCGTCGGGGTCACATTTTTACTGCAGTATCTTCGGGATCGGCACACACTTCTAGATTGCAGCATTTTCAGGATCGGCCCACATTTTGACGTATGTTGGCGTGTTAATTATTATAAATAATTTTCGGGGTTTTACACACCAAAACTACAATCTGATCATGAGGCACGCCGTTGAGGGGGGAAAGCGTCAAAGCCGTAATGGTTGCGGTATCGGGCTTCTGTGTTAAAGTTCCTCTGTTTGAATGCGGCCGTCGGACATTTTTTATGGATTTATTTAAGAATTGACAGTTTCACCTCAACGGCCAGCCGTTGACAGCAATGGCAATTGTTCAACGCTGTGGTTGGGCTCCTAGGACAGTGCTCAAAGAACATGCGGGTGCGACATCTTGGCGCGACGCAGCACTTAAGACCACTCCTGCATTGGCAGAAGTAACAGCGCCCTGTAAGCTACGAAACGTCTCGCAACGCGGGCGTGATGACGAGCGCCGCCAGTGGTGTTGCTCCTCGCGTCGCACGTGGAGGCGAGACCGACGGGAAGTCAGTGTTGTCAGGATTGGGGGCTCAATCCCATCGCTCGTGATCCGTTGTCAAGATTGGAGTCGGGCATGAATTCGAAGGTAGCTGGCCCATGCCGTCGTCCAACTTATCCACGCTGAGGACGTTGATGAAGGGAAGAACTGCTTCTCATCGAGAACGAGGAATATGGGTTTATTTACAGTATTTAAATCAGTCTAACATGACTGCTTGAGAAAAAGAGTGTCAGTCCAACATGACTGCACGAGAGAAGTGTGTCGAGCATTCGCCCCACAGCAGTTTTTAAACACTAAGTCCTCCCGCGATACAAGGTGACGCGAACGTTCGTTTTCTCATTGTAAACTCGCCGCCGCCCCGCAAGACCGTTTACACACACAAAGGCTCACACGTTTGAGCCCACACACACAAAGGCTCACACGGGCGAATGTCCGGAACCGACGTCAGAGGGGAGCCGTTCCGGGTAGCTCGGAGCCATTCTGGGTAGCTCGTTGTCCTGCGTCCCCGTCGGCGCGTGGGAAGCAACAAAAAACGGCTTTCCCGCGGCAGCTCGCGCACGCGTAGCAGATCAGGTCCGCGCTGGGGAGTTTGGGCACAATAGTTCGCCCGCCGAACTCATTCCGTCACAACGGCGATTTAGTCACGCTGTGGCTAGAGGATGGCGGCGGTGTCAGCACAAAGCCCGCTTCATCGAACGCATCCTAGCTGAAGCGACGGAGAGTGGGGGATGCGCGTCTTGTTCCCCGGTCGTAACTGGGTGGCAATCTTGCATTGCAGCTCGCCATTCTTAACAGTGTTCGGAAAGCAGGCTGTTAGATACGGGACCGTTTCCTGAGCCTACTTCGAGTTCACCAGACCACATCGTATCGCGCCACAGCTAATTAAGAAGCGCAGAAGCACGGATACCACATTCCAGAGGCGCAGCACGTGCAAACAAGTTGGCGGCCCCCACCTCGTGTGCCGCAGGTGGAGCTATTCACTGCTTGACTCTTCCCAAAAGTGAAGCGAGAGCCTGGCACTGTTCCAGGTAACTTGGGTCCAAGAGGCAAGACGGGTGTAATGCACCGTGAAACCCTGGCAGCGTCGCCCCCATCCGCCTATTGTGACGGCACATTGCAAGTCAGCAAGGCAAGACCGCAGGGAGAAGTAAGCCTTCGGACAATTGGGGACCAAGCAGCGACCCTCTCCTCCGTGTGTGACACCATCGCACGGGCGCCTACCATTGGCCGAAAATGAAGACCCCTGAGCGGACTCGCCGATTGGCCGAAAATGGCGTCACCTGAGCGGGCTCTCCCATTGGCCGAACGTGACGTGTCTTCGAGACACCGAAGGGCTTAAAAAGACACAGACCGGGAGCAGCAAGAGAGCATTCCTAGAGCATTCCTTGATTCTTCTCTTTCGAGCTTCTTGCCGCGGGCCGCAGCATCCGAGTTGCTGCCGGCCCGTAATGACTTTAAGACTGTTAATTGACTCTCACTGTAAATAATGTAAATACACTCCCAAGTTTTCATCCCAAAGTCCTCAACTCTTACAAGGCCAAGCGTCATTACGCGCTGGCTTGCATGCGGGAAATTCTTAAGGACGTTCTATCGTGTGTGGCATAATGTTTAGAGTAGTGGGCTTCTGTGCTGGCGATTTTGCGTTCCAATCGCGCGGGTGGACATCTTTATTTGTTAATTTATTCGTAGATAGGGTGTCCCAGCTAACGTCAGCCAAGCTGTTCAACGAAAAGAGAAAAAAAAGAGTTAAGAAAGAAGGTGCTAGATAACATTTTAATACCTACGGTGTGACCTGTTTGAGAAAATTGCACAAACAGGCCTGGAGTGCGGCCTGATCCCGGTGACCAGAACCGGTAACGCACTCTCTCACCAGAGCAGGATTGGCCACCCTGGTGCAGTACTGGGCCACAACCTCCTATATGAATACAACAATCAAACCCCGGCCCTCAGTCCCCAGCAGCCGCGAAGCAACTGACCACGGCGGCGGTCAGATCTGTGACGCTGCAGAGGGTGCTAAGAATACCTGGCTCCGGACAGGCCGCCATTGGAATCTGAACCTGGCAACGTTTAACGTTAGAACGCTATCTAGCGAGGCGAGTCTAGCAGTGTTATTGGAGGAATTAGAGGGTAGTAAATGGGATATAATAGGGCTCAGTGAGGTTAGGAGGACAAAAGAAGCATATACAGTGCTAAAAAGCGGGCATGTACTGTGTTACCGGGGCTTAGCAGAGAGACGAGAACTAGGAGTCGGATTCCTGATTAATAAGGAAATAGCTGGTAACATACAGGAATTCTATAGCATTAACGAGAGGGTGGCAGGTCTTGTTGTGAAGCTTAATAAGAGGTACAAATTGAAGGTGGTACAAGTCTATGCCCCTACATGCAGTCATGATGACCAGGAAGTCGAAAGCTTTTATGAAGACGTGGAATCGGCGATGGGTAAAGTCAAAACAAAATACACTATACTGATGGGCGACTTCAATGCCAGGGTAGGCAAGAAGCAGGCTGGAGACAAGTCAGTGGGGGAATATGGCATAGGCTCTAGGAATAGCAGAGGAGAATTATTAGTAGAGTTTGCAGAACAGAATAATATGCGGATAATGAACACCTTTTTCCGCAAGCGAGTTAGTCGAAAGTGGACGTGGAGGAGCCCGAATGGTGAGACTAGAAATGAAATCGACTTCATACTCTGCGCGAACCCTGGCATCATACAAGATGTAGACGTGCTCGGCAAGGTACGCTGCAGTGACCATAGAATGGTAAGAACTCGAATTAGCCTAGACTTGAGGAGGGAACGGAAGAAACTGGTACACAAGAAGCCAATCAATGAGTTAGCGGTAAGAGGGAAACTAGAGGAATTCCGGATCAAGCTACAGAACAGGTACTCGGCTTTAACTCAGGAAGAGGACCTTAGTGTTGCAGCAATGCACGACAATCTCATGGGCATCATTAAGGAGTGCGCAATAGAAGTCGGTGGTAACGCCGTTATACAGGAAACCAGTAAGCTATCGCAGGAGACGAAAGATCTGATCAAGAAACGCCAACGTATGAAAGCCTCTAACCCTACAGCTAGAATAGAACTGGCAGAACTTTCTAAGTTAATCAACAAGCGTAAGACAGCGGACATCAGAAACTATAATATGGATAGAATTGAACAGGCTCTTAGGAACGGAGGAAGCCTAAAAACAGTGAAGAAGAAACTAGGAATAGGCAAGAATCAGACGTGTGCGTTAAGAGACAAAGCCGGCAATATCGTTACCAATATGGATGAGATAGTTCAAGTGACTGAGGAGTTCTATAGAGATTTATACAGTACCAGTGGTACCCACGACGATAGTGGAAGAGAGAATAGCCTAGAGGAATTCGAAATCCCACAGGTAACGCCAGAAGAAGTAAAGAAAGCCTTAGGAGCTATGCAAAGGGGGAAGGCAGCTGGGGAGGATCAGGTAACAGCAGATTTGTTGAAGGATGGTGGTCAGATTGTTCTAGAGAAACTGGCCACCCTGTATACGCAATGCCTCATAACCTCGAGCGTACCGGAATCTTGGAAGAACGCTAACATAATCCTAATCCATAAGAAAGGGGACGCCAAAGACTTGAAAAATTATAGACCGATCAGCTTACTGTCCGTTGCCTACAAAGTATTTACTAAGGTAATCGCAAATAGAATCAGGAACACCTTAGACTTCTGTCAACCAAAGGACCAGGCAGGATTCCGTAAAGGCTACTCAACAATAGACCATATTCACACTGTCAATCAAGTGATAGAGGAATGTGCAGAATATAACCAACCCTTATATATAGCTTTCATTGATTACGAGAAAGCGTTTGATTCAGTCGAAACCTCAGCAGTCATGGAGGCATTACGGAATCAGGGTGTAGATGAGCCATATGTAAAAATACTGGAAGATATCTATAGCGGCTCCACAGCCACCGTAGTCCTCCACAAAGAAAGTAACAAAATCCCTATAAAGAAAGGCGTCAGACAGGGAGATACGATATCTCCAATGCTATTCACAGCATGTTTACAGGAGGTATTCAGAGGCCTGGAGTGGGAAGAATTGGGGATAAAAGTTGATGGAGAATACCTTAGCAACTTGCGATTCGCTGATGATATTGCCTTGCTTAGTAACTCAGGAGACCAATTGCAATGCATGCTCACTGACCTGGAGAGGCAAAGCAGAAGGGTGGGTCTGAAAATTAATTTGCAGAAAACTAAAGTATTGTTTAACAGTCTCGGAAGAGAACAGCAGTTTACGATAGGTAGCGAAGCACTGGAAGTGGTAAGGGAATACATCTACTTAGGGCAGGTAGTGACCACGGATCCGGATCATGAGACTGAAATAACCAGAAGAATAAGAATGGGCTGGGGTGCGTTTGGCAGGCATTCTGAAATCATGAACAGCAGGTTGCCACTATCCCTCAAAAGGAAAGTGTATAACAGCTGTGTGTTACCAGTACTCACATATGGGGCAGAAACCTGGAGGCTTACGAAAAGGGTTCTGCTGAAAAAATGAGGACGACGCAACGAGCTATGGAAAGAAGAATGATGGGTGTAACGTTAAGGGATAAGAAAAGAGCAGATTGGGTGAGGCAACAAACGCGGGTAAACGACATCTTAGTTGAAATCAAGAAAAAGAAATGGGCATGGGCAGGACATGTAATGAGGAGGGAAGATAACCGATGGTCATTAAGGGTTACGGACTGGATTCCAAGGGAAGGGAAGCGTAGCAGGGGGCGGCAGAAAGTTAGGTGGGCGGATGAAATTAAGATGTTTGCAGGGACAACATGGCCACAATTAGTACATGACCGGGGTAGTTGGAGAAGTATGGGAGAGGCCTTTGCCCTGCAGTGGGCGTAACTAGGCTGATGATGATGATGATGATGATGACCTACGGTGTTCGGTCGTCAGAATTATTACCAGCAAACACTGTAGGTCTTATAATTGCATCTTGCACCGTGTTTATTATGTCTGTGTTTTTTTTTTTTTTGTCCGTTGAACAGCTCGGCTAACGTTAGGTGGCGCACACGGTATATGCAGGGCCCTGTGTATCTCGCTTAACGTGTTCTAAGGAAGAATTTGCACTTACCGCTGCACTGTCATTGCTGAAATGTTACAGAAGGATAACATTTTGGAGCCTACGTTGTTTAGTGTGACACTTAACCACAGTTAATTGCCTGGTTTTCTTACAAAATAGTTCAAGTTTGTCTTCGCGTATGGCTGCTGTGCTGAGGGAACACACTCAGCACAGCAGCCCGATGTGCCACCCATTAGATTACGGACTATACCCAATTACCCGTGGGCGGGAAAACGGTTAAATACAATAAAAACATACGTAGATAAACGCACGTGCGTGAAGATACAAAGCGATAGATACAAGATAGATACAAAGTGTGTGAAGTAACCCAAGAATGCTCCCGCATTAAAAACAAGCAACCCACAGAAACAAGACAAGGCAAATAACCGCACCTGCCGACCTGCAGAGTCGGTTCAAAACGACGTGGCGTTGGGCGCAGTGATCGTCAGAATTGAACATGTTGTGCGCTCTGTTGCTGCCCGTCTTCTTTGTGGTGTCCCTTCTGTGCACAACACGTTAGATTCTAAGAGTCGGTTCTGTTCAGTTGGAAATTTAAGTCGAAAATTAGCTCATCGTCCTTGTCTGTCTATGTCCGCGTCGCTAGATAAAGCGTGCGCACGGGCGGTGAAGCCCGTTGGCGCAAAGAAACCAAACGAGGCGTGAAGCGTCACACGGGCAGCGTTTCTAGCGCTCTTTACGCGCCTAGTTTCTGAATAGGGGCGAGGAAATGTGAAAAACAGTCCACAAGCGCCTCTTTAATTGAGCACTTGTGCTGTTCTCCGTCTTGCCCGAGTCCTTTTTTTTTGCATTTTTTTAGGTAACCCGTGTCATGAACCAACTCGCCCATGCAACACATCTCAACAACGGCTGGTTCCTTTCAAATCGCGCAAATTGCTTGAGCCTCCCACGGCGACTCCTGAAAGATGTCGTTGCATCATAGGCATTATATCCAGTACTTCAAAATAATCATTTTAGTCAATTGATGAACAGACTGCGATGGCTACTTGCCTATCGTCCACAGGACTGACGGCATGAGCCGCGAAGAAAGAGTCCTCGTAGCGCTTAAGTTTATTTCTCTTTTTAAATGCGTTTTTACTAAGAAAGAAAGAATCACCTGGCGTATATTGCTTAGAACTGCACTTTAGTGATGATGCAAACATAGTGAAAACATGCACGCACAAAGAGAGAAAGACAAAAGCAACGGAAAGATATAGAGGTTAACCAGAGGATATCTCCGGCTGACTACCCTGCACTGCGGAATAGGAAAAGAGGTGTGAAATAGCAGAGAAAAGAAGTACGGAAGGTACGGATGAACAATAGGAGACCGTGTGTGACAGAGAGGTTTAGAGAGAGGTGATGCATGTGAGAAGCCCTTGTGCGAGGAATCAGGCTAAAATTTTTATAGACACCAATCGTCGATCAAGCGACGCGGACGGTCTGTGTGCCCGATACAAACACTCACGTGCAGACGGCCCGGAGTTAATCAAGTCACGTCCATTGCGCACGGAACGCCGAACCAGTTGCAAGAGCAAGTAAGTAATCATGTCAAGATGAACCAATTAGTTCGGATTTCCAGTGCTGAAAGGTGTGACCCGCCTGTGCAAGATGCGGTTTGGTCTCTACTAAATTACTGGTATGTGAGATGTGAGATGGCAGTCGCTAATTCGCGTTCATAACTATCATACGGCCGAAATAGCGTACGGGTAAGAAAGACAGGTGGTACGTACAGTCGATCTCGAAAGTGAAGCTAAAGGCGGCCATGTCGAGAACGAAGCCGAAGCTTATATCACCGTCGGTCTCATAAGTAACAAGCAGCGCACAAAAATTATATTGCACTAAGGAGTCAGTGTCCTCCTAGTTCATGTCCCCTCGTTTTTGCTTCACAGGCATTGCACTGAGCGACCGCGTCAGTCCCTCCAAGAAAGGTGAATCATTGGAGAACAATCGTCAGCTTGAATGGGTGCAAAAAGAAATGCAAAAAAAGCAATAATAACAGAGAAGGCGACATGCTCTTGCGACTTCCTATACTCACAGGACACGCAATGTTCAGCCTTTCGTACAAAAGTGCGTCAAACTCCACCGCAGTACGCCTACTTTAAAACCGCTTCACAGCAGCGAAGACGATAGGCTGCACCGAATTCGAGCAGCACACAGCCAAGCCGGCCCTGTCATTACAAGACACATGCGCACGACGGAGGAAGAGGGGTGGGGGGTGGGGGGACTACAACGAGACGAAAGAGGAGCCAACAATGGAAGCGAGCCGTTCTCTGGCTTCCCCATCCCCTCTCAGTCCTGTCTCCTCCCTTCTTTTTTTCCTTTGTTTATTACCAAAATCCTCGGTCGTCAGTCTAGAGGGGAAAAAAAACACGGTAAAGCGGGGGCGACGACTTGAGCGCGCCTATTTTCCTGCCCTTCTTCCCAGAGCCACCAAGCACCACATGCATGCAGCCACCAAGCGGGCATTAGTGGGTCCGCAGCAGCAGGCTGAGCATCCTCCTCCGCACGGGCGTCGTTTCGCTGAGATCATTGCTCGCGGCAGACAATAGCCGTGGGTCTCCGATTTCGTGGAGCGCACCTACCCCCTGACAAGCCGAAAGAAACGAGGAAAAAAAGAAAAGAAAAACGCGCAGTGCGTTCATGTTCGTCTACGGAAGTTGGCCGTCGCGACCTAGCCAGTAGACCTAGATATGCACCGTTATCTGCCGTCGTTATTAATAATTTCTGTTCTTAGTATGTGCGTGCGGCTTTGCTCGGTGTGAAGGTTTCGGAACGCAGAACCCACAATGAAGCAGCATTTCCTCGCGACCTAAGAGGGAGAATCAGGAGTCAAAGGGTGGACTCTGAACTTGCACGTGCAGCCGTGAAGAGACGCTCACACACATCTGTGTCCGCACGCACTCAAGAGCCGAGCGACAACTGTTGCGCGGAGTGCTGAACCAATTGGACCGTCAGAACTAAGAGCTTTAGGCCAGGGCTCCCAAAGAACATCCGTGCTGAAGGCCTTATTCACGTTACTAAGATTCCTGCAGTCTACGGGTCTACGGGATTCCTGTCGGATTCCTGCAGTCTACGGGATTCCTCGGTCTACGTGCAAATTGCACGCGACCTGATATAATTATACCGGGTGTCCAAACTATCATGCACCAATACTTAAAAGTAAAGAAATGCCACGTTGCTGGACAGAACCAAAGTAACGTTGTTTGGAGTCGCTTGGAGAAACTCAGACGATTTCTCTAATTCCGCCTAATTAGATAATTAGTCTTAATTAATAAACTTCTCAAATATTATAATGAGATGAAAAGTGTCCATTAGAAAATTGTAGAGAAACGTGAGAAACTCCCGTTACAGCTTTCTGTTGCTCAATACGTGCTGCATAAAAGAGCTTTTTCCGAGCGTTAAAGAAGCCCGCGAATACACGCAAAGTGCCTCGAGCGGCCAGTCACGCGGCAAATAAGAACTATACGGTACTTGAGGAGCTTAGAAAATTCGCCTTAACGGTCGCCCTACCCGCATGCATCATATGAATATTTTTTCACGTTTTGTATGAACTTTTTCTTGGTACTCATGACGTTCCTTCGCGTGTTTAATTAGTACTAGATGATATGCTTGTTTAGATGCACATTACGTATTTCATAGTGGTTGGGTCGAAACGGCTTGCGTCTCGCAGCTGCGAATGCTCCCATTCTGCTATGTATGAGGATGCTAATGACGCAACGTGTCACCATGAGCATGCTGTAAGCAGCTATGAGCTCTTAAGTAGCTGGCATTACCAGAATGAGCAAGGAAAACTATCGCCATGCCCAATGGCAAGCGTCATATATCTGTATACTCAGCAAAAAAAAAAAAAAAGAACGAAAGAAAGAGAGGGATCACGTCACACCTTTGTTTCGTTCCTTCAATCTAGTTCTGTCTCCGGATTTTTTCCTCGCGCTATAGTGCTACGGAGCTGGTATAAGATTCCCGCGTTGAACCCTATGGATCATGCGATGTCTATAAGTAATGTATGTCATACGCGATAGTTCAAAAATCATACGTTGGGATATGTGAGGTTCCCCACATATCCCAACGTATCATTTTTGATACGGGAAAGTTAGCACACAGTTAAAAGCAGGGTTAATTATTATTATTTTACATGCTGGAGCAAGCTTTCAATTGAGGGTAGTTCAGGAAACAGATCAATAATTAATCATTTTCTCAGAAACACTTCATGTACTCTCCATGGCCAGAAATAAAGGCGATGATGTTCTAATTTTCCTTCATGTGGAATGGCGCTTGTGAGGTTAAAGGTCGACATAATAATCGCTGCACTCGGATGCAATAAGAGTTTATGATGATCTTAGCACCGAACCCCATGCTCCTTTAAAGCTCAGTGTGTGGTGCAGCGTACGTAAATATATGCTGGGCATTATACAGGTTACGGGAACCAAACGTTAACGCATTTATTAGTATCTCTTACCAGTATCTCTTACATCTACATCATGCAAAATTTTAGAGCATATAATTCATAAACATATATTAAGTTTCTTAGAAGAGCACAAGGTACTTACAGATGTCCAACATGGTTTCAGGCATAGGTTTTCTACATGTACTCAATTAGTTGAGACTGTTCACGATCTCGCACAGGCAATTAATGAAGGGAAGCAAACGGATATTGTGTTCATGGATTTTCGTAAGGCATTTGACAAGGTATCACATAACAAATTAATCCATAAATTAGAGTATTATATAAAAAATGTACAGATACTTACATGGATCAGAGCCTATCTTACTAACAGACACCAATTTGTCACCTTAAACAATACTTCTTCTAACAATACAGAGGTTGCGTCTGGAGTCCCCCAGGGATCAGTTTTGGGACCACTTTTATTTCTGTTATTTATAAATGACATAGTCGCAGAACTTTCAGTTTCCGTGAAACTTTACGCAGATGACTGTATTTTGTATGAAAAGATATCTTCTGTTGATGATCAGGTGCGTCTAAATAATGACCTGGCAAAGGTGACTGCTTGGTGCGAACAATGGCAAATGTCTATTAATTTTGAAAAAAACTGTTTTTATGAGAATCACACATAAGAAAGAACCTCTTCAATTTGCATATAATGTTGACAACGTATCTCTATCAGAGGTAAGAGAGTACAAATATTTGGGCCTATGGATAACCAATGAGCTTTCCTGGACGAAGCACATAGATACTGTTGTTGCGAATTCTTTGCGTAAACTGTTTTTCTTGAGGCGCTCACTGAAATCATGTACGTCTGGTGTTCGTTTACTGGCGTACAATTCCTACATTCGTCCGTTGTTGGAATATGCCGTAATTATTTGGGACCCATTCACTTTAACCAATATTAAAAAACTGGAACGTGTACAGCATAAGGTAGTTAGGTTTGTTTTTAGTTCATACGGCCGCGCGTCTGTTGGTGAGCTCGTAAGGCGCAGTGGATTACCTCCGGTGACTGTGCGCAACCGTATCTGTCGATTAAAGTTCCTCTTTCAACTTGTAAACGGACATTATAAGGTTAACACTTCCAAGTTCTTTACTTACTCATCAGGTTATAACACGAGACGAAGGCATGCTTTATCCATAACCCCCATCAACGCACGGAATAACTGTTTCAAATATTCCTTTTTTCCTAGGACAATAACAGACTGGAATAATCTTAATTCTCATACTGTTACCCAGAATTCCTTATCAATGTTTGAAAAATGCTTGCAAATGTTATGAATTCGTGTGTGTTATCTGCTAGTGTGTTTTTTTTCTTGTATGTTATGTATTCTTCACCAATGTCTGAAAATGCCTGCATATGTGATGGATTTGTATGTGTTTACATGCTTGTATATTTCTATGTATACCCACCCTGCTATGATCTGATTTCAGATCGCAGTATTTATAAATAAATAAATAAATAAATAAATAAATAAATAAATAAATAAATAAATAAATAAATAAATAAAGCGAAGCTGTACATGGCTAGCTGATTCGTCTGTCCGTCTGTCTGTCGGTCGCCTGTACGGCGAAAACTCCTCCCCCATGCCCATGCGCGAAACAAAAAAGAAAGAAAGAGAGGCGCGCGATTAGCCAACACCACCTAGATGCACAAGGCCTGTGTACTCCGATCCATGACGCCACGCTAGCTGACCCAAAATTTCTATTGACAAGGCTGGCGTGCTGAGAGCGGTGACGCCAAAATCACTATTAACTACTCGGGGGAATCCCCATTAGATTCTATGGCTGTCGGGCCGGGTAACATGACGTCATGGATCGGAGTGAAACTTGTGCTATCTAGGTGGTACTGGATTAGCTGCGCCAGTAGACCTCGTCGCTCTCCGTCGCAGCCGAGCGCGCGTGCAGCAGTTTCTCTCCGGCCCCGAAATGGGTAGGCCACGCGTCATACGTACTCCTCAGGAGCAGCCAACTTTCTATCAGCGACGCCGCGAGCAGAACCGGGAACGAGCTCGTCTACGCCGTGCCGATGCTGCCGCCCGGGCGCACAAGAACAGGCTCGTGCAGCCGAGCGCAAGCAGCAACTGCGTACCAAGGATCCGGCAGCCTACCAAGCCATCGTGTAATTAACCCAGTGATAAACACCAGGGCCACACGTTTTAGCTTCGCTGGTTAACCATTTCTACGGGGTGCTTGGGCGGTGATTTTTCTTTCTTCCGGAAGAAGGTGCCTGCAGCGCTATTCTCAACCTTCTTAGTGCTGGGAACAGGCAACGGCCGCTCTTTGGCCGGAGGGAGGGAGGACTGCAGTAGCGGGAAGCCCGCTGTGATAGTAGTATGGCCCGGCAAGGGACAAAGCGGTATTTTGTGCTCGTAAGGTCCGCGCTTCCTCGTCGAAGCTCCGTCTCAGTTGTTCTTCTAGCGACACTCGAGAGCTCCCGTTCACGGTTGCTTTTCGTCCGGGAGAGGCTCGCAGTACACACTGTCGGCAACAGTGCCGTCCCACCTCGCGTCCATCCCTTCCCGCGCTGGCCCGCCATTCAAGGGTCGTTCTCCAACAAATGGCTGAGTACTGAAAGTGTGGCACTCGTCCCATCTGTTTTTAAGCGCCCAAATTAATACGCTGTTCATGCTTGCATGTGAACAAGTAGCGAGAAAAACACTCACTGATGTTCCCCGCCAGACGATAATGTGCGTCGGCACTGCGGTCACAACCGTCGCGTGATAGCTGGAAACGTGGTCTCTCAAATAGCGGAGTTGCGTCGCTAGCTTGCGATGCCATGCTGAGAGCCGATCAGCTTCTGAGCAGCACCACGCCCGCGTGGCGCTCTCCGTCCGTTAAATAGGTGTCCTTGAGGCGCACTTATTTCCCCGGCGTGCATAGCCGCCGGCATCGTCTCCATGCCGACGGGGGGGCCTCCCTTCGGTCCGCAGGCCCACCGCCGGTTCTAAAGGGCCCTGCCGGCCTTGACAGGCGCGGGGGAGGGCTGATTGTTCCGTGAGAAAGGCGCACGGCGGAAACGTGACGCTACCCCAGAACCCGTTCCTGCCATACCGTCGCAGAGGCCAACTACAGGGAGAGCGCGAAAGCACGGGTGAGCGGTGGGACCACTCAGCCACAGAGAAAAGATGTTCACTGCGACGAACAAATAGGTCCGTGAGTGCCCGAGGTGCTCCAGGAACATGAAATACGAGTCTGGTAAAAACGTCCATTCAAGGTGAACGTGCGGTTGGTGTACAGAATGGGAAAAGCTGTGTCTGAGCACTTCTCGTGAAAGATGTACCTGCCATCCGAAGCAAAACAAAATGTTGGGCTAGTTGGTCTTATATAACTGCTAACTGATCATCCTACCTTCCTTTGTGTGTGTCTTTCTTTTTCTTTGAGATAGTTCACCTCAACAAATATGTATTATTATTCTCGTCATTCCTTCGGACATATGTATCCTAATCTTTTAAGGAACTTGCATACACATGAACAAGGCGATAACAAAAATGTGCTAAAGATGACGTCTTTAGACCGAATATGTACATGCGAGGAGTCACTCTCTCCCATTTCACCCTAAATAAACCACATCCGTCTGACCCAGTCGTAAGATTTCAGGTTGAAAATATAGTTTCTTACGTGAATCTGACACGTCTTGCACAGAGCCACAACTTGACAGTGTTGACACTTAAGCTCTCCTAGATTAAAGGGACCGACAACTGGCCAGAATATGTTGCGAGACATTGGTGGAAAAGAAATGACCATGATTTACAGTGATAGAATCCATCACGCTGTCCGTGATTTAAGTAGGCATTATAATTTGAAATTCGCGAAGAAAGTCTCAAAAACCAGTATGTAGTGAGACCTGGCGGTTACATTTTCTTACTACGGATGTATTCTATTGTATTACTGTACGTAAGTCGACTATTAATATGTACATCATAATTATTGCTTAATATTGCCGTTGCTATATTATTAGACACTCGCGCCTTACTCTATGCTTCCGAAATCGAAAATGCACGAGTGGCTACGGCAACACGCCTGCGTATCACGTGTAAAGGCGTCGTTTCGTTCCAACATCTACTTGGTAAACAAAATCATATTTTGTTACAGCACGGCCGCACTTGTCTGCCTCCCACTCTGTGTGTCTTCTTTTGTCCCGTCTTTTAATCGCGCTACCGTACACCCCTTGCAGATCCCACTAACGCCGGCGTATAATCGTTATCGGGCTCACCTATCACAGTGTACAGCATGCTTCCAGTGAACGACTGAATCCTCACTGCAGATCGAAAAATTCTGAAAAAAAAATTTTCCACGGCATTTTCCGCGTTAGCACTTCATGATTAGACACTCTGACCGGTAAGCTTTCCATTGTACTAAAAAAATTGGTGCCATGAAAATTGGTTGTCAGTCCTTGATGATCGAAAGTTGGGCGAGTTGGTACGTACAGATGATAAATGTACAGCGCGGGGGAAAAAGGGTACACGGACAACTCAAGGGCATACACCACAAGCAGTACTTGACGTGTCTGCTGTTATATTGTACGCGTATTTTCTCGCGCTCTGCTAGATTGAGCAATAGGTCTTCTAGCACACATTCTAATTACGCCCTTAGTCAAATTTCAGGGGCCCGAGAAAAAAAAGGTGTCGCATTAAATAATATTGCTTTTGATCACGTGGTGTGTTTACGAACAGCAACAGCGCTGATAGCAAATGACAAAAAATTGCGTGAGAAAATCCGACCGCCGAATGAAAGGTCGACATATGACTGCCCTGCAGATAACATACACATACCTATAGGTACGCAAGCAGGATACATATACTGTCAATAGCAAAAGAGACTAGTGCACCTCCTATAAAAAGCCGAACAAACAGAGGAATCGGTAATGTCTTGAAGAAGTTCCCCAGACACCTGCTTTCGAGGTTTGTTCATTGGCTTTTGCTTAGGGCTAAAATTGATTTTTTTTGGCGAGAAAGGATGGTTATCGGAACGTTCGCGATGGATTTGTCGCTAGCAAGCCATATCACACACACACACACACACACACACACACACACACACACACACACACACACACACACACACACACACACACATATATATATATATATATATATATATATATATATATATCGCAAACGCCACAAGCGTTTGATTGTGTAAACAGAATGGCCGGTTTGCTGGTTCTGCTTACACAAGACTTCGATATTGACAGCACACGTACCTAACTCGGCAAGCTCAGCATCAAATATGCTGAAAAAAGCTATAAACGAGATGGTTTGGCATAGGCATGGAGGATGTCCATTTTACATTAACGCTACAACGATGTTGTCGGCGAAAATGCACGTGCAAACAACAACGCAGAAAGCGCGCGCAGACTTCGAACGTCGCGAGGGCTTTTCCGCAGTGCACATTGACGCGCTCCGCGGCACGCCCACTTTGCGACGAACAAGTACTGTGCTGGAACCGGGACAATACAACTTGCGACATGCTTATTGGCACTTATGGCGCGGCGGAAACTAGCGACTTTGGTTATAACATACGAAAACTCAGCTGAGGAAGGCCTGCATCGATCGCGCATGAATTCCCTCCCCCTTGCTGAGCCATAGCGTCTCCCATCCACACGCATACGGAATACGAGCAATGAATTAGCTAAGTACCTAGGTGACCTGAAAGTCATCTTCACGAAAACTCGCTTCTTGCCCCACACTCACGTGCACTTGTTTCGTCACCCACTTATCGCGCAACCAAGACTGGATCTTCATGCCGCCGCTGCTATGGATGCAACTAGCGAACGGATAACACCCGTACAACAGCCGACGAGAACACAAGGCAAGTTTGCGACGCGCACAATCCTGCCAGAGATTACGACCGCGCGAGGTGAGCTCAGTGACCTGGAAAAGGAATGCAGCTCCTGAATGCCCGTACCACTCAATAATATATATATATATGTATCAGTTTGAACTGAGAAAGGATCAGTCCGGCTACCACGAGAAGCAGCAGCACACTCACCGAGCTACTCTTGGGCGCGTCGAGCCGGTTCAGCCTCAGATCAGGCCGCCCATCTCGGGGGTCACTCACACCGCAGCACGTCTCAGCTGTGACGCGGCTTGGCCCGGCCCTACCGAGACCGCTGTTCCGCAACAGCGCATAGCCCGCCTGTGTCGGACGTGAACTAGAGGAGCGCGCGCGCAGGTCCGGTCGATCAACAAACTCTGCCGCCGCTCCCGGCGTGGTTCGTCCACAGTGCGACGTCCCTTCCCGAGTGACTGATGCGTGGTTCCCTGGATGCGTCCGGGACAATGCCCCTTTCGCGTCAGTGTGGTGCGCTATTTGAGCACTACTCAGTAGCTCGCTGGATTTCACAGGAGCCTGGCGTGCAGCACTACGACAGCGGCCGAACGTAGCTCGGCACCAACCACCACGAACCAACCTCCCGCGCGCGATCGCACACGCCAACGCACGCAGACCTCCTCGCCCGCTCGATCATCTGCCAGCTAGCCCGTTTTTCGCTTTTTGTTAGTTCGCTCGGGGACGCAGAGTTTGCAGACCCCATTCGCAGCGAGGATATGCTGGCTCCATCTCTCGGCTATTTGCAAAAACACGCATGAGGGCGCCAAGTTCAAATACGTTCAAATTCAGTTTGTTCAATACATTCGAAAGCAAGCATTATAATTATTGTTCAATAATCCTGAAACCGTGATTTGAAGGTACACGCAAGGTCATACAGATATCGTCTTTATTATACAATTACAGAGCTTTTAAGGAAAAAGAGGGAACAGTGTAGAGGAACGTTGGACCTGGGAAGTTCGGTAGTTTTTTTATTCAAAGCTTCAGCATCAACTTATCATTCTGACACAGAAATTCTGCACTAACTACCACAGTTTCTACTCCAGCGTGCCCTGATCATTCCTCCCTATGTCTTAAAAGCATAATGTCATATTTCCAACTAGTTCACCTTTCTGCATTAGATATTAACTTATTGGTTCATTGTCGACATCAAAAGCACAAGTACCAAGAACCCTCGAAGAAAAAATAAGGGATAGAGCGAGGAGAAGGTAACCGCATTTCGCTCCCTGCGAAATGAGGCTGTTACGATCGGCCAGCGGCAGTAGCGACCTTATAGTCTCTACTGCCCCACTGCGACGAATCGCATCGGGGAGCTAACAATGCTCTCCTCGGACAGACCTGCGGCGATAACAAGGAAAAACACGTTTGGCAGATCGAGTGTTGCATGATGGTTCACTGTCGCCGTCACCGAAGATGGGAGCAAGGAACTCCAGGAAAAGGGCTTTCTACGGCGTTTCCTCGCGGACTCCGGTAACCAACACGGTCGTTTGACAATCCCCGTCCACGAAGCTCTCCTACTTTCTGTGTGTTCAGTGAACAAAGGTGCCGGAGTGATCGTGTGCACCCTCGCCCTCAGCGCGGATCCTTCGGTCACTTTGGACGCTCCGATTGAACGAAGGTGGGACCGCAGATTTCCCTGGCCTAGGAATCTAGAGAGGACAGAGGAGTTTTAAGCGAACTTTTTCGGCTCCTCAGTGTGCTTCCATTCAGCCATACAATATCTACATGAGGAGTGGAGAACGCCTCAACGTTCTCTACTCCTGATGTAGACATTGTAAATTAACCCAGTACTCCTCGTTCTCGATGAGAACACGTTCCTCCCTGCAACAACGTCCTCAGCACGGGTGAGCCACCTACCCCTTTTGACATGCCCGACACCAACTCATACAAGGCCGACTTGGGAAAATCGACCGAGTTTCGTCGACTTACTGACACCAGCATGACGCGTTGCCCGACAAGCAGCAACATGTCATACACGCATATGTCATGTTAGCTTGCACCTTCGCACAATACTGCCGTTGCGTGATAGTCAATAATTGCAGTGATGTTATTTTAGCGAAATATATTTTACGTGCGTATTTATATTAACTTCTCACAAGTAGTGCTAGCCATTTGAGCCCGTTTGCTACCACATGGGTATAACATAGCACACGTCTTTAGTGAGACCGTTGAGAGCCCGCACGCCACTCACAGCCAGCAAGCTGGCAATGAGCGCCTCGCATTTTCTTAGAATGTATTCAAGGAGTTTTAGCACTAGCTTCCACATGGGCCACGTCGGGAGGTGGAAAGTGATTTGAGACTGTGCACACCAAAACGGAATTTGCGAAAATAAGGAATAGCAAGACGACAGAAATGGCGCCGCGGACTTGCTTCTTTTAATCCTTTATGCAATTCAAAGACTGCAAGATACCAACGAAGAGACGAAAAATACAGTAAGAAAAAGAAAAATGGAAGAACGAAAGAGATTTAAAAGCCTCCACTTACTTTTCCTTGGCCTGGACAAGGGAGCTGCTGCTTCGGAAGCGTGAAGAGAGCAGCGTGCCGCCAGACTTGACACGGTTTCCTGTTGCAGCACGTGAGAGAACGAGGGAATACGCATCAAAACCCGAAATCGGAACTACCGACGTAAGATACGTCAACCACACAGAGGGTAACAGCAGCAGCAGTAGAAAATAAAACCATCACCATGCTTCAGCGATCCCTCCGGCTCTGACTTTATTTAGTGCGATAGCATGTTACACCCACGATTCCCTCAATGACCCCAACTTAAAACTCTTACGATCCTGCGGAAACTCCACCAACATACAACGACGACAACAGAAACATCACGGCGAAATTATGATAGCGACGCCATGACAACGACGATAACAGCGGCGTAATCACGACATATCCTGCATTGAAAGTCGCGTGGGACATTCTGCGAACGACTGCTGTATCACGCACAAGCTATGCTACGTGTTGCCTGCGAAATATATGCGCAGCTGCAACTGCTCTCCGAGTCAAGGTCGCGCAAGCTACAGATCTCGCACAAACTGACAACCACAGAAGTTAGCGCGTCCGCGCAGCTCACAGTTGCTAGGACAACTCCCACAGCGCTAGCTTTTTGGTCATATCTGGCCCTTGCGCCAATAAAAACTACAAAACAACAATTACATCTCCCACACCTTTGGAACGCATAGCTGGCGCGCAGGTATAGAAAAAGCTTCTCGTAAGTAAGGGGTTTTGTGGCGTTTAAAGGGTAAAAAAAAAAAAAAATGTGTCCGAGTGCGTCACTATTGATGGAGCTCACTGACTGACGGTTTCACACGGGCTATACGTTGAATGTTTTAGACAGCGACGGGTAGGTTTTCGATGATTTGAGGACACTACATCACGCGAAAAAAAAGAGAAAAACTTTCTATTGTGGCGGTGGTGGTACCTGTAGAGAGGCGGGTTTAGCGTGGCGATCTAGGCCGGCGATTGAACCACCCAAGCATATCATGTGACTCCGAGCCTTGTCACCAAACGTCCAACATACTAGCCTTACCGTCTTCAAAGCCGAACTTTGCGAGTATACCTTGCTTGCTAAAAGTAACGGCACCAATATTCAATAAAAGAAAAATCTATTCTATGTTCCGTATGTCGATCGGTTTAAAAAGAATATAAAAGATTATTTTTTAAATACCGACTAGTTTCTGCGATGTCAGCTTTCCTATATTTAGGAGTTTCGTGCGGTCACTTACGTTCAACTGCGTGATGCCCCGTTTAAGCATAACTGCGTGTAACTGTGTATTGTCCTAACTGATTTTGAGTTCAAATGCTGCTACCCTGATTAATAACATTAGAACGTTGCGATATATACAGAGTGTCCCAGCTAACTTGGACCAAGATTTTAAAAATACCCAAGACATCTAGAGAAATCGTACCGACTGCACAGTAGCCGTAGTCGTATGTACTTACGGCCAGCATTTCTTTCATCACGAAGTATTACTTAATTAATTACTTTTAATTATTGAACTTTTTAATTATTGCTTGAATCGCCAACATAACCATTACAAAATTGTAGGGCATCTGAAATAACCTTCGAATCAAGCATTTATTTTGTGCTGAAGTGGTCCTGGTTGTTTTTTTTCTAAGAAAAAACAAAAGCCCGCGAAATACGAAATAGATGCGCACTCGCACGCTGCTACTCAAGCGCCTACAAGCAACCACTGAAAGATATGCGGCTGTATTCTCTAATCGCCGCATCGTACAAGACTCCGCAACGCTTATCAATGCGTCAGCGGCGTGTTCTCTTGATGCCGCGACCATCGCATAGCGTGAAGCCCTGTATCGAGCTGCCGCCGCTAGTAAAGCCGTGTATCCGTGGCTATTCGCTTGGGAGCGCTTGAGTAGCGGCGCGCGAGCGCCTATCTATTTCGTATTTGGATGTCTCGCGCGCTTTTGTTTTTTCTCGGGAAAACCAATGAGGGAAAGCTGAGCACTAAACAAATGCTCGATTCGGAGGTTATTTAAATTTAAATTAAGTAACACGTCGTGATGAAAAAGATACTGGCCGTAAGTACATACGACTACGGCTACTATGCAGTCGGTGCGATTTCCCTAGACCACTTTGGTATCTTTAACATCTTGGCCGCCCAAATTAGCTGAGACACCCTGTATATTATATATATATATATATATATATATATATATATATATATATATATATATATATATATATAAAGAACAGATACTATACTTTTACCCGTCAGCGATTTCGCTGATTCACGCGCAAAATCAAGAATATTCAAAATGGCCACCACTGTCCACGCAATACCTCTCCAGAAAATAATTCCTGGTTACGGCCCTGTACTGTACATATCAAGGCTATTCTCATTCAGCTCTCTGATGTTGTCCTGCACTGTATGTTGTTTGCTGCTTTAGGTGCTGCGGACTTTTTGAGGAAAGTGGATTAGCTTTACTAGCCATGTCACTTGTGTCTGCTTTTTGTAAGCCTCGAAGGGATAAATAAATCAACACGGGATCATCTGCGCAACCCTCAGCACAACTTTCAGCTACTAGACAGCTGTTATGCCGCAGGCCGCAGTGATGGCACATTGGTAACTGTATACATCGACATAGAAACGTTAGTAGGCCGACAAAATTCTCAAGCCTTGACTATACTATAACGAGATGCTGCAAGCAGGGTTTCACAGGCCGGCGCTCCACTGCACTAGTTCTTCCGCGGCAGCTACGGCTATCCTGCACTCCTCGCTCCGATTTAGGGCTGTACCGTGCAGTGCGGCGCGAATTACCAACGGGTGTTCCCTTTAGATCACTCTATGCAAGGACGTCGACATCATTCCCCATACTGCGTGATACATGCTGCTCACTTGTCGTGGTGAACTGCCGTCCGATATGTTCTTTCTATTTTTTTTTACCTTACGGGAGCGCACAGTTTCTGGTAAACGCGTATGTTGAGCCGTATAAGCGCCTCACCAATAGTTTCTTCAAGGATTCACTTCACTCAAATAGATGTGCACCTAAGCGACGGATATGATAAAAGTGACTTTCTGCAGTACTGGTAGCCTATCTTGACGGGGTGCTTATCCTTGCCACCCTTTTAGTGCAAGCTGTGGTTTTCAATAGATAGATAGATAAATAAATAAATAAATAAATAAATAAATAAATAAATAAATAAATAAATAAATAAATAGAAAGCACTTTTCCCGGAAGTGCGAACAGAGGTGTCGAATGGTGCACCCTGTGTGTGCCATTGCCACAACCATTATACTTTGTGCCTCTGGTGACGTTCCTGGAAGATGTCATTTATTTATTGCTGGAAATACCATGACCAGAAAAAAGAACGTTGCAGCGTCACTTTAAAAAAAATATGGATCAGCGGTGGTGGTGCTACTTTTTTTTTAATGCTCACTTTCTAATTTAATTTTGTCACTATCGTAATGACGACACGATCGATAACCATTTCTTGCTGCGGACATATAAATACGGACGGGACTCGACAGGGCAGCTTTGGCGCGAAGTGCGGCATAAACACCTATATTCGCAGTAATATCTACGCTGAGCAAGCGTCGTCTCAGTGGCAGGCTACCGCTACACAGGGTGTTTCTTTTTCCTTTTTTTTAGGTATACACATTTATACGCATTTTTTTTTTATCAAAGGGCTATGAACGTCGCGAACGTGGCGTTTTTGCAGGGAGATCCTAGGCGAGTCGGACATACTTCGCTGCTAACAGCATGAGTTGTAGAATACTAATTAACAAAAATTCGCCAATCTTTATTAGAATCTTGGGAGCAGTAGCTTATACGGAAAATTTGAATGCAGTCACAATTTTATTGCCCTCCCACTTTTAAATACTTTGAATGTCCCACCTAATTCGGGATATTCATCACTAAATTTCAGCGCTCAATGCAGGCAATATCAAAACCGGACGCGCCGGAAGCGCGGAAAAGGCCGCCCCATGTCAGTAGGAATTTCCCGAGACAAAAAGCGCGACGAAGCTTGAACGTCTCAGCCAGTCGCGGCTGTGGCGGTGCGCTGCCTAGCACGGGCGTCGCGGCATCAAAGCCCGGCCGCCGCGGCCGCACATCGATGGAGGCGAAGTGCAGAAAACGCCCGTGCGTTGGGTGCACATTAATGAACCCCGGGTGGTCGAAATTAATCCGGAGCCTCGGCGTGCCTCATAATGATATCGAGGTTCTAGCGCGTAAAACCCCAGAATTTATATATAGGACACGTTTTTTTTCCTGACAAACATCTGCCGCGACGTGCCGTATCAGTATTAGCCAAGACATACCATCATTCAACCTTGAGGCGATTTTCAAGATATCGAAATTAAAGGCGTTTATAAAAAAAATCTAATAAATAAATTAAGACTGGATGTTCTCACTGCCTCCATATATGTCCTAAAAGCAACTGCCCCCATTGTTCTAATACAAAGAAAAATTAATTAACTTTTGTAATTAGTCTTCTGAAACTCGCGTAATGAGATGTAAAGTATCTCCACCTCACATAGGAACTCTGCTGCAAAAACAGCACGTTTGCTACGCTCATATAGCCTTTTTATTAAGAATCTGTACAGTAAAAAAAAAATAAAAATCTGTATTAGTCGCGACATAAGGCACGCTTTCACTCTGCAGTTTGGCGACTTCCGAGGCTCACGACGTATAGGGAGAAGACATTGACAAAGGAGATCAGCGAAAGCCGAACGTGAAGCGAGAACAACGAGTTGCGCGGTGTCAAGCCTATATGGTAACGCCTGCTCCCGTCGACTTTTTTTCGAACGAGTGGTCTACGCCAAACGCGAAAACGCACTTCAAGGCGCACCGCTCCCCACTCTTTAGACAAGTTGTACGTCCGAACGTAGCCATTCATGCCGTCCCAGAACACACAGTGTACAACATGCACGTCTGGTTACCAATCAACTAGGCTTGTGTACGGCTGGTTACAGATAACTTTTTTTGACACCAAACACCTTAGCATAGCGCTGTTGTGAAAAGCAAGCATATGCATATGCAGAGTAGTCGTACTGTCCAGCGAAAGAAGCGGACATGCAGACCTGCTTTGAGAGAGGCAGGCAGCACCGACAGGCACCACGCTCACCTTTGTCGTACTTGCGCTTGAGCACGATGAGGGAGGAGACCAGAATGGCCCGGTGCGCACCATTTTTGACTCCCAAGTCCTTGACATCCCTCTCGGACATCCACAGGATCTCCTGTTCAGGCAACGTAAACGAATGAGCAACGCAAATAGCAGTTATGTTGTATGCCCGCAGTTGCACGTCGTTGCCACACAGGGTGCACTTTTGGCAGCTCGCGAGGACGAATTGAACGTAAATTAAATTATGGCGATGACGGTGCAACCGAACCAAAAGCAACTAAGGTGCCAACGAGGTAAAAAAAGAAAAATAAACTGAACAAAAATAAATATGCAAGTCGATCAAGCTTCTTCCGGTAGGCGCCGCCGAGAGACTCGAACGCGCACCGTTCCAGCGCTCTAGGCAGCCGTGAGCGACGGGAGCTAAGTGTTCCTTTCGATTCTGTCCTGTCTCGTAAGCGTGCTGTTGCAAGCTTGAAATTAAATTGTGGGGTATTAAAGTCCCGAGAGTGCGTAGTAACAAACGCCGTAGTGGAGTGCTCCGAATAAATTTTGACCCCCTAATTTTATTTAACGTGCAGCCGAAGCACGGTATACGAGAACTTTTGCATTCTGCCTCCATCGGAATGCGACCTCGGTCGCCAGAAAAACCGACGACCTTGTGCTAAGCAACAGATCGTCATAGTCACTGAGACACCGCGGCAAGCGCTGTTGCAAGTTTACCTATGCTGCAGCTTTTGCACTTACAATATACGGTATGTGTACTCGCTACGTACCAAGAGAGTAAAAAAATGAGTAAAACGGTGGGGTTCTTTTGTTTGCATACCGTTTTCATAATTTATGCGGAATTGTGCACATAAAACAGAGACGAACGTTGCACGGCATTCAGGTTCGACATTTTGGTATGCATGCTAAAAACCAAAGTTGGAAATCACTGGGAAACGTTCACCGCCTTGGATTCACAAATATGTTTCAGCAAAGTATAGGGAAACGAGAGAATACGTCGACATCTTTATTTAACCCCGCTCACCGATATATCATTTACAGTAGGATTTATACATCAATTTGCGTTTTAAACATTTTCTGGTCTCCTGTTTAGTATGATATAAAGGCTAAATCTGTGAGCGCCTGTATGTCGCCGCCCCCCACACGCCTCCCCCTCCCCCACAAACACGCGCATCATGGCTCATGCCATTGGGTGATACTGACCGAGCAGTTACCGAAAGGTGGCTTCGCCGTAGAAAATGTCGTAATGCGGCGAAGCCAACAACTTGGGCGTTATTGGCAAACGTGCTTACACACGCACACACACACGCACACGCACACACACACACACACACACATACACGCACACACACACAAACGCACACAAAGGACAATTTGGGGTTTTACTTGCCCGAACCACGATCTGATTTTGAGGCACGTCGTACTCCAGGTTAATTCTGACCACGTGGGGTCTTTTAACGTGCAATCAAGGCACACAGGCTTTCGCATTTAACCCCCGTCGAAATGAGGTCGCCGCGACCGGGATTCGATCTCGCGATCTCGGGTTTTGCAGCGCAATGTCGAAACCACTATACCACCACGGATGGCGTGTGTTTAATTTCCGTCACTCGCTACAGCCATCGTTTTCAAGCAATAACTCGGCTCATGTCATGAAATGGGAAAATGACAGTAGTAGGAACCAGATTTGTACGTAACGAATTACATGTAATTAATTACTTATCGTCAATTACGTTTATTGGTAATTTTGTAATTTTTACGATTACTTTGTTTACTCGGTGACGCTCCCTGTAATTCACTTACTTTTTTTTTCAGTAACCGATTACATGTAACCAGTAACATTTTTGACGAAACAAGCTCTGACAGGCTTGTTTCGCAGCTTTGAAAAAAAATTTTGCTGCAGCTATCGAGTCCAAAGAGATAAAAACATGTACACGCGTTACCTCCTTCCCAGAGTCAGCGTCCTGCAGCAGCTCCGCCGAATATGGCAGGCTTGCAGTTTTGCGCACTTCTCTCGGAGTTCCGACCTCTGAGCTTTTCTCATTTAATAAGTTTCTCTGGGCCCTTTCTCCTGGTAGCGCTAACAGGCGGCCTTCATAGGTGATAAGAGCTGCTGCTAAATTCTTCTTCGCTTAGTGCAGTCTATGAATTCGCTAATACAGAAACAATTTTTTGGCAGGTAAACGCATATGTTTCTATCTGATATTACGTGACTCAAATGCAACTAAAGCATATACCTTAAAACTTTTGTCATTTTAACGCAAGAACAATACTTCTAGAGCATTATGTTAAATTACATTACAGATTTGAACACCTCTTCAAGGAACGTGAACGTTTGCTGGCGTCCGTTACAATTAGTCATTTAAGTCTGAATGGCTAATGAGTGAAGGGCGCGGATGTTGGCCGAGAAATTGAAATGGCTCGATAGCGATGGCTACTTTGGCCGTTAATGCCAGGAGATCAACTAATAAGATTTTTCAGTTTTTCACTGGCCCTGTCGCGGACCCCTTCCACTGGCCCCAGAAACAATGAAGTGCTTCACATCAGAGAACCCAGACCCGAGCATCGCGGCATTGAGTAACCACAATCGTTTGAGAAAGGTGTTCGTACGTTACTATATATACAGCCCTTCTCTCTCAAGCGCATATTGAGCGAGTTTTCAGTGTCGCTGAAGATGTGTCCACAAGGAAACGAGGGAAAATTAACCAATTATATTTTGAAAATGAATACTTAGAAAAGCTAAACAGCACTTCAAAGACTGGGGAGCACACATTGGAAGAGCTAGGCCAGCTCTTTGTATTTACTGTATTTGTGCAATGTTAACAAATGTAGGGAGGAAAGTAACGTTGAAATAATCGATTACCTTTTAGCAATTGCTCAATTACTTTTGTGTGGCAGTGATCAGTAACCGTAATTAATTACATCTTTGAAAAAAGTAATTGTAATTGTAATCGGTAACTTTCTTCTGTAACGTGTACAAGTCTGGTAAGGACAAGGGTTAAATAGCGAATGATAAAAAATAGGGCTGGAGAAAAAAAGAAGAGAAAGAAGAAATACGCAGACAGCTGAAGGTGAGTAGATTTAGGTTGTTTCAGGGTTTGGGAAGTGAACGATTCCTCGGGTTACATTACCAAAATAATATTTTGCGAGAATACTGGGGGCTGGCGATTTGCGACGGGTGGGCAGTGACTCGGTATAAAGTACTTAAGCTTGTCAACCGCGCTAATTTGCCCCATGGCTCGCTTCCCACACTTAGTCTCTTAAATTTGTGGGTCCGTATTCACATAAAACTCTCACGCATAGTAATGTTCCGCACAGTACGCAGAGTAGTAGTTAGTAGAACATATTCCAGTTACGCGACGGCGTCACGTCGTCCAAATGGGAGGCTGCCCTAAGCAGCCCCGATCTTGAAGCACAGCTATGGGCTGCTGTATCGGGCCCGCGACGCAGCAGAGAGGCTCGGCCTTTCGGTACCGACGTGGGAGCGGCCTGCTACGTGCTAAGGACCAGAATGAAGCTTTACCATACCATACCATATTCCAACCAATCCTGATGCTGGGCATCAGACAGAAACATTAGCGAAGGCGGCCAGCCAGTGGCAAAAGAGTGCTTACAACGGGAAAGCTTCGTGAATTCGGCCCCTGATCTCTAGTGTAAAACGACAAATTTAGGTTTCTCAAATCGTCTGTACCACAGCACTGCTAAGGACGTGGGTTATTTACTCCGGAGAAGGGGTTTTTCAATGAACCAACTGAATTTCATTGCCGCCGGCAACCCGCCCTCAGTGGAAATAAATAAATAAAGAAATAAATAAAGTAAAGCAGCAGAATAAAAAAAGAAAATGAAAACAGGGTAGCGACTGAGTATATCCTGTAAACCTCTGTGGTATACGTGGACAATGTTCGTGTGACGGCATGGTGCCATTTAAAAACAATTTCGCTTTTCCCGTACGCTGGAAACAAACTGTGCCTACGCCAAATTTGCATTAAAAAAAGAAAGAAAGAAGTCTATGATTGGAGTACCCGTTAATTCTAGCGACGCATTTCATCATGTTTACCTATCCCCGCAGAACTTTATTACTGTCATGGATTCGTTGAGACTGGTGCTCTTTAATTGCTCCGGAATAGCCAACTGCAGATTTCCATGAATGAATTTGAATGAAAGCCCCCTGTCCGCGATCTTTCTTTTCTTCGTCTGCTGACAAAGCTCGTCGAAGCGGAAAGAAAGCGTTTCGGAGGGGGGGGGGGGGGGGGTCACACGGAAAAAGAAAAAACAAACAAACGCAACAAAAAATCAGACTTGCCTCAACGCCAGTGTACTTGCAGAATAGTAGCGAATATTGCGGCAAGTCCAAGTTCTGGAGCCATACGTCAATATCGAGGTGCGGCTTGCCCCCGGGATCCACAGACATAACGGGATCGAAACCTGCACACACAGAGATAGGGAGCCAGCTCAGGACAACAAAAACACAACTGATATGTCAAGTTACAAGAGATGCAATAAAGAAAAAAAGAAAAAGGAACGGGGCGGGGGGGAAGCGCTATTTAGTGAGTCCGACAAAAAGCTCAGAACAAAAAGTGAAAGCGTCCGTACAGTTTCTGATTTTTGTACGCAACGTCATTGCTGTATTCGTTCGATTTTGTTTTGTCACTGTAATAAAATCAGAACGGTTTGTTGCTGTCTCAACAGCATAGGAAGGCATACCACGGCGATCAATTATGATCAGCCGTTAGTCCCAATCGTTGTATAATTGTGTCGGAGCATCCGATTACAATAAATGTTTGCAACATATTCACATATCCTTATGGCACAACAGACGGTACTGTGGAATTACAACACTGCTCATTCTCACTCAGAAATCGATCCAAATCAGATCAGCCCAAATTACGGGGCTTAACGTCCCAAAGCAACACTGTGGGTATGAGATACGATGTGCCGGAGGACTCCGGAGTGATACTGGCCAGCTAGCGTTCTTTAACGTGCACATGAAGCTAACTACACAGCGCTTTTGCATTCAAACCCCATCGGAATGCGGCCACTGCGGCGGGGACTCGAACCCGCTGCTCAACCAGCCGCTGACCCAGTGCCGCAGGTAAATCCGTTTTGTGTGAGCCATTTCGCATTCGGGACACTATGTGTGCCCGACGGCTAAGCGCACGAAGTCCTTGCACGGTATTAGGTGGTTGCAGTGGAGGAGAATGGTAAACAATAGGTGAAAGACAGAGAGGTTAACCAGATTAAGTGTCTGGTTGGCTACTCTGCACAGGGGGATGGGGCAAGGGGCAGAAAAGATAAGAAACCATGAGAAGATTAAAAAAAAAGGAAAGCGGCAGTTCGCATACTCTATAATTTTTCAATGAGCCCCGTTTTATTTAAAAAGCGTACTAGCGCTTATAAAGCAGTCCAAGCCGACGTCGTCTGGGATCAGGGTTCAAGATTTCTGGCTTGATGGCAGTTCAGTATTGTCGAGCGTGGTGTTGAGGAAGTTTCTTCGTGCATTGAAACGATGACAATAACACAGAAGGTGCGTTATTGACTGTTTGCACCCGGAAACTTCACAATCTGGACTTGTCGCCATTCCGATGAGGTAGGAGTACGCATTCGTAAAACCTACTCCAAGCCACAGACGACAAATGAGAGTTACCTCCCGCCGTGGTAAGTCATGCGGAAGGCGGAGCTTCAGGGAACGAAGGCCCAGGGAACGAAGACGTTGGTTTTTAGAATCTGCCGAATTCCACTGGGCCAACGTAAGCTTGCGAGCAAGCGCACGGAGCTTTCCCGCTGCGTCTGTTTTTGACATCGGCATAGTGACGCAATCGTCACTGTTATGTGAAGATCGAGCGGCTGCGTCTGCTTGCTCGCTTCCAAGGATACTACATGACTTGGCAACCATTGAAATACGATGTCATGTCCTTTTTCAACTGCCCGATGGTAAATTTCTCGTGTGTCCGCGACAACTCGTTCGTGGGTTCCAGGGCGTATTCCGGAGAGCAAACTCTGGAGGGCGACCTTGGAATCGCAGAAGATGGACCATTTCTGTGGCGTTTCCTGATTGATCAATTGAAATGCTGCAAGTAGAGCTGCAAGTTCGACAGCCATCGTTGATGTCAAGTGCGATGTCCTGAATTTTATCCCTGTAGATTTTACTGGGACAAATACTGCAACTGCTGAACTAGAGTGCATGACCGACCCATTGGTGTAAACATATAAACGGTCACTGTGGACTTCATGTAGTAGTAATAATGCTGCTGACGGCATTTGTGCCTTCTTCTTGATACCTGGAATGGTAAGTCGTACTCGAGGTGAATGCAGATACCACAGTGGCAACGAAGGCCATGCTGCTTAGAAGTAATTAGATGGTAGCGATGCTCTGTGAGTAGTCACGAGATGACTGAAACTCGTATGAGCCCTAGTTGTTGTCAGCCAAACAAGATGGTGAAATGGTATCCTCGCGACATGTATAATGTGCACTCGTAGATCGTCGACTGCTATGTATGTTGTTATAGGGCGGTCAAGCGCTATGGCGATTGTGGCTGCTAATGATGCACAATTAGGGTGGCCGATGCACGTCCTTAGAACTTGTGCTTGTATACTCCTAAGTGCGCGAAGGTTCGTTTTACTTGTGCTTGCCAGCACGGGCAGACTGTATCTTAGGAAACCCATAAGTAATGCATGGTATTGCTGCAGCAACGATTGCACAGATGCGCCCCAAGAGTTCCCGCCGATGAACTTGAATACATGGGCTATTGCAGTCAACCTCTTCTTCATATATGAAATATCTGGCATCCAAGACAAATCACGGTCGATGAAGACTCCTAGGAATCGGTGCTTTGTTTCGTAAGCAACTACATATCTATTTATGCGTATAACACATAGAGTCATTGTTTTGCGTGTAAATGCGACTAATCGGCACTTTTATGAGGATAGTTCCAGGCCTTTCATATGCAGGTAAGACGTTTGTGTGACCGCCTTCTGCAGTCTCGCTCGCATCTGCGTACGTGTCACGCCGGACGCCCAGATGCAGATATCATCTGCATAGACGGATATCTGGACCGCCCTTGGCAATGACCCAACACGGCCTAAGAGCATGGGCCTTAACTCTCCTCCTTGCGGAGTGTTACTGCGGAGTGTTACACCCTTACTGGTTAGATGGTGGGCTGTAATTCCATTCTCGGTGTAAGCACGAAGAAAGACCTATCCTCCAAATACGTAGCCTTGAATCCAGCGCAGCGCACGGCCACCAATGCCCATATAAGTTAAAGCACCGAGGATTGCTTGGTGTGCTATATACATTATCATATACGCATTTGACATTAAGAAACTTCTGATTACGTAAAGAACCAATGTCACGGTATGTGTAGGCCCTCTCACACATTCGTCCAAATAGCTTAAAATAAAATAAAGAAAGTGCTCAACGTCACCCGAATTAGATGAAAAGAAAGCTAGACGCTTACTGCTAAGTGCGCGTTGTGTTTGTTACTAAGGCTCGATAAAATTTTTTTAACCAGATGAATAGCCGTAGTACAGAAGACTAATAGGCTAGCTGTGGCGATCGGCGCGCACGATATGTAAAAAGGACTAGAACTACTGTCTTGCGCAAGGAATTCGCTCATCATGAATGGTCTCCAGTAAAGTGGACAACATGGCGTTTACTAAAAGAATGACCTTATAATGTGTGTGTTTTGCTAGGACTTCACGCTCGCAGTTCTTCTCGTTATATGCTGCCAGATAATTGGAATAATAATTGCACGCGGAGTGCTGATTTAAACACGGGAACCAGTAACAAATAAGCTTCTGCTGTACAAAATATTAAGACACAAATGGTTCATTTGGCTTAAGTAATGTTAATCGACTAATGTTTTGGAGCATATTAATCCCAAGTAGACAATCGACTAAACTAGAAAGGTTCACTTAGAAATTGCCAGCAGGCACCATCACGAATTAAGGCAGTTTAATGTCGGCATACCGATTGTACGCGGAGCAGAATGAGTGTACCGAAGGGTCCTGCAGAAGAAAGCCGTTCGCCGAAAATGATGTGCTGAAGGTCGAGTCGTGTGCAGAAAAGCTTCAGGCTACATCGTCGTGCCCACAGAACGAAGGCGTGCCCCCTCAGAAAAGCTCTTCTGAGACCACAGCGTTCCAGCTTCTCCAGCCGAAAATAAAGGTATTTTTTTCTCGAAGCCTATATTCGGTATCATGGCTGCAAATGAATTACCATTAGTGCCTGCGGTAAACTTTTAGGCATGGCCTCGTGGGCAGGGTAGAACGGCCCTACAAAGTGCGGCGTATTGACGTGACTGCTGGTGTTACAGAGCATAGTGAGCCGACAAGCGTCTCTTGGGAAGCTAGCCGAAAAACTGGAGAAAAGAGAGAGAGAGAGAAGGCTAGCATTAATTTACGGTTGTTGCGCTTTTTGCTTGTGTCTTCGTGAACGGTGCTTTACCATAAACGTTTACTTGAAAAACTGGCGGCAGATGGCTCCTGATCGAGTAGCCAGGGGCACAGCCTGTGCCGTAAAGCCATACGGCACGTCGAAAGGCGACACCACCACGGCGTTCGGTAATAAAACAGCCAGGAAGAGGACTGCTGCGCGCTTTGGTATGTCCAAGTTTCCGGAAACGGCACATTTGTTACCGAGTGAAGACAAAAAAGAAAAAAAAGATGAAAACAAGGCAATCAGCGCGTTCTGATGCACTTCCTGTCGTGCAAGCGCGGTTGTGCGAAGGGAAGGGTCCGTTAACTGCGGATTTAGTTTTGTGCCTCAAACTGAGCAGCTGAACAGCCTGGGTGTCACTGTACAGTAGATAAGAACGATACGACGGCACCACGTATAGAAAGCTGCCCTATCGGGGAAAAGTGTACGCAGAAAAGGCGCGTGCTCTCAGCTACAAACCCTAGACTGTCAAATATATATATATATATATATATATATATATATATATATATATATATATATATATATATATATATATAGAGAGAGAGAGAGAGAGAGAGAGAGAGAGAGAGAGAGAGAGAGAGCACACGTGCAACGCACACACATGAACTTTGCCTATGGAGACATGGTCGAAGCATCGCCCCTGAGCATCGAATGCCATGTTCTCGTCAGGAGGCTTCACGTCGTTTAAATACAAAATGCACCTTATAAATGTTACTTGGTCGCGGCCTCATGGACAGGATTGCATCATCACTGAACAAGGCATGAAAGTGATGGCCAACGAGTTTATGACATCTGGAAGCAGAATTTTTCACGTAATGAACATACGCATAGTTCGTACATAATATTTGACCAAAAGCTGAAGGACAATTCAAGAATTTGAAGAATGCCGAAGGCCAAAATTCAAGGAGGGAGAAACAAACCTTATTCGTACACATCCACTAAAAAAATAATGAATAGCTGCAATTTTTTGAAGCTAAGCAGATGTTAAGTTAGACACATGCTTCGAGTTCTTAAGGTCTATTTTCTAAGGTTACTTTCCCATTGCAATGATGTAAATTGTCTTCTAACATGACGGTTAGTAGTGTCCGACTTAAGCCAAATATACTTGTGTTAATGACAAATGGCTGAAACTTCCCTTGCAGAGCCTGGGACACGAAAATGGAGCCATGATGGCTGCTGTGTTAACGGACTACCAAAACAACAAAATGGTGACACGGCATGGCCGCTTGATCTGGCTAGGTATAGCCACATTGCAATCGTTTAGTAACATTCCTAAGAGGAAATAATATGGGATTGTTTCTCAATAGGCAGGGTCCATGGCATAGCCTCTATGCACAGTTCACTACGTTGAATGTGCAAAAGTGGCCCCCAGTCCCACTTTTCAAGGATGTTCAAGGAATTCAAGCAGCACATTTATTTTTAAGGAGTTTTAAGGGCCTTTGAATCTTTTACCAAATTCACGGGTTTTCAAGGATTTCAAGGAGGCGAACGAACTCTGGAACTTACGTTTACGCATGTTTATGCTAATTCTGCGGCTTCGAAGCGCCCCTGAAACCTAGTTATGTCGTTCTCGTAGTCAAAGTATACAATAGTAGCCAAATGATGAAAGCACAAACGTGGGTTCGTTAGAACTTTATTTGCATGCTGGCCACGTGTCAGTGAGGCCACCTTTTACTGACACTTCTCTAAACACGAGATCTACATCGTTTCTTATCCATAAAGGCAGCTGCGCGGCACCGTTAAATATCTGGAGCGCCGTGAAGTTGCGCGTACATGAAGACCACCGCAGATTGATAGATGAAAAAAAGTTAATCTGTTGAAGGCTAAAAAAAAAGAATGATAAAGATTACAATGATGTAATGTACAAAATCTACTACGAACTGTCAAAACGAGAAATGCTGGAATTGAAAAGTCTCTCTCTCCGTCTCCCAAATGAGCAAGTAAACACTGTTATTAAGCACCATGGACAACGTACTTCGATAGTTACACTAAGGCTTAGTACAGAACGGCAACATGTTTCACGGCAAAAATTCAAGGCATATGAGGGTGTCCGCATCTAGATCTTTACATGACCTTGCGTATGCAAAGAGTATTCAAGGCCAATGATGTCAAAATTGAGACTCCAAAGGGACATCTTAACACAGCAGTCGAGCATGGAGGTGGTGCACTGAGTACTACTCATTTGTGGAATAGGACCGTTTGAAAGCGTTTTTCTGACAAGTTCTTTTTATGTTTCTTGTAATTTTCTAATTTACTGGTATCCCGATCTACGTTTGACGCGCAGAGCCGGTTTCACGAGTGTGAGACTACAGGCTTTATAGGAACTGGGAAATGATCTCTGAAAAATCAGAAAAAAGAAAACAAAGAAAACTCCAGCACCGCTGCGCCAGAGCCACGGCCGGTCTGGAGCGCAGGAGCGCAAGAGCGCGTCTCGGCGCGCGCGCAGACCGCCCGTGCCAGCGCAAAGCGACTTCCGCCACTACCCGACAGATGGCGCCACCAAGTGTGGCAGCTCCAGCAGTTAAAATGACCCAAAGGACAGGAGGACGATCGGACGAGCTGCTGAAACGTCCGTTTGGAAGCCACTGCGCTCTTGCCCGTTCTGTATAAACGGGAAGCTGTTGTCAATAAATTGCGCCATGCGGCATTAAATACTATTACCACAAAAGAGTTTGGCCTCTCAAAAACTGCTCAAACGCTAGGGGACACCTGCACGTTTTCCCATTGACCGCGTAAGTTGGATTATCGTGTTTTATGTGGTGTCTCGTAGGGTAGGCGATTTTAATGGGAACGACATTTTGCTTTATTTTATTTATTTCGAATAATGCCACTATAAGTTGAGGACATAGCATGTGGGCGATACACGTGTTACAAAGTGTTAGGACGTTACGAAATTTCTCCTAAACAGAGCTTTCCAAGGACCATCCTAAACTTAGAGATGGTGGTGGTGGTGGTGGTGAGTTCCAGCAGCAAGCGGGTTTAGCCTGGCAATCAAAACCGGCAATTGCTTCGCCCGAGCGTCTCTTATAGAATCGCTGTGGTGCTTCGCCACATGTCCATCAGACCAGAGAGAGAGAGCAAGAAAGAGAGAAAATGATGCATAGAAAGGCAGGGAGGTTAACCAGAGGTAGTACCGGTTGGCTACCCTGCACGGGGGGAAGGGATAAGGGGGATAAAAAGAGAAAGAGAGTGGAAGGGGGAGATATGGAGAAAGAGAGACGAGCAAGAACAAACCGCGTACACTACAGAGCGGTAGGGGGCGGCGTTCTTAAAGGGACACTAAAGGTTAATATTACGTCAATGTGGACTGTTGAAATACCATCCCAGAAACCTCGAAACGCTTGTTTCGTGCGAAGAAGAGACTTATTTTAAGAGAAAATGCGCTCTGAAGCATCCGCATACCTCTAGCGCAGTTCAAATCACCCGCCCTGCGATCCAGGAGTGTTGACGTCATGGTCCCATAGTGACGTTGCGCCGTCGGTGAGTAAAACGGCTCCCGCAGACGGCGCTACGGCTTTTCTGCACAAAACGCAAACGCGCGGCCAGAAACAGAGCCAAGACAGAGCCGACAGCAGCGCGAAAGCGGAACTATAGTGGCTAGCGGAATGGAAAGCGCACGACGATAAGCTGGTTCTTTATTTTATGACGCCAACTTCGACGCTCGTTGCAATGGACGACCCTGACAACGACACACTGGCTCGCGATGCTGGGCTCGAGTTCAGCGATTTAAGCGCTGATGAAGGAGACCTGCTGCTGAGGGCTCGCGCTGCCGGCGTCGTTGCGTACTACTACGACGGCAGCCTGCTTTGAAAGGCACTCCACGCGACTTCAGTAAGTCGGCGTTGAACTCGTAATCCTCTGGACGAAATTGCAGCGAGCACACTACGTGATTTTTCGGCTTTTTGCTAGCGCGCTGTGGCAGAGGTACGGCACTTAACCACTTCGAACGGAGAGGTTCACTCGTTAGCACACAGTGATAAGTAACGTTGGATTCGCCGCTGCAACTGCCCTTGGCCAAGTTCCGCGGACCGTTCGCGCATCCCACGACATCACATGGACGTGGCATTCTCGCTGCTTGTTCCAAATACAAGTTTCGCGAGCCAGCAGGACCACCGCAGCACGACGCGATAAAGAAACAACTGAAACTCCAAAGCGCGCGCGGCGCGAAGTCGAGCGCGCAGAGTCGAGCGAAAACGAAGCCTTTCGCTCACCCGGCCATACTACCCAAGGGTAACCTCAAAATGTTTTTTCTTAGAATCGAATAGCAGTAGACAAGTATCATTTTCTTCCGTCTTATAATCTGATGAAATTATCTTTTTAATTCGAGTAGTTGAGTACTAGTGACATAAATTATGAGGAGTGCCTTCGTCATCGGGCTAGTACCGGAATGTCGCTGGGGAGTCTGAAATCGTGTCATGCATTTACCTCAATTTCTCGGTTACTAAAGCTCTGTTCGCGATTATATTGACGCCTTAGACGTTGTAGAGCATTGCTTTATCACTTTAACTTGACTTTATGGTAACCTTTAGTGTCCCTTTAAAGTCTATCGTGAAGCCCCGTAACCGCGGGAACCTTAATAACGCGAGTAAGGGCTTCAGCGCGGATGTTCTTTGGGAGCATTGACCTAAAGCTTTTAGTCCTGACAGTGGACGATTGTCCTGCTGGAGAGAGACCAAGTGATAAATGAAAGGCAGGGAGGTTAACCAGGAATGAGCCCGGTTGGCTACCCTACACTGGGGAAAGGGACCAGCCTCTCTTAAGAATGGTATAAGGAGACGTGAAGTTTCTTTGCGGGCTATAACTGGTCCTTCGGGGAACACAAGGTGTTGAAGGCACGCATGCGAAATGTACTTTTATTGCAGATTTTCAAGGAGAGCGTCCCTTTCATCTTAGAATTTTGGGCACGACCACAAAAAGTGTTCGATGTCTCCTGTCTGGTCGCATGTCGTGCAGTTCGGAGAATAGATACGCCCCGTCTTAAATAACCATAATGTGTACTAGCAGATCCTGTCCTTATTCGATACAGAAGTGAGGCTTCCTCTCGACAAAATTTCTTGCTTACGCATGACATATGTGGTGGATCCCAAAGTGACCCAAAGTGATTTCGAATGTCAGATTTTTAAAACTTGATTACCCTTTAGGCCATTCACTTTGGGAGGATGATGAAGCGTTGCTGCGTATGCAAGAGCATCAGCTTTTTCGTTGTCAGCAATGCCAATGTGGGAGGGAATCAACTGAAACTTTTGCTTGTCCTTTCATTTTTTTTAAATAAATTTTTTTCCTCCTCCTCCTCCTTTACTGTGACGCATATGTTGCCGAGTTCTTTCACGAGGGCTAGTGATACGCGCGGGAACTTGATGGACGCTAGGCCACGGTAGAATTGTTGCAACGCGGCCTTTGAGTGCGTAAGGAGAACCACGTTCTGTGGAGGCAAAGTATTTGGTTTGATCAGCAGCTATTGCATAGCGTTCCACAACTGTCCACGAAGCTATACTGTCCAGACGGCCAGACCAAGAACTTAAGAAGTCAACATTTTAATTTATGCACAGTGTGCACACACAAAAACGAAGCACAACTACCGGCACCAGGATTGCAACCAGTTACCAATAAATAAATGTGCTCCTAAACAGCTTTCTAGGCAAAGTACATTGTAAATAATAATAATAATAATAATAATAATAATAATAATAATAATAATAATAATAATAATAATAAACATTTTACAATCACGTGCTCAGTTCACACACAGACGACAACACGTTTAACTGTGAACGAAGAAGCACCTAGGATGTACAACGTGAAGCATAGCTCCAGCGAGCAATGTCAAAGGCAGGTTTGAAGACAGAAAAAACAGTAATGCGATTCCAGTGCGTCAAGATGGCGCCACCGACGATATTGGATATTTCCGCACCTACAGGCCAATGTTTTCAACATGAAGCAACTCGTCGGCAGAAACTAATGCGGTCTCTACAAAGAAAAGTGGATAACAAATCATCACTGAATAGACCTGCAATATGAATCTGCGAAAAAAACCACCCACAGTCAGCCACAGTTCCCCATGAAAATTTCGAAAGAGATTACCTTCACGTTTTTACACAGATCTGCAGACTAACGGCATAGCGTATCTAGGAGAATTCTAGCGAATTTACCTCAGCGTTGAGACCCCGTGTGGCGCTGGTATGAATGAGACGAGAAGAGAGGAGACTAGGCGGGGTTGGCGCGATGAAACGAACGGACACAGCGGTTATCGCGACGCACTCGACAAGGTTACTAGGCGCGGTGGCAATGCGCGCACAACAGCGGCAGGTGCGCCGCAGTTATTTGACGTACCGCTAACGCGACCATCTGGGCGTCCGCAGCGGGCGCGCGTGCTCGGCCCCCGCCTGCGCCGCTTGCGTCGGACACACGGCGGGCAGATGTGCGCGCAACGCGGGTCTTCTTACACGTCTTTACTATACGCACAAGCACACGCGCGCGCCGTCCGTTGCACCCGTATATACCTGCTGCCGAGAGGGTGGCCAACACATTTGCGCAGTCATTTCAGAGGAGTACTGGTTCCTTTTGCAGGTATAGCACATGCTTCTCGCGCCACTGAGCGTTGTCTCAAATTTCAGCCCACATATTCAGAAGGCGCACAAATTTCGCCATCCGCGTGGACAATTCCAGCCTACAACGCGACTTCCGAAAGCTACTAAACGACGAAGTCTATAGTCAACAAATCACCTCACGTGAATCGCGCCCTTTGGACGTTAGTTCCTCCGACGCACGCTTCTCACTCGTCTTTCCCTGGCGGTGTCTACTAGAGGGAATCCCGCTATGATTACTGCGACCGATCCAACAATTCCGATTTCGAAAAGCTATTTTCAACGCCCACATCTGCTCGTAGAGGAGAGCAAGTATAGCTCATTATCTTTATTTCCCTGCTTTTAACATCATCATCATCATCATCATCATCATCATCATCATCATCATCAACCGCCTGGTTACGCCCACTGCAGGGCAAAGGCCTCTCCCATACTTCATCCAACTACCCCGGTCATGTACTAATTGTGGCCATGTTGTCCCTGCAAACTTCTTAATCTCATCCGCCCACCTAACTTTCTGCCGCCCTCTGCTACGCTTCCCTTCCCTTGGAATCAATTCCGTAACTCTTAATGACCATCGGTTATCTTCCCTCCTCATTACGTGTCCTGCCCATGCCCATTTCTTTTTTTTTATTTCAACTAAGATATCATTAACTCGCGTTTGTTCCCCCACCCCAATCTGCTCTTTTCTTATCCCTTAACGTTACACCTATCATTCTTCTTTCCATAGCTCGTTGCGTCGTCCTCAATTTAAGTAGAACCCTTTTCGTAAGCCTCCAGGTTTCTGCCCCGTACGTGAGTACTGGTAAGACACAGCTGTTATAAACTTTTCTCTTGAGGGATAATGGCAACCTGCTGTTCATGATCTGAGAATGCCTGCCAAACGCACCCCAGCCCATTCTTATTCATCTGATTATTTCAGTCTCATGATCTGGATCCGCAGTCACTACCTGTCCTAAGTAGATGTATTCCCTTACCACTTCCAGTGCCTCACTACCTATCGTAAACTGCTGTTCTCTTCCGAGACTGTTAAACATTACTTTAGTTTTCTGCAGATTAATTTTTAGACCCACCCTTCGGCTTTGCCTCTCCAAGTCAGTGAGCATGCATTGCAGTTGGTCCCCTGAGTTACTAAGCAAGGCAATATCATCAGCGAATCGCAAGTTTTTTATGATTCAACTTGCGATTCACTTTTAACGATTCTGTTCAAATTAAGTTCACCCTCTTGTAAATCGTTCTATAGCGCGCCCCGCAGTACACTGTTGATTTATTGTGCCCCACACACTACAAATTTTCCCCAAAGATTCTGTTCGGGCGCCTTTTCTTGTTCCCACGCTGAACAAAGCGCATTTATATCGAGGAAATGGGAACGTACGGTACACGCTGAGGTAGACACATACAGGTGGTGATGGGGGTTTGAGTGAGGGTACGTTGTCTCAACCATGACGGATAGTGTCCAATTGATCTTACCTAACAAGCCAAGTTATGTGAACGCTACACATTTAAATCAACCGCACATGAACCGTTATTTCGGGATTTATCAGTTATGAATCGCACCAAGCGTGTATCTCACCACTGTGAGTCAGATATAAAGTCGCTGTGCTAAAGCCCACACAACCGTGGTTTGGCCACGCGCATGGCCGGTCGTCGGACGAGCATATATTTGTTGTGAGCAAAACAAATGCAGTGTTTTCGCATACTAAATGACTAAGCAGCGACTGTACACACCCCTGCCTGACTTTCCAACAATAGTGAGGAAATTTCGAACATCTAAAGGAGAAAAGATGCTATACCTTCATCTAAGGCTGGACGATTATTTGATAGATTAACTGTCGGACCGATCGATTAAAGCGTTACTCGCGGTAATTTTTTTTTTTGTAGCGATTAGTTAGTTAAGCTCCCATGAGCAAAATACGGCAAGCGACGGCATTTACGCTGCCGCTTCTCTTGCATGGGAATTGGGGACGAGTTCCGACTGCGCCCACACTTGCGCGCTGCATGTGTGGGCGCAGTCGTTGGTAAAAATGCTAGTAAATGTGTTAGTTAAATGCGCGGAGAAAGTAAACAATGCACAAAGCTGAGCGCAGTTTTGCCAAGCTATACACGTGGCGTGGATTCACAGAGGCCGCGGCTACAAGGAAACAGGCAATTGTGTCGAGCACGTGTGAGTGCGAGGAGCAAAAGCAAACAAACAAAAACAACAACAACGCCGGCCGACAGCTGCAGTGCACACTGGCTGTTGATGACGCAAATTCTGTCTTTATGAGAGCAGCTTGCTATTCCAGCTGCTGAAATTGGACTCGACGTGGAAGTGATCCGTGAACTTCTCTCTATAGATAGGTAAAAAATGAACGTACCTGCTCGCTAACTATTTGCAAGACGTTCGCCCTGAGGCCTTAGTGACGGTGCCCAAGTGTTGAAAGACATAAGTATTCTTTCTTGAGAGCTGATGCGCGTGCACTTTGCGAAAACTTGATTATTGGTGTCAAGCGAACGTTTCATGGCGATATATGTCATACCTGACCTGGTACTTCACATCGATTAATGGGAGCTCCTCCGTGTAAAGCACACCTTCACCGAAAGTAGCACCATCATTCTCGTGAAGACGAGTGAACGTGCAACTATAGGCAAGTCTCTCTTGCCGCTGTCTGTGTGTAGTCTTTCAAAAAAGTGCCTGTCTTGTTCACGTTCATTCATTCAGTTTACGCAGGACGATTTACAGGTTTAGCTCGCTCGTCATCGAGCCCATTCAAAACGCACCTATTATTCGCAGACACGTCACAACGCGCTGCAACAGCAGGAAGTAAGAAGGGTCACGCGCGCGCAGTCACGAAGAGCTCTCTCCGGTGCCGTTTGAGATCACGAATCTATAGACGGCGGACGACGACAACTATCCTGTTTATGGTTCGCACTCAGTTCCGTGCAGCGAGTGGGGAAGAGAAGCAGCTGCAGTCTTAAAAAGCTGCAGCTTTCTAGCGTTGCTCGTTCAACACCACTCGAACGTGGGACTTCCTTTCATTCCGGGCGAGTGCGTCCTGTCACGAACACTCAGTTCCATCCTGCGCTGCAGAAGCTCAGTGACTAAGGCTCAGGTGCGGCGTGCGTAAAACTCTTCGCCGGTCAAGCGATCAATAGGGGACGCGTAAGAACCGCCGCAAGTCAAAAGGCAAGTAGGCACGACGTGTTTGGTGCGCCCGTGTCACGACGCGCGAGAACAGCTGCTCGGCGGCACGTTAGAAGCTGCACATGCGGAAGAGCGCGTCAGGCTTTAGCGCAGCCCCAGATAAGTGGGCGGTTGAGAGAAGGCGAAGAAGTTGAGTCGGCGGTGCTCTAGAATTCGTTCAGGCGGTGCTTGCCCAACAGTGGAGGATTGCCTGCGTAACACGCAAGGGCTCCGGAAACGCGGCGCAAGCCCGAGATCTCGGCGGCTGACCGCGCTACACTTGCATTCGCCATGTCGTGTACGCCGTCAAGTCACGGTATACGGCCGTCAGTCAAACCCCAAGAACAGGGCTTTTGCAGTCACGTGCGCTGCAATTTACGCTGGCATGCAGCGATACAGCGGCGCGTAGCTAAAGCGATAACACTATCACTGCTTTCCCTTCCTAGGCACGCAGAGTGCAACCACAAGTGCGCGCTCGCCTCCGCAAACCGTTTACCGTGGGCGTCGCCAAGCCGTCTTTGATGGAGACACAGTGGGAACCGAACGAAACGAAATTAAATTGCATTGAAATGAATGAGCACCAGTCTAATGAGCTGCTCGGTGCGTTTCGTAACTTCACAGGGTGTCCCAGTTAACTTTAGTCAGAGTTTTAAAATATGCAAATGCCACGTATAGCAGGACAGAACAAAGGTAATGTTGTTTGCCGTCGCATGGAGATACTCAGATTATATTTTTTATATGTAACCTAACTACGTAATTAGTCCTAATTAGTTAATGAACTTCTGAAATATTATAATCAGATGAAAAGTGTCAATGAGAAAATTATAAAGCAATATCAAAAACTTCCGATACAGCTTTTTGCTGCTCAATACGTGCTACATAAAATTGTTTTTCCTAGCGTGACAGAAGCCCGCGAATACACGCAACGTGCTTCGAGCGGCCAGTCGCGCGGCATATTTGAGTGTATTCGCGGGCTTCTTTCACGCTCGGAAAAACAATTTTATGTAGCACGTATTGAGCAGCAGAAAGCTGTATCGGGGAGTTTTACTGCGATGGCGTTAAGACGCCCGTGTCGCAGAAAATCCGACGTCGGACATCGCATCGGCAAAAAAAAAAAAAAAAAAAGATTTTCGAACTACACCCAGGGCTTCCATGTGATGCACGGAATTGACTGAACTGATTGAATTTCTCAAGCTAAAATGAGTAGAAAAATCGTAAACTACGACTTGCACACAACCTACAGACATGATAGCTCTCGGATTGTAATTAGACTAACGAGAAAACATAATTATGTTACGCGAAAACTCAAAGAAACCCCTTCACACACACAAACCGGCCGCGGCGTTCACAGACCGGCCGAGGCGTCCGCCATTTTGCGCGCGCCGGCGCGATGGGTGTTTTGGGGACCTCCGCCGCATCGTAATGATCGCGGCCCACGCAAGAGACCGTGGTTCCCCCACAAAGCTCGCCTTCGTGCATAGCGTTCGCGGAAAGCGTTTCCAGGCAAACATTACGGTTACATACGCTCCAGTTGCCTGGAAGGGTGACAAGCAGTCAGGGATCTTGGAATGCTACCACGTTCCACTCTTCAAGGCGAAGCTTAAGCGTCCTCCAAAATGTTTTTTTTTTTCATGTTGCTCTACAATTGTCTCATTGACACTTTTCATCTAATTATAATATTTGAGAAGTTCATCAGTTAAGACTATTTTTGCATTCCGACGAGTTACATATTTAATCCGAGTATCTTCAAGCGACGGCAAACATTACCTTGGTTCTGTCCAGCTACGTGGCATTTGAATATTTTTAAACACTGGCTAAAGTTAGCTGGGACACCCTGTGTAGCACGAGAGAGATAAACGGGATGGGAAAGGCAGGAAGGTTAACCAGATAAGATTACGGTTTGCTACCCTGCACTGGGGGAAGGGGAAATAAAGACGGAAAGAACAGTGGAGAGAAAGCAAAGAAACGAATAAAAAAAAGTGGGGAAGCTCGCGAACGTACATGCATACCATGCATGAACACGCGAGTCAGGGTAATACGGCCGTAATTACGTACAAACGCGCCGAAACTCAATTCTGCCGAGTATGGGTTATATATATCTTGCACTGATTGTGTCGGTCGACAGCCAGTGCCGTCCCTCGACTGAAGTAGTCAGCACTCTTCAACAACGCTCCTCGCCGATTAGTAAATGCAGAGTTCTGCAATCAGGCACTTAAGGCGTCTATATACTCGAAGGCGCTGCATAGCGAGAGGTGCTTCGCGAGTACATCACGCATGAGAATCGGCCGCTGAAGCCCAACGAGTGCTTCCGTTGAGGGACGCCGCTGCTCTCTATTCGGCGGAGTCATGGGAAAAGTTCCGAGCCGATTCACGTTTATGAATGCGGGAGATGGTACACGCTACATATCCTGAAACGCTTATACAAAGTACAGGATTGCGAAGTTTGGCTAGTTGTTGTTTTGTCTTTCATTGGTCCTGTTGCTGCACTGCTATTTTCCCGAATTGTACAAATGACATTCACTTACTCAGCACTTCAACTAATGCACCACAAAGCGTGGTTTCCGTGTATTCGTCGAATCTCCAGAAATCTGTTAAACTGTGCTAAACAGTAAGCCGACTTTTTCTTTTATATACATATAGGGTGTCTTAGCTAACGTTAGCCAAGCTGTTCAACGAAAAAAAAGAAGAAAGATAAAGAAAAGATGGGGCAAGATATATACGATTTTAAGACCTACGGTGATCGGTCGTCAGACATCTGACGGCGGAACACCGTCGTCAGTACCGTTGTCGCCCTACTGCAGTAGACACTATGTGCGAAAACGTGTTCAATACTATGACATGTTATGTGCTTAAAGATAGAAAGGGACATTTTTTAGAGGACGCAGTGCAAATAATGATGTCATTTTGTGACCGAAAAGTAATGCCTCACAAAAGCGTTTGTTAGCATTCTGTTAAATTCTTATTGATCTTATATAGCCTTCAGTAAACACTCCTTAGAAAAGCCATTGTATTCCAGTAAGCCCTTATGTAAGGGATAGCGCTGGCAAATTTCACTAAATATGCGATTGTGTCACTAAACTGGATATACTAAATAATCAACCGAAATTTGCTCTAGTTCATGTTTAATTGATCACTTCAAAGCACATGAAATTGCGGAAAACCCGAACTGTGCTCAAGGCATATACCCTTAGTAGGAATCCTGAGAAAAGCATTTGCCTTTGGACTTCTGCGGTTACTCGCCTTCAGGTGGGCGCGCGATTGCAGCGGGCAGCAACCTTGACATCAGCCTACCTTCAAGCACAAGACATGACTGTATCGACTGAGAAATGCGCGTTAATTGCCTTCACACGTGAACCTATGACGCCTATACCAGTCTCCATTAATGGACACACTATCAACAATGGAAAGACCCATCGATTCTTGGGTGTAATGATCGACTGACTTCTTTAGCATAGCCCTCATTGCGCGTAGTCGAAGAAAAAGAAACTGTTGTCGGTTGCACATGCGTACTGAGATTCATGTGCAGGAAATTACGGGGCACGTCTGTACGTTCCATGTTTCATTTGTACAGAGCTCTATTTCGAAGATTTGTACGCTACAGCGTTCCAGTGTTGTGCAGTACGTGCAAGTCAAATGTTCGTTCATTGGAGAGCTAATTTTAATAATCAAGCTATCTAATTATAATATTTGAGAATTTGATCAAGACTAATTATGTAAGTAGGCGGAATGTAAAAAAAAAATAATAATCTGAAAACCTCCAAGCGACGGAAAACAACATTACCTTGGTTCTGTCCAGCTACGTGGCATTTGCATATTTTTAAAGCTTGGTACATGGTAGTTGGGACACCCTGTACATACGCCGAGAAGCGCCACTCCTTTTGCCAAGGGCAGCCGTTCGACATTGTGAATAAGACCACCCAAAGGGGGCGCCGTACAGGAATCATACAATGCCCGACAAAAAAGAAAGTGCGAAGTAAACGATAACAGCAAAAGCTGACGCAGAACCTGCGGCGGCATTCTTTCATTAAAAACCCAATTTTTTCAGCACGTCCGTTTCGGCGTGCGGGCAGCAACTCCTTCAGCCCACGGCGCTTTTGCACCGTTATCTGTTGTCGGCCTCTCTCTCTCTCTCTCTCTCTCTTACACCTCTTCCAGAAAGCGAGAGGTGCGCGCCGAACATGCCTGCCATCTGCCTACGCGCAACGTGCAAGATTCGCGCGTGGGATGCCCGTGCTCTTGAGAGAAAAAAAAATAAAAAGAGAGAGGGGGGGGGGGGGTTCCTCTCTCGAATGCGAGTGTGGGGAAAAGCAAAAACGCCACTTCCGCGGTCGGACAGGCTGCAGCTATTACGCTGCGCTGTGTTTGCGCGAGCGTAGCGTCGTCGTGGCCCATGCATGATTGTGGGTTTATTAACTAAGCGAAGCGGCGACATCGCTCAATAGGCACTTTCTCGTCTCGCGTTACGCACCTTGGTAGATATACGTCAAGTAAATGTTGCAAACAGAGATGAAAAAAAAAAGTGAATGAGTGAGTGAGTAAGTGAGTGAGAGATGTCTCTCTCTCGGCAGAGCCCATAACCGGAGCAATAAGCAAAATGTGTCAGAAGGAAGGAAATACCCTGCTATAAGAAGCCCTGCTGATAAATCTTTTCAAGAAGACTCCATAGAAGCTACCATGTCAGCATACGGACTCGGCTGAATATTGTTCCGGAAATAGCGAAGTGAATAATGGTGTCGAAGTATACCCTTCCCTTCCAGCCCCCAAAATAAATAAATAAATAAATAAATAAATAAATAAATGTAAATGTGACTTCAGAACCTTTCAGGCCAATGAATGCGCTCCCGCACGATATGAATAGAGTACACCTAGCACTTAGTAGCTCCGGGGCGCACGTCAAGGACCTCTGTAAGTGGTAGTTGAAAACAGAAACGTAAACCCGGAGCATCCGGCCAAAGTAAAAGGTTCTGTTACGCTTTCTTTTTCCTTTCCTCAGGGTGGTAGGAAAAAACGTTTATTGAATGTGCCAGACAACCAGAAAAACTGGTTCGATTTAAACAACTTCGGCCATTATATGCTGCCGTCACAGCCTCCCAAGGTTTACGTAACTTTTTCTTGTTGAAAAATGAAGGACAGTCGACTGATCGTCAAAAATCATCGCAATGGCGCCGCAATAGGCGAGCGCGGCGCCACACCGTCACATAAAGCCGCGCACTCGCTCCCAGCTCTCTGAGAAAGTGCGTACTGCATCGCAAAGTGATGATTATTCATCGGCAGGCATATTTTGGCAGCACAACGACTGCGCCTGTCCGTGTAGACGATCACATACATGAAATAGAAGCTAGGCACCGCTTCCAACTTTGGATGGGGAATATAGATCCACGATGGCACGCGGTGCGCGCGATTTCCGGGACGCTCACTTTTCTTTCCCTCGGATACGTGAGCGCACGCGTGTGTGATGTTCGCACAAGGGGCGGAAATGGCGGGTACGCGGGCAAGCCTCTCGCGCTGCAGCAGCGCTCCGAGTGCGCAAGGTAGCAGCAGCGGAATGCCGTCCTCGTTTGGGGCGACGGCGGTGACCAGCCGACTTCGCCGCAGGCGCCCCGATATCTATCGGCAAGCGGGCGAGCCGGCCGCACGTCGCCTCGTGAAAATCCTCCCGCTTGACTTTCCAGCGAGGCGTTGTTGCGCGTTTTCCAGCCCGCGTTGTGACCGCCGAACGAGTTGCAGCCTAACCCTATACTTCTCCTCCTTGTCTCTCTCCTCCTTCTCAGTGTGCGTGTCCGGAAAAAAGGGTGCGGACCAGTCAATGAATTTCCGCAGAAGGCGGAGGCGCGAGCGTTGGAACTTGAAGTGGGCGTCCCGCTGCTCGCCAAGGCAAAGGTCCTACACTCGCAACCTCGTACCAGAATCAGAACGACCCCCAGGTTGTCAAGTGTAGCCCGCTTACAGCGGTGGCTTCGCTGTCCACTACGCACGCGCCAACGAATGATCGCGTTCTTTCATGAGCAGGATCGGCAGGAAACGGGCCATTGACGAACCATCAAGCTGGCTGAGCGCGTGGGTAAAACTTTGAATGCACAAATGGGCAATCTGGGGGGATCAGTTGTGTCGTTACATTAGGCGCGGCACTTTGGCGACGAAGACATTCAAGCTCTCCTTCAGGAAAGTGACGCTGATTTGTCAGATTGCGAAGATTGTGAAGATGGCGAATATTTCATGCCCAACGTCTTCTCAAGAAAGGATGGCACAAAAGTACAGGAACGAGATAGAAAACACGAACGAGCGGGAAAGAAGACTACTCGTTCGTCCGTGTTTTCTAGCCCGTCCCTGTTTATCTGCGCGACCCTTTCTTCAGTATTGAATAACACCACGTTGTTACGATCGGCCAGCGGCAGTAGTGACCTTATAGCCTCTACTGCCCCACTGCGACGAATCGCTCGTGAAGCTAACAATGCGTCCCCTCGGACAGACCTGCGGCGCCAACAGGGCGAGGCATGTTTGGCGGGCCGAGTGTTGTTCGTTTGTCGCCGTCCCGGATCAATCGGAGCAAGAAACTTCTGGAAAAGAGTGTTCTACGGCGTTTCCTCACGAACTCCGGTAACCGCCACGGTTGTTTGACAGACGCTCCAGCTAACTAATGGGTCTTCCCAGGAACTATAAGACGCGCAAGCTTGAGTCAATCGTTACAATCACCGTCTACGAAGCTCCCCTCCTTTCTATGTGTTCAGTGAACAAATGTGCGGGAGTGATTGTGTGCACCCTCGCCCTCAACTCGTATCCTTCGGCGACTTTGGATGATCCGATTGGACGAAGGTGGGGTGGCAGTTTTCCCTGGCCTAGGGATCTAGGGAGTATAGAGAGGGTTTAAGCCAACTTTTTCGGCTCCTCGGTGTGCTTCAATTCAGTCATATACTAGACTGATTAGACGTAACGTTCTCAACTCCTCATGTAGATATTGTAAATAAACCCAGTACTGCTCGTTCTGGATGAGAACATGTTCTTCCCTTCAACAACGTCCTTAGCGTGAATGAGTCGGACAACGGCATGGGCCAGCTAACACTTCAGACATGCCCGACCCCAACTCTTACAACGTCCAACATTGAGTATACTTCTAAACGACATCTGCGCGACATTTTTCGTTTTTTTTTGAAGCGAAGCTTTCTTTGCCTCTTCCTTCGAATTTTGCGCTGCTGCTGCTTCTGTTGTCTTGCACGCAGCGTCGGGGGGGGGGGGGTTGTTCAGAACGTGCATATACATGGTAGGAGCGTGCCAGAGAGGAAATTCGACGCGAGAAACTCCTTTGGACCAAAAATAACGTACAGCGCAAAGGACCAGGACAGCGATAGACGACATACACAGCGCTGACTTCCAACAATATTTTATTGCGTTGCCACATCGTGTGTATATATACAAGAAGAGGCATGCGCAGAAAATGTACGACAGTCACATGGGGTGTTCTAACAGCTTCAATGACTTGCTGTTAGAACACCCCATGTGACTGTCGTACATTTTCTGCGCATGCCTCTTCTTGTATATATACACACGATGTGGCAACGCAATAAAATATTGTTGGAAGTCAGCGCTGTGTATGTCGTCTATCGCTGTCCTGGTCCTTTGCGCTGTACGTTATTTTTGATCATGAATTACCAACTAGCCCAAGCAACCACCCTAGTTCCTTTGGACCTTTCCAACGTGTGGCATGTGCACAATACCTTTTGAAGCTACCTGGGTGTCGCCACATTAGCCTCGACAGCTGTAATTATCCGTGAACACCCTTAAAAGGATTGCAGAAACTGCTGTGCTTATCTTTCTACTAAGGTGCAAATCCAGAGGGCGAATCCGAAACGAGGGCGAATGAGAATGTCATTGCCCCTATGTTTTTTTTTTTTTTTTGCCACATTACGGCTGTACAAATGTGAAGTCAACACATCCATTCCCAGCGGCGGACCTTTCTGGGACCGGCCGGCCTTATCTGCCGGTAGCTCCGCGACACGGCGCTGCTGTCAGTTGTGCTTCACACGTCCACGGCGTACGAGCAACGAAGTGTGATTCGTTTTCTATGAAGCAAGGGACGAACACCCATAGAAATCCACATGGAAATGCAGCCCACGTATGGGGAAAGGTGTTTCACTTTGAGATGTGTGAGGTGGTGGTGTTGTGAGTTTGCAAAAGGCCGTGAAGACTTGCATGACAATGAGCGTTCGGGAAGGCTGCGGGCGTCGCTGACTGACGACAAAATTGCATAGGGGCATCTCAAATCTAGTGCTGCGATGGGACATATGTCTGAACCGGAATGCGGACCATGTGGAAAAATAGCGTAAGGTACGTAGACTAGTACTTATGTTTGTAGTTACCCTGTATGTACCTCATTTTGGTTAATAAGAAATAGGGGCAAAGGCTTTTTGATTTGCCCTCGTAGGTAGAACTGTACAGAGGAGGGGGGAGAGGAGGTAGAGAATGGGCAGAACCAACGGAGTCGCGAAATGGATGAAGAACAGTATTTCCACTTTTGTTGTTCCTATAAAGGGGGGGGGAGAGGGCAGGAGAGGGAAAAGATGATGTGAGAAGGCAAGGAAACAGCGGTTACGGGCAAACTGAAGGTACGGTCCGGTACGCGTCTGCTATTTCTAAAACATAAACACCATGGAAATTTGTCAAGCGGACAAATGACGCAGAACGTGCAGACGCAAAGCCGCATTAAAACACCGCAGGGTCTATAGGCGACACTACGGAAGCGCTCGAAAGTAAAATCAACACTTCTGTGCCCGCCGCAGTAGCTTTACGGCAATGACATTGCTTGAGGTCGCGGATTTGACCTAGGCAGCCGCATTTCGGCGGGGGCAAAATAAAAACGCTCATGCACTTTGATTTGTGAACACGTTAAAGAACACCACGGTGCCAAAATTAATCCGGAGTGTGCTACTACGGCCTGCCTCATACTTCGATCGTGGTTTTGGCACGTACAGTACCATAATTCAATTAAAGTTTACACTTCTGATGCGATGCGATATGCCATGGGGGGTAATAATGCATCTAAGCATCTAAGAAGTTATGAACAATGGCACACAACAACGCCTCAAGCAAACACGTCTCCCTGTGCGTTTACTACGCAGATAAACAGCAGTGGTGCACGCAAGGCCACATTTAGCATCAAGTCAGCACTCTCGTATTGGATTAAACGCTGAAGAAATGACACATTCACCGCCATCACCACTAATTATCGTCAAGCAAAGCAAACAGCATAGAAAGCTTTGCTTACATCGATTCCCGCAGTGAATGGGATCCGCATACTTTCACGCTTTTATCTGGCATGCTGCAGCAGCTAACCCGTGACATATAATGTTACAGTGCTTAGGTGCGCAGGAAAAGCAAGGCATCAAACTCCCACTCTTTTCTGCAAATTCTTCTGCCTCTCTAGCTTTCCTCAATAGATATTTAAACGGCTCCGTACAATCCAGGGTTTCTGTATTCCTTTTTCTGCTCTAAAGGGCTTCAGCGGAAAGCAGCTATTGCATCACTGAAGTTTACGACCGCATAGTACGCTGCATTTGACTGCATTTGCTGCATTATACTGCAACGGAAGTCAGTATCTTGAATTTTCTGTCGAAATTGATGTACCGTAATGCAGCATGCCGGTAGGTTTCCTTGCTTTAGCGGAATTTAAGTAGGCCGCTAATATCTGCCAGTGAACGCTTATATATTACAGAAAATGGTGCCTCTAGTAGTGACATATGTGTTGTCTATGTTGGTGACAAAAAGTTTCAAAAAATTGAAACTGGTTGGCGGTACTCGGGGGGCGGGTGTTGCAGTGACATTACAGCACTCACCCACGGAGTTGTTAGTTCCAGCTTCGTCCCGTCGTCTTCTTGATTTGCGTATGTTGTTCTAACTGCTGGATTTCACCACTGTACCAACTGGCCCAGCTCTCGACACTTCTTACAAGTAGTTAGTCTGTTTAACAAATCTTCTCAGGGAATAGTTTCCCTGAGAAGGGAAATCTTCTCAAACGAATAGTTTGAAATCGCCTACATCAATTAGTCGCCACCCCTTGAATGAAGCGCATTCCAAAAGCATTTTTTTTTAAATTTCATAACATTTACCAATGGGGGATGACAAACTATTCGAAACTACTAGTACGTACGGTGGGGAAATTCGGTGTCGCACGACTCCACACATTATGGACACACACGGCCACTCCCCCAAAGGGCGAATTTCTTCTGTTGAGCGAACAATGACGGCAGTAATTCAAGCTGGGCACGTTATTAAGCGTACTGCACCGCGTCTCGTTCACCATGTTTGCATGGAATCCAAGGTAGGATTCACAGAAACATAAATTTGTCGTATCTCTAAAGGAGCGCATTTAAATCCAGAACAGCAGCAGCCCTCGGAGCGTTTTGAATGCGGGCCTTTACAATTATGTACAAGTTCCTAGAAAAACAGTTTATCCTCAAGAGGGAATTATCAATGCAGCGCCTATAAGTAGGCAGCTTTATAGTCAAATAAGTCATCCGCAGATAAAGTTTGAACAGCGTCAGTGCCTCATGCTAAACATGAACGCGAAACAACAAAATATACCGTGAGATGACGCGCTACCGCTGAACATTCCTTCGCTCATCCGTCGGCAGCTGGGTCCTGTTGCGTTTCGCCTGCGACACGTGGTTTTGCCGGCGCGACTGCGGCGGGGCGGCAGACATTTTGGCCCGATCGTCGTCGCCGCAACGCTCATCGGCAGGTGTTTCCAGGCGCGACTGCGGCGATGCGACCGCAAAGGATCACCCTCGCATTCCAGTCATTGTGCCAGAACCAGGCGCTGCGAAAGCAGGGATCATCCTCTCATTACAGTCATTGTGCCCGACCGGCAGCGCTACAACAGGGTGCTACGAGATCGTGCTCAACAGGGTGCTACGGCATCGCTACAACAGGGTGCTACGAGATTGTGCTCGACATGGTGCTACGGCATCGCTACAACAGGGTGCTACGAGATCGTGCTCGACATGGTGCTACGGCAGCGCTACGACAGTGTGCGTCACCATTAGCCCATTGTACATTCACGTGCTCGTCTTTTGAGGGGTTCCTTCTTGCCCTCAACTGCGAGAGTATAAAAACAGCTGCCCCGGACGCCAAAAAGAGGGCTCCGATTTCTTCTGTTGAGTGAAGTGCTCTCCCGTCTCTCTACTTCGGTCAAACCTGACCGCCAACTCTTTGCGATGTTAAAATAAACAAGTTGTTTCGTTGTTACCAGTCGACTCATGCTTTGCCGGGACCTTCGGATGCTTCCAGTTGTACCCCAGGCCGCCAGGCCAACGCTACCCTTGGGGCTTGCGACCCAGGTACAACCACGGGCGTCAGCGCCGAGTTCCCAACAGATCGTACCAGCGGTGCGATCCAAACATCTGGTTGGCAGCGGTGAGATCGCCTCCGACTTCAAACAACTGTCTGCCAGCGGTGAGATCGCGACAACGGAGGCCAGCAGCGAAGAGATGCAGTTGACTGTATGCTGAGCAGCTCAACGACGATCCGGGAGCAGTGCAACGAGCCCTGTGTGACGACTGGTTGCCTGCAGCGGAACGACTGCGCGGAACTCTTGACTGCGAGGTTTGGTGAGTGCGGGACTTTCTTCTTCTGAGCTTTGCCAGGCTTTTGTTAGTGTCAGAAACAGAGCTGGTAATTGTGGTTGTCGTTGCTGCCGGGTTAGTTTGCGGCAAGACAATAGTAAGCAGTAGAGAAAGCAGCATTCAGAGCAGCCATGGATTTGAAGTCGTTGCGCAAACCGAAATTGTTGGAGCTTGCAAGAGAGTTGGGTCTGGATGTCTCAGACAAACTCAGAAAACCAGAACTGCTAAAGGCTATTCTTGAGTTAGAGGCTGAGGATGACGAGCTGTCGGAATGCCTTGAGACCATTGAAGAGAGGGAGACTGCAAAAGAAAAAGAAGAGCGTGAACGTAAAGAACAGAAAGAGCGAGAGCAACAAGAGCGTGACCGTCAACACGCTTTGGAAATGAAGCGTCTTGAGGTAGAGATGGAACGCGCTCGTAATGGAAGTCAGGCACACGGTGCAGGAGAACGCGTATTGTTCAAAATGACTGACCTAATGCGGCCGTTTAAGCTTGGAGAGGACATTGGTTTGTTCCTGGTTAACTTTGAGCGAACGTGCGAGAAGCAGGGGTTCTCTCGGGAAACGTGGCCACAGCGCTTGCTCACTTTGTTACCCGGCGAGGCGGCCGACGTAGTCGCTCGCTTGGATAGAGAGGAGGCAGAGGATTTCGACAAAGTAAAATCGAGTCTGCTAAAAAAGTACCAGCTGTCTGCGGAGGCGTTCCGTCGGAAGTTTCGGGAAAATGAGAAAGGCAGAAGTGAGTCATATACAGAGTTTGCGTATAGGCTTATGTCGAACATGCAGGAGTGGCTCAAAGAAGAGAAAGCGTTTGGTGACCACGATAAAGTTCTGCAGTGTTTCGGGCTAGAACAGTTTTATAGTCGATTACCGGAGAACGTGCGATACTGGGTCTTGGATAGGCCAGACGTTTGTACGGTGGCTAGAGCCGCTGAGCTAGCCGAGGAGTTTGTGACGCGTCGAGCTCGCGGAGCTAAGGACGGTCAAAAGGGTGAATTTGGCTCGAAGTTTGAGAGGCCGAAGTTCACACCCATGAGAGCAAAGGGGAACACGCGTAGTGAGGATGCAAGTGAAAGCAGTCCGACCAAACGTAAAGAGACGGCGGCAGCCGAAGCCGAACGCAGAAAGCGGTTCGAGATGAGGCGAGCGGGCGTTTGTTATACGTGCCAGAAGCCGGGTCACTTTTCGGCGCAGTGTCCGGAAACAACACCAAAAGTTGTGTTTTTTTCAATAGGCAGCACTGACGAGAACATGAAGCTTCTCGAGCCTTACATGCGAGACCTCCTCGTGAACGGGAAAGAGTGCCGAGTGCTTCGCGATTCCGCAGCTACGATGGATGTAGTTCACCCATCTTACGTAGAACCCCATATGTTCACGGGCGAGTGCGCGTGGATCAAGCAAGCCGTGGAAGCTCATAGCGTGTGTCTGCCAGTAGCAAAGGTGCTTATTGAAGGACCTTTCGGAGCGCTTGAGACAGAGGCGGCAGTGTCATCTATGCTGCCACCCCAGTACCCGTACCTATTTTCAAACAGGTCCGATCACCTCCTGCGCGAGAAGGGGCTTTTGTTTGGTGAAGCTAGTGTTCAGGCCTTAACCAGATCGAAGGTTCGGGAGCTCGCTGCAAAGGCGGTAGTTGCGGGGCCGACGTTATCAAACAACGAAAAAGGGTCAGAGGCGCAGCAAGCTGATATTCCGAGCACGCCCGAACTGAATAAACTTGAGTCTGTAACGTTAAAGGCGCCAGATACTGGAGAGGAAATGCCCGACACGGGAAAGTTAGAAGAGCTATCTACTGATTTGCTCATCGCGCCTACGTCAGACGGACTTGATAGGTTGCTAAAAGTCAGCCGGTCGGCTTTGATAGCCGAGCAAAAAAAGGATGGCAGCCTGGAAAACGTGCGCTGCAATGTCAAAGAAGGTATCGCCAGGAAAACTGCGCGTTTTGTGGAAAGAGGTGGAGTCCTGTACCGGAAGTATCTAGACCGCAGAGGAGTGGAGTTCGATCAGCTGATCGTTCCTCAATGCTATCGTCAGGATCTGTTGCGCTTGTCGCATGGGGGTTCGTGGTCCGGACACCTAGGAGTTAAGAAAACTAAGGACCGTCTCTTGCAAGAGTACTATTGGCCAGGGTGTTTTCGGGACGCAGACCATTTCGTGAGGACATGTGACACTTGTCAGCGGGTGGGCAAACCAGGGGACAAATCGAGGGCGCCGTTGAAATTGGTACCTATCATTACGGAGCCTTTTAGACGGCTCGTTATTGATACTGTGGGACCTCTGCCGGTAACAGCCACGGGGTACAGACACATTTTGACTGTGATCTGCCCAGCGACAAAGTTCCCTGAAGCAGTGCCGCTTAAAGAACTCAGCTCAGTTGAGATAGTTAATGCACTACTGTCCATATTTGCGCGAGTTGGTTTCCCTGCGGAAATCCAATCAGATCAGGGCACAGTGTTTACTAGCGCTTTGACGACAACTTTTCTCGAAAGGTGTGGGGTAAAGCTGTTACACAGCTCAGTGTACCACCCACAGTCGAATTCCGTTGAGAAGCTCCACTCCGTCATGAAGCGCGTGTTGAGAGCGTTGTGTTTTGAACATCGAACTGACTGGGAGCTGTGTCTGCCTGGGGTGATGTTTGCTTTAAGGACCGCGCCGCATGCGGCTACGGGGTTTTCGCCAGCTGAACTGGTGTACGGTCGCTCGCTTCGATCTCCGCTTCGCATGCTTCGAGAATCGTGGGAAGGTAGGGGCGACGACCCAGTCGTGGTGGAGTACGTGCTTAAGCTCCTCGAACGCTTAAGAAGGGCACAGGAGTTGTCAGGTGAAGCAATGACAAAGGCCCAGCAGAGGGCCAAGGTTTATTATGATCGGACAGCCAGGGCCCGTCGTTTTGAGGTTGGCGATGAGGTCATGATATTGCGCACATCGCTAAACAACAAACTAGACGTGCAGTGGGAGGGCCCAGCACGAATTGTTCAGAAACTGTCGGACGTTAACTACGTGGTAAGTCTGCCAGGAAAGCGGAAAGCACAGCAAGTTTACCACTGTAATCTGCTCAAACCTTATAGACAAAGGGAAGCAGTGGTGTGCATGATGGTAAACGTTCCTGAAGAGCTTCCGGTCGAGCTTCCGGGACTAGGCTCAGTGACGAACAGGGAAGACACCGGTCAAGTCATTAGTGACCTTATCAGTAAAGCACCGCTGTCGCCTGAGCAGAAAACCGAACTACACCAGCTATTACAAGAGTTTCAAGGTCTGTTCTCTGAGAGGCCTGGTAGGACTTCGGTACTTACTCATGATATAGAACTTACCTCCCCAGAGCCAGTACGATCCAAGGCGTATCGGGTGTCACCCCGCCAGAGCGATATTATGGAGGCTGAGGTAAAGAAAATGCTACAGCTCGGTGTTATTGAGGCAGGTGAGAGTGATTATACCTCCCCTTTGATTTTAGTTGAGGTACCGGGCAAGGAACCTCGTCCTTGCGTCGACTACCGCAGGCTTAATTCCATCACTAAGGATCAAATTTATCCGATCCCTAACATCGAGGAGCGCCTTGAGAAAGTTAGTAGCGCTCAGTTTATTTCCACCCTAGATCTTGTCAGGGGTTATTGGCAGGTTCCACTTACAGAAGAGGCTAGTAGGTATGCGGCGTTCATTTCACCAATGGGAACATTCCGTCCTAAAGTGTTGAGTTTTGGTTTGAAGAACGCGCCATACTGTTTTTCAAGTCTCATGGATAAAGTGTTGCGGGGACAGCAAGAATTCGCTTTACCGTATCTAGACGACGTAGCGATATTCTCCGCATCCTGGTCTGAGCATATGGCACACTTGCGGGCAGTGCTAACCCGCCTGCGCGAAGCGGGCTTGACAGTAAAGGCTCCTAAGTGCCAGTTAGCACAGGCCGAGGTTGTCTACCTCGGTCACGTGATTGGTCAGGGTCGTCGCCGCCCCTCTGAGATAAAAGTGGCCGCTGTGCGAGACTTTCCGCAACCGCGCACGAAGACCGATATTCGGTCGTTCTTAGGTGTCGCCGGCTACTATCAGAGGTACATCCCTAGGTACTCTGATATCGCGGCTCCCCTGACGGATGCTCTAAGAAAGACAGAGCCTCAAACAGTCGTCTGGGACGAGACAAAGGAAAGAGCTTTTAGCGCCCTAAAGAGTGCCCTAACAAACCAGCCTGTGCTACGATCGCCAGACTATACAAAAGGGTTCATTGTTCAGTGCGATGCTAGTGAGCGAGGCATGGGCGTTGTACTGTGCCAACGGGAAAATGGAGAAGTAGAACACCCCGTCCTGTATGCTAGTCGTAAGCTGACCAGTCGTGAGCAGGCGTATAGCGCCACCGAGAAAGAGTGTGCGTGTCTCGTGTGGGCCGTTCAGAAATTGTCATGCTATCTAGCCGGCTCGAGGTTTATCATTGAGACGGATCACTGCCCTCTCCAATGGCTGCAGACCATCTCTCCCAAAAATGGCCGCCTCCTGCGCTGGAGCCTCGCTTTACAACAATATTCCTTTGAGGTGCGTTACAAAAAGGGGAGTCTCAACGGTAACGCCGATGGCTTAAGTCGAAGCCCCTAACGTAGGAATCAGCGTCAAAATTGTTTGTTACTGATGTTTTTCTTCCTGAGGCAGAATTTTTTTAACATATTGCTTTTGTTTAGTGTTTCAAAGTGATGATATGCTTTCTAGTGCAATTTTTCAATTTGTGGACGCGTTCTGAGTGATGCTAGACTACTGTAAGGAACTAGGCAGTGGTATAAAAAGGGGGAAGAGCCTGGCAGGGCTTAGTGAGGGTTGTGCCGTGCTTGCTGACTGAGCGGTTGAGTTTCAGCGTAGTTCTAACGCTTGCCGGGAACGAGAACAAAAATGTGAACTCTCCCGAAGTCACTTTGCAGTGTCCCGTGCGAACCTGAACTAGAGAACGAGGCCTTCTCTGTGCGCTGCGCTCAAGAAACGTCGAGGGACGCCCGACTTCGGTTATGAGCATCATGAGCATCAGCGGATGCAGTCCCCTGTCCATCGGGATCTCCTTCCCCCGGCGGGGCGGTCTGTTGCGTTTCGCCTGCGACACGTGGTTTTGCCGGCGCGACTGCGGCGGGGCGGCAGACATTTTGGCCCGATCGTCGTCGCCGCAACGCTCATCGGCAGGTGTTTCCAGGCGCGACTGCGGCGATGCGACCGCAAAGGATCACCCTCGCATTCCAGTCATTGTGCCAGAACCAGGCGCTGCGAAAGCAGGGATCATCCTCTCATTACAGTCATTGTGCCCGACCGGCAGCGCTACAACAGGGTGCTACGAGATCGTGCTCAACAGGGTGCTACGGCATCGCTACAACAGGGTGCTACGAGATCGTGCTCGACATGGTGCTACGGCATCGCTACAACAGGGTGCTACGAGATCGTGCTCGACATGGTGCTACGGCAGCGCTACGACAGTGTGCGTCACCATTAGCCCATTGTACATTCACGTGCTCGTCTTTTGAGGGGTTCCTTCTTGCCCTCAACTGCGAGAGTATAAAAACAGCTGCCCCGGACGCCAAAAAGAGGGCTCCGATTTCTTCTGTTGAGTGAAGTGCTCTCCCGTCTCTCTACTTCGGTCAAACCTGACCGCCAACTCTTTGCGATGTTAAAATAAACAAGTTGTTTCGTTGTTACCAGTCGACTCATGCTTTGCCGGGACCTTCGGATGCTTCCAGTTGTACCCCAGGCCGCCAGGCCAACGCTACCCTTGGGGCTTGCGACCCAGGTACAACCACGGGCGTCAGCGCCGAGTTCCCAACAGATCGTACCAGCGGTGCGATCCAAACAGTCCGAACTCCCCCCACGCGCGCATACACATACGCGGAAGGACTGAGGAAGTCAAAGAAAAGATAAGTTTGCTGCGACAGCGGTTAAGAACTCGAAAGTGGCGGTTTTCTGTGTCCTTCCGTCCGTTCCGTTACGCCGTCGTCCCCATTAGTTTCAGCAGAGCGTTTTTCAGGCCCGCTCCGCTGACGCGCAACCACTCAGCCTTACTGGAGCGAAAATGCACCGAATATGTTCGAGCTAACCGGCACTGCTGAGCGGAGAGAACCCCTTCTTTGGCGGCGTCATATGGTTTGGTGGGCTAATTGGTCGAACATGGCAAACAGCATCGATGACAGGGCAGTTTAATGAACAGGACACATGGTTCACTTGTTCCGTCACCTGCGCTAATCTTCATGCACGTTGGACGTAAACCAACCAGCCCCGCTTAGAACCCTCGCGTAGTTAGTTAAGCATTATTCAGTCAGACAGGGACACAAGAACATACACACACCACAGGTGCATGACCACCAACGGACTGAGTTGTTAGCACCCGTGCGCGGTGTGTATTCTTTACGTTCCCGTGTCCCCATCTGCCCCAAAAAATACTGTGACAAACAAAAAATTGCGGCAAAACCCATCTCAGGACGACTGTCGACGGTAATGCGTTAGCATTGGATGAATATAGCGACACAACGTATTGCCACCGTCGAAACGAGTTATATGTGTGAGGCGTGTATACGTACAGCAGCGGGACTCCTCTTGCGCGCGTCCACTCGGTGTCATCTAGCGCCACCGACGCGAAGCCTGCGCGTGGCCTCCGAAAGGCATGTGCATGCACCAGTGCGTGTGAATGCTGAGAAACGCGTCATCCGGCAACCGGGCTTCCCTCTCGAGCTTCTTTCTGGACACGCTGCGCAACCTAGTCCCTGCCGAGAAGACTGCGCGTGGCCTCCTAGACGAGAAGCGTGGCGCGCGCAGGTGCCTGCGAACGCCGAGATTTATTCCATCTCTTGCCGCACACTCAGCGGCCCAAGTTAGCGAGAGGTTCGTTAAACAGCGGCAAATGCCCACTGCACTTGTGGCGCACCCTGATAATGCGTCGGGCTGCTGTCCTTGAGGAAACCTCGTGACATGGGTTCGATTCCGCTCAGCATCAGAGAAATTTAGGGGTCTTCTTCATCATTGTAGAGCGGCACATTCTCAGTGACACGTACCTAGTTACCCAAGTTATCGTCAAAGACGTTCACTGAAGGGCGGCACAAACCTACTGGCACATATACCCAGCGACCCAAACTGGCATCAAAACGGTTCATTGAGGACAAGATTGTCACATGCCCAGTACTCCATGTCGGCGTGAAAGAGTTTTTTCTAACAGCGGTACCTACTGATCAGTCCTGAATCTAAGTTAAAGAGGTTCGTCGAAGAACGGCAGGTATGTACACACTGGCACATACTTAGAGACCCAAGCTGGTCCGATGGCTGGTTTCGAACGCCGTGCATGACTGCATGACCTCAGCACAGCAGCCTCATGCGCTAATCATTCGACCAGGGACTGCAGTGACCCAGGTAGGCAGGAAAACGGTTATATATATATATATATATATATATATATATATATATATATATATATATATATATATATATATATATATATATATATATATAGAGCCCCTGGAATGTGCGTGAAGTACCCTAAGAATGCTAACGCATTAAAAGACGCGTGAGTGTTAGATTAGTCTTATAGTTACTCGAAGGTAGGAACTTTATTATATATAAAGCAGCTTGACCTCCTATTTTACCAATCGCATAGGCCGGCACTCCAGGTTCGTGTGCTCCCAAAGCGAGCGATCGTTGAGAAGAGCTGTGCGATGTAGTACATCGAGGAAAATGACAAACTCGCGTCAGCAGTCGTCACGCGCGGCACTGTCGGCCATTCCGATGGGAAAACCAAATAACTTCGTCAAATCTACACCAAGCCACAGTCAGCACCGTATTGTTGTCTCGATTCGGCACATAGTACAAATAGGAGATGGAGTCGGCGAAACGGGTCCAGGCGACGCAGACGAGTGTGCTGGAAACTTGGCGCATTTCACATGGACTGGGTGGCAGCACGGGCGAACGCACGAAGTTTTGTTGCTGTATATGTTCTCGACACTATGATGGGTTCTTGGAAGCCCTCCCTATAAGCCGAGCGAGCAGTTTCATTAGCATGTTTGCTGCACATTCTGCCACGCAGTGGTCCACGGAAGGCACTGAAACGTGACGTAGTGTCCTTGCTCGCGCGATGACGGAGTACTCGAGTTTCAAGCGGTATAGTTTTTCGTACGGTCAACGCTGTAAAGGCGGGGGGTGGGGGCGACAAACACTGCGGCACTGCGTTGGAATCACCGAACCACTCGATTAAAGACTGCGCAAGTCCTCTTTGATCAAGCAACCGTCACACAGCGAAGCTCCTTGCAATAAATTATGTAAACACGTAGTAACCTACAGAACGGTGCCAGAACTTCTCGCCTAGGTGGTTTTCGCTGTAGCTTTTTTCAGTCGGAACAGTCCTTTTTCGTGGCGTCGATATTAAGGGCAATTTTTTTTATGCACGTACGCTACTTGAAGAGACGTTATGTTGATGAAATTAACTGAATTCGCCTTAAAAACTAAATTCATAGAATAACCACTTACACTCCGTCAACCAGCACTTCATGTAATAACATTTTGCCGTGCTGAAGTATCATCCTAGCTCAACTACGAGTTGCAGATCGTGTAAAAGTACACACATCGTGCAGACGCAGCTACGAGCCTTTCTGACGTCACATCATGCATAAATTAAGAGCTTAAAGAAGCCCTAGAATGAAAAAGTAGCGAGTTAAATTGTAGGCCATGGTAGCTGTGTTTTTGAAGAAAATGGAAGCGTCTGTGTGGCATAGTTTCTGTTGACGACGCAGAGAATAACACAAATGGCCAGCGTTACCCTCTCGGAACAGGACAGTGCAACAAATGAGACAAGGTCGGGGACAAAGGCAGAAAGGAAGGAAAGAACCAACCCGAGCGTTGACCTTAGGCGCTACGCTGGGCCGAAGGAAAAAGAGTAACGCAGACAGAGAGGCAGGCAATATCAAATGACTGGCTTTAGGTGTTAGCCAGGAACTTTCTCAACGGTTAGTGTTCCGGCACGGTAGAATGAAATAAAGGGTGTCCGGGCGGGAACTTGCGGCCTTTAAAAAAACCCGACTTGATTTCTCCCGGAGACAGGTTTCTGTATAAACAATGAGAGATAATATGTTAGGCACGATACGACTGCCTCGTTCATTTCCAGCGTCTTGCCCTGGCCGGATTGAGAAATTAAAGAGCGCGCTTTTTTTCTTGTACAATTCCACAGCAATACATAACCTTTCGAACGGGTGAGGCACTCGACCTCCCAAAAGAGTCTCTCTCGCGCAGGCAATATCCGCTGTTTGTTCCGAGAAGCCTAACCTGCATGTACGAAAAAGCAATATAAAGAAAGAAGGAAGGACTTGCTGGAGCGTCACAGCAGGAACGGGCACGGCGCCACTGCGTGCGACGTTTGCCCATGCATCGCGAGCGAGCAGAAGTCGAGGCTGCAGCGCGGCCGCGTGATGGATTGGCTCCGCACGTATTCGACCTCCGACCTTGTTCTTACACGCGCCGGGCGAAGCCAGGAGGCAACGTTTACGCACATGCAGGTGCGCGCGCGCGACGCCGCAGGCAGTACACAACCCGTTCGAGCCTGCATATATGTTACAGAAAAGAAGGGAAAAAAATAAAAAAATACCGCCTCGGCACAGCCGTGTGTCAATATACGTGCACGCTGCTGCATGACTTCGTGGGGAAAAGAGAAAAGAAGGGGGGAAAAGGGAAGCAATCCGTGAAGAATGAACAACCAAAAACGGAATGAACAGAAGAAAGAAATACAACCTAAAACAAACACATTTGTTTTTCTCCCCATTAGATGCAGAACGTTTCCACGATGACTGCGATGTACTGCACGGCGCCTTCCCTGACGCACCCCCCCCCCCCCCCATTTTATGCCGAGTACTGAATACTGTGCCAAGTGCTGAATTGCATGGCGACCGAAACTTTTCCTGGACTTCGCCGATGGCTAAGAAAGTGCGGGGTAGAACGGGCACAATCTGCTGTGTGAACCGCTTGAATGTCTTTATTTCTTGTCCTTCATCCCGGATGTGATTAGACGAACTTCAGCTTAGAGTATTCTATGTGTTAGCTCTTAGATTAAGTCCAGAGTTTCGAATTTGAAAACTGCGCCAATAGTACACGACGTGTTTCTTTTTTTTTTATTGTTTACAAATTTTTGTAAATCATGTGCGGCAAAGTAAAGTGAAGCGAATTTTTGTACCGTGAAATAAACTGACAAAATAATTTCACGAATGTTTTATAATTAATTGATTATGCATTCAGATGTCTTGAGTAAGTAATGTCCGCCTCTTCGAGACCACAGGCGATTTATAATATTCTGTATAGTTAAAAGAACACGGTATATGAAAGCCTTAAAATCGCTTGCGTCACTTCTAAACTAAAGCGAGCTCTTACTAGTACATCAGCATAGGTCACAACAAATAAGCACCTCGATTTCGGACTACCGACGTCAAAAATTTTACAGCCGCAAAGTTCCTGACACTTCACTCAAGCAAGAAGGAACACGCGTCAAAGCTATAAATGTACGTTCAAATGCAAAATGAGACTCCGCGGACGGTGAACATGCTCGGCATTTGTGTTGTTGCGCTTTTTTAATACGAAGTTAGGCCGTATTAGTAAATTACGCTTCTGAGAAAGCAAGGCTGCCGCTCATTCCCTGAGAGCAGGCTTGGTCGGTCAGAAAAGAAGAAGAAAAAAAAAAACAATATACGCGGAGTGACGCCATCCTGAACGGAAGACTCGGAATGGCAAGCTTAGAGAAGTTTTCCTGCACCGGACTGCTCAAGTATAAGAAAATACTTTGAAATTAGCAACGTCACACTGACTGTAGCAGACGATTTGCTTGAGCTAGTTGGTCAGACATACTGATAGAAGAATTAGGGCCGGAAAAAAAAAAAGAGCAGTAAGAATACACATCGATAGGACAGGCGCACTGTCGATACAGAGTGTCGGCACATAATGTTGAATGTGTGTTCTTGGCCAAAAGCTTAACCAACAGCTTTTTTTCTACCAATGAATAGAAATAGTCTTAGCTTTAGAAGAAGTCCTTCGCGTGGCTTTGGCCACCCAAACACCAAGGCTCCATAGTAAGAGTTCTGGCGTGCTCTCTGCGTTCTTTTGAGCGCCTCGTCTAGCGTTCCCTAACATTGTGTCTCCTATTTCTAAACCTCCTTAAAATTTTTGCACTTCACATAAAACGCCTTACTGCTCTTATTAAAAAAAAATTTTTTGGCGCCAGTGACGCACACGCCGCGACTTCGTTATTCTTCTGCCAATGTCCAGGAAAAGCTTGCCCGTCAAACACCTTTTGCACAGCACCATCAGTCTCCTGCTTTTTCTCGCCGGCTTTTATTTTTAACGACTATTTTCAACAAACGTTTGGCGCTGCATGAACACAGATAGCTTGTTCGAAGTTAGGCATTTTACTGCCTTCACGATGCCCTTTCGTTCTTTCTGTTGAGGTTGCTCCGCACGCATTGTATTTCTCTTCCCGTCAAAGCCATTCTTCTCCACTTGATCGCCGGTACCACTCTTTCCACATTCGTTTGTCGCATACGCTCAAGTTCGGCCGGGCGCTTCCTACTGGCAACCCACCCTCTAACGACCTCGTAAAGGAAGCCAGAGGAGCACCCCGCCCGAATTCAGCGAGCCCTTGACTTTGAAGAACCCGCGCACGCGCGCACGCACACACACACGCACAGTGCGCGGCAAAAAGCACGTGCGCTCGCTCCTCTGCGTATTTCTGCGCTTTAACAAACGGGCACGGTTGGGAACACTTTGGTGCTCCAGCTCCTCACAGGACATGTCTCTGTTTCTTACAGTTATCTCTCTCTCTCTCTCTTCTTTCTGCCTCTTTCAGCTTCCTGCTTTTCTTCATCTTCTTCCTTTTTTCTTCTTCGAACTCTCTGTGAAGACACCCTCCTTCACTGCGAGACGGGGGCGCGCGCACCGAGTCGGTGTGCAGAACATTGCGGGGGCCCCGCGTACGCGCTTCCAGCCATCAAACGCGACCGCGCGGCTTTCGCGCCCTGCTTGTTCTGCAGCCGCGGCAGAGAACGCGGTCTCCGCCCCGACGCCGCTTCTGTTTTACGTGTGTGCGTCGTGCTGTTTACTCGTCTCCCCACGCTGTCATCTCGCTCTCGTAACGTCCCCCTCTTCTCCACGCTCCCTTCCCCCAGCCGTTCTTGTCACTTGTTGCCGCGTTCCGGCCTCACCGACCAGGGCGATAAGGAGGCCCTTCGCTTCAGGCAGTGCCGGCAAGGCCGGCACTTGGTTGTTGCTCTCGGTTACGGATTGCTCAGCCTTGAACGCGCACAGTGAAAGCAGCCAAGCGTGCACGTTTACAAGGGGCTTCAGACCTCCTTGTAGTGTACAGCGAAAGATTCGCGCCACCGGAGAGCGCATCAGAATATCGCTTTTTTTTTTTCTGTGGCGTTTAGCGCGCTTATGGTGAAAGCGCAATGTGAGAAAATCGCTCGGCTAACGGCGGCGAGTTCCGGTCTCGCTTCATTTCCCATAAATTGCGCACATTTTTCTCTCTTCGTCGCTCAGCGCAAGCAGCTCGCAGCCACGCGTACCAAACCTTGCCTTCGCTTCCAGACGCACAAAGGTACAGTAATGGCAATAGCATAACACGAGTAATGTCCTTAAATGTAATCTAGCTTATACAGTGGGTATAACGACGAACTTGGCTGTCTGAGGTGAGGACGCGCGAAGACTGCGAACAATGACCTCCTTTAGAACTAAGGTTAAACAGCGCGAAAAAGACGAGGACACAAGGAAGCAAATACCACGGACAAGCGCTTGTCTGTGGTATTTGTTTCCTTGTGTCCTCGTATTTTTCGCGCTGTTTAACATCAGTTCTAAGTATGAACCAACTAGCCCTCATCAAGATCTTACTAATGACCTCATCCTCCATGTCTGGTCCCAGGGTAACGCTGAAGCCGCATTTCGGGTTGATGCTGAATACAGGATCGTAGTCATCTGATTTGTTTATTCCTAGCTAAAAGGAGTTTAGCAACAGAACTATTGATGAGGGAAACCAAAGGAAGGCAAAGCTTAATGCGGCCAGTACAGCAGCGCCCTTGTCTTCCATTTGTTTCACGTGCACAGTTCAGCTGTTCTCGCTCTACACGCAGAGAGGATCATACTGGTGGCGTGAAGTTTGGTCAAACATGAGTGTTACTGAGGGTTCCAAAATGCACAATGGGTGGTTGCACACGGGCACGCTGTAGTGTAGCTGGTGCGAATTCATTACGATCATCTGGGGTGCTTTAACTTGCACCTAAATCTACCAACACGAGCGCTTAACCATTCCGACTCTATTAAAATGCGGCCAGCACAGTGACCGGACAAAATTTGACTGGACAGAAGCTCATCATTTGCTTGACCGAAACGGACAAGTACTCGCCCATTTTGACACACAGAGGCAAACCCTCGCGGTCTTTAATAAAGACGAAATCTCGCAGCAGGAATGTATTATCACGTAAGAATTCGTAGCCAGAGGCCAGGCCTATGCACCCTAAAATTATAAATTATGTACAATCATTTGCCCCACCAATTCATTTTCACCCAGAAACAAAATAAATAATAATGATAATAATTTAAACACCAACACAATTGCGTTGTAACATTTACTGAGAAGTCGCCACACAAAAATGTTCATATAAACCCTTGTAAATGTTAGCGCGCTATAAGAGTTATGTATGCTATACCCAGCTACGAATGATAAAAATGCTACTAATGAACGAAATAGGTATTGGGATACTGGATTTTGCAGAGTACGCGACCACGAAAAGATACAATACGTCCCAAATTGTATGAATAACAGGTGTAAAAGTCATCACTGCATGCGCAACTTTTAAAAATATTTTGCTCCACTACTCCAGTAAACACCGTTTGCAAAATCTACTCCGCAATGTACACTTTGTAAAGTTCATGACTGTAAAGCACATTCCTAGATATCAGCAGGGGTTAGGGCAATCTTATCCAACCAGCTCAAGACGCAAATGGTGCTAGATAGCACAACATATCAGCAGTAAATATTTGGTCTTGCTTCTTTCCGCATAAAATGACACGGCCTTCCTTTAACGGTTCGTGCAATTTCCCGCATATGCCTGTCACAGCTGATGGAGAGTGATTTATTAAGAAACATTTCTTATCAATGGCCTCAGGACCTAAATGTTAACCAAGCCTCTATACACGCGAAGTCAGAATGCCCTCTGACGGAGACTGAACAATAAAGTACACAGCGGCTAAGAATAAATAAAGGAAACTAAGACAAAAAGAACGCCCCTCAAAAGTAGAAATCACGCGCGCCCACTGGCGCTCCAAAGAACGCACGCGTCGAGGAATTCGATTTCTGTATTCTGTTATGACTTTAGCGATGTAAAATGTCGCGTCAAGACCAAGCAAGCCTCACAGCGTATTAAAAACAAAGTGTTGTTGAGCATTCCTTAGACGTTTTCCACGAGGCAGTCCTTTCATCAGCGCACGCCCAGCCGACGTCGGGGCCCGACATAGACTGTGACGCGCAAACAAAGGAGCTCACTTCGAGGTGACAGCTACCGTGAAGATCACTCTACCTGACCCTGACAAGCTGAATTAATTGATGAAATGGGCCAACGTCGAAGGCTACCGTGGGAATAGCGTCGACCTTGGTTTCCCAGATTGCTGCAAGCTTGCGCCGTATGCGGGGGTGAAGGTGCAACATCATGGGAGGGATTCTGCGACCGATTCGACGATTGTGATTGGCCGTGATAGAGACATCAGATTCCCTAGTCTAGTCTCCTAGGGAAGATGACGGTATTAAAAGCGGAGACCTTTGGTGCAGTGAGGAGGTATGCTGACGTGTCCTGATGTGAACTCCGATGATTAATTTGCTCCGTATCTGGAGCCAGTGTAATAATGTGAAATAAACCCTGTTTCCTTCATTCCTACTACCGGACGTACTCATAAATGAGCTTGGTAGATTCCTGGCCCAAAGGCCACCTCAAGCCGCAACAGCGTTTAAACGTCGAACTGTTGATGATGTTTCGAGAGCTGCGCTTCATACATCAGCCGCATCCTCCTCAAATGATACTGTACCCAACTGTTTGAGGTGCATAAAGACAGCGCGTCTTGCGCAAATCGCACAACCAGCTGCTCAAAGAATGAAAGGTCGAAGGTCAGTAGGACCGTAAGCTCTCGCACGCAGAGAGTTTCCTGAAATTATTACACTGTAGACAACCACGATTCCTAGACAGCACGAACAGGGTATTTAGAAAAGCACTGTTGCTCCATCCACGTCAGCTCTCACCGTGGAGTCCCCAGCAGAGCGACCTTCCCATGGTACAGTTGTAGTGACGGGCCAATGAAAAATGCAAAAAAAAAGAAAGCACGCCTAGAAAGTTCATATTTAATTTAGAGCAGGTCTACACACGATGAAACATGGCCTGAATTAACCTCAAGCTCAGTTGGAAATAGCTCGTGTGAATGACAGTCAAAACGAGGACAGGAAACCTACGGCAGGACACTCCGGCCACATATGTCACAGCGCGAACATATGATGAGTGCAGAAACTGCCTCAAGCCATATCAGACATGAATACTGATGTCGCTATAGACTCGTAGCGCACCTGACCAGATCGTAGTACGGAAACGTATACTATGGTTTCGAAACGGGCCCAGCTAACCATAGGTAGAAATGCAGCATAATCCGCCCGCTGTAACTGATTCCCAGCAGCTGATTACAGTTAAGAGAAGTCTAAAACCTGAGCCGTAGTGTAGCGTCTCTATGAGAACGGTTACTGAGTACCAGCGCACCTGACCGTGAAAATATTTACTGCCGAAGACGTACGCTTGACAACCGCGTAGTCCCAGCGAGTGACATATGCATGGCATGAGGTCTCTATTTCCTTTCACAATCTCAAGAATGTTTGCCCGGCTAGAAAACCACAGCCACAAAACAAGAATATTCGTGACATTAAGGCCACAAGGTATACAGCTGTCAGCGCTATGAGCGATAAGATCACGCTATGATTGCACGAGTGAGCGGAAACAAGAACTCCCGCTTACCCTCGAGGTCGTGGGCCAGCACTTTTCGTGAATAGGAAGAAGGAGCACACTATGAAAAGGGACTACGGCGCATATCACCGCTCTCCAAAGTGCCATTTCACTTTAAGGCCTCGCTCCTTGATCGGCTCCTCCGCTAAGACTGATGGACAGAGGGCAACGCACAAGACACGACCAAAGGAGGCAGTGCACGAGAAACAAAGAATGTGACGCACAAGAAGTAACTCACGGTAAGAAGAAAAGGAGAAAGGAGGGACTCGCACATAAAAAGTGCAGCGCTGGTCCGGTAGGCGCAGCATTAATCAAGGGACGCATCACGGCTGTAAGATTTACGATTATGTAGCAAGATGCCTGTGACGCAGTCGGGAGGAAGGGTTTAGTGGTGCGAGAAAGTTCTCAGAAATCGAAACGGCGTCGATCTTGCAGCTCTCGCTCCATGAGTGCTTCCCGTTGAGCTTGCCAGTTTCAAGAGGAGCACCCTAGGACGCATTTTTGCACTTAGTATGCAGCCTTCCGCAGTGTTTGTCTGCGAACGGCGGGCATGAACAAAAAAATGTACCGGACGTGTCCGTTTACAAAAAGCTCCATATTGAAGCTTAATAGAACATATTGATGGGTTTGTTAGTTCATATTTGCAGGTCTGTTAAGCGCACGCCTTCACCTAAGGTGTGCGCCTTTTGAACCTGCAAGCGCTTATTGAGCATAGCATCCGCACACCCAAATCGACTGCGGAGACGCCCATATATGTGCCGTCAATTGCGCCGAGGTTCGTGGCTTCAGAGGCGCGCTGTTTGGAGCCGTAGGACAGTTTCTTCCTGCTCTGAGGTTTTTTATCGTTTGCTTTGACCCCGAGGCAAACTATATACGTCGGTCAAACGGCAAGGTGTTTGAATACATGACTGATCGAGCATGAATGCAATGGAAACTCGTCGTAGATTACTGCACACGTTTTGGCTGCGTTCCCACCTATGACAACTACATTGTGGAAAGGGGAAGGATACAACTTAGCAGAGAGATAAGTTCAGCAAATTTAATGGACACTTTCAGAGAGTTAATGTGTGAGCACGCCTTTTGTTAACTCGCTAAATAAATTACGTTAAGCCTTCAAGGCTTTTGTGTTTGCCGATCCTTTTCTCTGCTGTATAATGAGCTTTAAATATGTCTATTCTGTGCTTAATAAATCAGATGAAAGTCAATGCTATGCGTCTTATTTCCGCGTTCGTCCCTTGCTTCAGGTACTGTGGTTTGGCTGTGTCAAGTTGTCACAGCATAAACGAAGTGTGCATACATTTACTGAATCAAACTTCCGAAGAGTGCCCTAGTGTTTCGGAAGAACCGCAATGCGACAACACAGAAAAAGTTTCCTTGAGAGGAACGGTAGGTAACGCTCACAACCCGTTCCAAGTAAAGTTTCAAAAATGGATGACCTGACTTCCTCCCCCCCCCCCCTTTCTTTTTGGATGAGCGTTGAATGCACCCTTTCCTGGACTTTGATTTTTCGTTCCCACTGTTCTTACTATACAACACGAGATGAGGTCAGATTGAGTGAAAATGGAGTGACCCACGAAGCACCCACGGTCAGCACACAACACGAAGGTGACTGCGGTATATACATCTCGACACAGGCTGGAAGGCGAGAAGAATCATGAGAAGGTTCTGCATTCAACTCCCTCCGCAAGGAAGGTGCGGCCGCGGCGACCCAGATTATATCGGAACCGGTAGTAGAGGTGCTGCTGGTCATTAAACGCGCAATTTCGCCAAGTTGTCCAGGCACTCGGCGCGTATAAGCCCGTCACATTTCGTGTAATTATTTTTTTTAAGCCCAAGGATGGCCCAGGTGCAGAACCTGAAACGCCAGTCGCGCAGCAATGTGCGGCGCCTCTCGTCTTGTTTTTCGCCGATGCGCTCGAAAAGGTTCTGCGTTCTCCCGTTGAATAAAAACTGCCAGCGGCGGCTATCCTCTTCCACGAAGAGAATTCATGCATCTTGGCTGAATGTACAAGGAACAGTGCGAAGACGTGAAACCCAGAAAAGGTCCAATAAGTGTTGCAGGGTCCCGTTTAAAGGCACGTCTATCACGGCTCCTTCCACAGGCCAGTCATTTTCATGGCGTTTAGAGAGAGTTACGTCATCAACATCGACCGAGCTGTATGCGATGAGGCGATGAAATGCATACTATACGCCAACTTCAACAACAATGGACGGCTTTCACAGACTTAAAAGTAGCACTGCAAAGCCTTTGCACGAAAAGTACTAGATCAAGCAATTACATTTTGGTCCGTGAACGAGCATACGTACATCACTTGACATCTAACGCCGCACATGTGATAGCACTTCAGTGCCTCCCAGGACATTGCGGTATAACAGGTAATGAAAAAGCGGGTGAGGAAGCCCACAAAAGGCATGCTTACATACGATTTATAAAAGTGTTTTTCACTAAAAGTGAGGCTTACGGTTTGGAGAAGCGCTATGATTTCAGGGAACTGAATAGAAGCTCGTCTTCATCTTCAAGCAACAATTTTTTGTACAACATCGACCCAGAACTCCAATCAAGGCTGCCAGGTTATCTGGCTTCTGGTGACTCTCTATTATCGGCTTCGACTAGACGTTGCGAACACAGTCTTCTTTTTCGCAATGGCCAGCCTACAAGTCCATGTTGTGACAACTACAGCACCGTAGAGTTTGTAAAGCACATCTTACTTGTGTGCCCGGCTTACAGAGACGAGCGACAACGGTATCAGATGAACATGGAAAAGCTCGACCAAGGCCTCTTGACATTGACACTGATTCTGGGTTCCTGGCCTTGCCCATGGAAACAGTACAAAGCCCTGAACTAGTTCTTTTTAAATATTTAATCAATAGGTTATAATATATAGGTTGTAATAGGCCTCTATAAACTGGGACCCACCCCCATCATCTCATTAAGAATGTGTGTGTGTGTGTGCGTGTGTGTGTGTGTGTGTGTGTGTGTGTGTGTGCGTGCGTGTTTACATTAACCACCACGATTACCCGCCTTCATCACCTAGAACATTTTCTCTGCTGTAGATAAAATCACAAAACATGCATTCTAATTGTTATTTTTAAAAATTTTCCGTTCATCTGCTTCTAGGATCTTTCTTCCCATCCGCTCCATTCCCTGCAGAGTAGCACGTCGGCGAATATACGCTAGATAACCACTCTGCCCTCTTCAATAAAGAACTTTCTCTTATCGCGGCTCCTCGCGAGTCGCTCATGATAGAATTGTCATCTAACAAAATTGTATTCTGAAAGAAAAAAGAAGGAACCATATAGTGAGAAACACGTCCGAGCGTTTCTCTCCATATTTTTTTTTTCTTTTGAGGACAAGTTCATCACTGAAGCAACGCTCCACTGTTTGTTGTATCGGAATGTCGAGCAACGGATCTTTATAAGAGTTTCATGCCGTCTGCGCCACAGGTTTTCCCGACTCTCCCATACCCAGAGCGAGAAGGCAGCATTTTCTTCCCCCGGTGCTGCGCTCTCAACGAATTCTGCTCGAGGAAAGCACGTAAGCGCGGCGTTCGTCGAAGGCGCCGTCGTCGTCTCGCACACTTCATGGGGCCGGGAATTTTCGGATTTCTCGCCAGTCGCCGCGACGGGGTAGCACGAGGAAGCTGTGGCAGCATCGCGAGGCCGCGCACACCAGAGAGAGCCACACGTCCGGATGCCCGCTACGTTTTCTCAGTACGGCATCAACAGCGAACGCGGAGCGAGATGGAGAGAAAGAAACAGCACGAAGAAGGAGCGAGCGTGCGCGCGCCGTAAACCTCGCCCAAAGTCTTGTCTCACACATGCCCACCTCTCTCTCTCTCTCTCTCTATGTATATATATATATATATATATATATATATATATATATCATACGCGTTCTCGGAGACACCTGGAAAGTCTAAGCTGGCCCGCGTTGTCTCGGCGCCCGTGCTATGCGAGCGGGTGCACGCACCGCGAGCTAGACCGGTGGTGTCTTAATATTCGCCCACACAGAAAGCGGCAGGTGTGCCAGTCAGCGAAGCGCACTCGTAAAACATACTTCGAAGACAAACAAGCGGTTCATCCCAAGTCGAGCAGATGCTGCAGCGCGCGATGCATTTCGCTATTCCTTTCGAAGATTTAATTTCCCGGGACAGCGCACATGTAGTGTATGTGAGCATCTGGTTGACGGTGCCCGACTGAACTCTGACTGCGTAGCCGCAGATGAGGGGGTTCTCGAGCATGTGCCGAAATCTCGGCACGTGGGCGTTTGTGCCTTGCGCCTTCCACCGAAATGCGGTCGCCGCCGCGCGTTCGGGATTCATTCCGCGTCCTCACATTTCAGCAGCAGAACGTGCGCCTTCCTGGACGTTTCGTGAACACGGCGATAATGATCTAGGAGCAGAAGGCTGCGGCATCTGATATCCACGCTGCAAAATACACGCTCCCGTTACAAAAAGAAATAAAAAGAATAAGTAAGGCTGTTCAGAAGAGAAAGACGAGGTTGCGGACAGCCTATATATACTGTATACCTATATAGGTGAATTTCTGAAGACATCTGTTTGCCCGCGTGTATAAGCGTAGCCGTATTCAGGTGAGGCCGTGCGTTGTCATTCTCGGAGCCCCTTTTCTATTAGCGTTTTCGGTTTTCTTGCTTCATTCAACACCTCCGACATTGCTGCAGCGAACGAAGCCAGCCTGAATATCATATCGAAGACTCCTTACAACGAGAACACCACCGCTCCATCGCAGATGGAATGTGCGGACCTGTAGCGCAACTCGCGTCCATTCTATAAGGCGAGTGTCTGCCACTAAAGACGGCGTCACACGATGCTTATTAATGCGACAGCATTATAGATCCACAGACTCACTCACTTTGGAGTTATCGCGGTTTGCCGACGAAAAAATATGGGCCGATACCGAACGCAGTGCAGTCTAATACAGCGCCCCAAAGCGCTATGGCTGTCACGAGCGAAGAATGCGAGAAATTTGCACGTGGCACACGCGCCAGACGTTTCAAAGGACGACTTTGGCACGAGAGAAGCATACCTAATGGTTAGACCATTCGGCTGCTGTGCTGGCAGATAGTGTAATCGGTCACGCATTTTTTACAGCGTTATAGGCAGACTTCGCCCACTTTAGAGATGTCAAACAGAGAGAGAAAGAGAGATGCAAATGAGAGAAAGGCAGGAAGGTTAACCAGAGTTAAAGCCTCCGGTTTGCTACCCTGCACTAGGGGAAGGGAAATGGAAAGTAATGACGAAAAGAAGAGCGGGTACAAACAGAAAGGCGTGAAAAAGAAAGGACGGGACCATTATAGTATTTCTAATAGGTCACTGCCACGTAAGAAGGTCAAGAAAGCCTTGACCGACTTTCGGTGCGACGGCAGTTCATGTCAGCATTCCAAGACTATCTGTTCTGAAAGTGGCCTGTCGTCAAGGCGTGCCAACACGGCTGCTAGCGACAGCCGGTGCGCGCTGTATCGAGGACAGTAGCACAGTACGTGTTTTATAGTCTCCTTGCCGCTGCAGTGACTGCAAGCCGCGCTCTCGTCCATACCGACTCGGAAGGCAAAAGAACTTGTGAAAGAACTGTGACACCAGCCAAAGTCGGCAAAGTACTGTTGTCTCGAGTCTTGAGACAGTCTTGAGTCTCGAGTCTTGAGAATGGTACGAAGTCTTGCAAGCCCTCCTCATGTGCAGATCGTGCTGCTGCATCGACAAGTTCATTGCCCATTATGCCACAGTGGCTTGGAATCCACTGTAACGTGATGTCGTGTCCTTGCTCGGCGAGGTGGTGAAGCAGCAGTCTGATCTTTAGAACTAGTTGTTCGTGGGGCCCGCGGCGTAAGGCAGAAACCAAACAATGAAGAGCAGCCCTGGAGTCACTGAACACGCTCCATTTCTTGGGCAGTTCATCAGAAATTACGCGAAGTGTACAACGAATAGCAGCGAGTTCCGTGGCTGTCGATGTAGTCTGGTGAGATATTGGAATCTTTACGGTGGAGGTTTTTACAGGAAAGATAACCGATCCTGCAGACCCATTCACTGTGGTTGATGCGTCAGTATATAGATGGTGATGCTCGTTGTATGACTCGTACAGCAAGAGCATTGAAAGCTGCTTGAGTGCTGGAGACGAGAGTTGTGCTTTTGTTCGTATTCCTGGTACCATTAGTCGAACTTTTCCTTCAGTGAAGCACCATGGGGGAAACGGAACTCTCGCTGTAGCTGTATAAACTGATGGAAGCTATGCACGATAGGACAGGATTGTCTGACAAAAGGAGGCACGTGATCGATCCTCTGGCAGTGAGGCTTGATGGGCAGTGGCTCGAGCAAGGTGTCTTACGTGTACTCTGAGCGCTTCCATGACTGTATGGGTCTTGGCTGGGAAATCATGTGCAATCGCAATTGTTTCAGCTGTTGACGAGCATCGCGGCAATCTAAGACACACTGTAAATGCCTGGGCCTGGACGCTTTCGAGTGTACGGATATTAGTTCTGCAGGAGTTGGTCAGCACAGGCAAGCTGTATCGCAAATACCCGATAAACAGCGTCCTCTATAATTGCATCATTGCACGTACTGAAGTACCTCAGGCTTTTCCTCCAAGAAACTTGAACACATTAGGAACATCCGTCCGGCGCTTCTTTAGGTATACGCCACATGAGGACTACAGCAGAGGTCACGATCGATGATTACGCCTAAGAATCAGTGCGTCTTGACATAAGGTATGCTTTGACCGTCGATAGAGACACGTATGATCTCATTGGCTTTCGGTTAAACGCTACCAATGGGCATTTTTCTGGCGAGATCTTGAGGCCTTGTTCATTTAGGTACGTCGATGTTAACGTCGCAGCTTTTTGAAGCCTTGCGCGTACCTGCAGCCGTGTCACACCGGGTGCTCAGACGCAGATGTCGTCGGCATACAATGAAACTTTGACCGCGTTCGGCAATCGTTCCACGAAACTAATGAGTACAAAATTGAACAGCGTGGTACTCAAGACACCGCCTTGCGGAACTCCATGGTGCGTGCAATATTGCGATGTTGGGCCAGCTTCAGTGTTAACAAATAGAGTCCGCCTATGTAAATAACTGCATGTTGTTACGACTTTGAGGTGGTCCCGTAGCGCTCGTCACCCGTTTCGTGACAGAGCGTTGGTAGCGAAGACTCCGAGTCAGGCGTCGGTGAGAATAACAAAAGGGACTTTATACACTATATACAGGTCATTATACAGGACATGAAGGGATCGGCACTGGGGCCGAGAGCTCACAGCAAACGCGACTGTTCCCGCACGGCGACGTCCGGCGAAAACGCGTGACACATCTCACTCCAGTCGAGAGCGGCACTCTACTCCCGGTGGGTCGGCGGATCCGGTTTTCCAGGCGGCGCGCCGCGGCTTATAAGCCCCCAGAAACCATTGTCACTCAAACGGCCCAATACAAAGTGAGCACTCGACGGTCGTCGGAGGGGTCCAACCAGCGACCACGCTGGCCACCCCGTTCAAAGTTGGCGGGCGCGGTGACCTCCAGGGAAGGGGAGGTACGGCGCCGGGCTGTCTGGCACTTGGCGACACGTTTGAACATGTTGCCCGCCGATGCTTCTCCGGAGGACACCACTGCCTGACGGCTCAGCATCTTGACTTGTCAAGGGAGAATTAGGGCGCTGTGCCTTTCGGCGCAGCCCCGGGTTTGTCCAAAGGGCGCTCGCAGGAAAATTCTCCATCTTGCAGACTCGGAATCCGGGCTTGTGGTAATGGCACAACAATGTCCAACGATATAATTGACTGCCTAGGCCCACCGATTCCAATGTTTCAAGTATGGCATCATGAATGTTGTCTTAGGCTACGTTTATATCTAAGAACATTGCGAGAGATAACCTCTTACACGCCTTTGGTGTTGAATATAGGTTACCAGATTGATAACGTTGCCGATAGAACATTGGTGACCTCGAATGTCAGCCATGGCATCTGGGTAGATTTCGTAGTGTTCGAGGTATCACTCAAGTCTGGCGAGGATCCATTCACTCCATTGCCTTCCCAACTCAACTTGCCAGTACAATTGGTCAGTATGAAGTAATCTCTAAGGGAGACTTGCCAGGCTTAAGAAGCGGTATACCAGGTGGCGGATCTTCCAATCTTGAGCAACCTTGCCATCCTGCCAGGACTCGTTATAGGTATTAAGGAGTGGTGACATAGCATACGGTAAGATATGTCATTCGAACCAGGCGACGACGACCGATTACAAAGGGATAGCGCCGCTTCAAGCTCTTGCGTCGTGAAAGGCAGCTTCATGCGTGAATATCGTGAGTCTTGAATACGGTTCAATGTAAGCGAACCTGTGCAAGTTGACTGGCCCGCAATCATATCACAGAAGTCTTCCGACACATCAATGTCTTGTCGGCGCTGGAATAGTGCTACAGGGCCTCAAACGGATAGCGCTGTTCCGGAACAGAACGTAGACCGCGCACAGTTCTCCATATTTGAGATAGCGGTTTGCGGGTATCTAGCGACGCACAAAATTTCGACCACCGCTGTGCCTCTAGCTTATCAATGCGGCCTTGTATCTTCTTTTGCATCCGCCGGGGTGTTCTTAGATCCTGAATTGACTTAGTGAGTCGGTATTTTCTTTCAACACGACGGTGAATAGCACGAAGCCGCTCCAATTCCAGGACGAATTCAGAGTACCTCGGAGAACACGCGAGCGTGCGCGCGGTCATCTCTGCCGTTTTCTTGATATATCTTGTTGAAGCCCACAAGAGAGGCCTTTGTGACAAGCGTTCTCAACCTGAGATTGAAATATAGTCCAATCTATATACTTCGTATCGTGGTGGACGTATACGTGTTAGATAACCCCTTGACCTTGAGGTAAGTGGGGATGTGGTCGCATCCATGTGTTTCAGTTCAAAAACCACATAACACGTATGGCGAAGCGGTCAAACCGAGGCAGCTGCTGCACGTTATTCCCCGCAGAAACGTTGGACTCGCGTCGTTAAGCAGCAAGAAATCATTGTTCGAAAATAATGAATCTAGTCCTCGTCCCGTCGCGTTAACCTTTGAGCTTCCCCAAATGGTATGGTGTGCGCTGAAGCCCTCGGTGATAATCCGCGAACCAGGTTGTGCTTTTAAGATGTCTTCTAGTCCTTTAGTGTCAAATCGACTTGATGGGGACAGATACACCCCCAACAGTGCAAAGGTGACTTTTCTATTTTTAACAGTCATGCACACACACTGATTGTCGTCATGAGGTTGCACAGGCTGGACGACGTAAGTGAGCTGACGGCAAATAAACACGACGACCTTGCTACTTTTGCTGTCGCTTGATGAGAATATTGTCTCGTACAGCCTTATTGGATGTGATAATCTTGGTTCACAGATGACAATGATTGGATATCGGTTAGTGTGAACATATTGACGAAAATCGGCGATGCGAAATCTTAGACCTTTCGCGTTCCACTGAAGGATCGGCGCTTCTTTGACCTCCTTACAGAATGACTGGTGATTGTCAGCCATGGCATCACTCAAGGCTTGCTAGGACGGGGCTCAGCGCGTCCAGCACTTGTAGCCCACTTCGAGCAGATGGTGTGTCAATGCTTGTCAGCATAGCCCTGATAACATTCACAATGCATCGCAGCACCGAAATCACTCGGCAGTCCACTGTTGAAGCCTCACCAACAGAAGCCGGCTTCGATGAGAGCATCAAGGGTGGAGGGTCTTTAGAAGGTTGAGAGCTTGCGAGCGCCGGCCACTCTTCCACGAGGGTATAGCCTTTTCCGTTAAAGGCCTCCTTGTGCTCTCGGGCGTTCTATTTAAGATGATGGCGTTGGCGCAAGCGGTGCACGTTATCCAAGCGGTCAAGTTATCTTTGACCATTTGCTTAGGAACTTCGAACTCTTTTCTGATTCTTGAGCGTTCTTTAGATCTAGCTTCATGGGTGCCTTCACAGTTAAATTATGGGGTTTTACGTGCCAAAACCACTTTCTGATTATGAGGCATGCCGTAGTGGAGGACTCCGGAAATTTCGACCACCTGGGGTTCTTTAACGTGCACCTAAAGCTGAGTACACGGTTGTTTTCGCATTACGCACCCATCGAAATGCGGCCGCCGTGACCGGGATTCCAACCCGCGACCTCGTGCTCAGCAGCCCAACACCACAGCCACTGAGCAACCACGGCGGGTGCCTTCACATTTGTCACACCTAAAGTTTGTTGCACGGCAGACGTCTACCGCGTGCGACTCCACGCACCGGGGGCACAATGTGGAGATTGCGCAGATGCCCTTAACGTCGCACTTATGGCATTATGCACTAAGCACTTATGGCATTGAAGCGGCTTTGGGACAAACTGCCGTACGACATATCGGAAATAACCGATCTTTACGTATACGAAGGGTTGCAATCACCCTTGAACACTATCTTCACGCATCGGCTGTTTTCGAGGTGGCATACGTGCGTGATGACCACTCCTTAGTATGCCGGTTTATCAGAATTGGCGGGTCCATGTTTGAACTTGCCAAGTCAATATCGTAGATTACACCTGCAGTGCTGGGCCCACCCATGGGTATGACCGGTCGTACTTCTATGTTGCCCAAATCTGTTATCTGCCGTAGCTTCTCCAGCGTAATTCCATGGGTTGTGTCGACAGCTAGAACATTATTTCGTGTGTTCAGCCGGACCTCCTTGATTTCTTTTGGCGCCTTTCCCTCAACAAAAACAGAGAGCTTGCCTGTTCAATGCTCGAAGGCAGATGGAAGAATCCACTGGCGTGAAGAGGATGTTGTGCGGCCAGCGTTCACTTCTTGCCTGCATGGTTGACGTACTCGCAGGTGATGACGCTTTGATGAGCCTCCTTTCAGCCATTCGGCTCCTCACCGACACGAAGCTGACATCCGATGAGTCGTCGCCTGTGATTGAGTAGACCTCTGTGTCTTCGCTGGTGCTGGACCAGGTGCCTCGTTTCCTTGAGGAGCTTATCAATGTACAGCTCTGGCCAGACGGGCCGGCAATAGGCTCTGCATCCATGGCCACGAGTAACAGCTTCTCATGAGCCTTCGCTGGTGGTTGACCAGGTGCCTTGAGTCGTATAGAAGAGCTTGCGGTCGCAGACTTCTGGCCGCAGGAGCCTGCGGAACGTTCCGCGTCCATAGCCTCAGGCCAGGACGCGAAGAGTTAGCGCCCCAGAGATTGATGGAAATTTGACGAAAACTGACGAGCTGGGACAGATGCATTCTAGCACTGAGTAACTTCGTCGTCGTCAGATTTATGCGATTCCAAGGCCGCCCTCCAGAGTTTGCTCTCTGCATTACGTCGTGGTGCCCACGAACGACTTGTCGCGGACACGCGAGAAATTTACCATCGGGCAGTTGAAAAAGGACATGAAATCGTATTTCAATGGTTGCCAAGTCACTGTGGTATCCTTGGAAACGAGCAAGCAGCCGCAGCCGCTCGATCTTCACATAACATTGGTGATTGCGTCGCTATCCCGATGTCGGGAATATACGCAGCGGGAAAGCTCCGTGCGCTTGCTCGCGAGCTTACGTTGGCCCAGTGGAATTCGGCATAATCTAACAACCAGCGCCTTTGTTCCCTGGATCCTGATCTGAAGCTCCGCCTTCCACATGTCTTACCACGACGGGAGGTAAAGTTTGTGGGTGCAAAGAGACGATAGCGCACCTTCTGTGTGACTGCCATCGTTTCCATGCACAAAGAAGTCCTCAACACCACGCTCGACAAGATTGACAACCGTCGCCTTACGGAAGCCAAACTTCTTGGACCCTGGTCCCAGCCGACGTCGGTACGAAGTGCTTTAAATGCCCTAGTGTGCTTTTTAAAAGAAACGGGATTCACTGAAAAACTACAGAATGTGCGAACTGATGCGTTCCTTTTTATTTTAATCTTGTCTTGTTTTGTTATGCTTTCTGCACTTACCCCATCACCCTGTGCAAAGTAAAAAACAGGACACTTAATCTGGTCAACCTCTCTGCCTTTGAACTCTCGTTTTAACTTCCTTTGAACAGGAAACTCGAGATGTGTTGATGTGGTAAGCGTACGCGAGCGCGTCACAGTGTGCACGAAATCGCAAGTTTGTAAGAAATGCAAAGTATAGAAACGTCACTTTGAAAACTCAAGAGTGGACAAGGTCGCCGCGCCGCACGCGCGCGTAGATGCCGAAGACGCCACAATCATCACATTCTAAGTATATAATATGCCATACTTAGAGAGCTTGCGCTGCAAAGCTCGGACCTAGATATTTATTTCAGTTACCCTTGCAACTAGATGCAAAGAATGCACAGATGAAAATTCAACACGACGTCTTGTTACTCATATTCCTCATGCGAATTAATTCAGTTAAAAAAGAAAATGAGAAAAGTATGGTTCAGCGAAATACATTGAAGGACATACTTGTTAATTTACGCGATACTGTTTAGCGCAAGCAGGACGACACAAGAAGGGGACAGGACGAAGTGCTCGTCCCCGTCTTGTGTTGTCTCGTTTGCGGCTAACCATGCAGGCGGAGAAAGCGTAAAAATAAAAGAAACATCCGCAGTCATGGCTGCAGCATGCGTCGGCGCATGTGTTGCTGGGCACAGTAGCAGTTTAGCGTGTTGTTGCCGAATCACACGCGTTTAGTGCGATTACGTTAGCACCAATACTGATCGCAGCTTGATAAGAGAAAAAAAAAAGTATTAAGTCCCCCACCGCGCCACTCCGTGTTGTGGCCGAAAGCGGTGCGAAGACAAATGAAAGAGCTGAACGTGGTGACACAGCGTGCTCAAAAAGCTACACGCCTTATGTTCCGCCTCCGCCCTGGCATTTTATGAATGACCATTACGCTAACGTCAGTGGTGAGAAATCGTCTGGCCTGTCAGCACATCCTCTGCTTTCACCTCTGCTTTCGCTTCTATAGAGATGGGCGCGGGCAGAAGGAGAAAAACGAGCGAGAAAGAAAATGTCCGACTCCCGCTTGCGCAGCAGGCGTCCTCTGTGCTCGTCTCTCCGAGAGCGTTGAGCCGAACCTCGCCGCGTGCAGCCAGTTAGCACGAGGAGCGAGCGGGCGGAAACGGGCAGCAGAGAGGCGCCTATTTGCACGCGCGCACGGACACGTTCCGCAAACAGAGCGCAAACAACGCACGCCCACGTGCAATCACCAACGCATTCCTACGAGCAAACGCAAAGAAATAGGGAGAAGGGGGCGGGAAAGGTCGGCCAGTACCGGTTGGTCTGGCAGCCCACAAAAAAAAAAAAAAAAAAAAAAAAAAAAAAAAAAACGGCGGTCGCATCAGCCGCTGCATGTTTGCGCACGCGGTTTCTAATAGTGTTGTAGTCCCATAGACCGAACACACACACACTGTCGGGCCTTGCCAATGGTCTGGCTAATTGCTTCCATGGCTGCCGATACGTGCGATCCCGGAAGAGAGCCCCGTACCGAGTTGCACCGCGGCCTTTGCGTACTGCACGAGCGAAGAAGGCGAGGAAGACAAAATAAAAGCACTAAAATATAAATGCCAAGTCGGGCTAGTTGTGATGAAAAAAAGTATTACATGCCCTGCGCTAAGCACTCCACCGGAACAAGAGAACGCAATGATTAAAGCACGCAAGTTCTATTCAATCGCATCTTAATTTGAATCAGTGGGAGCCGCCACCGAGGGGAACTTGCGCGACAATCTGTGGCTGAGGCCTGGCATTGGCCGAAGCGACGGAAAGCTCGAAAGATAATTATCTCTCTTTTGTTCGATGCAGGTGGTGTTCGGCATGGTAAACCTGAGGTGACATTTAAGCATATTATTATTATTATTTTCTTGACATCGCTGCTATGACTATTACACAAAGTTTCATCACGCGTCTGGGGTCACGCTTTGCTCCGTAGTGCATTGTATTCGCCTGTGCGGAACACGCCAGTAACACGCCAGTAAATATAGATTCCGACGTTGCCATACGACATGTGCAAGCAAATATTTGTAGGATACTCACTATTCAGCTACAGAACATGGTTAATCAACGTTACCTCGTTACTTGAAATGTATCGCGGTACCTCGTAGTGTGTATATGAAAGCGAAATAACATTACTACTGTCGCCAATATTTCACTATTGATGGTTTTGCTGGCGCACAAGCTACGGTGTAATTTTACATGGCTATGCGGAAGCACGGCAAAAACGTTGCACGTGAAATTCATTGAATCCACGAAAAGAAGGAAGGAAGGAAGGAAAGGAAGGAAGGAAGATAATTATTTTCCTTCTTCCCTTTTCTTCTGTGCCTTCTTCAACTTCGCCTTCTCCTTCATTTTCTTCTTGTCTTTCCTCTATGCTTCTACACAAGTCCGAAGAGGGTATTCATGTGTTTCTGGTTTTTGAGGGGAAGAGCTACGTATATGTACACGTTTGTTATACGAAAGAATGCTCGTAATTGTTCGCAGAGTTCGCCAGTACAGCTGGAGACAATTCTGGCTAGTCCGTGAAATATTTGAAAAGGCGGCAACACAAAAAAGACAAGGACGGAGACGAGACGAAAAGGACCCGGGCCGCTTTCGCCGGGAGTCATATGGGAAGCGGCTTTCTCGCCGTTTCCCACCGTCCGCCTTTTCTTCCCGGGACTTTTTTGCCGTTCCCCGCGCCTCTACAGCTCTGAAGCAGTGCCAACGCGGCTGCCCCTGCCGGGACCACAGCTGCCTTGGCGTGTTTTCTACACCATGAACCAAGAGCGCCAAGTGACCAGCTCTTCCGAGGCCCATGTTCTAAACGGGCGTGCAAAGGGCCTTCGGTCAATTCACCGCTCTGTTTCGATGGGGCATTTATCTACCGCAACGTCATTTTCCATCGAGCAGAAGACGCAACCGGCGACGGAGAACGCCGCCGCGCGTTCCTCGACAACAACGAAGATGCCCGAGGTGGATACCGCGGGAGTGGCCGCCGATCCCATCGTCGCCAATTTTCCCTCCCAACAACGAGAGGTAGACACTCCGACCGGGGAAAGGATGGAGGAAGATGCTACCCCGAACATTTACGACGACAAAACTGACGACGACACAGGTGGCTGTTGGAAGATAGTCATACATAAGCGACGCATCCGTAAAACGCACGCTAAGACGCAACCCTCCGAGAACATCTTGGGCATTCCGGACGTCTCCAAGCCTACCGTACGCAAGCGCAGTCGGAATCAGAACCTGCCTCAACTTCCTTTGCACGATGAAAAGATAATTCTGCGGCCTTACGGAAGACTTTGCCTCGATAAGTGGACGCGCCCAGAACTCGCCAGTGCTCTATGGAGTGCAGCCGGGTTGACCACCGACGATCGTCAGGACATCATATTCCGACTGCGACCTCAGCAGAACTTGGCAACCATCAGCACACCCCAGTCACACGTAGCCGACGCATTGTACAAGGTGAGCGAGCTGAACCTTGGTCAGCGGGTCTATCCCATCACAACATATTTTGCGGCCCCAGACAACTCATGCAAGGGAATTGTTCCTGGTCTTTTGCCCGGTACACCGTCTTCCAAGCTAGTGGATGAGCTTTTGGCTCCTGGAACTCAAATGCTTCAAGCACGAATGATGGGTCAAACGAACGTTGTGTTGGTAACAATTGAAGGACTTAAAGTGCCTCGCTACGTGCGTTTCTATGGTGCAGAACTCCGCTGCTACCCCCATCGACCCCGCCAACTGGTCTGCAAGATACGTCACAAGCTCGGCCATTGGGCTGATTACTGTCCTACGCCGCACGTGGTCATTTGCGCGACGTGCGGGACTGACAACCCCACCCCGTCACATTCGTGCACCCCACACTGCAGATCCTGTGACGGGACCCACCCTACAGCGGATCCAAACTGCCCGCGGCGTGCTAGGCAGACACTGAACAAAGCTTGGGTGCAGAAAGCTCTCGAGAAAGAGCAGCGTGAACAGCGTGAACTTCAACCCTCCAGCGACCCGACCACTACCACAGATACGGCGGGGACCCGAACGTCGCGCGCCCCAACGAAGGAGACCAGACAAGACCGGCCGGAGACCCGTTCGAGATCCCGTCGCAAGTTCCGGACCCGCTCCAAGTCTCGGTCCCGATCCCGCGAGGAATCGGTGCGCCTCCCAGAGAGGCGCCCTCCTTCCCCATCTTCCCAACAACCCTACAAGAAGGCCCTGCAGACCAACGCCCCAGCCAAGGTGACCCTGGTCCCTTCAGGGGTGCAGCGGACCCCGGAGAAGAAAACAGCAATGGAGGCACCTCGGGAGGTAGGTCGGGCGGAGGGTCCCCCACAGCTCGCTCCGCCCCGTAAATCTCTCCCTACTCCTTCCCCTATTACCAATTCGTTATCAAATCCCGATCCTCTAATAGAAATAGCCCGCCTATGTCGTGACATGGAGGTGCGCTGTGAGCGCCTGCAAAAACAAATGGACGCGCTGGTGGCAGACATGAGCACTAGTATGCAGGCGGCTCTGGACAGGATAGAACGCCAAATGGAGGCCCTTCAAACAGGGATTACGGAGCAAGTGAAATCATGTATAGAGTGCACTTGCGCACGCATGCAAGTTCCTGAGCTTAGCGGTAACAACGAAAGCGCGCTTTCCGACCAAGGCTCTCGGTCGCAACCTTCAAATGTGGGCACCCGGCGCCCGCATCCCTATGCACGACCGCCTGCTTCCTCTCGCGATGATGATGGCGCCGCGTAACGCGGAGCAACTAGTGGTGTGGCAGTGGAATTGTAGGGGATTCCGCCGAAAACGAGATTCCCTACAGCAGTACATCGCCACATCCACGAACCCTCCCGATGTCATCCTCTTACAGGAAGTCAATTGCACCCCTTCTTTATCCGGCTACAACACGCTGTCGGGTGTCTTTCCTCTTGTGGGAGCCTTAGTTTCGAAACATGTTACATGTCGCATGCATACCACTAACATTGACATTCCTCACCAAATATTGGAAATAATTACGCAAGGTAAACGCAGCTAGAGTCTGTTTATACTCAATGCATACAGTTCCCCCCGTTCGCGAACGCACTGTTTTCAGCACCTACTAACAGAATTTGGTAGGTTTGGACGGGTTTGTGTGGTGGCCGGCGACTTTAACGCTCCCCATACTGCATGGGGTTACGTTAAATCGCAGGCTAAAGGGACCCGCTTATGGAATGCCATCTGTAACATGAGATACACACTGCTTACCGACCCAGAGCACCCCACTCTGATGGGCAACAGCGTATCTCGTGACACCTGCCCTGACCTTACCTTCGTGCGCAACACTGGCCCAGTCGTTGCGAACGGGCCTTTAGAGGAGCACCTTGGTAGTGACCACTACATTGTGGCGACCACCTTGTCATTGCGGGGTGCGCGCAGGCCCGAGCGAAATGTGCGTATAACGGATTGGGCGAAATTCAGGGAACGTCGCCAGGACCCACCTGAGCGCCAAGGGTACGAACGCTGGCTTGACTCTGTCGCACAAGATCTAAAGGCCACCACGAGCACACTGCGCACCACAACCGAGACACCAGACATAGACACGCATTTACTTCATCTTTGGAACGCCCGCAGAGGGTTGACACGACGATGGAAACGACAACGCCTCAACCGCAAACTTAGGAAACGTATAGATCAAATTACACGGGAATCTCAGGAGTATGCAGAGATCCTTACGAGGAATAACTGGCGAGGATTTTGCGATCGCCTCTCAGGCACATTGAGCACAGCAAAAACGTGGTCGATTCTTCGCTCACTCACAGATCCGACCACAACAAAAGGAAAAATATTTCAAAAGCTGGACATCCTAATGCACGAGTACAGGGACGATGTCTCGACACTCCGGTGTCCAACACGGCACCGGGAGCCGACCACATCCGATTCGCCACCCTTCGTAACCTCAGTGACGCGGATATTAACCACCTCACCCATATCTTCAATGAGTGCTGGCGCAAGGGCATGCTTCCCCAAGCATGGCGACACGCCGACATCTCACTGATCCCCAAACCAGGCAAGCTTGTTAAGGTTGAAAACTTACGAGCCATCTCCCTAACATCCTGCATTGGTAAGCTCATGGAGCATGTACTCTTGCGGCGTCTGCAGCCCTTCCTCGAAGAAAAATCATTCTTTTCTAACTCTCAATTCGGATATCGGGCTCATCTGTCTGCCAAAGATGTGCTTTTACAATTGCGGGAGGAAGTCATAGGACCTCCGTCGTCGCCCGCCCAAACAAGAGCACTCATCGCCTTAGACCTAAAAGGGGCATTCGATAATGTTGAACATGACCTCACCCTTCGCAATGTTGCACATTCACACTGTGGAATTCGTATGTACAACTATATCCGCGCATTTCTTCGAGATCGCACAGCCACCGTAGGAATGGGACCGCATCGATCCGGTACGATTCGCCTCGTAGGACGTGGGACACCCCAGGGCTCAGTTCTTCCCCCTACTCTATTCAATATCGCGCTCGCAGGGCTCCCCCGGCTACTCGACCAGACCCCTGATGTCGCCCACGCTATTTATGCGGACGACATTACTCTCTGGTCGACACGGGGTTCCGACGGAGCCATCCAGGACCGACTGCAGCAAGCAGTCGATACAGTTTCCGAGTACGCGAGAAAATGCGGCTTAAGATGTACTCCGGAAAAGTCGGAGCTCATAATCATTCGCCCCCGGAGCCGTTCCTCTACTCCCCCTATCACTGTGCACGTGGATGGCACACCGACACCACAGGTTAATCGTGCTCGTATCCTCGGCCTACACGTCCAAGCGGATGGCAGGTAAAACTTCTATCCAGACAGATTGAGCGAATTCTGGCCATGATCCGGAGGGTCTCCAACAGGTGCTCGGGCCTTCGAGAGGAGGACCTGCTGCGCTTGGTGGAGGCATGCGTGATCAGCCGCCTTACATACCATCTCCCATTTCAGCGGTTGACCCAAGCGCAACAACTTCGCATAGACGCAATGATTCGCAAAGCGACGAAGCTGGCCCATGGCCTCCCGAATTATACTTCCACACGCCGTATCCTTAACTTCGGGACACACAACACACTAGGCGAGCTGCTAGAGGCACATTGGGTCAGTCATCGCCAGCGCCTCCTATTCACTCCTACTGGCCGTCATCTTCTCACACGGCTGGGATACTCTGTCCCACCCCTTGAGTCTGAAACCCGTCCAACGATCTTGTCGTCAGCGATACGCCAAGCACTAAGTATTCATCCATTGCCACGTAATATGCACCCCGAGCATGACAAAGGGCGGCGCAAAGCCCGTGTACGATACATTGACCGCATGCTTGCAAACATCCCGGAAACACATACTTTATACACGGACACATCACGCACTCAAGAGGGCTATACTTCGGTAGTTTTGGATGGCACCGAATCCCTGAGAGACTCTGCTGCAATGCGCGGAACAAATACCACTTACGGAGAAATTCTCGGTGTTGCTCTTGCAATTCGATACGCCATCCGTGTTCCTGAGGAAGTGTATATATTGACGGACTCGCAACAGGCATGCCGGGCGTTCCTATCAGGACATGGTATCCCGAGAGCGGCGCACCAAATTCTCAAACAGACCCCGCAAAATACACCAACCACACCTCCCCGCATCCACTTACTCTGGACCCCTGGTCATACTTCGCTGCCTGGTAACGAACGCGCACATGCGGTTGCCCGAGAAATTTCCCTCCGGGCGGCTCAGCGTGGTGAGGCGACTAGTTCAGAGTGGGGGGATCCCTTGCTCCGTTACAAAGACATACTCCGTCATTATACACGCATTCGTCGCACCCACGCCGCACCACCGCCGTCCTTCTCGCGGGAGGAAGCAGTGGCATTACGCCAGTTACAAACCGCAACTTTTCCAAATCTTGTCTCTCTCAATAAATTCTACCCACACTGTTATGCAGATCGTTGCCCTGGCTGTGGCAGCTCGCCCACAATCTTCCACGTCACGATTGAGTGCACTGCAAACCTCTTTCCTCCCTTGCCAACTCTCCTTTATCCCCTACGCAACGAAGAGCTGTGGGACGATGCCCTCCGCGACGGACCTCCCGAGGTCTTCCGAGCTGTGATACAACGGGCTCTAAACATCGCCAGAATCATCTTAGGGACCCTGGACTGAGGGTTCCTCCCAACCCACAACCTTCGCATTTCGCGTGCGATGCTCTACCAATTGAGCTACCGCGGCGCTGTTTCCCCATCCAATTTCTTGAGTATTTATGTGTCCTAGTAGAACCCTGGGAGTGTTAGGTTAACCCCGTTTCTTCTTGTTTATATATATATATATATATATATATATATATATATATATATATATATATATATATATATATATATATATATATATATATATATATATATATATATATATATATATATATATATGTGTGTGTGTGTGTGTGTGTGTGTGTTACTGTATATATAAAAGTAATCAATAGGTGTTCTTATTTTCTTTCATTACCCTGAATTTGGCCAGAGGGCGAAAGGTCCGCTCGGGCTACGCTAAACGTATAAGTAAGACGTGAAAATCGCCCGCAGCTCCGCTTTGGCTTAGTGGAGCCACTCGGAGCGGAGCGCACCGTAAAGACGCTCAACCAAGACACTCTACTGAGACCGCGATGCGTGAAACGGTAGCGCATGGGTCTGAATCGGGCGTGTTGGTGCATATGCGAAAAGGCGGCAGCGCAAAAAAAGACAAGGACGAGCGCTGATCAAGCGACCAGCGCTTGCTCGCCCTTGTCGTCTCATCTCCGTCCGCGTCTTTTTTTGCGCTGCCGCCTTTTCGCATATGTACCAACACGCCCGATTCGCCCCACATTAGTACACGTTACAGCTGCTGCGCCCCTCCACTGTTGGGTACTCAAATCCGGTAACATATAGGCCCTGTATACGACGTCAGACGCACCTGCGTCGAATCGTTTTATTAAATTCTTCTGTCAGCTTCCGGTTACCCGTTACGTGAATGAATGATGCTCGTGAGTTAAAGCTCGCGAAAGGAAACAAAGCATCGAAATAACAATGCCAGTCAAGCTGTATATTTACAGCTATGTGTAAAAGCAGATTTCCCTCGCCTGTCCCGCGCACAACATTCTCCACAGCAGAACTTTACCGCGGCCTAGTTGTTTCAATTTTTGGTAATGACATGAAGTTAGGCTCTAAGTGAACGAGGTGATCATGTCTTTACGCGCAGAGAGAGGAAGGGACGAAAAGGAAGGAAAGCGGGGGTTTAGCCAAGGCCATGCCCGGTTGGCTACCCTATACTTAAGGAAGGGGGAAGATGAATGAGAGAAAGGGAATAAAAACAATAAAGAGGAAGTCAGTGCGAACACACTCACAAAGAAATCTTGGTTGACGGTCGTACGGTCCACTAAAATTTCAAGTAATAATATAACCTTAGTTATTGAAAGCAAGAAAATGTAATGTTACCATTTTTTTTCTACTGTGAGGAGTGAAATGAAAACAAGCTGCGCCAAGTAAGCCTTCGCACGAGCTACAGGTAGATTCGAAACAGCTACGAAGTGACGATGCCACAGAAAGGCGGCCATTCAAACGAAGCGCTGCTGTGCACACTCCGAAGCGAGCATCCTCGGCGAAGCGATCAGCAGCCTGTCGGGCCTGCAGATTGCGCGCGCGACACTTGACGCGGCAAAACCAGGAGGAGGGATGCCAAATTCATTGCAACGTGTTTGCCTTATCCCGCGACGCGCTTCGCTTGCCGCGAGCCAGCCTCCCGAATCCCGCATGCCGGCAAGCCACAAACAGAAAACTCAGCCGGGCGCAGCGTCTGTGCAGAGCCGCTGTCCACCGCGGCCAGCTACTTGTAAGGAGCTTACAGGCGGATTGCCGTATACCAGTTCAAGGACTTTGAAATGCGCGCATTCCGCGAAGGCGCCCAGAAGGAGTCTCGAAGGACAGTCTGCACGAGCTGCAGGAAGCGGGTTGCACGACGGCCCGTGGCGAAGCCTTTTCTTTTTTCGCGGACGTCCAACCAGTTTCGAGCCGGAGAGGGAGACCTTGGCCGCCGTCGGGCGACCGCGGAGGCACAAAGGCGCCCGTCGCGCGAGCTCGTGTGCGTCAGAACGCGACGGTGCGACAGGGATCGGCAAGTTGGAGCCAATGCTGCCATGCAGCTGCTGGTATCTACGTTTACTACGCTCAAATACACGATCAAATAACACGAGACACTCAAGCGCGTGGAAACCTACTGCGCGTTAAATGAAAATTAAATATTGCGGTTTTACGTGCCAAAACCACTATTTTATTATGAGGTAAGGGGGGACTGCGGATTAATTCTGACCCCCGGGCGTTCTTTACCTTGCACCCAATAGCCGGTACACGAGCGTTTTTTCGTATTTCGCGCCCATTGAAATGCGACCGCCGTAATTCGATCCCGCGATCTCTTGATAAGCAGCGCAACTCCATAGCCGCTAAGCCACCACGGCGGGCCCCACGGCGCGAGTCATTGATAAACCAAGTGTCACTTATATTTGCTAATGAGAGTGACATGAACCGGACTTGATAGCGCCACAACATGAGATAACGTGAGGGAAAAGCAAGTGAGATAAGGTACCTCGTAAGGGACGACAAATATTAAAAGCATCGAAACTCAGGCGGATATTACCATTATTTAGAAGGACTGCAATGATTTACATGGCAGCTATTTTTCTTTAATGAAACAGAAAGCTTCTCGGTCCGATTGCTCAATTTTGCAGCGGTAACGCGGCAAACGGAGTGGAATATGTTTTGTAAGAACTTTTCGATATGTAGTCACGATCGCGCCCAACGCTGCAAACATTGAGAAACGAGCGCAAATGCCAATTGTATATATGCCGGCATAAGAGAGAAGCTGATCAGTACTGTTCGGACGTAGGAAATTAATGTTTCATGTATCAAAGCGAAGTTCATGCGCTTTGATACATTATACGCCAACGCTATTACTTCTATCTACGAAAAAGCGAAATTTATAATTTACGCAGATGACACAAGTGCTTTCATCTCGTCCGGTTCTTGCACCAATTTAGTTACTATGGCAAATAACTTCCTCTGCAGTCTGTCCCATTGGTCTACAGAAAACAGTTTAAAAGTAAATACGGCGAAAACAAAGGCTGCAGTTTTTCATACCAAGGGCACGAGTCTCCCTTGCGATCTAACATTAGCGTATAGATCTACAAATATAGAACTTGTATATACTGTAAAGGTGCTAGGGGTACGCTTCACAACTACTATACAACGGGACGACCATGTGTGCTCGGTAGCGTCCAAAAACTTAGCTGCATAACAGGTGTTTTAAATCGCAACAAATATACTTTGCGTGTCTCTGAGAGATTATTAACTTATAATGTTTTATTTGTGTATCACATTCATTACGGGCATCTAGTATGAGGCACCACGACTCAGTGTAACTTGAATAAATTATTTCGTATGCAAACGAAAATAATACGTGTGATCGCTAGTGTACCGTATGTCGTCCATACTGAAAACCTGTTTGAGAAATAGAACATTACTACAGCCCATAACATCTATAAATCCAGACTCTTACGTGAATATTACTTTAGTGGCAAACAACACCTTACTTGTAGAACTTGCAAACCTATCCGTCAATTTAAGAACTCGTACACCTGAAGTACGGAAGGTGCCGCGCTTTAGAACCAACTACGATTGTCAAATGCCGTGTAATAATCTCCAAAGATTACTGGATTCGTATGATAGAACATGCCATAATCTACAGGATTTATCGCTGTCAGAATTTAAAACTATATTGCTTTCACCTCTTTAGAGTGCGTTTATGAATGTTACTAATACATGTTATGTTTCTTTTCTTTTTAAGTATTCGTGTATGTTATGAAGTGCATATCATTTACTTATTTCATTGCCACAGTATCTTTGTAATGTCGTTACTTGTGGAAATATTTTCTTTCTCTTTCATATATTGTATAACTGCAATGCTTTGTGGCCACTGTATAAACATATATATAAACATATACATAAACATATATATAGCCGTACTGTACCTAAGGGTGTGAGATATTCTCAAGCCGCGTCTGTGCGGCTTTTTTTCCCTCATCCACCTCCATTTACCGTTCCTTTGTATGTGTGTGTGTGTAAATGGGAATCAATAAATCAAATCAAATCATTCTTCCTGAATTGTTGGATTATGCCTGCGACAATATCTGCGTGCTTGTGTCATTTTCTCTCAAAGTGCTCGGGCAATATTCAAGTCAAGCCCTGAGCCAACCCACGTCAAGGTTTCGAAAACGAAACGACGCCTTTACACTATAGCTTTTGCATCAACGGGCAGCAAGTGACAGAAAACGCCAGTGGTGCTCTTCTGGCAGTGCCGGCCTGCGCCCCCTTCACAACAGAACGAGTCACATTTTTTTTTTTTTCTATCACGCAGGGAGACCACAGTACACGGCGTGCTCACCGTTGCCCTGGCAGCTCGCCCACAATCTTCCACGTCACGATTGAGTGCACTGCAAACCTCTTTCCTCCCTTGCCAACTCTCCTTTACCCCCTACGCAACAAAGAGCTGTGGGACGATGCCCTCCGCGACGGACCTCCCAAAGTCCTCCGAGCTGTGATACAACGGGCTCGAAACATCGCCGGAATCATCTTAGGGACCCTGGACTGAGGGTTCCTCCCACACTGCTGTCTCCGTTCAAATATTAATGATAAAGATGTTTTACTCTCTCTCTCTCTCGCAAACTCGCACGCCTACAGATGCACATGTAATAAGGGGACGCAGCGCGGTTCTCTCGTTTCACTGGTATCCGCGAAAGCAGCGCCGTTTCTAAACGTGAACTTTGTTTACATCGTAACACACGCATGGGAAAAGCGCGCAATTACCTATAAACTATCACGAATGCGTTCCTACACAAAAAAGTATGCCACACTTAGCAGCTAACTTGCGTTATCAATCTGCAATCACGTGTATGAAGTTTCACGGTAGAATACGGCGGCATGCACTTTTTCGCGAATTTCTGTGCCGGTTTATTTATAACCGCGAACACCCTGTTCGATTCTGCCAATATAAAGCATGTTCTTCGCATTTCCAATAAAATCTCACGACACGTTCTGGCCGGTTGTCGGTCTTTTTAATGTATAAGGAGCGCCGGTTACCTTCAAAACGTGAAAACTCGCACTACTATAAAAGTTGCTGCCGTGTTTATAGAGTGTATACTGAATACCGATCCTCATAAACGCAAATAAGGGTTCGGCTCAATAGGCCCGTGCATAGCGCGATGTGTAGTCACTGTATTCGCCAAAGTTCGCTCACTTACGTCAGCCACATGCAGTACAGACAAGCATGCGGTCACGTGTTCTTTTTGTTCTTTTGGTACCTGCGCAGCAGTCAGCGCGCGCGCATTGTTCTTCATACAGAGTACTGCGGTGACCGCTCTTACGATGCCTGCTCGTTGTCTTCTATTATTAGTTTTATTCGCGCACGCAAAAAAGCGACTTCGATGGACGACGACGGCTCTTGAAGAAAAGCGATTGCGCACAAGTGTTACAGCCTCGCACCTACGCCGTAAGCAGCGCAACGGCTGTCGACGGGGCCGCTTCTATTGACCACTTCTTGTTGACAAGTTGACCGCTTCTTGCGCACCGCTATGATTGCATGCACGTAATAATAAAATACGGCAGTGTCGACGAAATAACGGAACATTTTTTTCTGTCCCTGCCCCTGTTTGCAGCTAGGAGGAGGAGGAGGAGATAATATTAAACAAGAAAAAGGAGAAATCTGCATGGAGAGCTTGTCTATAGCCTGCTACTACTGGGTAAGGGGAAGTGGGAGATACAGGGAAAGGTAGGTGGCAGGTGATTGTGATACGGTACAATGAACCACTGTTTACATGTTGTCCCCTGTTTGCAGGGTCATCTGTCACGATTAGGCTCCCCTATAAGGCAACTAATCATGACGGACGCAATCATGATGAATTACCCGCATGGGTTGTGGTCTCACATACATTTTGTTATGGTTCAACATGGAGGCGCAGGCAGCGAAACGGAGTTGTTACTCTAATGCACACATGTGATTGATTTCAATCCGCGTCACCTATTTATTAAATTTACGTTAATGGACACCACGCTACATAGGCAATTTCGGGCATGTGTGTGTGTGGGCACGTTTCTCGATGTCTACGGGCATATTAAAAAAAGAAAAAGAACCAAAAGAAAAGAAGAATACGGTGTTAAATGTAACCGCACCTCCCACAACAAGACGTGATTATAACCGTGACGGCAAGGACAGAGGGTTTTACAGAATATTGTTTAAGCGCCAAAAACTCCACTGCAGTGCTTTATTCATTCTCATTACCATGGGGCTAATGTACCGTGTTTACATTCACCAAACTGGAGGGGGCATAATTAACACCAGATGTCTCGAGTACAAGCGTTCGTCAAAATGCAACGTTCATTCACATATCGCGCAGCATTGTGTGGGCCATTACTGAACGAAACAACAATTTTTGTTTCATACAGCATCGCGGCCAGTTAAAACTTCCCACAGGAGTAACCTAAACCTTCCAAGTGACAAGAAGGAAAGGCAAGTGCGCCTAAGCCAACCATCCGTTATGCTGTACAGCACTAGGAAATGTCGTTTCTGCTGAGCGAAGAGCGTCGTCGGTGTGTGTTTTGATCAGGTTTCCAATTGCTCTTGCAGGTGCGTGGTTTTTTGAATAACAAATAGAACCTCTTCTTGCGACGTGGGTTTTCGCTTGCGGGGCATAAATTAACCATCATTTTCAAATAAATTTAAGTTGTAAGAGTGCAGCGGCAGTGTCACTTTTTATCTTCTGTGCGCTGCTCAAGTCAAAGACGTCACCAGAAGCAGATGGCGCCGCGGTATGCCCTCGCGCCCGTGACTCTCCGGCGGCCCAGGCTCATTGAAGCTTTTGAAGGCCCCTATGCCGTAAAATACACATTCAAGCATTAGTAGATTGGAAAACAGAGCACTAGGAGTAGCCGACCTGCGCCCACTACAGGCACCGTCTCACAAAATACAGTTGCCTAATAAAAAATATTTCGCGATTAAATCTTACCTGCTTCGAATTTGTTGTTGGTCTCTCTCTCTCTCTCTCTCTCTCTCTCTCTCTCTCTCTCTCTCTCTCTCTCTCTCTCTCTCTCTCTCTCTCTCTCTCTCTCTCATTTTTTTTTTTTACCGGCGCGTTACCTCATTTCTCTCTCCCGACACCTAAATTTTTGCGGCGACAAATCTAGCAGGCGACCGCTTGTATGCGCGTCGAACGGAGCGCCTCCCTAACTACACGCGACCGAAGTGCTGCATCGCATTTAGCAATGGCCTTTTGCTTAAACCAGCGGTTAAGGCATCCCAGCCTTGATCTCGCATGCAGCGAGCGGCACCAATCTCCAAACGATGTGGCACCCTCGCCGTACTATATCCTCAACGACTGTCCGAACTCGGCAGCATACTGCTGCTCCGCCACTTAAAAAAAACGGCGACCAAGGGCCAGCAAGGCCGGAAACGAGAGAGCTGCGCGACCAGTTCGGTAACCAGGCACGTGCTCCAGAACGTAGCAAGGAGACGGAAAAGTGCTTTCGCAGCGGAAGACATCCATCGCGGCTCGCCGCGACGAGTAGGCGTACACGCGCAGATCGGAAAGCCGAGCCTTTCGGGGGACGCAGTCATTCACGCGTCAAAGAACCGTCCGCCACGTATATTCCAGCTGCAGGCGAGAGCGGGAAGCTTCCGCGGGATAGCTGTTCAATTGGCCTTCCCCGCTGTACCGCTTGAGCACGGTCGACAGGGTTTGCTTGATCGGCACATGAAGCGTGTACTCGAAGAACATCGTACATGGATTACTTTACAAGGCATAACTGACAAGTACTGAAGGGGAAAATTCGCATTTAGCGCTACGCTGCCCGGTTGCGGATATAATCTTAAGGAAGGAAGGAAAAAGTGGAGAGGGAAGGCAGGGAGATTAACTAGTTTAGCTTAACCGGTTTGCTACCCTACACATGGGAGCGGGATTGGGGGGATAAAAGATGGGGAGAAGAGATAGGGAGCAGATAACAGGGCACACTTACGATGGAAACGTGTGCGTTGAAGCATTTTGTACCAATTCCGGTAAGTTCGACACTGACAGCCAAGGGTGACCGAGAAAATGAAAACTTCTCCGCCAGCGTCATCGTAAGTAACGGAGATAGCAGAATAAATAAATAGCAGAACAAGGTTGCAGACTGTATGTCCTTGCAGAAGAAAAAGCGCATTCTCATCGTCACTGTTCTGGACCAACAGGGATTACAGGATGCACTTGCTTTCTTGTTGCTTGAGAAGTGCAAGATATTTGGACTGAGCAGACGATACACCTTAAAATAAAGCGACGCCAAGGTATATTTTCTGCCTTTAGAGGCACCTACAACCACGCATTGAAAGGAAGTAAACGGCATTCGTTACCTCAAATATCTATCGAGTGTTTCCAAAAGCCTGCATGGTGCAGTTGTACGGTGATCGCTTCGGAATCTGTTTTTGTTGGATTAGTACACCAAATGCTGGTATACGATGTGTTTAGTAAGGGCTGCGTCTATAAGATGCCAATGACATGGGACCTGAGCAATGGACACTAATGTGCGGCCCAGTAATTGCTCTAGCATTTAAGCCATTCAGCCCAAGCAATTCATCAGGACCTATTCCTCATAAAATCTGTGAACACGTTCGCAAAACTTTGTATTTCGGCATCGCATAGAGGAGGAGGAGGGAAAGAGATAAGTAGAAGGCAGGGAGGTTAACCAGAATAACGTCCGGTTGGCTACCCTACACCGGGGGAATGGGAAAGGGGGAAAACAAAGATAACAGGGAGAGAGAGAGGAGGGAATCGGCATCGCATAGAAGCTTTCAAGGTGCTTCAGCAGTAAGGCAACCAAGTATTTGAATTTAAAGGGAGGTCTGCCTCGTCAAGCTGGTTCTGGTAGCAGTCGCGCCCCTCGTTGTATTCCAAGGCATATTAAGTTTCATTTGATATCGGTTTCCAAAGCAATGCTTAAGACATAGGTACCTTATGCCTGGAGGAACCGTAACCTTTAACACAGGCGAGAACCTATGCACACGAACCCAGACTCTGAGGTTGTGGGTGCACCTGTGATAAAAGCGGAGGAAAATAAGTATGCGAAGGGAGAAAACGGTGTAATGCCCAAGTGTGTCCTAGACACCGTGGAGCTGGCATATTTTAGTCCCCACTGATTGCATAGTTTCGAAACACCATTGACGGCCATCAGTTTACGTTGCGCACAAGAACGGTGCGTGTCACGTGCGCAGCCTTCGAAACTATGCGTGCCGTATATATATATATATACACACACACACTGAGCTTCAGTACTGTAAGCAAATGTCCTTGCAAGCATCACAAGAAAATCCATGTGGCATAAGTATGCGAGGGTATGGTACGCAACGCTCTCGAGGTAACGTGTTGGAGGGCCCTTCTCTCAATACGCGAGAAAAGAAGAGACGAATAGGAGTTCTTCACGAAAACAAAGTGAATCGTTCATATCAGGCGACAACAACAGAAAAGTAGGTTACATCCTTGGCATATCACCCTATCGCGACACTACAGGTTGTGCAATAACGTTCATGAACGTAAATAGCCCTTATTCTGCAGGGGCGCCTCGTCACCGCACCGTGCGAGAAGTGAGCACGTAACTCTGCCAGCCGTCGCGCATCGTCGATAAGCCGAGACGAAGAAAGTCACTGCGCAGCTGTCCCGAACGCGAGATCGACGACCCTACGTCGCCGACGTTGTCTTGTTCTATCGCGCACAAACACGGCAGCTGCTTTTGGTGTGCCCAAGTGTAGAACAAAGTGCCGCGCCGAAGCAGGTGGGAAGACGAGAACGGCATAGCGCTTGTTCTGCTACGAACATTTGCGTTGCCTCGAACTCTTGCGTCTCACAAGTCGGTCAGGTTGTGAGCTTACATGTACAACGGCTTCCCTGTAACTATACCTACACGTTGCCTGATGTTGATCTTTTTCTCGACACGTGCATTTCGTTCGCGAGCAGGAAAGGTGTAGTGTAATGTATCAGTATAAAGGCTCAGCAGCAACCGCCATCCGCGGCGCCAAGCCCAGTTCTCAGATCTGCCGCTTTTTGGCCCAATAAACGCGGCATTCAAGTTTTCGTCTGCAATGCCCGTGTGTTCGTTGTCGCGAGAAATTGAGGTCTTCGTGAACTCCTGCGAGTGCGTTCACTATAACCAGACACAGAGCAGCATACTGAGCCTGTTTGTATACGAGAGATTGCCATTACGATGGCGTCGGCCTTTCGGCGCCGCTAGATGCGATAACCATCTGAGCGACAAGTGACTTGGGGCGCTATAACGTAAAACTATTCCAAACTTTTCTATTCCAATTCTGCTATCAGCCCTCCACGATTGGTCAGTCAGTCAGACAGTCAAGAACTTTATTGAAGTCCTGAGGAGTTTCAAGCGGTTGAAGATTCCAGGCGGGGAACTCCTCCGGCAGAAACCGTAGGCGACGCCCAAGTCGGGACGGGAACTTGGTGACGCTCCGCCAGTTCTTGGGCCCTCTGGACGGCCTTGAGTTGGCATTTGAGATCCGGGCTTTTGAGGGCTTCTTCCCATTCGGCCTCACTGGAGAGAGGGCCCCCACGATTGGTCAAAAACTTTTTTCGACCCCCCCCCCTTCACCTGTCTGTCACGCGACGTAACGAAAACCGCGGTACCTCCCCATATGATATGATATGTACACACTGATTATGCATGATTTGACAGAAAAAAGAAAAACAGTTATTTCTGATTCGACGCCTTTTCGCCATTAGCCTCCGGCTATTGGTCAAAAGATTTCGGGCTGCACCCCTTCACCTGCCTGTCACGCGACGTCACAAAACCGCGAAAACTCACCGCGTCAAAGTGACGTGTACGCATTAAAGATGCATTAATATGCCGAACAAAACTGAATTTTTTTTCTGAATAGCCGCAGGCTGCCCCGTTCCGAAACGAATAAAAGATGGCTGCCACCGATCGCTCAGGTGCTGGCTACTCGCACCTGCTGGATAGCATGGGTGTATTTGCGCATAATAAAACTTCTTGCGTGGCCGTGTAACGTTTTCGAGCTCTTTCGGCACGTTTACCACCTCATTCTGCTAACTCTTCTTTACTGAGTGTCCCTTTTAGCGTCATTCTTAAGGTTCCGTTGCATGCCGCCGTGATTTTCGACCAGCCACCGCAAGCTAAGTAGGGGAAAGCCAACCAATCGCAGACGCCGGCACGACCCTCTTGATCCGGTTATCGATTTTAAGTGCACTGGCTCTGCCCCATCGAATCCCTCTCCACTTGACCGTTCTCCTCATCTCTTGTCAGCCTATTAGATACGACAAGCCACTCAGTGTAGGCAATGTTATTCGTTTTTCAAGCAAACAAAAGTGACCTCCCATGAACGAGGAGAGCGTTTTATTGGTGTGTTCAGACAACCCTGCGGGTGACCGCCCGGTGCTTGCGTCGGTAGTTACGCAAATTTGACGTCAGGATATTGGAATAGAAACATATTGGAATAGTTTTACGTTATAGGGCCCTTGGTCACACGCAGTCCGTTGCCAGAGGCATGGCGGGACATGCATCGTATATATAGAACGTGGCTTCTCGATAAATTTGCGGCGGACGGCAGCAAGGAATCGCCATCACGTACAGCAGAAGAAATCTGCCTCCCCTCCACACGCCGACTTTCTTGGCACTGTGGGAAAGTTTTAGCGGTTGAACACGGTCAAGTTGCGGGAGGAAGGCCTTTTGCTTTTCCGTGGCGCAGGAACCGGTCCTACTGTGTTTCAAACGTCTTCCGAACTTTTGTTTTTTAATGACAGCTAGATTACAATACCGCGCGGGAAGCGCAGTTCCTCGTGGAAGAAACCGGTCGCATAGTCTTTTCGCATGTATACTATACTGTCGCAGGCACGTCCATTATCGCGAGCATCAGGCGCTACATCTGAAGATTCTAAAAGCATCACGTCCAATCTTTTCACTCGCAACGAACGGCTCGATCTAAATGTCCTTGTGGGCGGTTTCCTTTTTTTCTTTTTTCTTCTAAAAAATAAGCACCAGCTAGCGTAGGTCATAAAGGAGGCGGAGGTAAGCTGAATGCGGCGCTTGTATTGTGTATCGGTTGCCTTTCTAGTGATATAAACATTTGGGGTTTTGGCAATAGCTTAGTCGCCGACTAAGTAGCCAGCATGCAGCGTCTTTTCCATACGCTCGATGGGGTCCAGCATGGGTGCTCAGAAGTGTGCGAGCTTCCGCTCCGTTATGGACAGAATGCAAAATAAATTGGCGATGCGGAACATTTCATTTGGTCCTGCCGTAGCTTCAATGTCGATAGCAAGACTTTGCTTGGCAACTTACAAACACGAGGCTTTGCGCGTGCGTTCGTGTAACAGATACTGCTCCTCGAAGGACCGAGGCCGTAAGGAGGTCGCGCGCGTTCTACTCGCAAATCGCGACTTTAGAATTATAGACGCGTTCTAACGCGTTTCTAAACATTGGAAGAGAGGCACAGGCGGAGCAACCGCCAGTTCCCGACCGAGTTGAAATAGAAGAACCAGCGCCGCTCTTTTCAGCTCTGTCCGACGATTTAAATGAGTGCCACCGCGTGCGCGACGAGGCCACCGAAACCGACGGCCGATTGCGCAGCCTCGAGAACAACAAGCAGTGTGGAGAAGCCGGTTGCACGGCTGTCGTCTGCGCGGGTGCGACGCGTGATGGATGCAGACGGATGGCGCGCAAGCGGGCCGGCGGCAACGCTCGCCCTCAGGGACACTCGGCAAGCGACAAGCTCTCAGCCGACGACCAGCGACATCGTGCACGACGGCGCCACATTTTGCACCGCTTAAGCGCAACGCCGTCGAAGTTTTGAGGCGATGCGCATATGGCTGTGGCCGACACGAAAGCCGCGCCTTCCGTTTGCGACCGGAGACGCGGACAAATGAGGCTAATTCACAAAGCCACAGGAAAGACGGACTGCACGCGTTTCTTCGTTCTGCTGAGCGGGTGCCTTTAATACAATGCACTGCACCGAACAAACTGTGGCGCAAGGGAGAGCCGGTTAGCACAGGCGCGTGTTCAGACGGCGAAGGACGCTGTCAGCTTGAGAGCCCTGCGTGAGAATGAAGGACATGCTCGCGTAACATCGCGCAGAAGAAGGAAACGTGTATGGGCCCGAATTAATCGACGCCCGCTCCGTCCTGGGCAGCATCCATCATAATGCACACAGGAGGAGAGGAGCTAGATAGGAATCTGTCAGCGCGCATCCCACTATATATTAAAATGAGCGAAATACTAGGAGCAGGGAATGAGGCTGCAACAGGAAAGAAACAAAATAAGCGGGCATATGCGCAGTGCACCAAATGACGCCGTTATTACACATTCTCATCGGAGTAATGGGCGGCCACGCAGTCCTAAACAGGCACTTTGGCGGCAAATCATAGCAAAAGCTATATATATATATATATATATATATATATATATATATATATATATATATATATATATATATCTATATATATATATATATATATATATATATATATATATATATATCGACGCTAGATGTTTTTGTGCAAAGCTATTTTACTATACGTCCTATGCAAAAAGGCCGAGGCATGGTAACGACGACAATGGGCAGTAAAATTTGCGTTAAAAGCTCTGGAAATAGAGCTAATATAGTTTTCGCTCTGTAATTGAGGATTAAGCACGTAGTGCTACAAGGACACACAGGGATTCCGTTCATTTGATTGCTTTCGCTTTGACGCGCGCCCCATATACAGGTCAATGCTGAAATTAATGTGAAGTTTATTTCAGCCTTCAGCGGATACCTGGCATATAGGGTTTACTTTTTACGCCGACGACACTCCATTGTGGACCGGACAAGGGGCTGTGTCAGCGACCAATTAAGAGAACACATTACAGGAAAAGCTAAACACTTTTGCCGCATTTCTGTGAGGTTGGCCATAACGCGTGGCTCCTGAAAAGACCGGCTTAGTCGACAAATCATGACACCAAAATAATGACAGGAACTATAGTTCCTGTCATTATTTCAGATTTGGCTTACTATAGTAAGCCAAATATCCACTCATGTTTTCTCCCACTCACACAAGATGTCTGTACCGACATTGGGAGAAAGTGATGAGGACGGAGAGTCGTGCACTTGGCTACAAGAGCTCAATGCCTCATAAGAGAAAACTGCTTCATTCGCTGAGTAACTTCAAAATGCTGGGGAACGGGCGAGAATACCCTGCGCAGTCTCGTCAATGGTCTCCTAAAAAATATCTTTTTTTTTTTTGTGGGTATGGGTTCCAAAAACTCGCCAAGCGAGAAGCGGAGGATATTGAGAAACTCAACCAAGATGCCATGCGTGTCGTCATGGGTTTATTTCGCTTTTCGTCCATCGCAAACCTCCAGCTTCACACAGGCCTCAGCGCAATAGAATACCGTGCACACGCAGCAACAGACGCGCAGCAGCTCCGACCCGAGAGCACGGTGCCGGTCTGCTCATCATGCGTCACCTTGGCTATGATCTTAAAAGCAAACCCATCCTGACCACAACACCACCACTATGGCAGCGGATACTAATAGTTGACCACAGAGCTGCCTCCACGAAACTCCAGTGAAGCACATCAAAAGCGCCGCCGACGAGCCACCAAAGCTCGCATAAAAGAGCTACAGGCTATACGGAGAACGATAAACCTGCGGGCCGTATATGCACGGACGCCGCAGCATCAAGAATATAACGCCGCGTGGCACTACGACAAGTGTAATCACAACAAGGCGCGAATCCTGGCCGGTAACCACACCATAAAATAAGAAGAAGAAGAAAAAAAAACTCAGCTAAAAGCCATAGATATGACCACCGCAGCGATGACTGAAGCAGCTATACGAACCCCACGCAAATGTCTCCTGATCTACAGGGACTCCAAAGATGCCCGCGGCCGAATACCGCAGGCCGTCGTTGCGCCGCCGAGCACACAGTCCGACGCATCCGTGCGCACGCACGACTGCTTCAACCCCAAGGCAGCGCGCCACAGCTATTCGGAGGGCCTCTGGACACAAAGTAACTCCCGGCAACGAAGCGCGGCTCACGTGCAAGCCCGGGAGACATTAGAACGGCCCGAAACCCTTTCAATGCCATTCAGGAGAGATAACTCTAGCGATTATGACGACTCGTACACTTACATGCCGAAGTCAAACGTGAACTTTGTTCGTTATTTTCCAATAATAACAACGAAAACGACAACGAAGACGACAACTCCAGCATTCCCAAGAATTTTATAGGTCGGAGCAGTGGCGACGGCAAGGACTAGTCTGATTTCTTTTTCTCTTTCTCAACAGAGCGCGCAGAAGAGCGGAAGCCGCTGGTGTTGTTATGCTTGGTACGCTTTTGAAGATGTCCTGTGTGAAAATCTGCGTGAAAGGCTAACAAATGCCAGCGTGAACATGAACGGGTATTACTTGAATTCAACCCGTTGTTGAATGCATTTCAACCAGACTGCGTTATTCCAGCAAGACAGAACAGAGAGAGAGCGAGAGAGAGAAAATCATTCGCATTTACTTCTGCCTCAGAAGAGCTATGCGAGCTGCAGTTCAAACTTGTCAGCTCCTAAATTATGCATCCATGGCATCTTGACGGCGAAGGTAATATGCATGAAACGATGAAACAAGCAAAGACACTGCAACTTGTGTGGCCACTCTGCTTGCACAGAGCATGCTCCCTTGCCGCCCCACCCCACCGCCCCGAACAAACAAACGAGAAAAAAAAAATGAAAAGGCTGCGTGAAAAGGGGCGGCGTAGGGCAGACAAGGGTTGTCGGGCGCGTCCGTGTTTGGACCTGGAGCTAAGCTACGCGCTAACCACAGACTCTGCTTGCGTGTGGTCGGCCTCTTTTCCGAGCCTCGGCGAACAAAGGAGACCGCCGGAAAGCGCAGAAAGGACACTTGGTGCGTTGGCCTGGCTTTTAAAATTCGTGGACAACTTCCTTTCGCGTCTGGCGCCACGAAAACAAAGAAGGAAGTACATGGCGATGGTGAAACGAAGCACAGAATGCGCACGTCTCGTTCCTTCGCGGAATGCCAATGAGGCCAAACAGTGGTACTCGAGATTGCTTGCAGTGGCGCGGCTATGGGCTGGGTTCAGGATTCTACGTTGTGGTGCTTGCTAGAATTACATCCCCTTGAGCCTTGTTTACATAATTCTTTTTTGTTTTTCTTCTTTTGCATTGTCTCTTTGCGTGCTTTTAAAACATACATTCCGGTTGTTTGATTCTGGGATGTGATTCCTCCCACAAGATGCTCGTTTGACTACCTTGAGCCCCGAAGCGCCTCCAACATGAGTGAGTAGGAAAAAAAAAAATTGGCGCAAAGAAATAAAAAATAAATAAAAAGTAGAGACGACTCATGGGCATGATCGGATGTATCATGCAACGGTACCTCCTTTGCTTATGGTTGACGGCACTGTTGACGCACGCTGCGTAGTTCAAGAGCCTATAGCGCTGACTTCACGGCGAGTAACACGAGGTGTGCCCCCTAGAAGGACTGTACACAATATCTGGTAACGAGAGACTACACTGCTACGCTTCATTTTTTTTCTTCTTTTTTTCCATCAAAGCTTTTGTATAGCCACCTGAAACCAGCCCACCCCCATTACAGCCTTTACACCAATAACTTCAGACGTAATGACGAAAATTCGACGCACTGCCGCTCAAAACTTGATGACTATAGATAGCCAAATCAAATAATTATAAATTAAAGGCTAGATTTATTAGACAATACTTGCGATAACAAAGCGAGGACAACTATGCACGCTGTATGTTCAGCCAATGATGCCACCTGCACAATGCACAACTCAGCGCTTTGTTTCTTTTGAACCGCAACTTAATGAGCAACGTCTGGAGCAAAGCCAGCTTAAGTACAAAGGAAAATGAAGCGCTCTCAACGCTTTCTCTCTTTCTCACTCTCTTTTCTGTCCAGTTTCTCACAGCTAACAGTAAGAACGAGCAGGTTCTGCAGCCGCTGGCAGGGATGCGGCAAGCGCGCGGACTTCACTGCGCGCAACGCGCTCTCAAAGCCATGTGCATCTACGCATCCCATCTCCCCTTTCAAGACCTCGTCGTAAAAAACGGAACCGCGCGCCCCGCCGGCGAAGGAGAGAAGAGATATACGGGAAGTTAAAAAGCAGGAACTTGACCTGCACGCTTGCGCGGCGCGTCCTAGAAGAAGCAGCGATAGTGTATTCATCCTTCGGAGCCGCCGCGTGTGCACCTCAGCGTGTTGCCCGAGCACGGCACGCTCGCGCGAGGGTTCCCGCGACGTCCGGCTGCGTACGCCGTCGAATACAGATGAACCCGAGACGTGCACGGCGTTTTTCATTCAACCAGCGACGAAGTCGGAGCGCACCACCTTCTCTGCGCACATGACAGCCTCCTGAGACGCTCCGTCCGATATGGTAACCCCTGCGGCGAAATGCCTGCATGCGGTGTAATTGATTTCCTTAAGTCTGCAAGCACTGGTTGAAGGCGAAGGCGAGAAAGGCGCAATAAACAGCCCTCTGCCGCTTCCGTCTGTCGGTTAAGGATAAGGATGGAGAAGAAAAAAAAATTATCAAGAGCGCGGTTCTTATTTGTACAGCCACCTGAGCGCAGAACACTCTCTCGCGGCGCCTCTCCGTTCCAAGATTGGGAAAGAAGGCTACAGGCCTGCTCACGTTCGTCCAGGAGCGCAAGCAGCTTTGAACCTCTTGCATGCTTCCTCCTTGACTGTATTCACATATACACTGACGTCCCTTCCAGTCAGGTCACCTCCACTGGCGCAGTGAATATGCCATCAAGATACATTGGAAATAAGCTTAAGATTGCTCACGTGAGTACGTCACCGGTTTCGGAGGCTCGTTCTTCTTCGTGTCGCCCGTACTTATGTAAAAAAAATATGGCTAATCGCAGGGCTACATTTCGTTGAGCGTTCATCGGGGAAAAAATAAAAATAAATATGTGTCAGAGATACGCGAAACATGCCACCAAGCTCACAACTTCATGTGGCGAATATACGCAGCATAGCGCCGTACCAAGCGTACCCCGAGATATGAGGTTGCGGCAATGGCGTTCGCCTGATTTGAGCCATCACAACCTGTATGCGTACTCACTTGACTCCTCGATGCAACTACACCTGTTGCCTGGAATTCCCCGATGTGAAGCAGCCTTATGCTGTCCCTTGCGCGTTGCGTTCACGAATGTTTACCCATCACTGATTGAAATGGCCGACAGCGCTGATCGCAACGCTTGAGGTCGCTAAGAGAACGAGGGAGAGAGGGAGAGAAAGAAAATGCCCAGAGGTTAATAGGTCGCACGTCTGGTCACGAAGGAACGATAGAACACCTATTACGTGACTGCCTTTCCTTCGAACAACGTGACGATTTGTGTGAGTTGGTTCCTTTGAAGACAACAACGTGCCCTCCGCACCAACATAAGCCAGCTAAATGCGAGACGATTGAGTGAGAGTACGACCCTGGAACCACGGACTTCGCACGTCACAGCAGCAAAAAACAAGAATAGCTCATGCTGCTGCGATCACTGAAGTCAACCGGACTGATTCTGTGAAGCAGTGCTGAAAGGACCGCTCTCCTGCGTCTGCAGCGTGGCTGAGCTTTTTCCGGTCTCGTTCTCTTTATCATTTTCTCCCCTCTTCTTTTCCGCTCTTTCTCAGTGAACAGCAGATTCTAATTTGTGAGTCAATGGACTCAAGAAGGTCGTAAATATAAGTTAGGAAAAGCAGAGGACCTGGTGCGGAGCCGTGGGGATATCCGGATGTTACGGGGCATACAGGTGAGTCAATGTCAGTAATTGTAACGCACTGGACACGGCCCTGCAAAATGCACTCAATCCACTTCATCACATTAGTATCATGATTTAGTTTACTAAGCTTGAAAAGTAGTAGTTAATGTGACACAGTAACAAATGCCTTCGCAAAATCTGAAAAATAAAGATGCAACCCACAAATAATGAACAATCAAAAATGGAAAGCAAATCATTAGTAAAAGCGAGTAGTTGAGTTTCGCAGGAGTGGTCCTTATGCTGATTAGGTGCGAAGAAACAGTTCGATTCGAGATGCGACATTAGACTAGAATATATTTTGTGTTCAAGCAACTTGCATGGAACTGACGTTAATGAAATAGGGCTGTAGCTGTGGGGGCTACGAACGTCACCAGATTTATGCACCGGAACCTTCTTTCCCACCTACCAGTCGTCCGACAACGTGGCATTCTGCAATGACTGCGAAAAAACATACGACAATATAATGAATGAATACATCTGGGCGCTTTTCAGAAACTTGTAGTTAATACCATCGGTGCCAGCTGACGATGAAATTTTCGCAACTTGAAAGAGTTTAGAAATGCCTGCCCAGTCGATAAGAATAGGGTCCATTTGTAAGAAGTCAGGTGATGGAAATGGAAATGCAATAATAGGAAATGTTATTGGTGCAACATGTGAAAAGCATGATGAAAATGTGTTATTGAGTAGGATACAGCACTGTTTCTTTGGGACAAAGAATCCGCGATCGTTCAAGCGAACTTCAACAGATTCGCGCATGCTGGTAACATTCCAAAACTTGCATGGATTTGAAGTAAAAAAGAAAGGGTTGAATGAAAATAATTGTGGTTGGCACGGATGAGGGCACGTTTATACTCCGCAGTGGTAGATTGATAAGCCAACCTTGCTCTTTCAGGGTGAAGTTTTTTACAGCGGCGGAACATGCTGTTATTATTATTATTATTATTATTATTATTATTATTATTATTATTATTATTATTATATTGTTAATTAACGGGAGGAATGGGGTCGGAACAGTCACATCGCTGTCCGACGCCTCCGCGTACCAACACGTTCCATTGCGACTTGATGCGCTGGTCGCAAAACTAGCACGTCCACATCAGCGCATGCAGATTATTACCTATACAAGACGGGGAACGGGGACACCTGAGTACCATTTCCTTCTCTTCTGCGGCTCGGCGCAATGTCAGATAAGACAAGAGCTATACACAAGGCATCACATCTCCGCCGAAGCACGCCCTATCTGTGTCTGTATGCGGCTCCTCCAGTATAACGAGAATAAAGGTTATATTGATAGGAGTAACACACATAGACGCGCCATGTCCGGAACGTAGCCGCCGAGCGCAGCGCAGGCGCCTAGCGACAATCTGTTCCCGAGCTGGGACAGCACTTTAGAGGGAGCGTGCGTGCGATTGCGCATCGTGATACTCTCTCGCGGCCGCAACCGAGCACTTGGAGCGCGAAATGCAAGCACCAGCGTGTCTCGGGCGACGCTCGAGTAGCCTGACGCGGCATACAGAGCAGCTGTGCTCGCGTGCCTAACCGCGTCGCGTTGTGGCGCGCCGGAGCGCTGCTGCTCCGCACCGAGAGGCGCAAGAAAGGAGCGTAACCCTTTCCGCCGATAAGGCGAAGGTGCAAAGGCGACCGCGCGGAGCTGTTGCTCGCGTAATTTGCGCTAGCGATATGCAATAATACTTGATTACGTGAGCTCGCGTGGCTTGCGGGCGTGCACGAACATGTGCACGCACGCACACAAAACACCGTGGCTCGAACTGGTTTTTGACGTGGAGACAAAAGAATGAGAAATCTCGGGTAACTGGCGGGCCACTCGAGCAGCACAGTTAAAAATTCCAGCAACACTGGGAGGCTTCATTATCGCGTTAATGTGCCACATTTCAGAGCCGACAACGGAAGACATTTATTTAGCTCCTGAAATGGAGATCATAAGGACGAAAAAGACAGGGTTTGTCGAACTTGGGGAGCAAATTATTCAATGAACGGCTGCTCAACGACGACATGCGTCAAGTGGCGCACGTCAAAGAAGTATATAGCAATATAACACCCAAGGCGATAAACTGATTTTTCTTTACTCCTTAGGAGGGCGGCGGTAGATGTTAATTCCATGCGTCTGAAAACGTTGCCGAAATGAAAATACTTTGATTCTGTACAAATGCGGCCGCCGCGACCTCGCGTCGCAACAGCAACAACGGGATATGTGAGGCGACGCGGTAGAGACCGACCAACGTTATTATGTTTATTGGCAAGCGAAGTTATTCTCCTCAAATATACACCCATATATTTGTTGATTACCTGTGCGAGCCACTGTATACGAGTGGTCAATATTTCGATGAGTTTCTTTTATTGTGCTCCCCCCCCCTCCCATCAGCACCCTTCCGACTTCTGCGCTGCAGTTTAACAGATAGACGTACAGGTCGTCCTTTCTTAACGTGAGACATGGTCACATCGGTCCACCTTCTTGAAGGCCTCAGCTGAGCTGCCCGCGACCTCAACCTCTGACCGGTCGCTAACTTAGAAAGTTGCCACGCGAGAATGTGAAACATTGCACCCCAATAAATGGCACCGTGATAATATAGTATGCGTATACGGCGCCGTTGCAGCTACATGCGCGGAATCAGAAACTGGCTAGAAACATCGATGCTCGTGCTTGCGATGACACAAGCCTGCGAATCGCACGTAGGCGCAAGCTCTCTCGCACCTATGCGAAACCGTGGCACGTCTCGTTACCGCAAGGCCTTGTCGCATAAAAACCGCGGCCGCGTTGCAAATCGAACCCGCCGGCACGACATAGAAAAGAACCAAAGCCGGAGGTTAAGCAAAGCAGGTTCCGTGGACGCCGGCACCTGGGGAAGAGGATAGAGACGCTCAAAGAACAGGAGAGAGGAAAATAATAAATAACGCATAAACGTACGCACGCAAGCGAACGAGCGCGAAAAGCATGAATACATATACGTCTTCGGCTAAACGCGGTTAACCGCTGTAGGCCTACTGCGCACTGTGCACATTGGGCCTACCGGGTGCAGATTTATTCCTGCCACGTATGCGCGCTGTAGCGACAGTTCGCTGCTCGATAGGAACGGGTGTTTGCAGAAAGAACGATGGAACGGATGAGAGGGGACGCTGAGCCAACGAGGGAGATGGAGGGGGGGAGGGCGAAAGAATGATGGGTACCTCTTACTAATGGGGAGCATTTAATGGCGACGCCACGTCTTCGTCTCGACCGATGTCGGTTCTGCTTCCGCGAACTGATAACGCGACCTTTCAGCCAACAAGTGCATCGGCATCGAGAGAGAGGAGTGGGATTAGAAACACCGGTCCGGTCTCTGCTCTGTCGACGCGCGGCGGCGGCACGCAACCAAGTATAGCAGACGTATGAGAGGCGAGGCAGACGTGGCCGCGGTTTGCAGGGGGCCCGTCCCCGTGTCGCTCTGAACACGGGGACGAGAGGAGCTACAGCGAGAACGACTCGCCTGGACCGCTTACTTTGGTGCGAGGTGCATTTCGATGCGAAAAGTTATTCTTCAGATAAACCAAACGTGCACCTAGTGTGTACGCTTGCTTATTTACTTATGGCCAACCAGGTCTGCGGAAATCAAGGTGGAGGACGACCCAGGAAAGAGAAAAATTGTCATCCACCTGATAGAACCAAGAAGCTACAGTGGATATATATATATATATATATATATATATATATATATATATATATATATATATCCTGCCTTAGGCCATTACTCTTCTTTTCAGAGGAAATAAGAAACAGGGGGTCAGGGACCTTCAATTAAACCTTTAATGTCGCCTTTTGCATAGCTGAAGGAAAGCTTCACACCAGTCACTTAAAAGCGTATCGTCCTATTCACTCTTTCATCACTGTACTTGGCCACTGCCGTCCTTCCAGTACATGAGCACCCACGGATATCGCAGGTTGGCTTCACTGGCCGGCTGCCTCTGAGCACCACAAGGGCGCCAAAGGCACGCACGGAGCCTCTAAGAAAATGCATACGCGTGACGTGGCCACGTTCACTTGCAGAGAGTGTGGAGATTCCGAATTTCAATTTTTTTTCCTTTTTCTTTCTTTTTTTCGTCACTATATACCTTTATGCCTTCCCAAATTGGTAGTAACAATTTCAGGTCATGAAAATTTTGGGACATCATTAACCAATGCTCTGTAACATCTTGTTGTATTCTGCCTCTTTATAGCTATTTTTGTATAATTAGAAACACTGGACTACTTCTTTGTATATATAGTATTTTTTTGTAACATGTATTCTGCCTCTTCTTAACCATTATTGCCTAATTAGAAACATTGTACTGCTTCTTCTTCTAGTTAAAATTGTCTTGTTTCTCTGTATTTTAACCACTCCCCTCTGTAATGCCTGGACCCTGAGGGTATAATAAATAAATAAATAAATAAATAAATAAATAAATAAATAAATAAATAAATAAATAAATAAATACAAATCAGAGACACACCGTACATTCTGGCGCGAAAGCTGCCTAGTGACTGTATGGTTTTCCTTCCCAAAGTCTGAATATTCACAAAACGAATGTCTACGAAAAAATACATAATGACTGCAGCAGGCTTGATACTTGGGAGGAGCAGGTAGGGAAGATTAATATTAAGCCGCAAAGCTAGTTTGACCGCTGCTTCTTTCTACAGAGTAAAAAAAAAAAAAAGACAAGCACATGAACACCCACAAGAAGAAATGCAGTTACTCGAGAAGATCATCTATAAATGAATAATAATGTAGCCGACGAGTAATGAAGTCAAAAGTGATGCGGCGCTAAGCAAATACTTAATACGAAGTGGAGGCTTTTCAGTTTTGATAAAACTTAATGAACTTAGGTGCATACCAATATGTCTGGTGGCGGCTACGAATACGGCGCTAGACTTGCGAGTGCCGTTTAAATTGCAGTGTCATGCAATAAATAATTCTTAGCAAATGTATTATGAGAATATTTAATCAAAATTTTGCTATTAGCTAACGTATGTCCGGGCTTCGGAGCAATGAAGCCCGAATTAAAATTTATCGTAAGTAGTTGAAAGCTGGACGCCGACCATAATATTAGAAATAAAGACGTTTCGGCTCCAGCCCGGGAGCCTCGTTCACAGTCTTGCCAAGTATCCTGTTTACAATCTTCCTTACAATGTCGCCTGCCGACCAGACGGGTTTCCGTCAAACTCTTGAGTTCTTCAAGTTTATTTATTAAGCAATGTAGGTTTAAGCAACAGCTGTTGTGATGTCTGTGCCTATACAATCACAAGGCTCTCAACACCGGAGGAGGTCATTGAAGCCAGGAAAAATAATAATCCTGGAGACGGCTCACAATAACACCCTGTGAGACACACAGGTAATTTCTACTCCTTGTCCGTCTTCTTCTTCTTCTTCTTCTTCTTCTTCTTCTTCAAGCCGGAGGAAAGGAACTTTTAGTGCAGACTACGTTCGGGTAGACAGATCATTTTTGCTAGATACAGGGCTGGCCCAATAATACCATGAGCTTTTATTTTATCGAAGAATACTTCAATCACTGAGAGCGTCAAAAGCCTTCGTAATGTGAACTTACAGAAACAGCTGTGGTTACCATGCAGCGTCATGGATGGCACTGAGTCGTGCACAGAAACCGAAGAAAGCTGAGGAGTGGCAACTTATCACCAAAGGAACTGTTGCAGGATGACGGTCACGGGGTCAGTCAATGAGCCAGCACGAGAAATAGCGGAATGCAAGGACGGACACAACGACTGGGAGCTTCCTTCCTCAAATGCCTAGGCGCATCGAAAGCGCGAAAGCGAGCGCTTGTGGTAGCGTGTGCATGGCTCACAACCACCACAGAGCTTTCGCAGTCGTCTCCCTCTTGGCCTTCTCCCCTCTTCACTGCTCCTCTATGACCACGCCGGCGCGGACCCATGCTCTTTCGGCTCAATAAAATTTTCTCGCTCGCTCTCTCTCTGTCGTCATGCATTCCCCACCGCCGGAAGCGAGGGAGGCTGGTTCATACAGGAAGAAGAAGTCGTACGTTCGGATGAAAGCAACGGGCTATCCTGGCGGCGACTCATGGAGTGGCTCGCGTTGAGTTTACGGCCGGTGAGTGGGCGGTGTATGAGCGGGTTGGAGCTTGGGAAATAATTCTACAAAGAATAAATTCTGAAATCGAGGGACAGGACAGGGAATGGCAGGGAGGTTAGCCAGGCAAACGTCTTGCTGTGTATACCCATATGGGCAGATGGAGGTTGCAGTGGAGACGAGACACCGGGAAAAAAAGTAGGAGAGCAGATAATTCACAAGTACCAAAATTGGCAGAGGAGCGGCCAGTCAAATCTGTCCACTTTAGATAGACGTCAGTGACCCTCGCCTATCTTTGTGAGATGACGATGGGTGAGGCCCCGCTGCCAGGATTTCCGCTCCCGTACAAAGTCCCGCATCAGATCGGTTTAACGCGAGTGACGAGACTGACGTTGCACAACGAAGCGGGGGCAGTGCCAGAGCACATATACGTATATTGTTAGAATCGGCCTGCAGCTATTTCAGCCCGCTGCACGTGTTCCGATCCAACCGGGACGGTGGTGCACTTCAGAGAACTGCGGATAACCGGCAGCCACGTGGCGAGGGGTCAGCTCGGGGGAGTTCTCGAGGGGAGGTAATTAGCGGAACCTCCCCATGCGCTTTTCGAGACACCAGACAATGTGCTACCCGGGTGCGCCACCCGGAACGGCTCCGAGTTCGACGTAGCAAGCTTTGTGCGCAACACGACAACGCCGCCCTGTTCTGCTATGAGTGGGGGAGTTGCCGCGGGAACGCCGTCGAGGGCTCCTTCCCACGCGCCGACCAAGACGCAAGACAATGTGCTACGCGGGGGCGCTACCCGAGTCGGCTCAGAGTTCTACGAAGCCCCTCTGACGTCGGCTCCGGACCATTACACCTGTGTGTGTGTGCGACACGTGTATGTGAGCACTCCTCCTCCAAAAGGGCGGGTCATCTTCAATGACGTCGACCTATGACGTTGAGCGGAGTGCTTATAAGCAGCGATTGTCGGCTGCTAGTGTGTGCTCGTCGTCGTGCTCTGTGCTCGAAATGTACTCGTGAGCTGTGTGCTCGTAAGCTGTTTGCTGTATGCGCGTCTTGCGGGCTCCATTTGGGAGTCACGCTAGACTGTCGATGTATCTCATGTTCAACTGTAAATAACATGTAAATAAATCCTGCTCTCCTAAGTCCCGACGAAGAGCCAAGCTCCTCCCTACAGCTACGACTGCCAAATCTTACATCTGAATGGCAGCGGTGAGATCGGCCTACAGCTCGTAGATCGTCCGACAACTCTAACAAATGGTGGCAGCGGCGAGATCGTCCGACGAATCTTACAATATGTAATGGTGGCGTATGGGTGGTAGCCACCCATTCTACTTTTAACGAGAAAGAAGCATGATTAGCGTATAGGCTACCCCGACAGACATAGGGGACGCCGCTACGTTCGTTGCATCGTATAGCGAGGGGGCGAGCCGCAATTGCAACCGCATAAATCGTTACCAGCGAAGATCACTTTCGCTTACTTCCCATATACTGAGGAAGTGAGCAGCGTCACGTATAGCACAGTTTACGAGCGGTCAAGTCAGCTTTGTGCGCGTTGAGGCTTTGCGATGAAACCTGCCACCGCAACTTAGAATGTCCACTCGCTCGCGAACGGCTTTGTTGGACACCTCTTTGTAGCGCACATATTTAGAGGCTCCGCGTCCTTATCGGGGTTTCACGTTTCTGCAAATAAGAAACTACGTAGCATAAAATGACTTGAAAGATCTACGCTATCACCTTCTGCACTAATGATGGAGTCCCAGCCTCCTCTTACTTTTCTCTACATTTCATATATTATCATCTCTTCAGAATTGCTTTTGAATTATAATGCTTCTTAGGTCTCCGTGTCTGCCTCGTCCATATGAGACTGAACGAAATTACACTTCATTGAAACGGTGTCAATCGTTTCCATGGCTTGCACACAACAGTTTAAAGAGTAAGAAAGCAAACAGAAGAATGGCAAGGAGGTCAACCAGACGAGCGTCCGGTTTGCTACTCTACGTTGGGGGAAAGGAAAGGGGGAATAGAAAGAGGAAAGCAGGACAGAGCAGCTTAAAATTTCTGAAGATGTAGCAGCGTGCTCTGGCGACAGCAAGTTTGCTGCAACCAAAATTTATTTGCTAAGCGGAATGTGCCACTAAACGCAGCAATCTGAAACATTAAATGAAATTGCCCTTCCGGGAATCACTTCACGAGCGCGATGGCTCGAGGAGCAACCGAGCGAAGCCGCACTTCGTGCATAATAATTAGCGCAGCGTGCCAGAGCAAATCTTCCCGCATATTCCTCTTCCCCCCGTCTTTGCGCTTACTGCTAATAACTCAAACACTTAAGTGGAGAAACGTCGTTGAGAAGAAACACGGAGCCGGAAAAATTGGGACGCGTTTACACGTCGAACCGCTCGTTAGATGGGACGCATAATTAAGGTACCGCGGCAGTAAATTGCGGTAAGTCGATTACATTTGTATACCTCCTAGCGCGGCGCGCTCCGGCAGCATCAGCCCGCAGGGCACAGCGTGATTGCAGTCACACGAACGCTCACCGCCACATTTCACGCACGGGCCCAGAGAAGGAAACGGCGGGCGCACCCGCTCTTCGCATACACACTTTCCGAGTGCACAACGAACCCCCCGCCGTCTTGAGCGATGGTGGTTCGTCCTTCCGCCGCATGCACGCTGTAGCGAGCGAGACGTACGGCAGCCGAGCAGCGAGAAGGAGTCGCTCACGTGCGCCTTTCTCTGATGGATCTCTGTAACTGGGTCAGAGAGACGTCGGTTTTACCTGCCTGCCCACCGCGCAGCCGAGGTTGACTCTGCAGCAGGCGTTAACTGCAACGACACGAACTGCAAGAACGGTGCTCGCGCCTGACGTGAACCGCTGTCCTTAGACGGCGGTTCACGTCGCCTATACGCACCCAAGAAAGCGTTTAGCATGGAACAAGGCGGCGTCATGCAGCAGGCTGAAGCAGAAGCAGTCGAATTTCAATTATGTATAAATCTGAGCTGGGGACGCCACTTTCGAGGAGTTAACAGACGCATCTTAAAGCATATAAGAACGTACGCATGCAGGTCAAATATAATGTAGCAGTCAAGCTGCCGCCACGTCCCCGTCAAGCGTTAACTCTCAGTATTCCCTTTTCATTCGACCTTTGTACGATGCCAAATCCGTAACTGCAGCCTGAAAATATGTCGCTATAGCTGCAGATTCTTTCGCAGCATGTTTTGAGTGCTCGTTATATTGTCACACTCTTCCTTTCCTGAAGTCACCTTAATTATTATCATAACTATACGTGCTACAACCGATGAAGCAGCAGAACTCGCGCAAAACTTAAAGTGGCGCCGAATGAGCTAGGGAAAAAGGAAATAAGGATGTTGCAGCCTTGATATACGCACTGAATTCTCTAGTGAATAACATATGGCCAATAAGAACTTTGCACAACAAAAGCGGCCATTATTCTCGCCTTCAGTCTCCGCGGCCCTGCCCCTTTCCCACACTACTCAGCGGCGAAGTCAATTGAGAACAATGTGCAGCCACACAGCGGCGACGTGCGACCCAAATTCCCGCCGCGGGCCAGAAACTGCGCTGGTGGCTCATCGCTAATGAACCCATCCAGGGAGGCAGCGCGAGGCGGCTTCGCAGCGCCCCCCCTGCAGACCCTTCGCCTCTGCTTTAAAAGGGGCAGCCGGCGAGCGCTTGGCGGCAAGCGACGAGGCGGCGCATTAGAGGAACGCTCGGCCCCGCCGGAATCACATCAATCAGAGGCTTGCCGAGCGCCAATTTCGAGGAAGACGCGCCGGAGGCAGGGGGAAAGGGAAAAAAAAGCGCCTCCAACGGCAGATGCATGAAGCGGCGCGCTGCACACAGCTTTTGTCTCTCTCAGCTCGTGTCACAGCGACCGAAGGAAGAAGAAAACTCGGAAAAGTGGGAAGTTTCATAATGCAGTAAACGGAGACGCCTTATAGATGCCAGAAACAATCAATCAGCGCACAAGCGAGTGCGACAGGTTAGCGGCGCTAACTGCGCGGTGTTCCTCCACATCTCGTTCAAGGTTTGTCCGTAACAGGCGATTGCGAAATATATATGAAGAAACTGAGGAGTCTGCATGCTTCAGAGCGCCGTGAGAAACTGAGTGAGTGCGGTCATGATTAGGTGGCTAAGTTTGAGTTTATTCCAACAAACTGAAACCGTAGTCACAAAACAAGCTCTTACGCTAGAATTGCTCGTAAGAGCAATTCCAGTCAATACTGATACTGGCCATATTATTAGCGAAGGCGGCCGGCCAACTGCAAGAAGCCTTTACGAAAGCAAAGGAAGGAAGGAAGGAAAAAGTGGAGAAGGAAAGGCAGGGAGGTTAACCAGTTTAGCTTAAGCGATTAGCTACCTTACACATGGGAGAGAGATTGGGGAGATGAAAGATGGGGAAGGGGAGAGGGAGAGAGAGCACATAGCACAGCACACACACATCGTCCGTCGGAGTCCATCAATATGGCATGGTACGTGATATCACTGTCACAGCAGCTTGTCCAATCCCGTCTCTTTCAAAAACCGAAGTAGTCCCTTCGTCGCCTTCACCTGCGATGTCTTCTGTCGGCGGCATGTGAAAATCGTGTCGAGGGACAATGGTCTAGTGTCACGGTGCGCTAGAACAGATGCCAGGGACTGTCGCTGAACATTATATTCAGGACAGTCGCACAGAATGTGTTCCAGCGTCTCCTCGCAAAGACAGGCATTGCAGAGAACGTTGTCGGCCATTCAAATGCGGAAGGAGTAAGATTTCTTGAAAGACACCCCTAGCCATAAGCGATAAAGCAGAGTCGCCTCTCTTCGGCGGAGTCCAGTTGATATATAGAGATGCATCAAAGAGGGCAGGTGGTATTGACGGTTGCTCTGGTTGGTCTGGCTGTTTGGTGTGCACCATAGAGAGAGCGTGATCTCCTGTGCAAGCACTCGAAGTCTGCAAGCTGCGTCGGATCGTGAAAGCGGTATGGCCTCTTCTTGTGCGTCTTCAAGAGCTGCCCGAGCGGCATTATCGGCGTCTTCGTCTCCAGTGACGCCGCAGTGACTTGGCAGCCACTGAAACGTCACGTGGTGTCCTTTCTCCTGTGATGTATGGAGTAGGCGTCTAATATCGAATACGAGCTGTTCGAATGGCCCGCGACACAGAGCTGATAGTACAGATTGTAGGGCTGCCTTTGAGTCGCTGAAGATTGACCATTGTCGAGGTGGCTCCTGATTGACGAAACGAAGTGCAGCGCGAAGAGCAGCTAGTTCAGCAGATGTCGATGTTGTTGGGTGGTCAGTCCTAAAGCTGATGGTAATAGCTACTGCTGGGACAACCACAGCACCAGACGAACACTGGATGTTTGCGGAAACATCAGTATAGATGTGTTCACTGTCCGCGTACCTCTCGTGCAGAAGAAGCAGAGACAGTTGTTTCAGCACAGGCGACGACAGTTCAGACTTTTTCCCGATTCCTGGTACACTGAGATGGACTGTGGGGCTGATAAGACACCAAGGGGGTATCGATGGTTTAGATGCAGCGGTGAAGCCCGAGGGAAGTTTGTCGTTGTATTTGATGATAGTTTTAGAGAATGATGATTGGTGCCTGTCTGAAGGTAGTGCTGCAAGGTGGTGATAGGGGGCACGTGCAAAGTGTCTGATGTGCGTTCTCAGGGCTTCCACCATAATGTGAGTTCGCATTGGATGGTCCCGAGCAATCGCAAGAGTTCCCTCTGTTGGCGTGCATTTGGGCAACCCAAGGCAGTCCCTGAGTGCTTGAGCTTGTGCTGCCTGCAGAACACGAATATTTGTCTTGCAGGTGTTGTTCAGTAAAGGTAGACTATATCTTAGAAAACCGAGAAAGAGAGCTCTGTAGAGTTTAAGCATTGCGTCTACTGACATCCCCCACGTCTTTCCTGTCAAGTATTTAAACAACTGGGAGGTTGCTGTCAGGCGCCGTTTCATGTAGGCCACGTGCGGGCTCCAACAGAGGTCTCGGTCAATAATTACGCCAAGGAATCTGTGGGTTCGGACATAGGAAATGGTCCCCCCATTGACTGAGATGACATAAGCCGTCATCGGTTTGCGAGTAAATGCTACTAGTGCGCATTTTTCTGGTGATATGCTGAGGCCCTGTTTACACAAGTAGTTCGCTGATAAAGTGGCCGCTCTTTGAAGTCGCGCACGTATCTGAGGATGTGTGACTGCCGAAGTCCAGACACAGATGTCGCCAGCGTATATTGAAATTTTGATGGTAGTTGGCAAGTATTAAGCAAGTCCAACACGAGCGAGGTTGAATAGCGTCGGGCGGAGAGCACCGCCTTGAGGAACGCCCCTGCTGATATAGCGTCGCGTAGTTGGGCCATCGTCAGTTAACACAAAGAATGATCTTGCAGATAGGTAACTTGCAATCCACAAAAAAACTCGACCACCTAGGCCAACCGTCGCAAGGGCGTCGAGAATGGCCTCATGTAATACGTTATCGTATGCCCCTTTCACATCTAAGAATAAAGCTGCAGATAAACGCTTACGGGACCTTTCGTGCTGGACATATGAAACGAGATCAACTACATTGTCGATGGAAGAGCGCTCACATCGGAAACGAGCCATGGAAATCGGATAAATCTTGTAGTATTCAAGGTACCATTCCAGGCGGCCAAGGATCATCCGTTCCATTATCTTTCCCACACAGCTAGCCAGCGCTATTGGGCGTTAGGATGTGAGTTCTACTGGGGATTTGCCCTGCTTTAAGAGTGGCACCAGGCGGCTTACTTTCCATTCGTCAGGAACATTTCCCTCCTGCCATGAGGAGTTGTAAAGGCTCAACAATTCTATCCGTGCGGACTCTCCGAGATAGCACAAGGCCCGGTGATATACCATCTGGACCCGGAGATGATGAGCGCCTGCAGAGAGCTAGAGCCGCTTCGAGCTCCTCCATTGTAAAAGGAAGGTCCATGCGGCAATCACGGGAATGGGGGACGTCAGCTCGGGCTGGAGGATCTGGACGAGTTGCTTGGTCTGCGATCCGCGCACAAAAGTCTTCTGCGACATCGATGTCTTGCCACCCTTGGAAAAGCGCTAGCGCCTTGAATGGAAAACGCCGTTCCGGAAGGCAACGCAGACCTTGCACCGTTTTCCAAATGTGAGACAGTGGCTTGCGGGGGTCGAGTGCCTGGCAAAACGTAGCCCAACGTTCCGACGCTAATTTATCCATACGACGCTGAATCTTCTTTTGCATCCTCCTGGCTGCCCTAAGGTCATGAATTGATTTTATACGCCGACATCGACGTACCGCCCGGCGACGAAGCGCTCGAAGTCGCTCTAATTTATGTCGAAGTCATTTCGCGTGGAAGAGATCGTCATCATGCGAGTGGCGTTTTGCATCGTAATTTTAATCGTTCGCTCTAACCCAGATGGTAGGCCCTCGCGGCAGGCATCTTCCATCTCAGATTTGAAGTTGGCCCATTGAATCGTCCGAATGGTATTCCGTGGGCCTGATTTAGACGACAAGCCTTTGATGTTCAGATAGGTGGGAATGTGGTCACTCCCATGTGTCTCAATGTCTGGAAACCACTTCACACATCTGGCGAGAGAGTTGGAGACGAAAGCAAGGTCGAGGCAGCTGCCGTATGTCAAGCCTCGAAGAAAGGTGGGGCTACCATCGTTCAGGAGAGTAAGGCCATAGTTGTGGGCGATGGTTGCTAATCTTCGTCCTCTTGCATTTGTCCTTGTACTTCCCCATGCTGGATGGTGTGCATTGAAATCTCCTATGATGACCCATGGGGCGGGACAAACACTCAAGATATCCGCAAATCTTTTGGTATCGAAATTGCTGGAAGGCGATATATACACGCCTATGACAGTGAACAAGAGTTTATTCTTTTTAACTGTGATTCATATATATTGATTGTCATCGTGGGGCGCACTTGGTTGCAAAACATAGGTGAGTTCACGACGAACAAAAATGACGATTTTGCTGCATGCACCATTTGTTGATGACATGATAAATTCGTATCCTGACAGTCTTATTGGTTTCGACAAGTTGGGCTCACAAATTACGATGAGTGGAAACACATTGGTGTAGACAAACTGACGAAAATCTGAAATTCGTGATTTTAGTCCTCTGACGTTCCACTGGATGACGGACGCTGCCTTGATTTCTTTCCGGAAGGATGGGGTATGGGTAGCCATCTTTCTAGTTGAGGGATGCAAGCACTGGGCTTAAGGCGTCCAGCACTTTAGGTGCGTTTTGAGCAGAGGGTGCCCCCATGGCCACTAAAATTGCTCGAATGGCCTCCATGAGAGAACGTAACACCGAGATGCCTTGACGGTCTGTTTTAGGTGAATCATCCATGGCCGGAGAAGGATCAAGTGGGGCCCCGACCTTCTGAGGTTCCTCCGCAAGGGAGCGGCTCGGTAGCGTAGGCCATTCCTCTAAAGATAGAGTCTTTTCTGCTTCCTTCGTGGAAGTGGTGGGCCTTTTCGCGGCGGGACTAAGTGGTACCGTAGTGGAGCGGGTACTATCGCTTCGCGCATGCGCCTTCTTTGAAGACGTACGACGGTGCCGACGTCGACGCCGACTACTTCGGCTGCCTCTCTGTGGGCCGAATTGTCTCTGGCCAATTGCTTCAGAACCGCGCGCTCCCTCTTGATGCGGGGACAGTCTTTCGACGAGGCTGCATGAGGGCCGCTACAGTTGGCGCACTTCAGAATTGTGGCACCACAGGTCCCTTCTGCATGAGGTTCAGCGCAACGGGGACAAAGTAGCGAGTTGGGACACACGCCCTTGACGTGTCCTAGCCTGAAGCACTGATGGCATTGAAGCGGTTTCTGGATGAATGGTCGAACCGGATGTCGAAAATGTCCGCCTTTAACGTGGGATGGTATACAATCCCCCTTGAAAATTACTTTGACGCAGCGCGTATTCCCAAGACGGCGCACTTGCGTAATGATCGTGCCTTCGTATGCCGGCTTGATGAGGCTAGGTAAGTCATCATTGGGAATGGCAATGTCAATGTCGTAAATCACACCGGCTATGGATGTGTCGTCGATCGGGATAAAGGGGCGCATTTTGATTCCGTCTAGCTCTGTGATTTCTTGAAGTTTTCCAAGCGCACTCGCGTTGTACACGTCTATGGCGAGTATATTCTTGCGTGGATTTATTCTTACGTCTTTAATTTGATCCCGCACCGCACATTTCAGAAAAATGGATAGGGCTTGCCTGTTCAGCAATCGTAGGTTGCTTGACGGTTCTTCCGGCATAAAGATGATGACGTGTGGCCAGCGCGCAGGCCTTGACTTCACAGTCGTTGTGATCGCAAGAGTTGACGGCGCTGTGTTGACGATTTTTCTCCTCGCCCTCTTACTCCGGACGGGTATGAAGCCGTCGTGGGATGAGTCGTCTTCCGACATAGAGTACAGCTCGGTGTCTTCGGTGTCGCTGGGAGAGCCAACTCACTTCCTTGCGGTTGACAGCCGTGATGGCATCTGACCAGGCGGGCCTCTGGCATGCTCCGCGTCCATGGCCGCAAGACGGGGAGGTGAGGCACCCCGAAAGGCGAAGATATCACCAAAAATTCAGAGAGCATCGAAACAAGTGTTCTGCCAAGAAGACACTTCGTCGTCTTCCTTTCTACGAAAGCAAAGCTTTGTGAATACGTCCCCTGCTGCATACATACGGAGAACTTATAGTGAAGCTGCTTCCTAACAAAAATTTGAAGAAGCAGGGAGGAAACAAACAAAAATATTGCAAGTTATATACAGAATAAAACACGTGCAAACACACAAAAGCACTGACAGAAAAAAATAATATATAGTCAATACAATAAGACCACCCACTAAGACTGTTGTTGGGAACTCAGCGCTGACGCCCGTTGTTGCACCTGGGTCGCAAGCCCCAAGGGTAGCGTTGGCCTGGCGGCCTGGGGTACAACTGGAAGCATCCGAAGGTCCCGGCAAAGCATGAGTCGACAGGTAACAGAACTACTTGTTTATTCTAACATCGCAAAGAGTTGGCGGTCAGGTCGACCGAAGTAGAGAGACGGGAGAGCACGTTACTCAACAGAAGAAATCGGAGCCTCCCTTGGCGTCCGGGGGCAGCTGCTTTTATACTCTCGCAGTTGAGGGCAAGAAGGAACCCCTCTATAGACGAGCACGTGACTGTGCCGCTCGGGAACGTTGGGATGAGAAGGTGGCGCAGCCGCCGGGCCGCGCCGCTCGGGCACAATGGGATGAGAAGGTGGCGCATACGCCGGGCTGGTGCCGCTCGGACCTCCTCGCTTCCCAGTTGGGGGAGCTCCTCTCCCCGGCTGCCGCGCTTTGACAAGCGTGGGCACCAACATGCACATACACACACACGCACACGAAGACACGTGGCATTGGAACATGCCTGGACGCGCTTGGCGGGGAGGCGTAGCGGCGGCGCCGAACGGGCCAAAATGTCTGCCGCTTTGAACGAAGCCCCAGCGTCCGTTGCATCCGCGCCGGCTATACCGCGCGTCGTAGGCGAAACGTAACAGACCGCCCCGCCGGGGGAAGGAGATCCCGATGGTCAGGGGACTGCATCCGCTGTCCGGAGGGATGTCGCTCGATGATGCTCATAACCGAAGTCGGGCGTCCCTCGACGTTTCTTGAGCGCAGCGCACAGAGAAGGCCTCGTTCTCTCGTTCAGGTTCGCACAGGACACTGCAAAGTGACTTCGGGAGAGTTCACATTTTTGTTCTCGTTCCCGGCCAGCGTTAGAACTACGCTGAAACTCAACCGCTCAGTCAGCAAGCACGGCACAACCCTCACTAAGCCCTGCCAGGCTCTTTCCCCTTTTATACCACTGCCTAGTTCCTTACAGTAGTCTAGCAGCACTCAGAACGCGTCCACAAATTGGAAAATTGCACTAGAAAGCACGTCATCACTTTGAAACACTACACAAAAGCAATATGTTAAAAATCCTGCCTCAGGAAGAGAAACATCAGTAACAAACAATTTTGAGGCTGATTCCTACGTCAGGGGCTTCGACTTAAGCCATCGGCGTTACCGTTGAGACTCCCCTTTTTGTAACGCACCTCAAAGGAATATTGTTGCAAAGCGAGGCTCCAGCGCAGGAGGCGGCCATTTTTGGGAGAGATAGTCTGCAGCCATTGGAGAGGGCAGTGATCCGTCTCAATGATAAACCTCGAGCCGGCTAGATAGCATGACAATTTCTGAACGGCCCACACGAGACACGCACACTCTTTCTCGGTGGCGCTATACGCCTGCTCACGACTGGTCAGCTTACGACTAGCATACAGGACGGGGTGTTCTACTTCTCCATTTTCCCGTTGGCACAGTACAACGCCCATGCCTCGCTCACTAGCATCGCACTGAACAACGAACCCTTTTGTATAGTCTGGTGATCGTAGCACAGGCTGGCTTGTTAGGGCACTCTTTAGGGCGCTAAAAGCTCTTTCCTTTGTCTCGTCCCATACGACTGTTTGGGGCTCTGTTTTTCTTAGAGCATCCGTCAGGGGAGCCGCGATATCAGAGTACCTGGGGATGTACCTCTGATAGTAGCCGGCGACACCTAAGAACGACCGAATATCGGTCTTCGTGCGCGGTTGCGGGAAGTCTCGCACAGCGGCCACCTTTATTTCAAAGGGGCGGCGACGACCCTGACCAATCACGTGACCGAGGTAGACAACCTCGGCCTGTGCTAACTGGCACTTGGGAGCCTTGACTGTCAAGGCCGCATCGCGCAGGCGGGTTAGCACTGCCCGCAAGTGTGCCATATGCTCAGACCAGGATGCGGAGAATATCGCTACGTCGTCTAAATACGGTAAAGCGAATTCTTGCTGTCCCCGCAACACTTTATCCATGAGGCTTGAAAAACAGTATGGCGCGTTCTTCAAACCAAAACTCAACACTTTAGGACGGAATGTTCCCATTGGTGAAATGAACGCCGCATACCTACTAGCCTCTTCTGTAAGTGGAACCTGCCAATAACCCCTGACAAGATCTAGGGTGGAAATAAACTGAGCGCTACTAACTTTCTCAAGGCGCTCCTCGATGTTAGGGATCGGATAAATTTGATCCTTAGTGATGGAATTAAGCCTGCGGTAGTCGACGCAAGGACGAGGTTCCTTGCCCGGTACCTCAACTAAAATCAAAGGGGAGGTATAATCACTCTCACCTGCCTCAATAACACCGAGCTGTAGCATTTTCTTTACCTCAGCCTCCATAATATCGCTCTGGCGGGGTGACACCCGATACGCCTTGGATCGTACTGGCTCTGGGGAGGTAAGTTCTATATCATGAGTAAGTACAGAAGTCCTACCAGGCCTCTCAGAGAACAGACCTTGAAACTCTTGTAAGAGCTGGTGTAGTTCGGTTTTCTGCTCAGGCGACAGCGGTGATCCACTGACTAAGTCACTAATGACTTGGTCTGTGTCTTCCCTGTTCGTCACTGAGCCTAGTCCCGGAAGCTCGACCGGAAGCTCTTCAGGAACGTTTACCATCATGCACACCACTGCTTCCCTTTGTCTATAAGGTTTGAGCAGATTACAGTGGTAAACTTGCTGTGCTTTCCGCTTTCCTGGCAGACTTACCACGTAGTTAACGTCCGACAGTTTCTGAACAATTCGTGCTGGGCCCTCCCACTGCACGTCTAGTTTGTTGTTTAGCGATGTGCGCAATATCATGACCTCATCGCCCACCTGAAAACGACGGGCCCTGGCTGTCCGATCATAATAAACCTTGGCCCTCTGCTGGGCCTTTGTCATTGCTTCACCTGACAACTCCTGTGCCCTTCTTAAGCGTTCGAGGAGCTTAAGTACGTACTCCACCACGACTGGGTCGTCGCCCCTACCTTCCCATGATTCTCGAAGCATGCGAAGCGGAGACCGAAGCGAGTGACCGTACACCAGCTCAGCTGGCGAAAACCCCGTAGCTGCATGCGGCGCGGTCCTTAAAGCAAACATCACCCCAGGCAGACACAGCTCCCAGTCAGTTCGATGTTCAAAACACAACGCTCTCAACACGCGCTTCATGACGGAGTGGAGCTTCTCAACGGAATTCGACTGTGGGTGGTACACTGAGCTGTGTAGCAGCTTTACCCCACACCTTTCGAGAAAAGTTGTCGTCAAAGCGCTAGTAAACACTGTGCCCTGATCTGATTGGATTTCCGCAGGAAAACCAACTCGCGCAAATATGGACAGTAGTGCATTGACTATCTCAACTGAGCTGAGTTCTTTAAGCGGCACTGCTTCAGGGAACTTTGTCGCTGGGCAGATCACAGTCAAAATGTGTCTGTACCCCGTGGCTGTTACCGGCAGAGGTCCCACTGTATCAATAACGAGCCGTCTAAAAGGCTCCGTAATGATAGGTACCAATCTCAACGGCGCCCTCGATTTGTCCCCTGGTTTGCCCACCCGCTGACAGGTGTCACATGTCCTCACGAAGTGGTCTGCGTCCCGAAAACACCCTGGCCAATAGTACTCTTGCAAGAGACGGTCCTTAGTTTTCTTAACTCCTAGGTGTCCGGACCACGAACCCCCGTGCGACAAGCGCAACAGATCCTGACGGTAGCACTGAGGCACGATCAGCTGATCGAACTCCACTCCCCTGCGGTCTAGATACTTCCGGTACAGGACCCCACCTCTTTCCACAAAGCGAGCATTTTTCTTGGCGATACCTTCCTTGACAATGCAGCGTATGTTTTCTAGGCTAAAATCCTTCTTTTGCTCGGCTATCAAAGCCGACCGGCTGACTTTTAGCAACCTATTAAGTCCGTCTGACGTAGGCGCGATGAGCAAATCTGTAGATAGCTCTTCTAACTTTCCCGTGTCGGGCATTTCCTCTCCAGTATCTGGCACCTTCAACGCTACAGGCTCAATTTTATTCAGTTCGGGCGTGCTCTGAATATCGGCTTGCTGCGCCTCTGACCCTTTTTCATTGTTTGATAACGTCGGCCCCGCAACTACCGCCTTTGCAGCGAGCTCCCGAACCTTCGATCTGGTTAAGGCCTGAACGCTAGCCTCACCAAACAAAAGCCCCTTCTCGCGCAGGAGGTGATCGGACCTGTTCGAAAATAGGTACGGGTACTGGGGGGGCAGCATAGATGACACTGCGGCCTCCGTCTCAAGTGCTCCGAAAGGTCCTTCAATAAGCACTTTTGCTACGGGCAGACACACGCTATGAGCTTCCACGGCTTGCTTGATCCATGCACACTCGCCCGTGAACATATCGGGTTCTACGTAAGAGGGGTGAACTACATCCATTGTAGCTGCGGAATCGCGAAGCACTCGGCACTCTTTGCCGTTCACCAGGAGGTCTCGCATGTAAGGCTCGAGAAGCTTCATGTTCTCGTCAGTGCTGCATAATGACAAAAACACGACTTTTCACGTCACAAAAACACTGCGCCGAAAAGTGACCCGGCTTCTGGCACGTATAACACAAGCGCGCTTGCCTCGTCTCGAACCGCTTTCTGCGTTCGGCTTCGGCTGCCGCCGTCTCCTTACGTTCGGTCGGACTGCTTTCACTCGCATCCGCACTACGTGTGTTCCCCTTTGCTCTCATGGGTGTGAACTTTGGCCTCTCAAACTTGGAGCCAAATTCACCCTTTTGACCGTCCTTAGCTCCGCGAGCCCGACGCGTCACAAACTCCTCGGCTAGCTCAGCGGCTTTAGCCACCGTACAAACGTCTGGCCTATCCAAGACCCAGTACCGCACGTTCTCAGGTAACCGACTATAAAACTGTTCTAGCCCGAAGCACTGCAGAACTTTATCGTGGTCACCAAACGCTTTCTCTTCTTTGAGCCACTCCTGCATGTTTGACATAAGCCTGTACGCAAACTCCGTATATGACTCACTTCTGCCTTTCTCATTTTCCCGAAACTTCCGACGGAACGCCTCCGCTGACAGCCTGTACTTCTTTAGCAGACTCGATTTCACTTTGTCGAAATCCTCTGCCTCCTCTCTATTCAAGCGAGCGACTACGTCGGCCGCCTCGCCGGGTAACAAAGTGAGCAAGCGCTGTGGCCACGTTTCCCGAGAGAACCCCTGCTTCTCGCACGTTCGCTCAAAGTTAACCAGGAACAAACCAATGTCCTCTCCAAGCTTAAACGGCCGCATCAGGTCAGTCATTTTGAACAATACTCGTTCTCCTGCACCGTGTGCCTGACTTCCATTACGAGCGCGTTCCATCTCTACCTCGAGACGCTTCATTTCCAAAGCGTGGTCGCGCTCTTGTTGCTCTCGCTCTTTCTGTTCTTTACGTTCACGCTCTTCTTTTTCTTTCTGTTCTTTAATTTCGCGCTCCTGTCTTTTTGCCGTCTCCCTCTCCTCAATGGTCTCAAGGCATTCCGACAGCTCGTCATCCTCAGCTTCTAACTCAAGAATAGCCCTTAGCAGTTCAGGTTTTCTGAGTTTGTCTGAGACATCCAGACCCAACTCTCTTGCAAGCTCCAGCAATTTCGGTTTGCGCAACGACTTCAAATCCATGGCTGCTCTGAATGCTGCTTTCTCTACTGCCTACTATTGTCTTGCCGCAAACTAACCCGGCAGCAACGACAACCACAATTACCAGCTCTGTTTCTGACACTAACAAAAGCCTGGCAAAACTCAGAAGAAGAAAGTCCCGCACTCACCAAACCTCGCAGCCAAGAATTCAGCGCAGTCGTTCCGCTGCAGGCAACCAGTCATCACACAGGGCTCGTTGCACTGCTCCCGGATGGTCGTTGAGCTGCTCAGCATACAGTCAACTGCATATCTTCGCTGCTGGCCTCCGTTGTCGCGATCTCACCGCTGGCAGACAGTTGTTGGGAACTCAGCGCTGACGCCCATTGTTGCACCTGGGTCGCAAGCCCCAAGGGTAGCGTTGGCCTGGCGGCCTGGGGTACAACTGGAAGCATCCGAAGGTCCCGGCAAAGCATGAGTCGACAGGTAACAGAACTACTTGTTTATTCTAACATCGCAAAGAGTTGGCGGTCAGGTCGACCGAAGTAGAGAGACGGGAGAGCACGTTACTCAACAGAAGAAATCGGAGCCTCCCTTGGCGTCCGGGGGCAGCTGCTTTTATACTCTCCCAGTTGAGGGCAAGAAGGAACCCCTCTATAGACGAGCACGTGACTGTGCCGCTCGGGCACGTTGGGATGAGAAGGTGGCGCAGCCGTCGTGCCGGCGCCGCTCGGGCACGTTGGGATGAGAAGGTGGCGCAGCCGTCGTGCCGGCGCCGCTCGGGCACGTTGGGATGAGAAGGTGGCGCATACGCCGGGCCGGTGCCGCTCGGACCTCCTCGCTTCCCAGTTGGGGGAGCTCCTCTCCCCGGCTGCCGCGCTTTGACAAGCGTGGGCACCAACATGCACATACACACACACGCACACGAAGACACGTGGCATTGGAACATGCCTGGACGCGCTTGGCGGGGAGGCGTAGCGGCGGCGCCGAACGGGCCAAAATGTCTGCCGCTTTGAACGAAGCCCCAGCGTCCGTTGCATCCGCGCCGGCTATACCGCGCGTCGTAGGCGAAACGTAACACTGTTTGTTAGAGAAGATGCCAGCCAGCTAGTCGTGATATTGGACATATTAGCGAAGGCGCCCTGCCGATGGCAAACAGTGCTTATACTAACAAGAGGTTTGTGCATTCCGCCCCCAGGATCCGTATTCATGCAGGAACCTTCTCCTATGGATAAGCGTCTCCTCATTGGCCAGCGTTCGGGCGCTCGCTACTCGTGAAAGCGATCGGCCTGACAGCCAGGGGACGTATTCGGCGACGATCACTTTGGGGCAATAATGTCGCCGTCAGGCGCGCGCTGATTGGCTGGTTAAACGCTACGTCACGCGAAGGCGATAGTACCGCCGAAATGATCGCCGCAGAATACGTCCCCAAACGACCGCTAAGGCGACGGTTGATTACAGATAGCACTTACGTAAGACATGCTTCGTGAATATGGCAAAATACCCAAGTTGAAACGTCCTTATTGTCTACCAATTCCGCATATTTGGTTACTATAGGAGCACCAATTTTCAAACTAGCTTTCAAACTTAAGCGAAACATGAGCTATAGCCACAGATAAAACATAAAAAAAGCCACAATTAAACAAATATCTTCCTCATTTTCCCAAAGTCTGCAAGTCAAAACCGACAAAGTGCCCATCATAGTGTACAAAACTGTTACGTCATTCCAATATTCACTCAGTTTTCCGGACGATATATCAATCAATCAATCAATCAATCAATCAATCAATCAATCAATCAATCAATCAATCAATCAATCAAATGATTTTGCTTCTAACATAATAGTTGGGGGTCACGCCAGGCGAAAAGCGGCTAAATGCAGCTTGAAAGGTGCCTCGGGGCCCGTACACAAGGCAGCATACACAAAAAATTTATACATAACATGCAACACACACACACACACACACACACACACACACACACACATATATATATATATATATATATATATATATATATATATATATATATATATATATATATATATATATATATATATATATATATATATAGCATACATAAAACTAACAAGCAGGTTTAGACTGGTATAGCAAAATTAATTACATAAAATGTTGATGAAACAACCGACACATTCATTTAAAATGAGTCGTGTTACTAGAAGTAACAAACTTAATAATGGTCCCAAATATTTACAGAACAGTAGTAATTGGTAAAATACGACAAAAATAATTACAAAAACACACATGGTACTTAGATATGTAAAGCAAAAAAAAAAAAGGAAACAAGGCAATCTAGTACAAGGAAATGAAACTGTCGGGGTAAGCAATGGATGGGAAAGCTCAGTACTGTTCTGAAATAAGGTCTCCGCGCAACTGTTTTTTCCAAACATTGAAGTCGATCCCGTTCTGCCGATGTTTGTTTAAAAGGTATGGAACATTGAAAGTCAGTGAGTGCTTTGCCATAAGATGTGCGCCATCGCGGTACCAGCCATCTCTCATTCGAGGATCGCCTATTTGTTTTTCCAGCCTGGAATGAATGTTCAAAAATTTTTAGCGTATTTGTTCGAAAAGAAAAGCGAGTACAGTAGGCGGCACTGATAAATTAGCGTGGCGTTTATGACTTGATAGCGGAGAAAGAATTGTCTGGTAGAATGGGCGTGTGAAACGTTTGCAACGCATCGTATCGCTTTCTTCTGTAGCAAAACAATTCTGCGCAGATTTGTCAGCGTAGTTGTTCCCCACACAAGTGTTCAGAAGTTTACGCGAGCGTGAAACACTGCGTTATATATTTGCGGTTTGACATTGCTAATGAAATGGCGGCCCCGCGATAGCGCTCCCGTAGCTGAAAAAAGTGGTTTAACAAGATAGTGATTAACAAGAAGTGATTAACAAGATAGGGCTCCAACAGACCGATTTTAGCTCTCAATGCTCTACGAATTTTCCTGCTAAACAGTGGATTGATAAATTCCTTGCGAACAGCAGTTAATGTAAATTTTTATTTTTTCCTATGCCACCTATGATGCACCTGGTGATGCTTGTGTTGCTGTTTAGTCCTAGAATAATTTTTTTTCTCATTTTCCCCCTCTGATCTACGGACTTGCTCTGTTAGTGTTTTGCTATTTTTGATAGACATTGGACAGTGTTTTGTATTTTCATTGCCCTGTTTTTGTATTTCTTAGATATAATTTTGAGATATCTGACCCTATCTGCGGTCAAAGTTGCGATATTCCACATTTTAGTAAAGAAGCGTAGGCACGCAGAAGGCATACCGACCTTATTGCATTTCCGGCAATGCGACAAGCTAGGCAGTCATTCAGTACAGTGTAGCTCGCCCAACAATGTGCGCATACATCCCGTAATGTAAGGCCCTACCTATAAACTCAGGGCACAGACAGGGAGGGTATCGTCTCCTGCAACATTCACTACAAGCTTATCACAAATGGTGATCCAGCACGCTTTGCCTGTTATGCACGACATTCGCACGGACAAATCGATTTCTTTCGAGCCCGTATAACGTCCACCGTCCAAGCGCGTGGCTGCCCGAGATGCAATGGTCGCGTGATGCGACCGCAAAACAACACGGCTGCCATCCAGCTCCGCACGCAAGAGCAGCTCCACGCAGTAAAGTACTCTGCGCACTCTCCGCGTCATCGCGGAGGGGCGGCCCTTTATATTAAAGCGCTCGTAAATATCGCAAGGTCAACGAACAGGAAAGACAGGAACGAGCGAAGTCCCCGAATCGGTTGGTTTAACGGAACGAGCTCGGACCAACGAAGGTACGCCGAGCAACGATATGCACAAGACCACACAGAAGAGATACACGAGACCACACAGAAGAAGCGGCGAACGCAAATGAACTGCGTTATGTCATAACTTTCTCGCATACGAGCCGCCGGGAGCTTAGCGGAGTTGCCGCGACCAGCACATGCGAATCAAATGGCGCGAGAAAGACCATATATTCTCACTGTTTGTCACACTAGAAACCGTACGTTGTGGAAAGCTAGAGCTCTCGCAGGCCAATCGTAGGACTAATGTAAGTACAAAAAGATCAACCGTAAACCAAGGCATATCGGCCGGCAGCGAGGCCACAAGCCAGCAAGGGCCGTTCCTTGTCAAAGACAATGGCGGCCAGCGCTACCGATAAAAGTGTTGCGGCCAGATAAAAGGTCGCTGAGAGAAAGCTACGCAACGTGTTCGGCTGTATAGTTACGATATGCACGGCTACTCGGTGAAAACGCACTGTGCTTCTTGATCGAGCGGCCGTGCTATATACGGTATAGTTGCGGCTGAAGGACGCAGGCCCCGACACGCCGCAGACATATATATTGTCACGGTAGGTAGCCGGTGCGCTCCGGCTGCGCGCAATAACGCATGTGCACCGCTACATGCTCAGGGCGTTGTTTAAAGCCGCACCCAGAACCGAATCACTATAGGGCGAATTCTTAATTCTCACTAAAAACGCGCGGCTAGAACTGATGTCCCATAATCAGCGGGTAATTCTTCCGCCAAATCGGTCGTGGGTAAGAACGCTTCGCGCTTGGCCGCCGTCTGTATGCCACACCAATCGAGACAGCTCATGACACGATATCATGGGGCAAATTGCGGACACGATTCTCGCGCGTAATAAGCTGCATAAATGCGCAGTTTGCGCCCTTAACTCTCAAAACTTCCGCGTTCGTACATTATATATATATATATATATATATATATATATATATATATATATATATATATATATATATATATATATATATATATATATATATCCACAAGGATACCCTTACACCAGAATTTTTCATTATACCGTAAGGGCGTTTTCTTTAACGCACTTTTCTATAAGACCATTGCCACTTTGGCTAGCGCGACAACGAGACGGTCGCCGCGGCGATGGCCAATGTCAGACAGCAGGTATATACGTATACATGAGAAATTTTTTGAAAAGGGATCAATAGCTCTTGCTTCTACCAGGCTGCGCAGCTTTAGTGAGGCGGCGCAAACAGAAAAGTCGCGATTAAATATCAAGTGCAATTTGATAATAAGTAAACCTATACTGCGCAATTAAATGCGCACGTGCTTCTTTCTGAAGTCATAACTAACAGCACTTACAAAAAGCACACGGCAATTGATATGGAAATCAAGACATCGCGCCGATGTTGTTTTAATAGGACGACTTATTCCCTTAACTTGTACAGCCCAACTGCATTAATTTTCTCGCAAGCGCTGCAGGTTATTCATTACTTATTTGAAGCACAGCATACGTTGCCTAGAATACCCCCATGAAAACTATACTGTCATTCTTTTCTTTGTTTTGCCACCCCCCCCCCCCAATAAAGACTGAAAAAAAAAAAGAAAGACACGCCCGTACTTAGAAAAGGCGCGTGGACACCGTTGCATTAATTGCAACGGACCGACAGAGAAATGGCAAGCGTTTTAGAGAAAGGCTAGATTGGGCAGCCCGAGCGACATAGCTTGATGGATGGCATCTGCCAAGGTTCCAGGCACAAGCGTAATGAAGCGCGCTGGTTTGGGGAGGAGAGGAAATACAGCTCGTCTGTTCAATTGCACATTGCCCTATTACAAAAACACGTCACGGCTGTTTCCACTCCCGCACGGCGCTTTTTGGCTCCAGCGTCTGCCGTGCGTCTGCTTCTGCATGAACGTCATGCGGCATCTTAATAGTGACGGTGAACATTAAACGAGCATGGGAACCCATAAAGTAAGCCTAAGTGAAACGTGGGTGTGCTGCCACATGTAGGTTTCGGATGCTGAGTAAGCGTTCAAAATAGCCGCCGAGCAAGAATTGACGCGCTTCATGTGTTTTCTCCCGCGCGCACAATTAGGCACTCAACTTTTAGATTTATTTATATTATCTATATATTTATTTATTTATTACAAATACCTACAGCGCCCGAGTTGGGCATTATCGTAGGGGGTTAATTACAGATATAAAGGCCAAAGATGGAACTTCGCGAAAAATGGCATCATGTCAGCTATGGTATCAAACGTACAATAATAGTAAACAGTAGTGAAACACAACACAATCAATACCAACAACAGCCGTTTTAAAAAATGCGTTACACAATGCATAAAACGCAACACTGAAATATTGTCTAAAACAGATTCATGTAAAGTTCTCTATGGAAGATAAAAATTGGGTGTAAACACTCATCCGGGAGCAAATTCCACTCTGCAATTGTTCGCGGAACGAATGAAAACTTAAATACATTAATGCGACTTTGGTAGGCCCTTATTTTCTTGGGATTGTCGCGTCTCTTAGACTGATAATGAGGTGGTTTTAAATATATGTTCTTATCGATTCCTGTGTTACCGCTGTTAATGTTGTGTAAAAGCTTTAACCTGATCATTTTTCTGCGTGTGGACAGCAACTTCCACCCTACATTTTCCCTGATTTGAGAACTTCTAATTTTGTAGTCGTAGATGCCCGTGACGAACCTTGCAGCCCTTTTCTGAACACGCTATAACTTATCTTCAAGAACTTTTGTGAAAGGGTCCCATGCTGCGCAAGCGTATTCTAACACCGGCCTAATAATAATAAGATTATTGTACGCACACGCGCGACGGCCTAAATTAAGATCAAGGCTAGCATTCACAGAGAAGGTGACATCGCAGGAGTAAGAAGTGTCCAAGCCAATTGTCAATGCGAACGAAATGGAAGCGCCCACCGTCTAACAACAACGACGACGACGACGACGACGATAATAATAATAATAATAATAATAATAATAATAATAATAATAATAATAATAATAATAATAATAATAATAATAATAATAATAATAGGAAGAAGAAGAAGAAGAAGGAGAAGAAGAATAGGCAAGAGGATTTTACGACCGCTCATAGGCTATGAGACATGTCACTGCCGAGGATCCAGGGACACTAATACTATTATAATTAATTTTTTTCGAAATTCTTCAGTGGTCGAAGCGGCGCTGTGTCAAAGTTATCGCTAAGATTTGCGTCAGTCTTGAGCGCTGGATGATAAGAAAAGAATATAGTCGGACGAAAGGAGTCGTTACATATAGTTGCCCAGAATTGATTTTCACCAATTGTGGCCTTTAACGCGTACCGAAATATCAGTACACGGGTGTCATTGCATTCCGCTTCTATCAGAATCTGGCGGCATGACCGGGAATGAAATCCGCAACCGGCCATGTGCTCTGCAACAGAGCTTATGCAGCGACTCAGCCATGGCGGCACGTACGAATGCGCGCAAATGAAGAAAACGGCGTGTCACCGAAGCACGATATAGTCGCAAAACTACTGGCATAACGACAAGGTACTAAATTGTCTCGCGGTGAAGCTGAAGCTGCGACGTAAATCGTAAAGTGCGAGGGACTGAAACGTGCAACATAATGACGCGAACGACGCGCTTACAGTTCTTTATATTTTTCTTCCGCTGCTGCTTTCCTGCGGTGCAAAGTGACTCATCACACTTAATTAACCCCCATCGATATGCCCTTTGCGAAAAGCGCGCGAGTGCTTGCCGTCGAAGCGAGCGTTCTTGTTCGCTCTTTCAGATGTTTTGCGATCTCCTTTTAAAGCGCGTAGTAAATTAAGCACTGTCGCTGCAGAAGCTCTTGGAAAACTTGAATATGTACTCTTACACTCTTACACGTGTTTGTATTGCCCCCCCTTGTGTAATGCCTTCGGGCCTTCAAGGTGATAATAAATGAAATGAAATGAAATGAAGACCACTTGCGGATACACTGAAGTTTTGACCCGGGTCCACGAGTTGTGTCTCTTCTCTCCTCGATTTCTTTTTCCGCCCCGTCCGAAGTTTGCGTAGCCAGTTTGGTCCTTAATCTCTTACGTTAACGAACTTCATATTTCTATGTATCTTCACGAAATGGCATTTATCGTTTCAACCTCGCATTGTTTACAAACTGAAAACTTGAACTCTCTTCAGCCGTTAGAATGCTCCACAATTAACCATAATTAATTGTCCGACGACGCGAAAGCGGAGGATACTGACGCGTTAGAGAACAACGAACGAGGGCTACAGGCGTACGCCGCGGGAGTGCTCGCTCTATAGTGTCTGTAAATGGCGGAAAGCTGTCGTTGCAGACGCGGGGATGCGGCAGCCGCGCCATAAGGCTGGCCTTGGAGCGTACGTCAGGCCACGCCGCCTAATGTATTGCCCGCAGATCTGACAGCCTCCGAGGTCTGCGCAGAGAGCGCAAGCGCGATACAGCAGCGACGCGAAGCCCACCGCTACCTCAGCCACAGCTCCTCCTCCCTCCCCCCCCTCCCCCCCCCCCGACGCCCTCTACAACGCCCGGCGTGCGCCTAGCGCGCGCAGCCGTGACTTTGTAACAAGACGCGGCGCGAGGCCACGGGCAGCTTGCTTACGATGCGGACGGAATCCTTTACGGACGGCCTGCGCGCTCCCGCACAATGCGTGCAGTCATCACTCATCGTCTATACACACATATCCTCACTTCCACCCTTCGGCTTTCTTGCACCAGCAAACGTATCGAGTGAACCCTGCGTGACAAGTGCAGTAAACGCGGTGCTACGGGAGCTATAGCGCCGTGGTTACGGAAAGCGTTCGGATTCAGCGGTAATTAACCCTGCCCCATGGACCATTCTTTCTTCTTCTCTCTTTTTTTTAATAACTTGCTGTAAGTTGAGACTAGCTTAAAATGAATGAATGAACAAGTCTATTATTAGGGAGGACTGGCCTGTGGCTTAAGTGGGGAGCGGAGTTATTAGGCGGGGCCACAGGCTGCCACAGCGATAGCCATTACGCCTTCGAATGTCTACTTATAGCATTCTGCAGAGTGACGGAGTCGCGCGGTCAGCTACCGACACCGCCGGACGAAGCCAGAGTTTCGAGAGTGATTCGCAGCTCGTTCGTCAGCGCTGGGTGCCTACCGTTACTTTTATTGTTGAGGTATAGTCTTCTTCAGCACCCCCCCCCCTTTTTTTTTTTTTCTTCCGCTGGGGCTTTTTCCCTTTGTTTTGTCTAGCGTGGAGCACGTGCGCACCACCGTAGAGCCTTTATCGACCTCTCCAAATCTGTCGTCGGTCAAGTGCGCAAGGACAAATTCATTGTTTCCAGTTGGACTCCGCGGCTATTTCCTCATACAAAAATAACGAGGCCGAGTGGCAGTGGCGATATTTTTCTGATGACTGCTTCGCATGCAGCAATGTCGTGCGCCTGGAGCTAAAAAAAAGAAAAAAAAGGAAAGAAAGGCGAGAAAATATGGCACTGCTACAATCACGGACAAGTTAAGCAAAAAAGGGGCGATGCAGAGAAGAAAAGATCCCTATTTTCCGTTACGGAAGCGTTGACAAATTCACGAAGACACGTATAGTATATAGCACTTCGTACTGCTCTTGTCAACCTCCTAAATCCGTCACTTTCTCTTTGAATGATGGAAACCACTCTTGCAACTTGTGTATAATGCATGCAGTAGGCATCTCAGGCGGTGATCACATTAACGTAAAAGGTCGAATAGGCATCGATGATGGCAGTGGTTCCTAGCAGCAGCCACCGGAAGGCGCATGTGCCGCCCTATTTTTCACAGAGGAGGTATCGAATGTCCGATAAAAAAAAAGGATAAGCCAGGCACGTTACAAAGGCTAAAGCGTAAATTATTATTATTATTATTATTATTATTATTATTATTATTATTATTATTATTATTATTATTATTATTATTATTATTATTATTAATGATTTAGTGCCACGCGGCGACAATATTGTTTTTTTTTCTTTTTTTGTTCCCACCGCCATGCCCTTTGTCGCACTCTTTATCATAGCCTTTGTGACGTGTCACTTGGACAAGATTTCGAATCTTTGAATCCAGCCCGTTAGGATGCAGTAACCGGTTCCCTCAGCACACGTGCATGGCACTTTCATTGCTGCGCTTACAGGTCGCTCGCCCAGCAAGAAAAATCAAACTACAGTCGCAGACCGGCCACGCGGCCAAGGAAACGTGGCGTTCGACAAGACGACCTCGCCAAGCTGAATTGTACTGCACTCGGCGCAAGCTGGCTTGCGAGCACTCGTGCCTGAGTAATTAGGAGCGTATCGCAGCCGATGCCAGGGTCAGCGAAGGAGGGGCGCGCTCTGTTCACCACTTCGCGCAGCCCAGGTCGTTATGTAAACACACTCGAGCTCGTTGATAGCTTTTCGCATCGGGCCCCCAGGCAGCCCACATGGACCTCACAATTGAGCCTCCTTCGTGGCGCAATACGTGACTCGCTCCGCACGCCACGAAGTTGCGCGGGCGGCGCGAGCCTCAGTATCCAGCAGACGAGCAGGAACGGTGAAAGGATAAACAATACGCACAGGTTTAAGACCCTAACACAACACTACGTTCAAGACGTGCAGCTACAGAGGTCGCAGGAGGTACATAATTAATGACAATTTCACCATAAACGCGTCGACAACCCAATAAGACCACTCAATTGCGCCTATACTCGCGGACTTGGTCCCGCCGCACGTTTGTACAGACGCCCAAGTCGGGAACAGAGCCAGCATTTGTCATACCAAAATGCCCAGCCGCCGATCTACTAAAACACGCACTGGGTGTGATCACCTCATCGCAATCAGCGCAGTCAAGTCAATCTACAAAGCATCGAAGATTCTGCTACACAATTCTACTAAAAGTTTCACCGTCTACACGGAACTTAGACCATTTCGAGGAATAAACTGAAATCATCAGCGGAACAAACAAAGAGAGAGAGCAAATGATAAAGGAAAGGTAGGGAGGTTAACCAGGACTGAGCCCGGTTGGCTACGCTACACTGGGGAAAGGGAAAAGGGGACGGAAAGATTGAAAGAAGAAGAGAAAGTTCACTGAGGATATCGATCGGTCACTCAGTCCGGATCACAGACGGTGACTAAATCCGGTAGCTTTCAAATATCGCAGCAGCGCTTTTGTGGCCTTTTGTAGCTGCGATATGCGAGGTCATGGCTCCAAGATCTTGTTCAAGGTGAACGGCTCTCTATCTAACTGATTTAGAGCTGTGCAGAGGTCATGTCTTTCATTTTCAAAAGATGTGCAGTAGGACAGTAGATGCTCTATAGTCTCCTCGACACCGCAGGCATTGCACTCGGCGCTATCAGCCATTCGAATCAAACGCGTATATGCATTGGTGAATGCGACGCCCAAGCGTATAAGCGGCACAGCATTGTTTCCTCATTTCGCGGGAGCCCAGGTAACAGCCACAGTTGCATAGATGGATCGAGGGAATGCAATCGATGTTGGGTGAATTCAGGTGTGTGCCATTTCTCCAATGTCATACGGTGCGCTAGCTTGCGTAAGTGTTGGGCGGCGTCACTCCGCGATAAAGGTACAAAAACAAGGGTTGCTCCTTCGTATGCTTTCCCAGCAGCTTCGTCAGCGAGGTCGTTGCAGGAGATACCGCAATGGGCCACGCAGCCACTGAAACACGACGTCGTGTCCTTTCGCGATCGTACCATGGTGCATTTCTCGTATCTCCGACACGAGTTGTTCACAGGACCCGCGACGAAGAGATGACAGAAGACATTGCAAGGAGCCCCCAGGTTAGCATTGTGGTGAATTCATCAAGTGTACTTCGTCCAGAATTTTATTCAATGGCACTAAATACGGCCATTTCAACTTGTTTTCCGTACATGCTGCCGTTTATGATTAACCGCTGAGCGCCTACGTGGCGAGACATTTCAGTCTACCGAGGAGTAGCCAGCCCTTTCCACCGCTTGAGAGCCATGTGCGAGAGCGGGTATCTAAGAATGACTACTTCGACGTCAATGAAAGCCATGCACCTTCCATCTAGACTATATCGATTTTGCTTCTTTATTCCATTCATCGTGTTGTGTTGATACGTTCAAGTTCTCTTCACGTACCTGCACCACACCTTCCCAGATGAGAATATTTACTATTTCATCACGTCCGTGATGAAATGTGCAGCCCTCATTAACCCTTGCCCGCTTGGAAGCCATTCACCTCTATGCGAACAAGGTAGAAATGCCTTGACAAAGCAGCAAGAAGAGCGGGAGCCAAGGAAGCTCGAGGCGTTTAAGACATCCGTATATGAAAAAGATTTCAAAGAAGGAAAGGGAGGCAATAACCCAAATAGGTCGCCCTGTACGCGCCACGCAGCTTACGCAAGCGGAAGTGGTCGCCTCGGTTTTCCTCAAGGAACCACGGCGGCGGCTGCGATGACTGACCAGCGGGGACTCGTTCGTTTCCGCGAGGAATCAATTACTCGCAGTCGCGCACTCGGGCCGTGTCCGTTTACCGGGGAGAAAATAGCGGCGCGAGTCTACACGCGCGCAGGGCGCGAGCCGGATGGGCCGACACGCACTCACGAGCCACAGCGAAAGCGCGGGATGGCCATGTGGCCGGACGCCAGGAATAAACCGCCTCATCAGGCGCCTGAATGGAGCCGGCGCGTCAAGTATACGGTGGGCCCTCACGCAGAATGCCACTTGACTGACGCCTGTGAAGCCGAGGCGATTTATACTCCGCCTAAGCGGCATATTTTGGCGGCGTTGGGATTATACGCGCGAAGCATCGACCGCCGCGGACAGAAGCTTTACTCTTTCAGGGAAGTCGTGTGTGACCCGCACTGGATGCGGCAATGGCACAGATTAAGAATGACATTTTTTTTTCTTTCGATTTACTCAGTGGAACAGGCCAACTGCCGTAGCGTCACAGGTGGCACGGTCGCCGTTTCAGAAGATTCGCTTACATGAACGAGACGGGCGAGCAGGTGGAATTGGAAACCAGACTGACAGATCCCGATGTGACCGCATTTGCATGGAACCGTTTTGGGCAGGCCGAGATGGCATCGGTACCCTGCATCGAGGTAAGACAACGGAACGTGAACTCCCGCCGTTCCTGTGCACCGGCGACCCAACCCGACCGCGCTTAAAAATTGACCTTGCGCACTGGGCGAGCTGCGTCGACCTGCCCTGCAGGTGAGTCGATTCAGCCCAAAGGTCGCCCGCTCAGCCTGAGCCACTGGCTTGGTCATGAGTCTGGCTGGCAAAGTTCTGCCTGACAAGCTGACACTATATACCCGCCTTCTGCCGGATCTATGTAAACGTCCTGATGGACAAGTCGGTTTCTTACTTGGCGGCCATTAGTGGACTGTAACCGCCGTCTATGCTAACGCACTCGACATGTCTGGGAATAATTGCACACGACCAGACACGAATAATAAGTTTGATTGTGGGCGTTAATTAAATACTAATCGACTCAAACAGTAGGAGAACGAAGCGCTCATTTTGATTTCTAATCATTTTTTAAATTTTTTTCCCTTGATTTTGTAACCCCCTTACACAATGCCCCCATAGGGCCTGTAAGGTATTTTAAATAAATAAATAAATAAATAAACGTTGCCTGATATACGCCGACAGCAAGTCCCCGTGGATGCCGTTTCCGGTCACATGCTGCTCACCGGCAGCTTTGTGAATGAGGCGTTGCGAGAACAGCTACATCAGAGCACGAGCGCGCATACCGTGTGCCGTGACTAACGCATAAGGCATGTCAGAAGGATAAGGAAACATTTCTGGCGCCATTGGCTGACATCACGCACCACTCGAACTAAGCCACGCAAACAGAAAGCCTCAGGCGCTTTCGGGGAGAACAGAACCCGTCTTTGTTGGCGGGACCACTGACGTGTCAACGACGCGTTCGTATTGCCCCACTTCTCTGGCCGTGAGCGATGGATATATAAGCAAAGCTCTTTCGTCTTCGCCCTTGGACCAGCCGATGCGTGCAGGCGGAGAGAAGAAAACGTCAGTAGCATGTGAGTGGACGAAAAGTAGAACGAAGTCATAACTGTTCAACAAAGCCAACTTTCAGTCACAGGGCGTCGCGAAACCAGTACTCGCGAACAGTGTACCTTCGTTATTTTCATGCAGGTGCAACGACATCTGAAGAATACAGCCTGTTCACGAGCGATGAATCTTACTCAAGGACAAGTGACCGACTCGTTGTCCGCTGGAAGCCGTCCAAGGGTTTCTACTCCGGGAAAATGTCCAAGCCACTTTCTAACATTGACCGCAGTTACTGCGCATCATCTTCGGAGTCGCTATTTCGTAAATAATAAAACTCATCCATAGTATCGCCAATTTGCTATACAATAACGCGTCTCCGCTTGCTTTTGCTTTCTCGATGACTGATCCAATACCTTTTCCGAGTGTTCTCAGCTGAATACTCCTCGTGAGCTTTAAAGGACGATTTCCATAAACGTGACAACCACGTAACAATAATAAAGTACTATGAAAACAAGAATAATAAAGTCCACGTAATATAGCGGCTGCATAAAGGCTAATTTTACGCTCACTGTATTCTACAGCGCAATTTCGCTAGTCGAAGTTGATTGTTGCCTTTTGTAAACAGTCATTAGCGCGCATGGAGTGCCGCATCTCCTAATTCATATCGGCGCGCACTTTGAGCCTACCCGTAAACAGTTTTGCTTTATTAGGAGGGTGTTTAAACGGGGATTGTAAAATTTCGGTGAGTTTTCAGACACTGCCACACTCCCCGTAGCCTTTGGCTCAGGGTGGAATTAGGTGGCGCAATTACCCAGCTTTTCGTTCGCTCCGAGATCCTTGATTGGCATCCCGAATTTCTCGTCTATCGACCATGATTTGGCTGCCCGTTGGCTCCCTTAGGGAGCAGAGGCCGGTACACAGCCTGCACGCCCCTTGCGGCAGTTTAGTTTTTCAGGGCAGTTCTTGTGAATGCAGTGTTTTTGCCACGCTGCGGGTTAGCCATGACGAATACCCGCCGCGGTGGCTTAGCGGCTGTGGCGTTGCGCTGCTAGCTACGCACGAGGTCGCTAGATCAAATCCTGGCCGCGGCGGTCGTATTTCGATGGGGGCGAAATGTAAAAACGCCCGCGTCCAGTGCATCGGGGGCACGTTAAGTATACCCTGGTGGTCAAAGTTAATCCGGAGTCCCCACTACAGCGTGCCTCATAATCAAATCGTGGTTTAGGCACATAAAAACCCAGAAGTCAAGCCATGATGAAAGTCAGGTCCAAGCGTCTGGCCGGCTTTAGACGTATTATACGGTGGCAAAAAACCAACACAAAGTATAGACGCCGCTCTGCCATCCACTTTCCATTGCACAAATTAAGATGCCTAGGTTATCCACATAATAGTGAATTAAATAACTTATCTAAAGCCCAATATTCAAAATCTCGATCTAGGAGCTCGCCAGTTCGAATTGTGCAGCGAGAGAGCCTGCCACTGGAACACTGCAACACAAACGCCAGACCAAGCTGGTCGCAGAGAGACCGGTCGTAAGGCAGCAAATGGTCGCTTTGGTCGAAAAGCGACTGTTTTGGGTCAGTAGCTCGCTGCTCGATCGCTGGTGTGAATGAGCCCTTACTGCCACAGCAAATCGCGCACGTTGCGTGACACTGACTTGCGCCGGGAAGCAATGCTGGTTACGCATGTAGGTATACCTCTGCAGCGTCGCCTTTAGGCAACGCACATAACTGTCTTCAAACCTCGCGATGAGGTCCGCTTGCAGACTACACGCCCCTTGTGCTCGGGGTAAATGCAGCTCGAGCTAGCCGCGTGTTCGACGCGCCTGTTCTGCAGGTTCTCACGGTCTAAAGGGCAAACGCGAATTGTCTCAGTCAAGCTTGATCAGATATATGTATTACGTTAAATTTTCCTGGCTGATTGTTACGCTAAAGCACGCTGCTATGGGCCCTACTAGGAGACACAGGACAGATGGAATTGCACAGGTCTATACATGGACGCAGAGCAGGCACGTACCCAGGATATTCTTTCGGGAGGGGGGCGGGTGCAACACAAGGTAACTTTTCTATGCAAATGAGGGGGGTGTATCTTTACTAGCAGAAGCTTGATGTGGGCGAGTTGGTTGAGCATACTTGATGAAAAAAGAGAGCGCTACGAAGACGACTTGTCTGTCGTACATGTTGTTCTTTCGTCCTTGTCTTCGTAGCGCTCTCTTTTTTCATCAAGTATCTTTACTAGTACGTTCGCCATAAAGACGCGTAAACCCGCAAAAGAGAAATGAAATAAGGTGCATCTCACAGGTACGCGCCGGTGAGATGCACCTCACCCGCTGTGGTTGCTCAGTGGCTATGGTGTTGGGCTGCTGAGCACGAGGTCGCGGGATCGAATCCCGGCCGCGGCGGCCGCATTTCGTTGGCGACGAAATGTAACAACGCCTGCGTACCGTGCCTTAGGTGCACGTTAAAGAACCCCAGATGGTCAAAATAAATCCGGAGTCCCCCACTACGGCATGCCTCATAATCAGATTGTGGTTTTGGCACGTAAGACCCCAGAATTTCATTATTTTTTCTGCAACTCTGTTTCTCCGTTAACGGCGACTCTGCTAACTAGGTCAGCTTTTCATAGCTGCTAATTGCGGAAGATTCGATGTGACCTACAGTGTGGATTTTCTCTGCAAGTCTATTCCACACCCCCCGACTAAACCAGTGTGTGCTAAACTTCTCAGATGGCCTTAGTATGCGAAGCCACCTGCGGCCGCGCATTTCATAGCCTTTTTTTCTGTTGTTGAAGTAACGGAGGATAAAACACTGATGCAGTTAGAAGCGTCCATTCTTGAAAAAGCTGGTACTTAATTGAGATAAGTAAATCACGCAAGAAATATATGCGGACAAAGCAGAGAAGGGACAGTACAGGCACTGACTACCAACTGGTTTATTGCAGCTGGTTACTGATGGTCAGACTTTATAAGCCACGCACGGTGGGGTGCTTTTTTTGTGTAGTTATTTCTTAATGCGGTGTCTTATGAGCATGTCTATATATCTTCAAATGCGTATGTATTCATGTTATGAGTCCTTCCAATAAACCAGTTGTATAGTGAGTGCCTGCAGTACTGTCCGTTCTCTGTTTTCTCTTCGCCTATTTTTTTCATTCGGTTTCTTCGTTGACTAATACAGTTTCAGTAAATCCCTGATTGCACGTCAGTCAGAACCGTCGAACAATTTATAGCTGTAATAACCGCAGTGATCGTCGAAGAACAACTTGAGGGCAAAAAGTGTGTGTGTGTGTGTGTGTGTGTGTGTGTGTGTGTGTGTGTGTGTGTGTGTGTGTGTGTGTGTGTGTGTGTGTGTGTGTGTGTGTGTGTGTGTGTGTGTGTGTGTGTGTGTGTGTGTGTGTGTGTGTGTGTGTGTGTGTGTGTGTGTGTGTGTGTGTGTGTGTGTGTGTGCGCGTAACGAACGCCTTCTGTTGCATCTTCTACGTACGCGAGATTTGGAATTAATGGAAAGTACCAGCCATACAGATTTAAAACAACAGCTTTCTTGTGTAAGTGACCTCGTGCATCAATGGCTTCAATCGCTCTTTAAGCAAGCACTCAGTACATGGAACAGAAAATATTTCAATTGTTGCAAGTCATAGATACACGCTCGGGCTTGCAGTCTGTTGATTAATGATAAACGTTCGCCATGATAATCATAAACCTAACAAAATATTAGATGCTCAGTTGTGCGAATTTGCTTCCATGCATTGTAGCAAAGACTTCGTTGAAACAAACATTGCTGATAGGACGCGCCAATAGACAATGCGAGTTTGACTGAGAAAGATTGACTTCTATAGCCGCCAAGTGAACGACAGCTGTAATAATCTTACAAGCGCCGTCAATAGATAACACCGGCTATATATCAGTTCTGTTCTTCCGCTATACCATCCACAGGTTGATTTTCGACACTCCCCCCCACGAGACGTGTACTCACACAAGGCAGGCCGAGACGCCGGCGGCAGCTGCTCCTTGCAGTCGCCGCTCGAAAGCAGCGGACAACAATCCAGTCCGCACGTGAGAGACAGCTGTAGCTCACGGAGGTCGCGGGAGAGTGCGACACCGCAACCACCACGACGACTGCCACAATTTCGTAGAGGCGGTGACCGGCGCAGCCGAAGGTTTTCAACGTGGTCTCGCACAAAGTAAACGCACGGCTAAAACGAACGGCGCGCACGGTACGCAGACGGGCCAGCTGATCGAACGCAGTGCCGCCGCGACGAAAGACGCCGACACGACTGCACGCGACGAGCCCGTTGCTCGAATGCTGTGCGTAGCGCACGACGGCGTGGCTTCGCTGAAGCCGCCGAGCGCAGACGTTCAAGCTGTTCAAGCGGCCCGCTCTGCCTTCGCGCGCTGCTCGCGCCACCTGTTGAACGTCAAAGCAAACAGCCGGTGAAAGGAGCACACGGGCGCGCCTGACGGCACTCCAAAGAACGATTACTCTGCGCTGTTGGTTTCGCTTTCGTAACGTCCGGCGCGGCCAAGGCGACCAAGTTGTTAGGGGGATTGCCGTGAGTTGTCGCGCTTTCTGTCTTGCCATTTATGTACGGCCTTCAGACCTGAGGTGGCTTGCGTCAAGCAGCAGCATGTGATTACATCTGTAACCATGACCAATTAGCCTCGCTTGCCCTTTATATCAGTAATAGACGAGCGAAACTAGGTAATTGGTATGGTCACGCTCGTTTTCATTACCTGAATACCGGCTACCGAAGGCCATGGCAAGGAACGTTCATTTAACACGAGAGCTTTCAGTTTTAGGCGCAAGATTTGTGTAGCGACGTACAAGGAAAAAAAAATAACCCTCGCCTGCACAAGACACCGAGAGAGAGATAGCCACAGAGGCGCCACCACGTTAGTGACGTTTCTTCACCCCAGTTAATTGGAAATCCTAGGCGGCCAGTTCACCGCCGCACTAATCTTTCTCTCTTCGTCAATATTTGAAGTGCTGCCTTCTTTTGTCTTGGCGTCGTTCCTCGCAGTTTTATTTTGCATTGGCCGACTTACATAAGGTTCTACCAAATTTGTCGCGATAGATACGTAGAAGACCAGAGTATAAGAAACTGGGCAATAAACGGTAAACGTTTTAGCATTCGACCTGAATGAACGCATGAAAGGTTATAAGGTTATACATTTACGAACAAGTGTAGGCTACAATTCTTAAATTTCAAAACCTAACCGGTGCTTTTTTTTAATTCGTCGATTATGCATAAGATTTCTCGTGAAGGTAATATCCACCTAATCGAGTAATTCAGTTTAAGGGTAAGAGCTGTTCTACCTGCCCCAGGTGACTTTTAAAATATATCTGTATGGTATATGAAGACACTCACTATAACACGAAGTAGTGTGAGCTAACTTGGTGACGATTACAGCTGGAATATATAACTGCAAGTACAAGTCGTGGCACCGAAGGATACCGCGGCTTGGTGGGAGCCCTAGTTGTGGCGCCGCCTGCCTTTGTTTGAAGGAATGTACGAGGAGCGCGACGAACAGCATCTGGGCAGGTCGTGGGGCAGAGTGTCAATGCCTAAATTATTTTTCTTACACCGTAGTTCACGTCAATGGCTACTTATTTGCAATAAAACCACATACTTCAGGTCATCCACAAGGAAGCATTCTGGGCCATTTGTTTGTTCTACATGTAAATGACATCATCATGAAAATGAAGACTGCAGGACGGACGCAGCAAATCCATTTTAGATCTTTTAGTTGCTTGCGGTCGCAATACAAACGTCTGAGAGAAAGGCTGGCAACCGCCTCCGGAAGGGGCACAACGCCCGCTTGCTCTCGAAAGGAAGATAATGTCAATAATAATAATAATAATAATAATAATAATAATAATAATAATAATAATAATAATAATAATAATAATAATAATAATAATAATAATAATAATAATAATAATGCAGAGTAATCTCAAACACTAATAAGAGGAAAGCCAGAAGACAGGACGAGGTGGAAAATAGAGGGAGTTTAGCCAGCGTAAAACTGGCTGGCTACTTCTTACTGGGGTAAGGGAGTATATGGAATCAAAGATGACAGAAGCTTGACACTTGATATAAAACTGAAGGGGACCTTGGCGCTAGTGTCGAAAGAGCGTCTGCATTAAAACAGCCAATGGAAGCCATGCGGAGATTCACCCCTTGGTTAATACTGTCTAAAGTTGTGCGTTCGAGGCTACGTAAGAAGGAGATAGTCACGAGTGAGCGTTGCACGTTGTTGTAATATGATCGAGAGTAGCCGCAATGTTTTAAACCATCGAGCGAAGTTCCTGGGGGCGGTTGAGCCCCACCGTGGATACTCGCGCGACACACGTCTCGCAAACTCAAAGGAAACGCGAAGAGCGACAGTCATGTTCGAACATGCGCCACAGTGACAGCGACAGCATTCGCTTCACGCAACAGCTACACAATACACGCGTCTAGAACGGTCGAGAAACAGCATAAAGGGAGCTTGTGGAGAGGAAGAGGCGCTATGTCAGGGCAGGTAAAGCCCCTTTAAGAGCAGCATGCCTCAGAACTTCCTCCTCCTCCGCAGGCGGCACCTTCTCGACCCTAGACTCGGAACATTGGCGGCGATTCTAGAGACCATGTATGTATTTATCATTATTATTACGGATTACAGGTTTTAAAGATTACGGCGCAGAAGCTGGACGGTAAAAAGGTAGGTCTTTTGTCCTTCTTTACCTGCTTTGCCAAGCTCGTCTTCCTTCGACCTTTTTTGCCATCATCCCTATAATAACATGTTTAACCATCTAGCTCTATGTTCTGTTCTCGAGACATCGGCGGGTAGAGAGAGGCGAGTCACATCCGTCACATATGCGTCGCCTTTTTTACGTTTATCGAAGCACGATGATTTGAGCTTGCGTCTGGCGCTGTTTGGATAGTTCGAGAATGTAGGAGATCGTACAGCCGAGGGAAGACGCACCCATTCTGTGCCAGAGGTTCAGGGAGAAGTATTTATCACTGCAGCAAGAACATTATTGGCGGTTCAAAGTTGGAGAGCCGTGGCATATGTAGGAACTATATGATGATGACTACATATGTTTTTTGCCCTTTTTTCGCGTAAGGGCCAGGGGTGGCCAGAGAGCACCATAGTAACTATAGCTAGATAATTGATCGATTAACCTTCCGATTAATCATTCTTTCAATTGCGATGAATCGTTCGAGGTCACGTGAACAAAACCTGACAAGCGTCACCGACGTCACCGCTTCGGGTGCCCAACAGCAAGGGTGGGAAGGACATATTGAGCTACATGCTCCGACAATAAAGACGCCGCATGCGTGCATCTTATGGCCAAAAGCCACCCACGCGCGCGATACTTCAAGCCAGCGGTACCTTTCAGCAGTGCACAAATGGCCAAGTAAATATCCTCACTGCTGCTGGACATTTGATGGCGTCTAATATGTAGTCCATTGTATGTGCATAAGCTTTCAAACCAAATAATAGGCCATCAAAGACAAACGTCGATTCAAATGGCACGGTTTGTTTGTTATTCGAAGTTTATGCATAAAATTTATCACCTTAGAGTTGTTATGCTCACGCACGTGCGTATACTTATGTACGTAGGAGGGTGGATCCAAAAATAAATGGACTTTTTTTACTGAGGCGAAAGGGAAGTTAGTATTGGCGTGCCACTAGGCATGTGTACAAAATTATCGTCTCCATCAATTAATTGGCCATGCATCTGGTTCAGCGTCCTTGTGTAAAGTCTCGCCAACTCAATGCATTGCTTTATTTCTGAGCCCCTGTCGCTGTAGAACTGATAGTTGGGCGAGTTGGTAAGTACTTATGGTGAAATTTGTAGCGCGCACAATATACAAGGACGCAGAGAAGGTGGACACACGAGTTCAATCGATGTCCATTTCTAGTATAGTAACTGATGTCCTCCCTGCTAGAACGTGAATATTGTTTAACTGCTTTAACCAGATGGTATACGCAGCGGCTTACGTTTGCACACTCCCTCCTTCGCATAAGCATCTCCTCAGCCTGTCGATGTACTCTCATGTGTCCACCTTCTATGCGTCCTTGCCTATCGTGCGAGCTACAAATTTCACGCTGTCGCCGTCTTCATCGGTTTTGCAATGGCGGACGTCAAAGAATAACGTGTGCGCATCAGGTCATATGTTTCCTCTTGGGAATATTTAAATATGCATATCGAAGAGCTTGTTTATTTTACATTTGTATCGCAAGGTCAGACAGTCAACCATAATTCTTACGTCGAAGTGACCGACCGGTTGCGTGGCGCAGTTTGAACAAAACGCCCCGATGATGTGGAATTCGGGCGAGTAGCTTGTGCACCACAAAAACACTCCCGCCAGACAGATTGACCAGGTTCAGCGACATCACCAACCATTACAAGATGCAAAGATGCACTTATCCTCCACCCCATCCTCAACTAACTAGATCGCAAGCTGTCCAATGAGGACAACTACAAACCAAATCCTACAAGAGCCCGATACTAATGCACGCTATTTATCCAGAAATATACACAACGGATAGATGCAAGCACCAGAGCCACGCTACAACACATGCTATGGGAAAGCCAGGAACTAATACAGGACAATGCGAGCGCAGCCTCCATCGACAGCCTGCGCGCGCGATGGCAGGCCGCGCTGCTCAGCGCGAACCTGGATGACCAACTGTGGGCAGTCCAGCGGGCCAAGGAAGCCGCCGAGAGGCAAGAACTCTTGGCCGTAGCCTCGGCGGGTGCCCAAGCTCACTAACTCGCCGGACGCGAATCGTTCTGATTCGAAATAAAATTTTCTCACTCACTTACACAGAACTGAGTGTGCTGCCTTCCCTGACAAAATAAGATGACAACGCTATACGCCACACTTCCTACTCCCCGTGGCTTGACCCTTATACGACTTATATCCAAAAATGAAACGAGACCTTAAAGAAAAGCGTTTTCAAGACGCGGAGGAGGCAAAGAAGAAAACGACGGAATTATTGACTGGTCACCGTTTGGGGGCAAGAGTTTTTTAAAAGTTTCCAACAATGCATCAAATATGTGAGGCCAATCCGTTGCGTCTCACTGAGAGTACTCTGAAGGTATTTAACGTTTGGGAGTGTTCGGCGAAATACGCGAATTATAAGAGAAAAATGAAGCAATTCTCGCTACTTTGGGTGTCCCTCGTAAATCCACAAATCCGAATAATCGATTAAACAATCGATTGATCGGGTTGAAAAAGTTCAATCGATGTCCATTTCTAGTAGTAACTGATGTTCTCCCTGCTAGAACGTGAATATGACTTAACGGCCCTAACCAGATGGGACCACAGTGGCTTACGTTTGCAGACTCTCTCCTTCGCATAAGCATCTCCTCCACCCGTCGATGAACGCCAAAACAATACCCACCGTAACTTCCCGTGCACCGCTCCTGCAAAACGTACACTGCGAGACTATAGTGCTTTGTATACACAGCCCGTTCACAAGTCGTGACAAAGCGACGCCTATAACACCACTCAGATGTGCCTGCGAGACCTCGCCTGTGAGGATACTTTAGGGCCACGTGACCAGCCGAGATGAGCTCACCGTATTCGATGTAAGTAGAGGCTTCAATATACGCCCGCGTCCCAGCTCTGCGTGCCACTCGGGAAGCTCTCGATCGCGTCCGAGCTGTGTAAGCAAACAACTCTCGCCGAACGGCGTCGAACCGATGCATGCGCTCGCCCACTTCGGGACCAGGAACTACGAACCAGCGACAACGCCCGCTATGTGAGGAAGCGGCCGCTCACGATGGCGGAAAAATAACTCTGCTCCAAAATATTGCGCTTCTTTGCTCTTTTCGAGTATGCGTGGCACGCAGCGCCGATCTGTCGATTGAAATAGCGTTGAGAGCGGCGAGGAAAAACAACCACCAATAAAGAGAAGCGACCAGCCCACCTCGTGTGCGAGGTATATGGGGTGACCGCTAGTGCACACGATCGCCGGGCGTGACGAGGTTTGCTGGTTCACATCGCCGTCTTTCCCACCAGGCAATGCTATAGTGGCGTGCTTGACATCCAGAGCTCCCGAAAATTATGGCGCTCAACAGCGAAGTGAGCCAAGCGGGGATTTCTACCAGTCGTGCTTGAGAGTCGTGCCTGAGGCTTATACAGCACTGGCAGTGGAATAGAAAAAAAAATAAAGGGACAACAAAAAGAAAAGAAAGGAGATTTCAGTAACTCGGATTCCAGTAACTCAATTACTGCGTACAGCAGTCAAGAGAAGAATAATGCATGAATTGAAATTATGCGACTTTGCGGAAGCGCCAGAAAGCAGCAAGTATATACTATACGTATACAGGGTGTCCCACATAACTTGAGCCAAACATTAAACATATGCAAATGCCCCGTAGCTGGACAGAACCAAGGTAATGCTGCTTGCCGTCACTTGGAGATACTAATTTATTGCCGCGCGACTGGCCTCGAGCGGCCAGTCGCCCGGCAATTTTGCGTGTATTTGCGGGCGTCTTTCGCACTCGGAAAAACACTTTTATGTAGCACGTATTGAGCAACAGACAGCTGTATCGGGAGTTTTTCATGCTGCTCTACAACTTTCTCATTGACACTTTTCATCTAATATTGCAGAAGTTAACTAAATGATTAGGACTGGCATTGGGCGGAACGCAAAGAATAATCCGAGAGCCTCCAAGTGATGGCAAACAACATTACCTTGGTTCTGTTCAGCTACGTGGCATTTGCATATTTTTAATGTTTGGCTCAAGTTACGTTTGGCCCAGCACAGAGTTACTTGCCCTTACTGGCGTTTCCCCATTCTTTTGGTGCAACATTTTCTTTGTTTTTCTGTACTTAGAGATGAGCACTCTCTGCTCGGGAAACTGTTCGTATATGTGTAGCTCACATGTGATCTTGTTAAATGTTGTTAAGTACCCTATATATGTGTAGGTACGTAAGCCATCTGGTCTGCGAAACTCTCAACTTATGTGCGTGGTTTTAGATACCTTTGCGCACTTTCACTTCTTTACGAGACTGTGGGTGTGTCTCCCTTAGTGTGCTACTTTCACTATCTCTGCTGTGCCTTCCTTTACTAAAAAAAAAAAAAAACTTTGAGTTAAAAAAAACAAAACAAAAAGAACTCAACAACTTCACAAATGTTCGTGATATTCGGCTTTCCCCAGTGGTTTTCAGTCTTCTCGCGATTTTAGTTTTGCTCGCCCTGCGAAAAGGAGCAGCCGGCGCCAATAAGGGCGCCAACCTATAATTTAGTTTCATACAAATAATAACAATCAAAGAAAGAATCGAAGAGCGCGTACGTTTCTATTTTTTTTTTTTTTTTTGCATGTCTTGCGAGAAACATGGGAGGAGAATTAACACGCACTTGGGCAGAGGGACGCGGCAGTTCTTGTTCTACTTCTCTGGGCACTTCTAACGTGCGCGATCTTTTGCCTACCGAAAGAACTTATTGAACAGGTGAGAGGAACGTGCTGCCGGGGCACGCTTTTCCCGGAATCATGCCGAGAAGCAGAGTTTAGAGACGGGTACGGGGCGCGCAGCCCGAGGCCGTCAGCAGCAACGCAAGCATATAAGCCGAACAGCTGCATCGGGTCCTAGCTAGGCAGAGGTCTATTCGGATTGCCGGTGTCCGGTTGCTGGTGCTTCACGGTCGGGGCCTCGAGGACGGGCAGCACTAAAGCCCCTCCATACACGTTGGCACGAGGATGGAGGGTCATTAGGCGGCACAAGCGTGCATGCAGACAGAAATGACGGTGGTGAAGTGTGAAATAATGCGCAGGCGTCACGGTTTCAGGCGCGAGCATAGGGGAAAAATAAATATTCAGTGACCTGCAGTGACTGACACTTAGGAAATAAAAAAAGGCACGCGGCGCGTCAGTCATGCAGTTATGCTTTCAAGTAAAGTGCACAGTTTACACTTGATGCGTCACTACTACTACTACTACTACTACTACTAGTGGCGTAGCCAGAAATTTTGTTCGGAGGGGGGGGGGGGCACTGACGTTGCAGCTCGGCCTCCTCCTTACAGAATTTCTCGAGGGATTAAATACAAGAATAATAACTGCATTGCAATTGCCAAAAATGCTGCAAACGAATTCTTAAACGCCATGCACTGTCACGACAAGTAAAATATGGATTTTTTAATAAAAGAATATACTCGTATAATAAAAAAATTGTGCCCGAAATAAGTGATATCAATGCTTCCGCTTTTTTTTTTGTCTATTTAATAAGTAAAGAAAATGTCGCACGAACTTTAGAAATATATCAGTTCGAAACCAGCAAAGCAGTGCATGCCGCTGATATGAAAAATGTAAAAGCCGTGAAATGAGAAGGTTGAGGACAAATATTTTAATGAAACTTTGTCATTCAAGAACCTTGGTTACATTTCTGTACATATGCGACGGCCAGGGAAAAATCTCTATGACGCTGTCCTTCGTTCCAATGTATTGCGCAGGAGCAGCTGTCACCGATCGTGTATTGTGAGTAATTGCACCGAAATTATAGTCGCAACAGAGAGCGCATATAAAAAGTAGGAGTTCTGCAATATATACGAGGGCGAGTCAAATGAAAGTGAGCTGAACGGGGCACTGTATTTAAAAGTAGTCTCCATGAGCATTGAGACACTTGTCGCGCTGACTAACGAATCGCGTGATTCCCGTCTCATAAAACTCCTTGGGCTGCTGCTTCAAAAAGACTGTAACTGACTCCTTCACGTAATCGTCCGACACGAATCTGGTTCCCTTGAGCTGCTTTTTTTTTCTATTGTCCCTAATTGTGGAAGTCGCAAGGCGACAGGTCTGGGCTGTATGGCGGATGTTGCTGCGTTTCCGACTTGAACTTTGTCAGTTTTATGTTAATCACATCAACGATGTGGGGATGGGCATTGTCGTGGAGCCAGATGACCTCATTCGTCAATTTTCCACGTCGTTTGTGCTTGATTGCGACACGCAGCCGATCCGGCCTTTCACAATATCGGAAACGATTGATAACCTCTCCAGGTTTAGCAGATTCGATCAGTAATGGCCCCTGACGATAAACTAAAAAATGTCAACAACACCTTTCCGACGGAAATGATGGCCTTTGCTTTCTTTGGGGGAGGTGAATTTGAATGTTTCCACTGTAAGCATTGACATCGTGTTTCAGGCTCGTAATAGTGGCACCATGATTCGTTCCCGGTGACAATTGCAGACAAAAAGTCGCCACCATCGTTGTGATACCGGATCAGATGAGTGAAGGCAGCGCTGAACGTCTCCGTCTTCTGGCGGTGGTTCAAAATCTTGGGCATTCATTGCGCGCACAAGAGCCGATAAGCGAGATGTTCATGAATTATGGCGTGAACCGAACCGTGATTGATTTTCACATGCTCTGCAAGTTCATCGATGCTTATCTTCCGTTCTTGTCTCATCAGCTCATCAACCTTTGCTATTTTGTTAGGAGTGACTGCACGATGGCTTTGGCCCTGTCTTGGAAAGTCTTTGCAACTTTCACGTCCTTCTTTTAACAATTTGCTCCAACGCTTCACAGTGGCTAATGAAATGCAATGTTCAACGTACACGGCAGCCATACGGCGACTAATTTTTTTTTTTTGGGAAGCACCTCACGACATCATGACAAAACCTCACGACATCACGCTGTTCAACTTTTGGAGCGTCCATTATGTCACGCAACCATGTTCAACCCATTGTATGACAGCATTAAAGAACATTTATCCTCACACCTGCGGGTCACTTTTGTATATAAGAGATGCCTCTGTGCCACGTACATTCCTCGCATATAATGAACCAAACCATTATTGCGCGGGATGGGTTGGCTCACTTTGATTTGACTCGCCCTCGTACATTAGAAATGCGAAGATACAATGGAATATACAAATGCCACTTGGGGCAAAAAAGGGTCACTGTAAACAAAGTTCACTGCACGTATACACAACACCCCCCCCCCCCCCCCTTTGCAACAAGATATCCAAATATACATGTAAGTCTGCAATAAATCTACATATATAAGAAAAAATCACTGTATATAATGCGTCAAACAAGGCAAATAAATTTGTTGGGCAATCACAGATTCACAGATGACAGATTCCTAAGCCCCCCCCCCCTCCCCCCCACCTCCCTCCCTCCGCTCCCCCCGGTGTATCGCGCATAGCGGAAGGCTGCGCGCTAATTCCTCCCCGCTTTTCTCCCTTGCACACACAAGACTGAGTCACCATCGTCGGCTCACCAAGCACCCTCCTCCCCCCCCCCCCCCTTACGCTTTCACTCGCACATTCAGCATGCGGGGCGCGGTCACAATATTACCGCCCTTGGACTTTATACGGAACATGAGGGCGACGGGGAGGGCAGGAATGCGCCTGGAGCTAGTGTCCATACAATTGCTATCGCAATTATAGAACAAGAGCATCCAGCAACTGAAGTGTCCCGTGGCCCTTTACGTACCACAAAAGAAGAAGTAACAAAATCAAAATTTCACCATGCGACAATTTGCCCCGCCACAGCAATGTCTTCTTTTCTTTTGTGGGGCCGGAGCACCGAAATAACAACAACAACAACAACAAAAAAATACGCGATGAAACGCACGTTGGCTACAATTGACTGCCTACTTTAGCCCCTAATGTGGCTACCAAAGGAATATCGAAGAAAACGTGAGACGCTTGGCCCACAGAACGATACGCATACTGCTCGGTATCCTACACCGGCGAGACAAGACTTTGGGAGAGGTTGCGCTCAAGCGAACGCGTTGCAATCCGTCGATTCGCCACAGTGATGGCGGCGAGCGACCATTGTTTCTTTTACTCGTCTCCTAGCCAGAAAGCGTCCAAAACTCTGCCAGAAAAAAGTCCACTCAGCCAGAGAAAAACGAACGCGCACCGACGTGCGCCGCGCGGGGGTCGGGGCAACACGAGAAAAACGCATGCGCTCTGGCTGGCTCTGGCAGCCCGCAGGTAGCGAGAACAAGAAAATTGAAGAGGCTGAATGTGGTCCTCGCGAATAAAAGTCAAAGTGGAAAAATAAATAAGAACGTAGTTACCACTGCTGGCTTTAGTGTCTTGACATGGATGCTTTGGCGCTGGTGAAAGAAACGATTTGATATTCTTTTCTGTGACACGACGGCACAAATGAACCACCACAACAACGCTTCGTCTCATTGGACCTCGATGCATGCTTTGTCAACTTGTCTAATAATGTGTTGATTTGGCTTGTCTCGTTGTATGTTCCGATATGCGACTTTAGAAAAGTCAATGCACCTTGGCGTCAAGAGAGAGAGAGAGAGAGAAAGCAAGGACAAGAAAGGCAGGGGAGAACCGGAAGAGCATCCGGTTTGCTACCCTACACTGGGGGTGGGGGAAAGTGGAATAGAAAAATGTTTATAAAAACATTAAACCTACAAAGTTCCGGAATGGAATATGTAAAGCACGGCTTTGGAAATGTCAATGCACCTTTCGCATCAAAAGTTTATGAGAACTTTATACCCATATCAGAATTGAAATCCATGCGCTCCGTAGATTGCGCGGCCTCCGCGAGATGCCGCGACAAGCCCGCTCGCCATCGAAACGCCATTGAAACTTTGTGCTCGGATGGGGCTCCTTGCGTTATGTGACTCCAAGTACATGGGTGTTGCCACGAAATCCAGCCCGAGTTTGCAATGTTCGCGCTGAAATGTCTTTTCGAGTGTGAAAAAGACATTCTATACATTATCCAGAATGATGTCCGGCGCCGGGGGTTGTTTTTGTCGGCGGTGCATGACAGCCCGAAAACATTTAGGGGGGGGGGGGAAAGGGGGGGCTGAAGTCCCATAAGCCCCTCCCCCTGGCTACCACCCCTGACTACTACTACTACTACTACTAACGACCTACCCATAATAATAATAATAATAATAATAATAATAATAATAATAATAATAATAATAATAATAATAATAACGACGACGACGATGCTGCTGCTGCTGCTGCTGCTGATGATGATGATGGTGGTGGTAGTGGCGGTGGTGGTAAACAGACGGATGACTTCTGTAGACTGGTAGATACAATTTGCTTTCGCGTCATGGAGACATCAAGTGTGAGCTATTGTCGCCATACACGACAGAAACACACTTTGTTTTCTCGCTGTAATGCTACTACAGACATTAAAATGTGAAAACGTTTTAAACGTTTAGAAAAGAAACACAAATATGAATTTCATCGAAACCGCCCAACAAATTATTGTTCTGGCGCTTTGTGAATATTCAGGCTAAAATCTGCATTCCCACCCCCCCTCATGCTATACAGAAGAGATATGCGTTGATAGCCCGTTCACATTGGAAGACAGAAGACGGACGTAGAGAGAGCTCAGGTCCCTACGTGAGAAACCGGATAGTATCCATTATGCAAAAAGGTGAGGCGTGCAGACAGGACACGAGAGAAGAAAAGTGGACAACACGAACGCCGGCGTTCGTGCTGTCCACTTTTCTTCTCTCGTGTCCTGTCTGCACGCCTCACCTTTTGGCATAATGAATCCTTACCAACTAGCTCAGCTTTCTGTCGGATAGTATCATGAAGCCACGGTGAAACGAAGACAGCGTTGTGGGAGCAAGTATTACCGACTGTCGCTGTTGGAAACGTCACATGTGCTTATAGAAAGCTCGATCCGTTTCTGGAAACTTGGCTGCCCTGATCATAATCGCAACTAATGGTATGCCAAACCCGCCACGGTGGCCCGCTCAATGGTTATGGCATTTTGCTGCTGAGCAGGGCGGGGCTTCGACTCCCGGCCGTGGCGGCTGCATATTGATGGGGGGCGAAATGCAAAAACGCTCGTGTACTTGCGTAGATTTTGGAAATATGTGCATATTAAAGAAACCCAGGTGGTCAAGCTTAATCAGGAGGCCTCCACCGCGGCGTCCCGCCTCCTAACTCACTGTGCAGTTTCGAGATGTTAAACCCTACGACTAATTCAATAATATATTTAATGATCTGCCTGAACTATTCGCCTGGGCTTCACTTGGTTGTAAGAACCTCGTACGTCGCACCTGGCTGTTACTTGATACACTCACATCACCAAGAGAGAGAGAGAGAGAGAGAGAGAGAGAGAGAGAACAAGGACAGGAAAGGCAGGGAGGTTAACCAGAAGAGCACCCGGTTTGCTACCCTACATTGGGTGGGGCAAAGGGGAATGGAAAGAGGAAAAAAGGGCGAAATTTGCGGCGGATGATCAAGGCGCGAGTGAAGCTCTCACTCGAGGTGCAAGTATTAGCAGCAGCTCTATAATTAGATACTGACCTTCGAAATGTATCAGGGTTCAGTTACACGTCTCCATGTAACTTACGCTACCTTACGAAACGGTGAAGTCACACAACTTGTACACCAATTGTTGTATTTCGATGACAGTTTTCTATGTTTGCCTTTTTCTTTGCTGAGCGTCTAAGCAACCGCTTTAATAAACAAAATATGAGTTGTGTCGCACGCATGTTTGTGATGTACATAGACTTAAATTAAAACCTATCAAGTCAGCAAAAAATTACACGCTGCAGATAAGCAATACCTGATATTATCGGGTCGTTTCCAGGAAACGCGTCGCGCATGATGAGGGAAAATGGTATTGTCACCGCCCAAATATAACGCCTGACGCTTGGTTGCTCTCATGTGATTGCGCACCAACTGGCTTCATTCGAGTGAGAATCAACCATAGCCATGCGTCGCGTTATATGGGCTGTGACAAAATTATTTTTCATGACTCAGCCTGACGCGTTTCCTGGAAGCGACGCGATAGGTATCGTTCATTCTGTCCGCTCGAGCTCCGCACCTGGGCAACTAGGTAAGCCCTGCAGGCACAGACGGAGCGGCTCGCATTTCACCAATCACCTGCCTGATTTTGCGATGATGTCACGCCGTGCTACTCGAGAGGCGTTTCCTTGCGCTTCGGCAACACCACCTACGCTCATGACGCAAGATGCGGCCTGTGGCCTCACGAGGAAAAGCGTCGCCGGGGAGCTACCGACGCAGGGAAAGGAAACAAGACTGGACGGAAGTGCACGTGCGCAAGATACTACAGAGAGAGAATGCCGGTTCGACAAAAACAAAAATGGGCAAACATATCCTGAGAAAATTACTGCAAACACGAAAATCCAACTTGGGGAGAAGCCGTGGCTGCTGCGTAGGCTCGCGAGGCTTGCGTAAGCAAGGATAAACCAAGCGGTGCGCACAGCTTGATTGCGGAGCAGCTTAAGTCTACATTATGCCGTAGTTCTCCCCGGCGGTCGCCCCTCTACCATCCCTGCATCATCTCCCTTATCCTGCTAGCAGTCCTAACTCGCTGGCAGCTCTTGCTTGCAATAGATACGCACGAGGAAAAAGCGGCAGAAACGAGAAGACTTCGATGGCCCACTAGAAGACCACACGCAACTATCCCCGTCCCCTGTGCAGGAAGGAGCGTGGAGATAACGATAGCAAGGTATCGGATAAGAAAGGCGATAAAGCACAGACAGTTTCTTCGTGCACACCGTAGGCCGCGCAGCTTTCGTCACAGAATTACCCCAAATGCGTGACACACACAACCCGCATTTGCGACGCACGTTTTCCGCCACTAGTATCTACCGGAGATGGGGGCCGATCAAGACGAAGACTTAAGATACAATCGACAGTGATAAACCGCCCACTTTGAAGGATATCCAGATTACTTAAGCCACGAGCAATTAAACACACACACACACACACACACACACACACACACACACACACACACACACACACACACACACACACACGCGCGCGCGCGCGCGCGCACGGGGGGAAGGGGGGAGGATGTCGGCCATGATTCTCGAAGGAATTATCGCGGAACCTCCGGTACGCCACCGCTCTCCGATATACGGGGTCACGACCCACTGGAGCAAACACCGAAGCCCGAGCAGAGAAGAACAAGAGCATGCCGCGCACGCGTGCTTCTCCTCGCGCTCGCTACGCGACCGAGCGCTGCAGCGTCGCATATCCGCGAAGGTCTACGCATACTATGTTACGGTGACAGGCACATGCGGTCACGGCGGGGAACTGACGGCTGCGTGTACACACTGCACTGCACGACCCACATCCCCTGCCGCTCTTGTCGTACACACATACACGCGTGTCGCCAGTTACACTGGAACTATCGACCCGCTCTGCCTGCGGCACACTACACAATGCAACTTTGCCTAGACCCGCCTGTCACGGTAATGATTTTGTGAATGTCGAATTACATTTCCGAAAAGCCGAGTTGCGCTCAAATTAAAGTAACAGGTGTACTAAGTGATGTATGTCTGCCCAGACACCCATCGCTCGTTGGGTACATCGACATATGGCTCAAGAAAGAGAAAGAGAGAAAAGAGAACAATGAGCAGACGCCATTAAAGATGATTGTAAGAGTAAGCGAAGCTTATATCACTTAATATGTACCATACAGAGTTTGTCTCTTTGAAAAAAAAAAGTAAATCTGGGGTTTTGCGTGCCAAAACAACGATATGATTATGAGGCAGGCCGTAGTGGGGGACTCCGGATTTATTTTGACCTCCTGAAGTTCTTTAACGTGCACCCAATGCACGGACGAGCGTTTTTGCCTTTCGCCCCCATCGCAATGCGGCCGCCACGGCCGGGATTTGATCCGGCCACCTCGGGCTTAGCAGCTCAACGCCAAAGCCGCCACCCCCACGGCGGGTGCTTGTCCCTTTACTGTGCGTTCTTTTCTTGTCTAGTTGAAGCGTCGTCGTTTTGCACAGTTGCTGCACGGCTGCACCACGCAGTCCAGCGCATACATGACAACGAGACGCGCGGCTGTGCGTGAATTTCGTTACAAATATATCTCGCTTTTGTCGCGTCTAGTGGTGTTACTACAGGTTACACAACATGCAATGCCAGGCGTGCCTTTTCTGCCGCCGACCTTGTTCGTTCTCAAAAGCACTGCAATGTAGCATATTGTTTCAAAGCGCTAGCTGCCATGGGTAGGATGGAGAAAACTGGCACGCGGTCACTTTTACAAGTAAATTGTTTGTATGCGATGCGACGCACGTGTCAAGCGTCTTAAAGCTTTTACCACTCTTAGCGTCTTGATACTCCTTCCCTCTTGCATGAGGGAAGGAGTGGTAAGGCCAATAGTGCCCTGCATGCGGCTCCTGCGGTGCCCCGGTTGGTTTCCCACTATCGGACATGTAACTTTTTCTTTCATTGAGCGACAGCTAGTGTTACATTGCCCGTTGAGCCTATACGGCGAGAAACATAGTCAGTCAGCCACGTCAAACTCCGGGGAAGTAGGCAAAGAAAGCTTTACTTTAATATGCGCCTGCGTCACCTCACGTAAGTGCGCCAGAAAGAAAGCAAAACATCGTGAGTGTGATCAGCCCGCACCTGTCAGGGACCACTGCCCGTTCGAGCTTTAAAAAGAAAAAGGAAATCTCCGACGATTGCGATACTCCCTAATGCGAAACTTGAGCGCAGCTCTTCAGGTCTTTTTAATTCCACCGGTTGCGTCTCTTATCGTTCACAAAGAAAGCGTGAACACGGGAGCGCGTGACTTGCGCAGAGCGAATTCTCTAGGTGTAGCGCATTCGCAGTGGGTACGAAGCCCACGACAGTGCTTTGTTTTCGTGTGCGGTACCAGTTGGACGCACTCGCTGCATGCCTTAGTAATGACGTCATGAGAGACCGGGTGACGGCGCACGGTAATATAACGTCATGTCGTATAGCGGGTTGCCGACGTGGAGCACATCTCGCGGGGCACTCTGCTTTTCTCTTCACTCTTTCGCCACACTCTCCATCTCCGCTTTCCTCGCCGCGCACTCTTCGCTGTCACCGTTTTTCATCCTCCGTTGCGCTCCGCTCGTTCGTTCTGCCGGTTACGCCGAGGCCGACGCTCAACACAGGAACGGGCACCCAAGAGCTCCGCTCTAATGTCGCAGTTTCGCAGGCGAAGTTCATTGCGAAAGCAAAACATTAGACAACTACACCAAGTAAGGTTCGTAGTTTTACCGACCGTATAAACTGCAGTAAACACTCGCTTACTAATAAACTAACAAACATGAACGGATATCCCTCGATGACCGCAAACACTCACTGCCGAACGCTGGCGTCAGAATAACGCAAATGCAGGGGCGCGAACGTTTCTGCTGCCTATCGCTTCAACGCGTGTCCAAAACTAATGGGCTCCGATATTAGCCCGCGCTGGCAGGTTGTTCTCCTCACATAAATAACGCGCCGACATGCAGCGAAGGCAAACTAAATTTTCTCGGCACGAAAGGAGGAAAGACGAGCAGCGTTCGATATAACGAAGTGGGAGGTCGGGAGGTATATAGGAGCCAAGCAAATAAGAACGGGCAGGCATGAGCAAATGATGCACGCATGAGCCTTCGCTTCGCTCTTTTTGCACCGGCCCATGCAGGCAAAGCTGGCGTGCCTGAAAGTAATTCACTATTGCTGCTTAGTTGACGCGCTGGTGACCGCGACGCCTATACATACCACTGCCCTTGACTTTCACAGAAACCGCTCTTCCCGTATAGTCCTTGAAAACACAGTGGCTGTGGAAAGTTACAATGTAGCGCTATGGTTTGCAGCTAATTTCAACGCACAAAGAAGTCTTCAGCACCACGCTCGGTCAGACTGACAACTGTCCCTTTACGGAAGACAGAATTCTTGGACCCTGGTGTCAGCCGACATCGGCCCAAACTGCTCTAAAAGCGCTCGTGTGCTTTTTAAAAGCAACGGAACTGATTGAAAACTGTAGTGTACGAACAGATGAGTCCTTTTTATTGTTATAATTATCATTTTATCTTTTCTTCTTTACTCACTTTTTCTGCCCTTACCGGGCAGACCCTGTGCAGAGTAGGCAACCGGACAATCAGGTTAGCCTGATTAATTGTCCTCTCCACACTTCACCTCTTGTTTTCTCTTTCTCTGTCTCTTGCGCACAAATTTTGTGTTACGTACGCACGTTAGACGCCAAAGGTAGAGCGCCATACAAAACTTGTTAACAATTATCGTTCACACGTTAGAGTGCACGGAGTATAAGATCAAGCACCCGGAAAGCGACTGAACTATATTTGAATCCAATTGGTGAAATCCGTGAGACAGCCTCGAGAGGTGCTGCTTCCAAACTTGCTATACTTTCATGGCAACGAGACCGCAATATTTGTGAGCCACTGTATTATGCGGGGGGTTTCAGAACCCGCCTAAGAGGAAGAAGCAAATCCCAGGCATAAGGTAGACGAAACAGAGGGCAAGTCACGAGCATGCAGAGCATGCAACGCGCGGAAGAGCCTTGCCGCCCATCGGGGCGTTCTTCGGCACGGAAGCCCGCGTGGCCAGCGCTTGCAGCCGTGAAGAAACGCTCTCATCGGAACGCCCGTTGCCGTAACGCACGCCCGCGCGCCTACGCGCCCAGTAAGCACGCTCCATAGGTAGCCGAGCACGCGGGGCCTTGGCCGAGCTGAGGAAAAGTCGACCCAAGGCCTCGCACGCCGCCTCTGAGCCGGCTGCCGCTGTGCATGCGGCCGCGCCGCCGATCGCGACGCTTATTCGATCAGCCGAGAACGCTTCTTGTTAACCTTCTCCAAGCTTCGTCCTTTTGCCCCCGAAGGCATATGCGACGCGAAATGTCCTGCGCCAGCTGTAGGGGGAATGATTCCGCGTTCTACGCAGACACAAATCGCTGTCGTCAGCGCAGCTGTTTGCGACCGGACGCGGCTCGTAGAGCCGCATTCAGCTCGGACCGAGACCCTTGTTCAACGAAGAATCGTTTTACAATGTACAGCGAAGGGTCACAACGGTGTGCGCACGGGCTTACAGATGACAGGCTTGCGAAGCTGGTGTAGGGAAATAAGCGCGAGAACGCGTTTATATTATTCGGCTCGTTTCACACGATCGTATATCGCTGGCTTAATGAACGAGCCCTTTACAGGTGCAAGAGCTGAGGTAAAGAAATAAAGGGACACGTCTACGGCTCATCAAGGCAACCGTTTGCATCAGATCCTTTCGCATCACATCCCGTGCGATAGACGGAACGTATACCAGATGTTTCTGCTGCGACTTTAAGCAATCTTTAAAATCACCTGTGGCAGATATCACAATTCTAGTCCTTGAGCGTGTGCACTCGAAGAGCCGGATATTACTTACACAGTAAATCGCAATGCGGAATCGACTAATTGACAGAATTCACTCAAGTTTTTAACTAATTACCTTACGTCCCAAACTGTAATTTACAAATTGTACCCAGTGATACTGCAAGGCATATCCACTTGAAAAGAATCACGTAGATGATACTATTTTCGAGATTTGCGCCAACAAACTTGCGGTAAGAATGCACTGTCCTTCCGCGTACTTTTCCAACAAAACGCCGTTTTATGCATAGCAGCACAAAAGTAACTTGAATTGGAACTGGAATGTATTTCTTCGCAAAGTTTGGGAATCAAAATCTCGAAACTTATGTCATTCTGAGAGTTTCTTCTAGTGGATCCGCCTAACGAACTTCCCGGCTACAATTCGTTAATTGCAACATGAGCCGTACAAAGTAATTAATTAAATAATTTATTAGTGTATTTCTGTTAATTAGTCATCTATGCATTTCGATTTTTCGTGCAAACAGTGTCAGCCTGCTTGAGAAATCCAGAAAAGATTAAAATTGTGCTATCTGGCCACAGGTGAATCTCAAAAATTGGTCAAAGTTTTCTCAGAAACCCCCAGTATAGCTTCATACAATCCCGACACGACGAACAGAGGAAATTCAGCAAGCGTAATAAGCTACTTAAGGGTTACTATCTACTATGCTGACGACCTTACCTGATGCGCGGGTGCGCTGGGGACAGAAGTGCGCCGTAAGAAGGGCGGATTTCAGTCCGGTCGTGACAATATGAAAATCACACAAGAAAGCAAGGTGCGGGCAAAAATCGCCCTACAAAATGACAGCGACCACGGTGAGAAAATCAGAAAATCTTCGCACAGCAATAACGTTAATGAAAGAGCATCCATGTAGTAGAACTAAACAAATTAGTTACAGAGAGCGTAGAACCAGTTGGTAAGGCATAATGTTGGACAAAGTCGTCAGAAACCAGAAAGATGAACAGGGTTCGACTACCACATAACGCCCCCCGCGCCAAGCACTCTATGTATGCATTAATAAACTAGCCTATATATATGAGAAGAGAATCGATCGCGGGTATGCATAAGTACAGAGAAGCATGCTACGTACCCCTTCTGTTCTTTTTCTTTCTTTTTGGATGATAATGCTGCATCAATTGTTGAATTTTGTGCGATACAGAATTATCACTTCAACATAGCGTAGATATCACACGTGAGAAGAAAATAACGAAGTACAACGCGTACTTACGCTCGAATGCTCGCCTTTAAGTCTGATACAACCGCAGTCACACGAGCATGCCACAAGGTCCTTTGAAGTTAAGGAGTATCGAACTTTCAAAGGCACATTAGTTCAAGGGATGTGTGTCGGTGCTACACGGTCTCCAGATAGTCTCCGTCGAAGCTTTTAATAGAAACCGCAACGTATCCTTAGCGCTGCCATCGCCTCAAAAGTAAAAATAAATATATGGTCCAAATGAGCCTCATGGTAAATTTGTCATACTTTTTTCAGCAATATTTATTTTTCCTAATACATAGATACATCAAACCAAAATGCACGCGTAGTAAAGGCATTACTTTACCAAATACAGATGTATTTATTGTAATAATGGCCGCCATGTGTACCGCTTCGTACACCGCATGTTGGCTTCGATTAATCGTCGTTGCCCTTGCTTCAGCTGCTTTGTTTCATTCCTTGTGGCTACAGGCATAGCTAGGCAGCGGTAGGTGCGCGTAAACGCGGTAAAATAAAGAACTACAAAACAAAAGTGATGAGGGAAGAAGACGCGTAGAAAAAAGCCGAGGAGACTCAGATGCCTAGCAGCCGCTAACCAAAGAACCAAATCACACATGGCACCTATAGTTGTGTCGATGTTGCTGCTGTTAAGAACGGCCCGCTGAGGTGCGAGTTTTGCCAGCCAGGTGCGACAGCGGCGTGACTTTTCCTGGAAAGCCAAACGGCGTCACTAAGCCTACTGTGTACCAAGGACAATACGTCGCGTCCGCCACTCTGCGTCGTGGGATTGCCGAGATGAGTTCGACGAACCAGGCTTTGTGACGGAACACGCCACCGCCGACCCGGTCTGCTGTGAGCAAGGGAGTCCCCGAGGAAACGTAGTCCGAGAAACCTTACCACGCACCATTTCTGACGTCAGCCCCGAGTTCTGCGAAGACCGTCTGACCTCGGTTGGGGACCGTGAACCTGTGCGGAAGTGTGTGTATGTAAGCCCTCGCGCAAAGAGGCGGTTCGTCTACGGTGCCTGCTCGAACGTTTCCCTCACCTTGGGATCGAGGGAGGACCGAGTGTTTATAAACCGCTGTTGTGCGGTTGCTCAGTGTACTTTCTCTCGCAGTCATGCTGGACTGATGAACTGCAACGTCCTTATGTAGACACTGTAAATAAACCCATATTCCTCGTTCTCGATGAGAAGCAGTCCCTCCCTTCAACTTCCTCAGCGTGGATAAGTCGGACGACCGCATGGGCCAGCTACCATCTAATTCATGCCCGACTCCAATCTTGACAACTGGTTACTAACGGTGGGATTGACCTCCCGATCCTTACAACTGGCTGACAGCGGTGAGACGGACTTTGCAACGTGGTGCTGTGTCTGCGGTGAGTGCTTGGTTCCTGCTTTGACTCTCTAGGCTTCATTTTGTGGTTGTTTTGTTTAGATATGTAGGGAAGCTAGATTGTGGATTGTCAGCTCTTACGTGTGGACAGAGAGTCACTGGCAGCGGAGCAAAAGAATGATGACAGCTTAGCTAAATTACACCAGACAGCTAAAGAAGGCATTGCTAGGCGCAACGTGACGATACAAGAGAGAGGAGGATCGTTGTATCGGCACTACAGAGATTGAAAGGCTAGGATTCTAGATCAGTTAGTCGTACCTACAAATTACAGGGAGGACCTTTTGAGTCTCTGTCATGGAAATGAGTGGTCCGGCCACCTAGGCATAAACAAATCAAAGGAAAGATTGCTTATGGAATAATACTGGCCTTGTTGTTTCAAAGACGTAGAAAACTTTGTAAGATCATGCGACTCCTGCCAGTACTCGGAAAAACCAGGAGAGACATGCAAAGCTCCACTAAAGGTAGTGCCCTTAATAACAGAACCTTTCAGATGACTTGTGATAGACACGGTAGGGCCTCTACCAAAAACAAAATCAGGTTACAGGTACTTGTTTACCATGCTGTGTCCGGCTACAATGTTTCCAGAAGCAATCCCTCTGAAAGAGCTCAGCTCCACCGAAGTAGTAGACGCGCTTTTGGCAGTATTTGCGCGAGTTAGGTTTCCAGCCGAAATTCAGGCGGATCAAGGGTCAGTATTGTTAGATACGGGACCGTTTCCTGAGCCTACTTCGAGTTCACCAGACCACATCCAATCGCGCCACAGCTAATTAAGAAGCGCAGAAGCACAGATACCACATTCCAGAGGCGCGGCACGTGCAAACAAGTTGGCGGTCCCCACCTCTTGTGCCGCAGGTGGAGCTATTCACTGCTTGACTTTTCCCGAAAGTGAAGCGAGAGAGTGGCACTGTTCCAGGTAACTTGGGTCCAAGAGGAAAGACGGGTGTAATGCACCGTGAAACCCTGGCAGCGTCGCCCCCATCCGCCTATTGTGACGGCTCATTGCAAGTCAGCAAGGCAAGACCGCAGGGAGAAGTAAGCCCTCCGACAATTGGGGACCAAGCAGCGACCCTCTCCGCCGGGTGTGACACCATCGCACGGGCGCCTACCATTGCCCGAAAATGACGACACCTGAGCGGGCTCGCTGATTGACCGAAAATGGCGTCACCTGAGCGGGCTCTCCCATTGGCCGAACGTGACGTGTCTTCGAGACACCGAAGGGCTTAAAAAGACACAGACCGAGAGCATTCCTAGAGCATCACTTGATTCTTCTCTTTCGAGCTTCTTGCCGCGGGCCGCAGCGTCCGAGTTGCTGCCGGCCCGTAATGACTTTAAGACTGTTAATTGACTCTCACTGTAAATAATGTAAATAAAGCTTCCAAGTTTTCATCCCGACGTCCTCCTCAACTCCTACAGTATTCACGAGCGCACTGACTTCCACATTCTTGCAAAAGTGCGGGGTAAAGTTAATACACAGTTCTGTCTATCACCCTCAGTCAAACAGTGTAGACAGGTGGCATTCAGTGCTTAAGCGAGTTTTGCGTGCGCTCTGTTACGAGCACAAGGAGGACTGGGAGAACTGTCTGCCGGCAACTTTGTTTACTTTGCGAACGGTTTCACATGAGGCTACAGGGTTCGCGAAAGCAGAACTAGTGTATGGGAGGACACTCCGTTCTCAACTGAGAATGTTAAGAGAGATGTGGGAGGAAAAAGGGGAGAGTCCAAAAGTGGTTGAATACGTGCTAAATCTGCTGGAACGGCTAAGCGCAACGCAAGAACAAGTCGAAAAGAACATGGGAGTAGCTCAAAAGAACGCCAAATTTGATTACGACAAGAATGCGAGGCTTCGTACGCTTAACGCCTGAGACCAGGTAATGATCATCAAACCTTCAAGAAAGAACACGCTTGAAGTTCACTGGGACGGGCCCGTTAAAGTGTTGCACAAGCTTTCATATACTAACTATGCTCTGAAAATGCTCGGTCGCAGGAAGGAGGTGAGTATATATCACTGGAATTTGATGAAGCCGTATATAGAGCGGAGCGGAGTCGTTAACTATACCATCAAAAAGCAGGATGGCACTAGTACCAAGTTTAAGGAGTATAAGGCGACCTCCAACTCTGAAATCGGCCTAGAAGAAGTAGTAAAACATTCGGTAAGCACGCACGCTCTTAGACCCGAGCAGCTAAATGAGCTAAAAGGGGTGTTAAGGGAATATCTCGACAGATTCAGCGATCGGCCGGGTAGAACCGAACTAATAACGCATGAAATAGACCTGACATCAACTGAACCCGTAAGATCAAAACCTTACAGGGTGTCTCCAAGACAGAGAGAAATTATGGAGGCAGAGATACAGCGCATGCTAGTGTTGGGAGTTACTGAGCCCGCTGAGAGTGACTACACGTCGCTGCTAATACTGGTAGAAACCCCTAACAAGGACCCTCGTCCGTGTGTTGACTACAGGAAGTTAAATGCCATCACTAGGGATCAGCTGTGCCCGATGCCCAACATTGAGGAACGAATTGAAAGAGTTAGCGCTGCTAAATACATTTCAACTATAGATCTCGTGCGGGGGCACTGGCAAGTTCCCCTTTCAGAAAGTGCCAGCCGCTATGCCGCATTCATCTCACCTGTAGGCACTTTTCGCCCTCTCGCACTCAGCTTCGGGCTGAAGAACGCGCCGCTTAGCTTCTCTAAATTAATGGATGTTGTCCTAAAAGACTTGCAGGAGTTCGCCTTGCCATGTCTTCATGATGTAGCAATTTTTTCGGACAGCTGGGAACAACACGTATCGCACGTCAAACAGGTGTCCTTACGGTTGAGGGAAGCTGGCTTAACAATGAAAGCGGAAAAATGTAGATTTGGTTGTTCGCACGTTACTTATCTGGGCCATGTTGTCGGCCAGGGCGCGAGACGGCCGGCCGAGCTGAAAATAGCTACGATGGAAGAATTTTTTCAGCCGCGCACGAAAACAGACCTTCGTTCATTTTTGGGACTTGTGGGGTACTATCAACGGTACATTCCGAATTACTCGCAAATGCCAAGTCCATTAACGGACGCCCTCCGAAAGGGAGCACCGAGTAGCGTACACTGGGATAAGGACATAGAAACCACTTTGCAAAGTTGGAAAACGCTATTGGTTTCTCGTCCTGTGCTTCGCGCGCCAGACTACAAAAAGGAATTCATAGTTCAATGCGACGCAAGCGACAGAGGTATGGGCGTGGTACTAAGTCAGGTCGGCGACGATAACGAGGAGTATCCTATCCTCTATGCCAGCCGTAAACTAACTGTAAGAGAGGAAGCATACAGCGCTTCAGAGAAGGAATGCGCTTGTTTAGTTTGGGCCGCCCAGAAGTCGTCGTGTTACTTGTACGGAGCGAGGTTCATCTTCGAGACCGACCACTGTCCTCTGACGTGGCTCAATCAAATGTCACACAAAAATGGCCGCTTGCTCCGATGGAGTGTCTCTCTCCAAGAGTACAACTTCTCCGTTAGATATAAGAAGGGAAAGTTGCATAGCAATGCGGATGGTTTGAGCAGGCTAATTTGAATTCTGCGTTTAAGGGTCCCGCCTAAATTTTAGGGTTACTATTGTTAATTTTGTTAAGCCAAGAATATCCCCTATCATTTAGCAAGATTCCCTCCAACATTGCTCAATTTGTCAGCACGAAATTGCTTTTAAAAATAATTGGCATAGCGAAATGCAGCAGTTTTTGTTTCTGCACTTATGTTTTCTTTGAAGCCTAGCGGGTCTAAAGTGAGATCCAAGGTACGTCATCTGGGCGCAGAGCCGCGTTGTGAGGTTCGTTTTGCAGTTGCCTGTCCTTGTTGGATGTTTTGGGGCGGTGACATCATTACACAAGTGGTCGCTGCGAGCCAAGGCATCACCCTCTGGCCACCAGCCATTCTCTTCCTGCCCAGCGGTTGTCAGCGCCGGACAGTCGAGGTTTTCCGGGCCATGGATGCGCTGTTAAGAACGGCCCGCTGACGTGCAAGTTTTGCCAGCCAGTTGCGAGAGCGGCTTCGACTTTTCCTGGAAAGCCAAACGGCGTCACTAAGCCTACTGTGTACCAAGGACAATACGTCTCGTCCGCCACTCTGCGTCGCGGGACTGCCGAGATGAGTTCGACGAACCAGGCTTTGTGACGGAACACGCCACCGCTGACCCGGTTTGCTCTGAGCAAGGGAGTACCCGAGGGAACGTAGTCCGAGGCCCCTTCCCACGCACCATTCCTGACGTCAGCCCCGAGTTCTGCGAAGACCGTCTGACCTCGGTTGGGGACCGTGAACCTGTGCGGAAGTGTGTGTGTGTGTAAGCCCTCGCGCAAAGAGGCGGTTCGTCTACGGTGCCTGCTCGAACGTTTCCCTCACCTTGGGATCGAGGGAGGACCGAGTGTTTATAAACCGCTGTTGTGCGGCTGCTCAGTGTACTTTCTCTCGCAGTCATGCTGGACTGATGAACTGCAACGTCCTTATGTAGACACTGTAAATAAACCCATATTCCTCGTTGTCGATGAGAAGCAGCCCTTGCCTTCAACAACGTCCTCAGCGTGGATAAGTTGGACGACGGCAGGGGCCAGCTACCATCTAATTCATGCCCGACTCCAATCTTTACAACTGGTTACGAACGGTGGGATTGACCTCCCAATCCTTACACTGCTGACGATAGGCTGTGCCGGCGCTGCTGTACCGGCACGTTCATGATGAAGACTGCGGGTGTCCCGAAAGTGTTTAGTTCTTTATTAATAGTATTCAGCACTTATGAGCATGTTTTGAAGAGGTAAAAATTGAACTTCCGTGTTTTTAGAGATTTTTTTTTTCTGCTGTCGGACGCTCTCTAGGCTCAAGAGTATTTCCTTGAGGTTTCAAAGGACGAATGTGCACTCCTTTGACTGAAAGCTCCCTTCCAGTATAGGGTTCCTTTGCTGTGCCTGTGTGACAGTGCGCATTCTCTCTTGAAGTAAAGGATCTTTGGTTCAAAGGACTTTGAAAGTGCCCGTATGTGGGGGGTATTTACACAGTGACACTACACTACACTTGTGCGAGGTTTTTCTTTCTTTTCCTTTACTTTTCAACTTGGCCTAAAGCCACTAAAGCCTCTCACATCCACATTCTTTTTGTTTATTTATTATCATTGATATTTCTTTATGCAGACATCCCTTTTCTGCGCTTTTCTTAGTTTTCGTTGTTCTTGGAATCCTTATACCACCGGGCCGAGGAAACGACTGAGATCCAGAAGAAGGACAGAGAACAGTGGCGCATCCATCAAACTCACGGACCCGTCCGCTCGGTACTCTCACAATAGAGAACACTTGTGGGGGCCGTTTAGTGACTCCTCCCTTTTTGTCTGTCGGTCTGACGCCACTAGTCTTGCATCAGAGCCAGCACTGAACCCTGGCTGCCCCTAAGACATTGTGAAAGGTACCTGAGACAAAAGAAGCGCAACACAAACCGTAAACAAGCGACTGAAGCGCGATCAATGTAGTAACGTATAAGTGACATTTCATCAGACAAGAACCGTCAAAACAAAGAAATTTAAGACAGAGAGATAGCTCGAAAAAGAAGGGTTTGACTAGAACTTTCGCCCTTTATTTATACTAACTGCACGTAATAAAGTGCTTCGCCGTCTTCACTGGGAAAAAAAGTAAAAAAAATATGAACGCTGCATTGTGAAAAACAATCTCGCCATCTACACGCGTACGTATAGAGTTAGTGCCCTTCTAGAACAGAAAGAAGGTAAAACAAACAAACAAACAAGAACAAAAAAGAAACACAGGAAAACAAGTAAACAAAGTGGAAAACCGGAAAGCACTTCTCGAAAACCACCGTTTTTATTTTCTTTCTTTTTCCGCCGAGCACCATTACGCTAAGTGATCGTCATAGAGCGAGATTCTGAAGAACGCTATCTGTATGATGACAGGAAGTCCTGCGCCATCGTAGTATGAGAATCGCGCATTGAGGGTGTCGCACGCAGCTCGCCTTTCTCGACGGCAAGAAACCGGAGGCCGCCGCGACGCGCACATGACAATGGGTTAAACCCGAGACTCGGTCGACGAGCAAACAGGACGCGGAATGGAGCGCCCTCTCGGGCAGAGGAAAGATGTCAGTATCGAATTGCCCATCGAAAGCAGCCTGTAGAACAAAACCGGGACTACAATAAATGCTTACGAGGAACAATAGGGAAACAAGAGAAGCCGCGGAAAGGAATAACGACCTCGGAGACGGCGTAACGAAGTCCTCTGGTGGCTCTCAGCGTTTGAGTCAGCTTTCGATGGCACCTGCTTCATCCGGCATGATGGCGGTCTTCTTATATCATCAGCATCCAAACACGCGGCCCACTCATCCCTCAAAATAGCAGCATATCACTAGAGTCCACCGAGCCTACGACTTCAGGCTTCCCATGGCTCTTATGATCCAGCTACTACGATTGAGTGAGTCTACGCCTGGTAGAGCCCTCTTACGACGTATAGGTAACAGGCCGCGCTCACATATTTATGCAGCATTGAACACGCTTCGCGTATTAGGATTGCGCTGCTCGAGACAGAGGAAAAGGATAGAACCACCCGGGACACTCGAGGACATCACATGCAACTTAAGTGTACCATGATTGCAGTCAAAGAGCTGCATTCCATCTGCAGAAGCCAAGTCATTAGTCCTGGAACACCTGATCACGACTTACCCGAATCACCTACAAGTATACACAGATGGCTCTGTCAAGGCAGACGAAGACCGCTGCGCAGCTGCATTCTATGTTCCCTCTCTAAGGTATACGTGGTCTGGCCGTCTGGACTGTATAGCCTCGTCGACAGTTGTGGAAGGCGTAGCAATAGCTTCTGCTCTGCGCAAACTAAAGACTTTGCCTCCGCAGAATGTGGTTGTCCTTACGGACTCAAAGGCCGCGTTACAACAAGTATACCGTGGTCTGCCATCCCTCAAGTTCCCACGCAAATCACTAGCCATCGTGAAAGAACTCAACAACAAAGGCTTCACAGTAAAGTTTCAGTGGATTCCCTCCCACATTGGTATCTCAGGAAACGAAAAAGCTGATGCGCTTGCATACGCAGCGCTCTATCATCCTGCCAAAATCAAGGCTCCAAAGAGTAATCAATTGCAGAAATCTGGCATTCTAAATCACTTTAGGACAGGATCTGCTAATCATAATCATAAGGACAGTATCTGCTAGTACACCGGCCTGGTTATTTAAGACGGGACGAATCAATTCTCCGAACTGTACGGCATGCAACGAGACAGGAGACATTGAGCACTTTTTGTGGTCCTGCCAGCAATTCCAAGATGAAAGGGACGCTCTCCTGAAGAATCTGCAAAAAAAGGACCTTCCGTATGCGCGCCTGCAACACTTTATATTTCCCGAGGGATCAGTTATAGCCCGCAAAGAAACTTCACGTCTCCTTATCGATTTTTTAAGGGAGACTGGTTTGATGGACATATGGCGAAACCCTTCAGCGGCATTGTGCGAGACGCTCGGGCGGAGCAATTGCCGGCCTTGATCGCCAGGCTAAACCCGCCTGTTGCTACAATTTACCACCACCACCACCACCACCACCACCACCACCACCACCACCACCACCACCACCACCGAGCACATGGCGCCTCATACATTGCTGCAAGCTCGTTCCGGCGAGCAAAACGAAATAGCAGATTCATCAACCCAACTGGAAAGCATAAGTGCCACCTTCGTCCCGTAACGGGTATACCTTTCTTTCCGAGGGAGAGCGTTTTTTCTTAAGCCAACACAGAAAAAGCTTGAGCGCCTTAAGAATTCCAACGCGAACACAAGACGACGCCTGTTTGTTTCACACATGAATGGAAGATATGGTCGTCGCTGTCGAAAAAAAAAGAAAAGGAAAAAAGAAAGGCGACTCGGCGACTGGTCTCGCTCATGCCGGCGTTTAAGTGTAAATGAAACCTAACTGCTGACGTCAAATAACTTTGAGCAGAGTTAATGCGGCATTCTGAATGGATCTTTTTCATGGGCCTTAGTTCTGCTCGGCTGCGGGCATAGCTGAACATGGTGCGCCTCCCGTATGACAGGTCCCCACGACAGCAGGCCGGGAGGTGTATTAGAAAACCATCGTTAACCCCATGGTATTCTGGATAGACCAATTTGGACATTTCATTTTGGTGTGCGCTGATAGACTATGCCACGGACAGTATGGTGGTTTCAGTGAGGCCCGTCGCTCAATGTTGCGAAGATAAACACTGTGAACTCGGTGGAAGTTCTAAATGGGTCTTCATTTTTCTACACGACCCAACAGCGAGGTCTCTAGTTCCTTTGAAGATGCAGACGGTTTACCCCGAGCAGTTCGCCTCGTCCACTGCCGCAGGTAGACTCCCCTTCCGTCGTCTTGCTGCCGCTATCTCGGGGCCCTCGGCAATCACGTGACCAAGCCACGCGTTCCCAGAAGCAAGTTGCGGTGGGGGTCGAAGCCTGGCGACGGGAAGTTCGAATGCGAGAAGCGCGATGACAGCGGTGTCTCTCACGTCCCGCAAACATCTACTCCTCCAGACGAGAACGGCGCACGGTGTGGGAACCAGGCTGAGAGGCCCTGGACACTAACATTCCAATAATTCTTCAGGCCCAGAGTCCGTGAGGGTGTTGCTACGCAACAACTGTGAAAGCTTCGAGTTGTTGCGATCGCCGGGAATCAAGCCTCCACCGGAACGTGAGAAATAAAGTATGCCAAACGCAAACATTGAGAGAGAGAGAGAGAGAGAGAGAGAGTTAATGGGTCCTGGAGAGCTTAGCATAGCGATAGGCTTGGCACGCTACTCTAGTTGAGATAGTGAGCGGTGAAAAAAGGGAGTGAGCTGGGCAGGCAGCCGCCTGGCTAACAGAAATATCGAGGAGTGGGGCACGTGCCCGGTGTCCTCCCCCCTCCCCCCTCCCCGTTTACGCCACTGCAAACGCCTGCAAAAAGTGAGAAACTCTTCAAGCTCTTCCATGGTAAAAGGCAGACTTATGCGGTAGTGACGGGAGACGGGGATGTCACTAGAGGTAGAGAGTCTTCAGAGGTTGCTTAGCCGACGATCGGTCCTTGCATATAAGTATTCTGCAACATCAATATCTAGTCGTTTCTGAAAGATCTCCGCGGCTTTGAACGGGAGTGTTGTTCAGGAAGTGAACGCAGATCACGCACGGCCCTCCAGATGTGAGAAACTGGCTTCCAGGGGCCTAGTGATTCGCAAAGCGTTGCCAACGTTGAGACGCCAATCTCTCGGTGCAACGCTGGATCTTCTTTTGCATTCGCCTGACTGTTTTAATGTTATGGACTGACTTTGTTTGCCGGTATCTGTTCCGCACGGCGGCGAAGCGTTAATGTCACACACCAGCTCGGTTTCCAAATCTGAGAACCTAGAAGAACACGTGAGCGTGCCCGTGGCTTCTCGGATTGTACACTCAAGTGCTTTCTCTCATACAGAGCATAGGCGGCCATTACTATAAGCCCTGCGACGCTGACCACGCGAACAACATGGTGTCTGAGAGTAGAGATCTCCTTCATGCCTTGGCCAAGTAAGTACACCACGTCACACTTTAGTGACTTCCGAGCCACTGCGGCGTCATAGGTAACAAGCAGGACGATGATGCTGCTCGGTTAGCTCTTGAAGACAGTACAAAGCAGTAGACACCTTTGTCAAGGTCAGATGCCGCTAGAAAGCTTCGCGTGCTTGCACAAGACATCACGTTCTCTATGCGGAACGCGCGAAGCTTTCAAAACAGCCGACTGCACCACCTGGACTCTTTGCTCAGCCTTCGAATCCCATCTGGACACTGCAGACGCGGGGCTAGCTAACTTTGTCGGCTATGGCTTGGAGCAGCCTTTACGAAGTCTTTGCCATTCGTATTCAGGTGGCCGACAAAGCTGTGCGAGATGATAGTGGTCGCGAGGATGCCCTTGATTGACCCCGTTCTGTGCACATGTGACGGCCCTCGATACAGTGTGCAGAGACGATCACCCGCGACAGCACTAGCTAGCGTTGAGTACATATCATTCTCAGAACAAACTATACTGGAATGCGCATTTCATAAGCCGTCGCCGCAGATGGCGATGAAGACATTGTTACAATACTTAGACATCAAGCCTGCACAAACGGCGTTGATCAATTGGCGTTAACTGCGAACTTTTGCTGTGATCGTCTGCCATGTGCTCTGTGTCCCTTCTCTATTTCCTTCTCATCTTTCTAACTCGCCATCCTCCGAACCGATCATCATCATCAGCAGCAGCAGCATCATCATCGTCGTCGTCGTCGTCCTATTTTATGCCCACTGCCGGACGAAGGCCTCTCCCTGCGATCTCCAATTACCCCTGTCCTGCGCCAACTGATTTCAACTTGCGCCTGCGAATTTCCTAATTTCATCACTGTACCTAGTTTTCTGCCATCATCGACTGCGCTTCCCTTCTCTTAGCACCCATTTTGTAACCCTAATAGTCTACCGGTTATCTATCCTACGCATTAGATGGCCTGCCCAGCTCAATTTTTTTCTCTTAATGTCAATTAGAATATCGGCTACCTCCGTTTGCTCTCTGATCCACACCATCTTCCTGTCTCTTAACGTTACGCCTAACATTATTCGCTCCATCGCTCTTTGCGCGGTCCTTAACTCGTTCTCAAGCTTCTATGTCAGTCTAAGTTTCTCACCGTATGTCAGCACCGGTAAATGCACTGATTGTACACCTTTCTTTCTAATGATAATGGTAGGCTTCCAGTCAGGAGCTGACAATATCTGCCGTATGCGCTCCAACCCCATTTTTATTCTTCTGTAAATTTCTTCTGATGATCAGGGCCCTCTGTGAGTAATTGGCTTAGGTAAACGTACTCCTTCACAGACTCTAGAGGCTGACCGGCGATCCTGAACTCTTGCTCCCTTGCCCGGCTATTGATCATTATCCTTGTCTTCTGACATATTAATCTTCAACCCCACCCTTACACTTCCTCTGTTAAGGTCCTCAATCATTTGTTGCAATTCCTCCCCAGTGTTGCTGAACAGGACAATGTCTTCTGCAAAGCACAGGTTTCTGAAATGTTCACTACTGATCCACACTCCTAAGCCTTTCCAGTTTAATAGCTTGAATACTTCCTCCAAGCATGCAGTGAATAACATTGGAGAGATTGTGTCTCCTTGCCTGACCCATTTCTTTATAGATATCTTTCTACTTGTGGAGAATCAAGGTAGCTGTAGGATCTTTGTATTATGCAAAAAAGGTGAGGCGCGCAGACAGGACACAAGAGAAGAGAAGAGGACAACGCGAACGCCGTCAACTGAAGGGAGCACTAAGGCGAAAGAAATAGATATTTTCCAAGATATTCCACAGTGTATGGTACCAAACCGAACTTTCCTCTCTGGTTAACTTCAAGCTCTGCCTTTCTCCTTTATTTCGTCTTTCTAGAGCCCTCTTTCTTTCTCTCTACATGTGGCGCACCAGCCGCGTACAAATACAACCTTATACTTTGCAATGCCAACATATATATGCCGCAGAGTTCATCGGGAGGAAGTTAAATGTTAATTTTCAGTATTCAATTAATTAAACACGGCAATTAACGTCCCACTGACGTTTCACAAGCACTTGCAACGAAGCAATCGCAAATACAAACTTCTTTTTGCGATCACACCTTCGTAATTAACACATGTCGCTCGCTCAAGTTGTTGCACCGGGAGCAATAAGTCCTTCTGTCCGTTTGATCATCCAACGCCTCCAATAAACATTTTAGTGCAGTATGAAGCAGGCCGGACAAGGCGAATGTCATAGTTTATGACAACAATGCCAGAAGAAAAAGGAGACCGAAATCACAAGGCACGGAAACGTATACGTTCCAGAGTGCGCGCTCGAACGCACCCGGTTAATTTTTATTTTAGTCTTCTCTTTCCATGAACACTTACGCTATCTTCAGCGCTGATAGTATAACGAAAGTGCTAAGCCGGCTGTCTCAGTGATTATAATAGACGAGGAAGCAGTCGACGACGACGCTTTATAGAGGGCGCCCTGCCTAGGCATCTTACTTCGCGCAGTTACTCTGCTAGTTAGAGAGGTCCACAGTAGATATCATCCAGTCGTAAACGGTACTGATACAAGATCGCAGCACGCTATGCACAAAATAGATGATTTGTCATGCAGCAGATATGCAAAAGCAAAACACTACGTGGGGTGTACTTGTATAGAATGAAGAGCGGAGATTTCAAAACGAAAGATGTCGAATATAGAACCTACAGGCACTGAAAATCGAAGGCTGCGCAGAAGAGGAAAGGAAAAAAGCCAGACACGGTGTTACAGAAGCGTTGAGAGGAAAACGACGGCTTAAGCACTCCTATAAGTCTTGGAGCTTTTAACCTACAGCAGGAGACACAACGTGGCACGAATGCTGACGCAAGGTTACTTTAGCGGCAACCGCCGCTTTCTACACGTCGCTGTTGACATCAGTACGGGAGAGCTTGTACAGAGAGCTAAATAGAGACGAAATCACAAAAAGGGCGATTCGTATTCAACACCACGCAGGTACGCTCCGAGAGCACCTCTCCTCAGCGAGTGTTTCCTGCGCTCGAGGCCGACTGCGTTCAGTTCTAGCCCGTTCGCGAGTCTAGAGCGGTTCCCGCTGCTTAACGATGGGCTGCAGGTATTTTTTTGGTTGTGCTTGTTGCATACCTCAGTGTACGTACCTACGCGAAAATCTCGTATATCTACCTGCACGGAGCAAGCCGAGAGACTAGAGGGCATGATAACCGCCGTAAAATGAGCCGAGTGTAGAAACAAGAGTTGCTTATACATTGAGTATTCGCACTGGAGTGCTGTTATATACATACGCATGGACCTGTCCTATCAGAAACGACGCGACATTAACTGGTGTCCTGAACAACACAGCCAATGATAACCTCTTAAAATAGGAGGGAAAGTCACCCATGAGTATAATAGGCGTCTTAATCCAATATATACACAGTTTCTTTTTTTTTTTTTCATCGAACGCATCCTTCGCACCCAAAAAAGAAGAGAGAGGGAGAGAAACCCAGGGAGAAAATGATCGCCTGCATACTTGTAAAGTCATAAGTTGTAAGTGGTGAGGTCATTGAAATCGATAGCGAATAGAAAGAAACAAATGCAACAGGGAAAGTTGAAAACGAGCACGAAACTGTGGGCGTTTCAAGGAGGGTTAAAAAGTTTTCGCGCTCGAACTGTTATTAAATAGTAGATATTAGCTGATCATGCTATTGGACACATCGTTAGCGAATGCGGCCGGCCAATGGCAAACAGCGTTCGTGCACGAACGAAAAGCTTTGTGAAACAAACGTTGGCCCGAACAGCGGCGTGGCCTTCGCAGCGTGTCGCGGCCACTGTAGCTGTACCACAAAGCACGTGCGTCAGACGGTGACAAGAGGACGACAACCGGAGCGTGGCCCAGTCCGTGTCAATCGCCTGCCGCAACTGTTTAACTGGACGCCTCCGCAATTGCGAATGGACTGCTCAAAACCGGGCGGACCCCATGTCGTGTCAATAAAAAGGGTGTTATCGCTATGGAGTTTGCGTTTGAAAACGGTGGCGCCATTTAGGCATGAATTGTGGAGAATTCTAAATTCTGACGATGTTTATACGAACTCGTTTTGGCCGCGAAGGGTCGCAGAATACGGCGCGCCGTGCAGACGACAGGGCATGCTCGCAAAGCATCCGGTTGCTGTCTGCGCACAGCTCATCCGAACTGGCAGCGTTTACCAACCTGCGTTGGGAATCAAAGCTTGTACTCTAACACACACACACACACAGAGAGAGAGAGAGAGAGAGAGAATAAAGAAAAAGCTCTTACGCTAAAATTTTTCGTAAGATAAAACTCCAGGCAATCCTGAAGCAGGACGTATTATTAGGGAATGCGACAAACCAATGGCAAAGAGCAGTTACGAAAGAAACGCTTTGCGAATGCGTCTCGAGCCTGAAATATCGCACTATGTTTTGTTAACCCCCCATCTCTCTCTGTCCTCTTGTTCCGATTTCGCTCATATAGGAAAACGCAACCTTGCTGACACTGGAACGAGAAGTACCGAAGGGAAGAGAAAGAAAACCGGTTCAATCGTCGAAGGGGAGAGAGAGGGGGAGGGGAGGGTCTTAATGCCGGAAGCGTGCATGATATAATCTAGGCGTCATCGCTGTTTCCAAGGGCATCACTTATTTCTTGGAGTTGAATGGGGCATTCACACGCTCATCCTCGCTATTCTTTTCGTTTTCTTTTGGCGAAATGCATAAACATGCTCCTTTACCCACTTTTTGAATTCATGCAAATCCCCGCGTACCTCTGCCAGCGAATTAGTGTTCAAACGACGCCATCCACCAACGCGCATATATTTCGATACGGATCAACACGCCGATTCCAGAAACTGAAATCAAAGCGTTGCCGACGCAGGGCACTCGGGAAGACAAAAAAAGAAAAAAAATAACAAAATGTTATTTTTATACTTGCAGACAGGCCTGTCATCCATGGACATCAAGGAGGAAAGTCAGGACAATAATTTCTTTCTTTCTTTTTAATGGGGAAAAAGAAATCGGCAGTCGAATACGCCTATGTAAGAGCGCACTGATGCCCAGTCGTCGACACACAGAACGGTTCTGTAGGTCGACCGGCAGCAGCGAAGGTCGCAAGATTCGACGTGGGGAGGCCCGGAGCGACACAAGACCGCGTCCGCGAGTGAACAAAGCGAGCCGCCGCTCAGCCGGCCGCGAGGAAACAAAAGCGAGCGCGGCCGCCCGTCGGCCGGGCAACGACACAAGCACGGAGCGGAAAGTGCTCGCAAGAGCTGGCGAACATTTGAAACATCGCGGCCGCACCGAGAGGGACTGGCACAGATGCGAATGCCAGGGATGCATGCCGACGTGCGCTCACCGGCGGGGGGCATTCCTTCACCGACCGCCTAATCCCGTTTCCTCTCGAGTCGCCACGGCCGCCTCTCAGCTACCAGCCACGCGTGGACGTACAAGCTGCGCACGCATACCGCTGCCCTTGGCCACCGTGTGAGGTCGTCACAGTGAGGGGACCCTGGAAGGCTGTACGCGAGCCGGAGAACAGCGACGGAAAGGGGGCTCGACGACGTGCCCCGACCTGTCCAACTTGCGGCGCTGGAAGAGAACCGGGCCGAGGAGCCTTCTCCTACTCTGGTACACTGCGTCACAGTAAATATGTGTCTGTGGCTCCCGCTTTCTCGGTTCTACAAACGTCTGCGCGAGGTCGGAAACCGTTGCTGGCATGACCCAATAGGCACCGAATGACTGGCCCGGCAACTGGCTTCCTTCTTTTTTTTTTTTTTTTTTTTTGGCGGCAGATCGCGGCTACTACAGCGATGTGAAAAAAAAAAAAGGCTAATCAATACAACACGAGAAAGAGGCGGTGATGACGCAAAGGACGAATGAACAGGAACGATACATAGTCGTGTCCAATATACTGTTGTACAGATAAATAGGCACATATATCTCCTTTTATTTATTTACTTACTCATTTATTTTTTTATTCCTAATACCACCAGGATACGCAATAAAACCACGCTGTGGCGCAGAGATGACGGTATATATCAGGTGTGTTTTTTGACCATACAGAATTATTTAAAGTTGTCTGTGGCAGATAGGAAAATTGTTCTTCAACTGGATTGTTCAAAAATGCATCATAAATCCAAATGCCATAACTGATTTATTAAAAAATAATTAATTACGTTTTAAGTAATTGCTTTACAGCACATAATCAATTTTAGAACTTACAGCCGGTGAGTCGCCAAGGCATGCGCAGTTGAAACGAATTCTAAAATGGCACAGGTGTCGACACGCGAGCCGTCAGACTTGTGGTAAAAATGCACGTTGTTACACTTACTTTTGTAACACCGTTTTATGCATTGAAGCACAAACGCAACCGGATCGCCGATGTATTTCGTCGGAAGCTTCGATAACTAATATCTCGAAACTAGTGCCATTCTGAGAATTTGTTCCAAGTGGATACGCCTTGCGAACTCGCCGGCTACAATTCGTAAATTGCAATATCTGTCGTAAGGTAATTAGTTAGAGTCAGTGAATTTTTTTTAAATTACTCGATTACGTATTACAATTGTTCGCGAAAGTTCGAGTAATCCAGCTCGAAGACTAGAATTGTTCCATCAGCGACAGGCGATATTTACAAATTCTGTGTAGTCTAACACACACACACACAAAAAACCACACCGTTATAGTATAAATATAGATTTACGGAACCTTGACCTTTTTGTACGCTGGCTCCATATGGTTCTATACTAGCAATCGAGCCTCTTGATTTCTGTCATTCTTTTCGCTCAAAACGCTAGACAGTAAAATGCAATACATAAGAAAATATTTTAAAACACGTATTTTAGCCTTCTAATATAACTTGAAAGATACAAGAATTGCAAGATGAATTCAAGGAAATCAAACAGAACTGACTAACAAATTAAGTTATGAAAACCTATTTACTGATTTAAAAACGTCGACTGTGTGACCTGATGGGGGCGAAATGCGAAAACACCCGTGTAGTTGATTTAGGTGCACGTTAAAGAACCCCAGGTGGTCCAAATTTCCAGAGTCCCCCAGTACGGCGTGCCTCGCATCGTGGTTTCGGCACGTAAAACCCGGTAATTATTATTACCGTGTGGCCTTAATTTTCCCAGAAATAACTGCGGCAAAAGAACAAATGCTCCATCCTCCGCCATACGGCACGATGAGCAAAGAATACGCTGGGTATACCTTCGCTGCGCGGCGAGTTGGCACCGCCAGCTGGAAGCGCTTAGCACAGAGAAAGTGCCCGCGTACAGTGTATACAGTTGCGCCCCAGTGCGCAAAGTTATGCACAAGGCAAGACGCGTACAGCGGGGCGTGCGGCATTCCGCGGACGATGATGTTCCATGAAATAAACGAAGAGTAACGATAAAAAAAAATATGCGCGACGCTACGTTTCCAGTGACTTCAGCGCGCGAGCACGAAAGAGGGAGAGAATGCAGAACGAGGGGAAAAAATTCATCCGGGGTGGGGGGGTGGGAAGGGGGCTGCTGCACCGCAAGGCATGCGTACACCTGCATGCACACACACCCAGCGCAAGGGGACAAACACATCGCGCGCCGCTGTCGAGCAGCAAACATCCAAGTCAGGGACGCGCGCACCCGTACATTCTCCATTTCGCAAAAGGCTCTTGCGCCCGCGCGCCTTTTTCCTGGCACTGCGCCACACACGGGCTCAGCGTGGCCGCCGCGTCGGACTCGCGTTCCATGAACGCCGCGCGCAGACGCAATCAGCGTCAGCGAAAGAGGCGCTAGGTGCGCCGACGGAGATCCTGCGAAAAGCTTTCCTCCTCCGGCGGCACGGTCCTACGATTGACGGCGCATTAGGAGCGCGAAGGCGGAACAACGAAATGCGCACTGATGGGGTGAATACATCGGGGGGGGGGGGGGGAATCATATGCGTAGCCACTATATATATATATATATACAAGGAGTTGTGCTGGAAGCGGGGTGTGCAAAAGAGACTTCGGGACATTAGCGAACAATGCGAGCCATTGGGCAGGGCGGAAGGAGCGATCAGAAGGCAGTAACGGTCTGTAGACCGAAGAGTGTTTCGTTGGGAGATGGAATCGCTCAGCTGGATGCCTTCTTCGTCTGCCATTATGAAGACAGAAAGGAATGACGGTAATGGTTTCTTAGTTGCTTATGCGCTTTCGCCAAGCATTATTTGAAAGAAACGCAGCTGCTTCTCTCTCTATGTAGCATCTATTGCGTCCATTCTACGATCCTCGAGTGCTGAGAGATATCAGCGAGAACGGTGCGAGCACTGATGCACGAAATGACCGCACAGGTTCGCCACAAAGCGCCTTGGTTATGAGATGTTTGTCGAATCGTGTTTTCTACGCTGTATTTTGCGCTTTAAATGGTACCTGAACGACTTGAAATCGCCGTTAGTGACGCTATATTTGAATACAATATGACACCATGAAGGGTATAGCAGGCAAATTTCTTGCATTTAGATAGGAGACCATTCACTCTAGAAAAGATACCATGGTCCATGGCCAACAGCGGGCCTTCAGAAAAGAGCACTTCTTGCTTTGAAAAAGTTTTCCGAAGAGACAAGCATTTTGGGGACATACTAAATTTCAGTTTATCCTAATAACCTAAATGAGTGATATAAATGTGTTAAAGATTGATTTACGTGGCGATCGTGTTTTTTACGCTGTATGTAACTACTTGTGTTCTATATTTTGCAGTGTAATTACTTGTGTTCTGTGTTTTGCCCATTTAAGACATTTGACTTCATTTATGCGTACGTGTACTGAAATCATACACAAAACTTTCTGGTTCATGTGCTGCTGGACTGTATTGTTTTTATACATCTGTTGTTCTACTGAGCGCCATATTTCGTGACATTATTCTCTCTTATTGCGCATAATTGTTTTCTTTGCTAAGTGACAAGGAGTAGCCGGTGCCACCATAAAGGCGCCAACCACTCCTAATAATCATTTGAATAATAATTAAAAAAAACTCGTTACATTCTTTTCATGAGCTGCTGCAGAATTGTCATGGAGCATGTCAGAGATGTCATGCAACAAAAGTACGCGGCCGCGGCCTCTTCATCATTGTAGGAGAAAAAGAACAATTGTATAGCGGGATTGGCGGATCCCAGTGTGTTGGCGTTAGTCCAGTTGTCTTGCGTGCACCAAAGTCACGTCCGACGAGTCGTTGTGCTATGATGCATGCAAAAACGTCTCCGAGGAAAAGTGAACGGACATTTTCTCGTCCCAGCATAAAAAAAAAGAAAACTAAGAAGAAAATTAGTTGCAAAGTAACCGAGCGACTGTAACATTGCAACGTTTTCAATAACCTGCAAAACAAGTCTAAACGACATTATTAGGAAAATTAATTTGCAAAACACAAGAACAATTCCCCCCAAAAAACAATGGCAACTTCTTAATGCGTTCATGAATACCTAAGTCCGCCGATACTCCTGATAAAATAAATTACAACTACAAATCTCTTACTGATTCTTCTAGCATAGCAAATTCTTTCAATGACATCTACTGTAACATATACAGCAGTCGTCAGATGACCGTCTACTTATCCCATTAATCGCCGCAATCAATCTTTTTTTTTTCTCTTTCCTGTAGCTGCAGATGGGGTATGCTCCGTGGTATTAGCTCTGAAGAATACAACGCCTGGCTTAGATAACATTTCTTTACTTCACCTTAAACTTGTTGCACAACTCATTTCTGAAACACTTTGTAATATATCCATCATATTTTTAAACGCGGTATTTTTCAAATTTCTTGCTTGAAAGAACTAAGGAGGAGAAGGAAGATGAAGGAAGGACAGGTAGGGAGGTCAACGAGAGGCACGTCCGGATTGCTACCCTACACAGGGGAAGGGGTTTAAGGGAAGAAAAGAAAGAAGGGGGAGGGAAGAAGGTACTATCGGTGTGAGTACGCGCGGATGTCCATAACTTCACGCCTATAATCGGTCACTGAGGCCAGTCCCTTTCATGAAACGTAGCAGTGCCCCCGTCGTTTTGTAAGCCTGCGACGCGTCGTAGTCTCTGAATATGGTCTGTTATCTAATCGGTTTAACACCCTACGAAGAACGTCACGTTCGTTGTCCTAGAGATTACAAAAGCACAACACGTGCTCGATCGTCTCTTCACAGTTGCACGAGTCACATATCGCTGTGTCGGACTTTCCAATAAGGAATGAGTAGGCTTTCGTACAAGCCACCCCTCACCAGAGGAGGCACAGTAAAGTTACATCACGGCGGGAGAAGTTCCATGGAATCTGCAGCTCCAATGAAGGATCCAGCCAGTGTAGACGGCAGTTGGAGAAAATAGGGGTGTTCCACAAAGTTTCAGTCTTGGTTTGAGCAAGTAAACGAAGACCCCTCGCGCCATCCGTCCTTGATAAGGGCATAGGAAGTGTCAAGGTTTCCTTATGGGCTGACCGGGTGGCATCATCAGCAAGGTCATTTCCGACGATGCCGCAGTGCCCCGGAAGCCATTGGAAGATGATGTCATGTCCATTTATGAGGGCTTGATGGAGAACCTCTCTGGTATCAAACACTAGTTGTTCGTGGGTCTTGCGTCGTAAGGCTGACTGCAGACTCTAAAGTGCTGCCTTGGAGTCACAAAAAACGACCCGCTTTCGAGGTTTGGCTTGTGCGGGGTAATTAACAGCGGCACTTATGGCGGCAAGTTCTGTGACCGTAGAAGTCACAGAACTTGCTCCTGTACATAATGTGATAAAACGCAGGTGTTTAACTTTCATCCTATTTCTATTCTGTCGTCAATTAGTAAAGTTGTTGAGGAGTTATTTTGTAAGCACCTAAATATTTATTTTAAAAACTTTATTTTTTGAAATCCTGTCAATTTAGTTTTCGCGCTGGCAGTTCGACTAACTTAGCTTCAATATCCCTAACCGACAACATTCGTCACTCGATTGATACTGGTAAATTCGTTGGTTCGGTATTTTTGGACTTCACTAAAGATTTTGATACGATTAATCATGGACGTCCTTTTTATTAAGTCCTGCGATTACCGGTCCAGTACTACACTCCTAAAAAGTTGCCTGCATGATGGAGAACAGTTTTTTTCAGGAGTTGCTTACTCTGCTACTAGCGTTATTAATCAAGGTGTACCACAAGGCTTCATACTAGGCCCCTTACTATTCTCCATTTATATCATTGATTTACCCACATGTCTTAAATCTGCACATGGCGCACTATATGCAGACGATACTACCATCTCACTGTGTGACACATCTTTAACAACCATAATATTTAAACTAAACAATGAGCTTGAAAAGATTGCTGCATGGTGTTTTGCCAATCATTTAATTATCGATGCTACCAAAACTAAATTCATGATTTTCCGGACAAGAAAAAGAATACTATCTGGCATGGCTGAGGTAACTCCTAAATGGTCATCACATTTCAGTCCCCTTTCCCTCTTCTTCAGTGCAGGGTAGCCCACGCGGGCTCAGCCTGGTTAACCTCCCTGCCTTTACCTTATGACTTATCTCTCTCTCTCTTTCCGGTCTCCGACTGTCTATCATTTTTGAGCATCAAATTAGATTGTAACCTAAGGTTTTCTCAGCACATTACGTTCATTAAACAAAAGTGTAACTTCGGTATTAGAGCATTATTGAAATGAGGAGCATATTTTTTCAAAGACGCGTTGTTAGCGTTATACTTTGCCTTCGTTCACAGTGACATCAATTACGGCATTGTTTCCTGAGGAAGTACGTATCACTGTCATATCTCGTCCATTCAGCACTTACAGAATCAAGCAATACGTAGTATCACCAACAGTGTTTTTTCGCGAATGCTACTCTGTTACTCCATGAAGGCAACATCCTTCTCGTGACGAGCTTTTTCAGCTATCACTTCATAATTCTGCTTTATAAATTACTTACTAAACAGATTTTACACGAATTAATGGGTTCCAGGTATTTCATGCATTCTTAAAAACGATACCAGGTTTGCACGTAACTCCAATTTTCTACTGCCTATGAGTCATTCTAACTATGAAAAAATGACATTATCATTCACGGCTACAACACTATGGAATGATTTACCCAACAACCTGAAATATTCATCCTTTCATGCATTTAAACATGCCCTTAAGCTTTTCTACAAGTATAACGAAGTTTAGATCGCTGATTATAGTGCGTCTGCAATTTGTATGTATTCACATTGTTTTTATATACTATAGGATAGCATACTGACAATATTCCATTCGTTTAATTTTTCTACGTTGTATTTTACGCGATTGTGTTTATTTGTTTGTTTGTTTTACCTAGCTTGCTCGTCTTTAGCATGCCTCTCCGTTGCTATTATTAAATCACGGTCTCGTTGCAGTATTTGACTTTGGAAACCTCGTCTGTATATAATCTCTAAACCATATACTTTATCTGAATAATAATAAATTGAAAGTGAAAGAGTTAGGCAGAAATTTACTTGCTGAATTACATGTTTAATCACTACATCGAGTAACTGTAATACGCATGCCGCTGTAGCGCACCTCTCCCCTCCTCCCTACCCCCAAAAGAAACAAAACCGCAAGTCAGCTTTCCTTTTTCGTATATTTAATGGCTTTGACACTGTTACAGCTGCCACCAATTGTTACGAGCTGATACGTCCAGTTGTTACGGGGACGGGGCTTTGGTGACTTTCGACAGCGCCTACTTGGAGCTCGAACGAGATTGACTGATTGATTGATTGCACGAGAGGGTTCGGCGCAGAAGACGAGATGATGTAAAAACAAATAACAGAAGTTTAATACAATGTTACAGGTAAGCGGTGCGCTCCAAGACAAAAAGTACAGAAATGTCCGGCGTGCGTGCTCCTGCACGCAAGGTCACAGAAGATATTTCCTCATTGGAATGGCCAACAGCCCCACGTGCGACACATGCAACATCGACGAGACGCTCGCACATATTATCTATGTCTTCCCGCGATATAGTGCTCAGAGACAAGTGATGTGCAGAGTACTGGACCAGTTGGACAATCGCCCACTATCAGAACTAAAAGCTTTAGGCCAATGCTCCGAAACAACATCCGCGTTGAAGGCCTTACTCGTGTTATTAAGGTTCCTGCGGTCTACGGGGCTTCACGACACACTCTAAGAATGCCGCCCTCAACCGCTCTGCAGTGTACGCGCTTTGTTCGTGCTTGTCTCTCTTTCTTTCTATATCCCTCCTTCCACTCTGTTTCTCTCTTTATCCCCCTTAACCCTTCCCCCTGCGCAGGGTAGCCAACCGGAACTACGTCTGGTTAACCTCCCTGCCTTTCTCTGCATTATCTTAGCTCTCTCTCTCTTCGTGGCTCCTCGCTGGCCTTCTTATACCCTACATCATCCGGATAACCTCATTCTCACTTGCTCCCTGGAAGAGGGCCTTGTCAGCACACTGGCAAGCTCACACAGAGGAATAGGGAGAAAACCCACTCACTGGCGTAAAGGTGGGGAGCGTAGGTCACGTCGGGTTCAAAACACAGTTGCTTAAGCAAACTCTGAGTCTAGCACCCGCCGTGGTTGCTCAGTGGCTACGGTGTTGGGCTGCTGAGCACGAGGTCGCGGGATCAAATCCCGGCCACGGATGCCGCATTTCGATGAGAGCGAAATGCGAAAACACCCGTGTACTTAGATTTAGGTGCACGTTAAAGAACCCCAGGTGGTCGAAATTTCCGGAGTCCTCCACTACGGCGTGCCTCATAATCAGAAAGTGGTTTTGGCACGTAAAACCCCATAATTAAATTACGAATTCGGAAAGATACCACTCCATGGCATAGAGAGGTTGAATGTGGGGTAAATAATCCCGTCGCAAACGCCCGACGGACAAATCTAAATGAATCGGCCAACAGCGTCGCCCGCGACCTTACAGACCGGGCCGCTTCTACATATGGTTTTGATTCTGCTGGATTGGAGAACTTACAGAGAGATACCCTCATTACATACAATGAAATTACAAAACATTACTACATGGGAAGGAGGGAGTTTCCACCCCCTCACTATAGACTAAACAGAGCACAAGCAGTTACACTTAGGCAATTACAAACAGAGTCTTATTATTCACCTGCACAAATAAAGGAATGGTATGACATTGCAGACATGAATATTATATGCAAAGCATGCAAAAAGGAGATATGCACGCTTGACCATATGCTCTGGGAGTGTGGGTCGCTCGGCCCTGGCATTTCCCGGAATCGGTTTTTAGGAATGATAAGATCTCCAGATCATATCCCTCAAGTCCTGGCTGTCCAGTACGCCCGTGATAGGGCTAGGAGGCTTGACCTCCCGGTCCCAACATGGGACTAGCCAGGCGGGTGGCAACACCTTGTACAGGACAAGAATAAAGTTTTTTCCTCCTCCTCCTCCTCCCACAAATCTTTTCATATTGGCGAGCGTGACGATTAAGCACGTCGAGTCTCAGACGCTTGGCATCCGTTGCATTCAGCGCCGCACACAGTGAACCGTAACAACACGTTACTTGTACCCCTCTCTATCTTTCATCGCCCCTGACGCATTCTCTTACCGAAATAAACATTTACTCTGCGTTCGTGTTCATTAACACTTAACCGCCTTTACTTGGACAGTTATTACGATGTCCTAAAAACAAGGCTAGCTGACCTTCGCTGCACTATCAGTCGATGTCATTCAAGTTCATTCATTTCACCTAAGTTGCTCCGGAAGTTTCGAGATATGCGGCATTCATGTCAAAATGAAGAAGCAATAGCATAGGAACAAAAAAGACTCTCGCGCACGCACGCACACGCAGAGAGAGAGAGAGAGAGAGAGCGAACAAAGATACTTTATTATGGAAGGAGCAAATAGACTAGGAGGGCATCATGACGTCATGTAACTCTCCGCGCTCTTGGCGTCTAGAAATTACTGCTTGCCTATCACGTGGTGACAGCCTATTTCCGATGACCCTCTTCTTTGTATTGTTTATGACTTCGCTTCAAGACTGTCACATGGCGCTCTCTCTTTAGTCCTTTTTCTTACTGTATGGCTTTACCGAAAGAAAACCTGTGTCTCTGAATTCATTTGTTACAGCCCACCTAACAGGTAACAACATATTTCATGCTGTGACAACATAAGTAGAAATGCCTTTCGAACGGAGGCAAAATCCACAACGCTTTCCTTTCGCAACATTGCTTGTCATTCGCCGGCCGCACTCGCTATACCTATATGTTCGCAAACAGGATTGGCAATCGGCTATTTTCACGAACTGCTCTAGCCCATTAACTGCTTTGGGAATAGTTAAAATTTGCTAATCCTTTCGTTCGTAGGAACTGTTTATACGAAGTAAGAACAGAGTTCCGATGGCAGACCAACATCATGCTTCAATGTTTAAAAAAAAATAGAAAGAGAAAAAGAAAACTTCATTTGCACTACTCAGAAGCAGGCGTGGCCCCCTCCCCATCCCGCTGCCCCATCATATGTCTATAGGAATTAACAACGGCAAAAATTGACACTTTTACTGAATAAGCACGTAACCCTAGGTAGCGCTTGCCGAACGTACTTCATGACGATTTTCGACGGAACATATAGCCATTAAAGAAAACATTTCTGAGCGCTTCATTAATTCTTGTTCTGTTGAGACACACGTCTCTGTCTCTTGCGTAAACGGTGCTTCGAGCCGTGGCGTTATCTCTAACCGCTGAGCCCGTCACGGAGGCGAGATGGTAGCGCCGCGAGGTCCTGAGTGACGCCATCGCTGCCGCAAACTCGTCGGCGCAGCGCGACAGCAGACGACACACGCACATGCGACGCGTTGAGACGACGTCCCGCGGCATGCCAGCAGAGACAACAAAAGGGCAGCGACAATCGCGCAGCGCAGCTCGCGAGGAGGGAGACCAGCAGATGCGCTGCGGTCACGGCGACACCCTATCTCGCGCGGTGTCCGATTGCAGACGAGTCCCCATAAGCGTCAGCTCCGCGCCGGCTCCTAGGACGACCGCGCGACCGCGTTTGAAGGCCGCGGCTGCACATGCTTGCCGTGTGTATGTGGGACAGTTCGCTGTTTCACACGATGGAATGGATTCAGCTGCTTGCTCCATTATGCATGGGGTGTTCTCTCCTTACGTTCAAACCACATACGGTGGATGAAGGCAGGGCGATGTGTTACTTTCGCCTTCGCGTTGGCAACGAGGTATGTGGCAGCCATTGAGGGGCACGAAGACAAGAGGTTCGCACTGGTTAGGTGAACTGAAAAAAAAAAACATAACAGTGACCGTGCGATTAGTATGCATTTGGTACGCGCTCTTTCAGTGCCAAAACGAAGGTGATGTTCGTCACCAACGAAACAATCCATTGCCTGTTCGACATGAGCTACGTTGCAATATCCAAAGAGGACGAACACACGGAAGAACGCAAGCAATGGGCCGCGAAGTTGTCACTCGCACTCGTTCGCAGGCTCCAGTTGAACAAACTGTTTGCAATAACGAACTTGATGTAGAGGAGGTACGAGCGAAATTAATCCGTGACATTTGTTCATTGTTTCTTCGAGTTCTGACAGAGCCGCAGAACTTGAATTTTTTGTTATCAAATGTATCATAGCACTATCTTTCTTAACATTTCTTTGGCCCAAAATAAGACGGCGCAAACTAGAACTGCTGCAAGGCGTAACGACTGACTCGACAAGCGCAGATATAGCCGCGCGCGGCATCGTGGCTTCGTCGCTTCACTTCAGCGCCCGTCCCCTTGTCGCCTTCCCAACAAGAAGCCCACTTCGCGAACTACTGTTCGCGTCTGTGTCCTGTCCAGCAACTTCCCTCCTCATCCACACGAACACACGACCACAAGCGAACCAGCTACTGGTGGCCGATTCCTGCGCGATGCACCCGCACGTAATACGAGTAAAATTTTTCCAAAGCCAGATATGCCTTACTCTGGGGATATTGTAAGACGAGACCGGCGAAAATATTGAATTTACTGAAAGGTCGCCACAACTGTTTGCGAGTATAAAAGGACGAACACGAAATCCGCATACATTTGTCTTCTTTGCGACTTGTCCGTCATTGCATACGCGGAGGGTGCATGGTGCATGCATATTTCTCTCGCGCCCTCCAGCAAACATAGTTTGTTTTTCCGACTCAATCGGGACAGCAACCGCAATCTTGCGGTCCCACGGCGGCCGCATTTCGATGGGAGCGAAATGCGAAAACACCCGTGTACTTGGGTTTAGGTGTACGTAGAACCCCAGGTGGTTGAAATTTCCGGAGTCGTCCGCTACTGCGTGCGTCATAATCAGAAAGTGGGTTGGGCACGTAAAACCCCATAATTAAAGAAAAAAAGATCTCGCGGTCCGGACTCAGCGGGTGATAAACCGGCCGGTGTTCGCGCCATAGTGTATTTCACTTGTGCACAACGTTTTCGTGCACGCATTACACCCATTACCTGCCACCATCGCGATCGGTACTCCTCGCGTTGCCCGACTGCTGCACCCTGCAATCTATACTGCAACACTGCCCGACAATAACGGATCCATAACTCCCGGAACTCACAACTATACTCGAGAAAGCAGAGCATTCAATGCTCAAGCACCTACGAATCAACAAAAATTCCACACAGAAGCCCGCCCGCGTTTGTCACTGAAATGTATAGGCAATTTGACTTAAAGTAATTTTATGACAAACGTGGCTTTACATTCAACAACGTTGCGTGGTAAAGTTTTGAATAATGCTTTCGTCTGGGCGAGTTGGGACAGTTGATTTGGGATGTTTCAGCATTGTAGATAACAAAATCGGATACAGGGAGCAGAAAAAATTTCAGAAAGGAACAAACAAATATGCAACAAGCGTTCGTACTGTTCTGGTATTCCTTAGCGACTTCTCCAACCCGTGAGCGCTTTGCTGCTTCGCGGAGCTCTAAAAGCATGTCATTCGGATCGCCCTCTGTATAAACCGCGTCAGCAAACGTCTTTAATTCACAACTGCCATTGAAGAAAATAAGAAACTATGGGCACCATAACCACCCGCTATGCGTACCATTGTGACTTACACTTTTGCAAAGCAAATAAAATGCCTGCATTTCTGCGAAACTGGTGCCGTAGCGTCAACGCTGCCGCAGACTCAAGTGCGGAATACCGCGACAGTTTTACGAGCAGGTGATCGCAAGCAGTCCCCACGGTTAAAAAAAAAAAAAAACACAACTTCGCAACATGGGATTCAGTATACGAGATACAGGCACCCCGGCGAGTACTCCAAGCGGCAGTGGCCCTGCCGTATCACAGTAACGCCTATACGGTCAACGTGTGTTTCGCTATCAGGCAATCGCCTCAGGCCGCTGAAGAGGCCGGCGCCGATAGTCGACCAGCGAGGAGCGGCTGCAGGAATTGAGCAGAAGCCAGCGCACGCGTCCACTTCCGCTTTCTAACTCGTGCGTGCGAACGGACACTACGGCGACGTCGTTTCGTCGCAAACAGCGCGAACGATGCTACTCTCGGCAGAGCTGACACCATGTGTATTATATATATACTATTGCGAGAACAGCCTTCACTCCTTACCAGGAAAATGTTTGCTAACCGGTCATACCATCGCTCTGCAAGCCACGCCTTCGGAAGCGTCTGCGAACCGCAGCTGCATTTTCTTTCCGCAGTATTCGGCGCACGACAACAAGCCGATGACTACCGGTTGCGCCGGCAATAGCAGGCTTAAACCGATACATCCATCGTCTTCTTCAGCAGACGACTGTCCTTACACTCATAATACAGAATCTCGTCATATAGCAGCACCTGAATATATATCCACGGATCTATTGACCCAGCGAAACAGACAGATCTAAATTTTCGACTGACAACAACGGAGCTGTTTACTTGTCCAGTATGCAGGCAACATGGCCTAGCGAGATATCTCGAGTGGTGAAGCGGGCAACGCTACGTTCCGTCAGAATTTCTGTAAAACATGGTTTGCAGTGGGTTCTCGGCCTTCCCGCGTGACGTCAATCCTAAAAACGCGTGTACGTCTTCATGTCATATCGGATGCGTTTTACACAGCAAAGTTGCGGACAAACACTAATCTAGCTGCCCTCATGACCGTTTCCTAATAGCGGCGACAAAGTATGAACGGGTCAGGCTAACGTTAAGAGAGGTGAACTGGGCGACTTGTAAGGTATAAGCAACAAACAAGAATTGCATCCGGTTTCTTACCCTACACTGGGGGAGAAAAAAGATGACGCATAAGAAAGTTCACCAACGATTACGATACTCCCTAATGCGAAATTTGGGCGCAGCTGTACACGCGTTTTCATTCCGCGATATATTAACTGGCGCAGACAATCTGTCTCGTGCGGCGCGTTGCAAAGGAGCGAGGTGCGGCGCGACTGCCTCGCTGATTTGGAGATCGCGAGAGCCAGCGCGTAGGTGACGCGTGGGCGCGATTCACAGCAGCCGCCGCCGACAGACCACCTAGACAACGCGCGCTACTCTGGCCATCATCGCCGCACTACGCTTTTCTTCTCACGCTACTGCCATACTATAGCCATACCCTCCTCCGCTTTCCGCCTCATGGTTTCGCTATACCCTCCTCTCCGCTTTCCCCCTCGTGTCTTTCATCTACCGCGACGCTCCGCGTTTGCTCTTTCATCCTTCGCTCGTTCGCTAGGTTACGCCGCAGGACAACGCCGACGTTCGCCGCAGGAACGGGATAGTTGCCCTCTAAAATTATGAGGAGTAGGGAGGAAGGGAGAACGCGCACACACGTCAGTGTCCACCAAGCATTCGCAATCTAGGCGTCTTTTGGAACCTTAGTGCTACTCTAGTACCTCTGTACAATAATGACGTCTAAGGTCAAGGTCGCAGTACGTTTCTCTCCTCGAAATGTCAGTTGTCTAATCAGCTTGCGCTAGCACGGAAAGACGCTCTTTTGGCATCGAAGAAGCGCGTGCAAGCTCGTGCAGAACGTGCTCTTTACTCAATTTCGTCGCAACCGCAATGTTGTACGCGGTATATTGTCCCTCATTCTATAAGAGGCGAGTAAAAGCCAGGCCGTAAACAAAGCCGTGTGTCTTTGTCTCCCTTTTCTCACGTCCTCAGTAGTTTTGCAAGTCATTTCTAGAATTGCTTCGTGTAATACGGCACTTCTCGATGATCTGTGCGCGAACGATGTTGGTGAAAAAAATTGTCTCGCCATCCCGACCGTGCGAAAGTGGATGGTCAGCGAAGCTGTTAGAAAACCACTCAAATGGCGTCGATGGGGATATGAAATGTTTTATTGTTCTGCCTAGTCTTAGCCCGACACCGTTGTTGAGCATCACGATTTTGCACTCTTCGACTCTCATCGTATTCAGGCTACTTTGCGTGGTCTACCCATAGCGACCTTGCAATGAACTGAATGAGTTGCTAAGCAGGTCTCTCTTTTATATATGAAGTTTGGTGACGCCACTCACTGATTCGCATGCTGATGTTGCCCCTTCCCCGCCGGAGCAGCTTATGCAACCGTAATCTTTCCCTGGAAACACACGCGGGGAAAAGGAACGCGCCTCGCGTTGTTCACAGACGCCTTATCATCCATCATGCGGCTTTGACGCTTGTTTTGTGCTTTGTTTTATTAAAATAGATACTGAGCTGTGTGTCGTGTGCCTGACTCCAAAGGCGATATGCACTTTCTTTTTTTTTTTTGCGGACAGACACGAAATATCTCGACTAACTAGAGGCTAACATCTTCGCTGTAAAAAAAGACTAAAATCCTTCGGTTCAGTGGCGTCCTTCCAGTGCAACTTCTGCCCAAACACCCGTGCTCAAGCACACGCTGAGGTCGCTGCCGAGTACCCGATCGGCTTCGAACTCGCCCTCTTGCCTAAGCTGCTCACTGCTACACCGATACTCACAAGTCGTTTACAGCGCTGCCTAAGGTACGAGGCCTATACAAGAAGTATCTTTGTGCAGCGGAATATAGTTTTGGGCGTAGCTGTCTGATTAATTACAGGATTAGAGAGTTTTGGTTTTGCTTGGTACATGACACGTTAAAGCGATATGTGACATGTTAGGACCTGTGCGCATCGCGTCGTACACAGCGAATTCACAGCTGCTGAATAGGCGACAGGTATCGGATGAACATATCTCGAGAGGCATTCGGCCTTCCTATTGGCTAAGGAGTCCTGCAGCTTCCATTGTGTTGCAAGCGATTTGTGAGATGGAGTAATCAATATGAGGCTACCTCTCACTGTGGTCATGTCGAAAGGCTGCTCAGACAGCTCAGTATACGACCGCACTTATACTTCCACCTGCAGGATAGCGATAACAATCACAAAGCATTTATTTCGTAAGAACTGTTTGCCACTGGCAATTCGCTATCACGGTTGACCAGCGCTAATTCTTAAAAAGCGCTTTAGCATACGATCTGCTACGTTAAATATTGACCCAGATATATGTGTGACAATCAAGAAGTCCGAGATACGCACATCTGGTTTGTCTAACTTCGATTCGGGCGTCTGCTGTATATTCAATAAAACCTTGAATAAGAAAAGTAATTAACATGGTGGCTGAGGTATACGCATGGCAGCATCAAATTGATTGGTCTGGTGAAATAGGAAATTGCTCATAAGTTTCAGGATGAAAGGTGGGGAAATGTGGTAATCAAGTGCTTGCAATATTTTCATACATTATCTGCTAATATCTAGCGAGATTGCAGTCAGTTGTTCAAGTTGATGAGCTGGAATTAAAATAAAAGAGAAAAAGACGGTGGCGATATACGTGGAAGCAGGGGCTGAAACTTCACCTGACGTGCCCCACGGACGTGCTTACTCACGTAAACAGAACGCGCACCAAGCGTGAGGAACCGACTCCTGACGTATGAGCGACAACACTTAAACGTCGAGCGCCGCCTATTCTAATTCCAATCCGCGGTCAAAGCAGTCGTGTGAGCAGTGCGCTACAGCTGACTAGAAATGCGCGTAGGCTACTGTGCAATGTGCGCGGAACAGTGTGCACCGCACTGTGGAATGCCAAGATTACCAATACACTGACAGTCTTTTCATTTTTCATAACACCGCCTTATTTTCATATCATGAGGAGTGTTTTTCGTATATTTAAAATTATTTATGTTGTGCGCACTAAACAGCAAGACGCCAGGAAAGTATTCAACCGCGTTCCCGCATGCAAGAACGAGGCGTTGCAGAGTATCTAGACCCAGCTCGTAGTAACATACATCAGCTTATCTACGTGCACCTTAAAGAGCGAGCAGCCCTCGGTCATAAGTTCAACGCAACGGCAACTATAAGATCGACAGAAAATATTTAAATAATTTGTTTCGTAAAGTAAGCGTTGACTACTCTTTCTCTTCGGTACGTCCTGATTTAAACAAAATGGCGTAAAAGTTTTCTGAAAACATAATGAAGGGATGTTGTTGCTCAAGCATCCACAATCGTAAGCGGGAAGCAATGCTGTAAATTTTGCGGAGGCAGCGTTCCCTAAAACAGCGCTGTTTATAACTTCTTCTCTCGTAGAGCAGTATCTCAAAAGCGTCACTGGGTATCAGCTCAGCGGACCTCCCAGCCTGTTCCCGATGCGGCGTTGTAAATTAACTGGAATGAACGTCAACTTCCTGGTTCGAGACGGGCCGAAGCGGCGGCAATATATGTGTCGCGCGCCGAATGCCATATCGCCACGGGGGGCCCGCCCGTCAATTGTCGTCGGCCGGGGGACACCGCTGCCCCGCCTGTCTGCAGCTCGGCCGTCGTTCCGCCCGTGCAGCAGGCGTCCGAGAGCCCAAGCCGTCGGCCACATGCACTGCGCGGCAGGACGAGCGTGGGCCCAACGAGGCTCAAGTGGGCCACAATGGCACCACTCGTGGTCGTTGCACTGCCGGATGCCCCTTGCTCCCGATTTCGAGCGCCGGAGGAAGGATGCCGAGAGTTGCCTTATACCTCGCCAAGAGAGAGGACGCCTTCGTCTGTGCACCGTTTGAATTCCGTGTGGGCGAATTACAGTCCGCCGAAAGAGGACGCTGCTATCATCATCATCATCATCATCATCATCATCATCCTGGTTACGCCCACTGCAGGGCAAAGGCCTCTCCCATACTTCTCCAACAAGCCCGGTTGCGGACGCTGCTATAACGGCAGCCTTCCGCGTCGTGCACGGAGCGCAGACAGATTTCGATGCGTTTTCATTTTCTTTCGTGTAGACAGAGCGCAGAGATAAAGTTTTCGCTAGAACAGCTGTGTATCGTGTAAAAACAGCTAACCAAATTAAAGGGCAATCTTTCAGAAACTGAAAGATTATTCTCAAGGTAGAATTGAAATCGTCACGCGAAGCATACGGAAGTGTCATGCTCAACGAAATCCATGAATTGAAGAATAAAGGGCGGAGCATGTCAACAAAGCATCGACTTTGCGCACGTGGAAATAGACGATTTGAAAAAGAGAACTGAAACTGAAATAGCAAAGAATAATAAACTCTCAAAAGACAGCCGGGCAATCAATGCAAAATACGTGTCCCTTGAAAGGAAAAGTGAAGAACTTGAGGCGCAGATTGTTCACCTTGAACAGTACTCTAGAAACGCCAATCTTGAAATCCTAACTAAGTGTTACTAAACCATAACTAAATCCTATTACTAACAGCGAAACTGGTGTCTCTGATGCTGGAACCACAGCCTCCGACGTAAGTGACCACTGTACAACCTTCGAAATTTTCTTTACCCCCGAAAATAATAAAGTTAGCTGAAATAACACAATTACGAGGCACTGTGTATCAGATGAGGCTTTACTTTTATTCTGACGTGACATCAGTGCTCAGGATTGGTATTATATATGCAGAATAAAAAATGTGAACGATACATATTCAAAGTTCACTGAAATTTTTGTGCGAATTTACGCTGTACACTTTCCTTTTAAAGCGTTTAATCCACCAAAAAGAACTAAAAAGCCTTGCGTCATGCCGGCTCACAGGAAGGCAATTAATAAGAAAAATCGTTTAACACCTTGGGCGCTATAACGTAAAGCTATTCCAAGTTTTTCTATTCCAGTTCCGCAGTCAGCCCTCCTCAATTGGTAAAAAAATGCTCGGGCCACCCCCACTTCGCCAGTCTGTCACGCGACGTCAGGAAAAACGCGAGAGCTACCCATCTGATGTAAAGTGTACACACTGATCATGCATGTACAGACCGAATAAAAGCAAAGTCGTTCTGATTGGACGCCTTTTCGACATTAACCTGCTGCTATTAGTCAAAAGGTTTCAGGCCGCGCCCAATTTACCTGTCTGTCACTCGACGTCACAATACCGCGAAAACTCATTGCGTCAAAGTGACGTGTACGCGGTAAAGACGCATTAATATGCCGAACAAAACTATTTTTTTTTCTGAATAGCTGGAGGCTGCCCCATTCCGAAAGGAAGAGCAAGATGGCTGGCTGACGATTGCTCAGGCACTGCCTATTTGCACCTGCGAGAAAGCATGGATTTATTTCCGTATAATAACATTTTACGTGGCAGTGTAAGGCTTTATTGAGCGCTTTCAGCAAGTATACAACATCACTCTGCCAACTCTTCTTTGCTGAGGTTCCGTTTTAGCTGCATTTTTAACACACCGTTGCACGCCGCCGCGATTTTCGACCCCACCGCAAGCTAAGTAAGGGGATCGAAGCGGACCAATCGCAGACGCCGGCACCACCTTCTTCCACTGCACTGTCTAGGCCCTATCGAAGCCTTCTGCACTTGAGCGTGCCCCTCGCCTCTTGTCAGCCAATCAGATAAGAAAAATCGCCCAATGTAGGCAATGTTATTCGTTTGGAAAGCAAACAAAAGTGACCTGTAAACGAGTGAGAGCGTTTCATTGGACTGTTCAGACAACCCTGCGGTTACCGCCCAATGCCTACGTGGGCAGTTACGTACATTTGACGTCAGGAGATTGGAATAAAAAAAATATTGGGATAGTTTTACGTTATACGGCCCTGGGTCACGAAAGCAAACCTCAAAAACCCAAAAAGCTAATAACCGCGTAATTATCGGTCAGGCTCGTTGATTATTTTAAATAAGTAAACACTCTGCCAGGTACTATCCTACCGGTCATCGGGCCGTCAATCGATTGCCCTGCTGATAGCTTTTCTCTCCATGATATGAAGATAAAATTTAAGCACATTCATAGGCCTTAATAACAACAAATTTAAACTATAGAATAGGGAACTTACAGATAAAGTCTGTAAAATATGTTATTGAATCTATTATACCTGTACCTGTATACCTATTATACCTGTACCTGTATGCATTTTTAACCCTGTTATTCAATTAGGTCAATTCCCGATGCACTTAAAGAAAGCCACGGTACCTGTCCGTTATAAAGGTGTCAATAAGAATGAAGCAAATATTATAGACCGATATCGGTTGTGCCTCCTATTTCAAAAATGAGAGAAACAATATTCTTTTCTCGTTTAACTAATTTATTTGATGAAATGGATCTATTTTCCAACGCACATTTTGGTTTCAGGAAAGGACGTTCAATTGAAAGAGCTTTATTAACTCTTAGACATAGTGTTGAGAAGCTATGAAAATAAGTCTACAATTTTTGTCTTTTCATTGATTTTAATAAGGCTTTCGATTTACTTATTCATAACATCCTTATATAAAACTCTCAGACCATGGCATTTTCGGTAAACGCCCGGAATTATTTCGTCCATATTTAATAGGAGTCAGTGTGTCCGTATGGATGACAACCATTCATTCCCCCTCCTTATAGAAAGTGGTGTGCCCCAAGGCAGCATTTCAAATGATCTTTTGTTTAACGTGTACATTAACGATATTGTAAATATTGATACAAGCAAAAAATGCATCATATGACAGCACTATCCTACTCTACGGCTCTGATGAAGACGCTCTTGTGTCAAGATGTAATCATGTTCACGAGAAACTGGGCCTGTATTCACAAACACGTTCTAAGCTAGAACTGCTCGTAAAAGCGAATGCAAGCCAATCTTGATGTCACACATATTATTAGCGAAGGCGACCGGCCAATGGCAAAGGGCACAAAAAGCATTGTGAATTCGGGCCTTGGCTCTTCGGTCGCGTTCCAATCACCTCAGGATTAAACCGCCCAAAACAACGCGCGTCCCGGCCTCTTTCTTCGCCCGTGTTCCAGGTTGCGCTCATATGTATCTACTGAATATTCAATAAAAAGACAGGTAATCTTTGTTTCCGCACAAGAAAGTAAACAAGTTGGAACAGGATATATGTGGTGACGGTCGCAGGATAGAAATAGTCGGCGAAGATAAAATTCTTGGTGTCATAGTTAGCTCGAATATTGCATGGGATTCCTACATTGACACTCTATGTAAAAACATTTCCGTGAGCTGTGAATACAAGGGCACTGTCACGTTGTTGTGCAATTCTTCCCGTGGAGGCAAAACTACGACTTTATGATGAACAATTTGCTTCGCATATAGTTACTGCAGTTTCCTGGGTTTACCACACACACACACACACGCACACGCACACACACACACACACACACACACACACACACACACACACAAAATTGACGTACCGAAGAAGACTCTTCGCAACATCGCAAATATAGATTATTCATCTACGACAGATTATTTCTTTCTTATAGATAACATTGTGAAAATACAGTTTATGTATGAATTTGATTTGTTGCGTTCATATTATGTGTCTTCTCCCCATCTTCAGAAACTTTGTGACCGCAATTGCACTAAGGTTCACACGCGTTACATTGACTTGTGGCTCATACCATGCTTTTGTACTTTCTATAAATTGCAGTGTTTGCAGCACAATGTTAAGGTACGTCAGGTGCGAAGACATATCGAAGCCCACGTTGACATCAATACGTCACCTCTTCCTAAAACCATAATTGCTTAATTGCTTTGTTACACGTACTAATGATCATCATGTATGTGTGTATTTTTGTCTCACGTTGCCTTGTTTTGTATACTGTAGTTTCTTCACTGCTGACTATATATGTTCTTCTTTACCTTTGTTTCAAGCGACATGTGTATTATTGTTACGTGCTTTTTTTACACAATTTTCAACTTATTGTATTGTTTCTGACATCCTTACAGCTTAATATATTTTTATATTATAGTATTTTTACGGCATACGATGTTCATGTTAGTATTTGATAATATGACATTCAATTCTCTGTTATCTATTCCTATGTTATCTAATGCTATATTTTTGTTCAGGTTTAGCTTGTACATCGAGGTTGGGCACCATGTGTGCCCTGATCTCAAGCCCCTTTATTGTCTTTACCGGGCCTCTGCCAAGCTGCATGCCGCAGTTTTTTAGCCCTGTAAACCATTCTAAGATTGTTTTGGAAAAATAAAAGGAATTTAATTGAACGTGCACGTGTCATAGTGTATAGAGACAACAAAGAGTCAGTATTCGTCTAAAAGTGATGTTCGTGAAAAAACAAATCATTTTTATTTCACGATTTTTTTTTACAACATTTTTCCGCGTTGTTTGCTTTTACTTACAATTAAATCCGAATTCGGTCAATGACAGCGCCAGTGAGGGTACGCTATAGCCAACGAGCAACAGCTCTATGTTTCTGAGAAAGTGCGGGCCACTTGCCTGCCATGCTTCAAACAGGACTCTCCTAAGCTAAGCGGTGTCATAGAAAGTGACGTCCATGGCAGCGGCTCGCTGCCGCAATCAACAAATAGGAAAAAAAAAGAATATCTGAAAGCATGTTACGGCGATTCCTCTATAGGGGCACTGATTGACGGGGAGGGAGGGGGGGGGCTTCTCCACAAAAGAAAAAGAGAGCCGTAAATAGGTGTAGTTGCACTTCTCGTAACACAGTCGGCGTCGTTGTCAGCTTGTTATTGGCGACACTGGCTGAACGGGTCGACCAGCTTGCTCATTAATCAGCCACTGGGCTACACGCGAGCGAGCGCGATGGGTGCGACAGCACGCACTGCCACAGGAAAGGCGACAACGGCCTTCAGTGACAAGGCAGGAGGCGCGCGCCCAGTCACTCTCTTAGTCAACACGTTGCTATGGCGCGCTCCAAGCTGCTTTCTCTCAAACACCAATAGTCGGACGTGCGTTTCTCAACTACAACTGCACGTTCATTTGGACCAGCGTCGCAAATAATTTAAGAGGCTCATTAGCGAAAATTAGTTAACATTGACAGAAAGTTAAGCTCGTCTGAATCCTTACGAGCGTCTGCCAGGAGCGCCACGGACGCTGCACATGCGTATATTTAAGCTGAGCGCGGGGATTGCGCTGTCCATTTGTCTATCTGTTATGCTGCTGCGTACATCGTCGTGCCGCGATAGATTAGTCGTTTGATTACCATGTAGCCAAGGGCACCATATCCAACATTTTGCGGCGGCGTGACAGAAGCTGCAGAGTTCGGAGCAGCTCCGACCCGTCCGCCAGTCTCTCCGTGCTGTCACGCTGCGGTAGGCGTTGTCGTGCCATCGTCGTCTTAGCGTCATTTTCATCGTGTTGCCCTCTTCACCATCTGATTAACGCCGTCGCATAGTTGGAGAAGTCAAAACAGGGCTGCAGGGCGCGTATCACAAGAAGCGTCCTTACGCTATAACTGTTCGTAAGGGAAGCCGCCAGTCAGTCATGGTGTTGGACATATGATTATAGAAGGTGCCCGGAAAAATGGCAGAGAGCGCTCGCAAACGAAAGGCTTTACGAATTCAGCCCCAGAAATTTTACACAGAGTTGGGGGCATTGAGGAAAGTCGAGGGAGTAACTGCTGTGGCTTTAAACGAATTCAGAGCTGTACGAATCGCTGAAGTCTGCACATTTTTTACTTAATTTTCGAGCGCTTAGACTGGCGCTGTATAGTACATGTCTCGGGCTCAGCGCAGCGTGTACTCAGCGCCAAGGACGGCATTTCCACATTCGCTGTTATATATGTTTTAAAGCGATTTACCAATCCTACAGTTAAAAAATTAAGCAGGAAAAGTCATCTGTTTATTCCGGCAACGAATCTCCTCAGCAACTATTTACTGCCAAAGATAACCTCCGGCGGGGTGAGAGCGCTCCAACTGCACAAGTATTTCCTTTTTATTTCCTTCTTCAGAGGAAGCTTCAGCTCGGGGGCTCTTATCTAAATACCCGGAAAGGGAGAAATCATCTTTCTCGGCAACCACTGTCTCAAATTTGGTGAGGTTTGTAGCATTTAAAAGAAAACGCTAAATTCTAGTGACTGTTGGCAGCTGATTCTAGACTAAAACCGTTTATAGTTTTTATAGATATTGTTGAAAATCGGAAATTAAAAAAAAAGAAACTATCAGGTTTACAACTCTGTAACTCAGCAACGAGTGTTACAATTCTGTCAAATTGCATCTAACAGTTTATCGAAAGCGCACAAAATTGATTTGTTATACATGGCTTTTGAATACACCAGTGACGTGTGAGTAGGACTTTTGCGAAACCCTTGTATACAACGCAACAAGTTCGCGTAAGATATAAATTATTACATCAATCTTTTTCCGTTTTGGATGTTCTAACGGATGTAGTTTACAGAACTGCGATATCGATTCTTAGTGCAGAGTTACGGATTTGTAAACTTCGTGCTTCTATTATTTTGTTTTTAACTTACCGATTTTCGACAATTCTTGTAAAAAATTCAATTCATAAATGAAAAAAACATCGGCTCAGGGGTTATCAGAGAAAAGCATTTCTTCGTTTTACATGTATTTGAATAGGCGGCATCGGAGTTGGGCCCGAGCTAAACCTTCCTTCTTAAGCTTTCTCCATATTTTTCGTGTGAGCAACGAAGTCAGATTGTCGAAGTTCACAAAAGAAGAGTAGACGTAGCACGGGTGACAATTATTAAGCCCGACCACGCCCACAACCTCCACTGTTCAAGGTCTTGTTTGCGGGCGCGCCACTCAGTACAAGGAATCAGTCTGGAAATATGGTAAGTAGCTAATAAAGGTTTGTTCTTAAATTGACTGCCAGCATGCCAGTTCAGCCAGCCTGCTCGCCAAAATGGGAAGTGGTAACGACGTGATCGGACGTGGAGCCACACATGGGAACAAGGAGAAAGAAGGTGTGAGGGTGTGATGCGTGAGATAAGCCTGCAGAAAAATAAAAATAAAAAATAGGGAACAACCTTTCACCCCCTGAGCCCTCTCACCCCCACCTCCCTAAATAATACGAGAGAGAGAGAGAGAGAAAGAAAGAAGGAGAAAAAGAAAGTGGGAAAGGAAAGGAGTGTTCCGACTTAAGAACTCATCGTGAGTCTGGAAGCAGCAGAACGAGAGGAGAAAATGCTCGTTGACATTCGCAGCGGTTTTCGACGTCCGGAAATATGTCCAGGAACGAGAAGTGTCGGTTCCCAGGCTCCTGAAGCGTGCGCACTCAACCTCTCTAAAAGCGACAGGCGGAGAGGATGGGGGCGCAAAGCGCCGGGCAGCGGAAGTGTCAACCGCTGCCGATGTTCGTGATTTTTCCGGTGTTTGTTTCCAAGAAAAAAAAAGAAAAAGCAACGGGTGCGTTTCGGCGATCAGTTTTCTTTCAAAAATAGGCGCATTTCGGTGCACCGCAAACACAAAGGCCAACGTGTTCTGCTTAGCAGTGATAAAAACCAACAGCTCCCACTCTCCTTTCCTCCTGACAAAAAATCCTGCCACGACAACCATACTTTCTTCTTCTTTTCCTTTTTCCCCCTTTTTTACGCGATATATTTCCGCTGCTCTTCATGTATGAATCCGACCGCCGTGGGGTGAACTAATTCGATAGAGACGAAATGCAAAAAAAAAAAAAAAAAAACCCGCTTGTATACCGTGCATTGGGTGCGCGTTAAGGAAGCTCAGGTGGTCATAATCTTATCATGGGTTTGGCACATAAAACGTCAGAATTTAATTTAAATGTATGAATTCGAAAGTCCGAAAAGTGTTAAACTGAACAAAGGTATGTAATAGCCCTGCACTGACCACCAAAAATGACGCCGTCTGTTTCTCTCCTCAATAACTCCTGTTCGAAACGCACTTTGACGCATGCTTCCGACTGACTAGGCTCGCTGCTCCAGAGGTATAGGAATTCCGGCATCGAGGGCAGAAACACCTCGGCTCTTAGCACGCCCACTTGGCACACCGGAAGTGGGCGTTCTTATCAGAGATGGCTTATCGAAGAAGGCGTCAGCAACGCGGCTATCGAATGACTGCGGCATGCTAGCAAGAGGTACTGCCACATGAATGGGTGCACGCCCGTCGCCACTGTTACCGACGAGGACGAAATGGTGGATTCTTTCGCAAAGCATGTTCGTGAGACGGAGAAACGGGACGCTCTAATTGGCTTTCTGCGGGATACTACTGCTGCTCCGGCATCATTTCATTGCGAAGCAAGCCACTATAGCACGGTGGCAGAATGCTACCAAGGTGTCCACGCGGCGTTTTCCCGATATAATTATAGACATTTTGAGCTGGCTAAAGTCGGGGCAGAAATCGCAAACTTATGGTATATTCAACTGGTCGCCTCCATTCTCCGAATCAAGAGTCTATAGGAGAGGAGGCAGAGGACGAAAATGGCAGAGGCGAAGCCACGTGACTATGCAGCAAACGTCCGATTTCGCCTGGACCGAAGCTGCCAGAAAAAAACGGCTGACGGTGGGACGAGCGTTCGCTGACACGCCTTAAGCTATGGAGGACCGTCGCCAACGGCGGCGACGCTGTGTTGTGATGACGCGGTGGGAAGCGCTTATGTCGACGTCTGCACTGACGACAGCGCTCGGAGCACTCGAGAGCGCTCGACGCGGTATCGAGGAGAGCGACCGAAATGAAGCGGCCGAACGCAAGTCGCGCGCTCTCATTCGTCGAAGAAAACGCTGCTTGCGAGAGCGGTCCGAAGCGCACCAAGACGACCAGGCGAAGTGCCATTCGCGCCAGCGGAATCAGGGCGGAAAACACCAAAGTCGGAAAGGGCGCGCCGAACCAGCAAACGAGCGTAAGCGAGGACAGACAGAGAGACGCGGTGTTACAGGAGAAATATTTTTTCTGGGAGACACGTTACTGGCGTCTTTCTGCTACACTCTTCTTCTCTTCTATTTCGCTCCTTCGCTCTGATCAGCCACCCCTCAGGAATCAGTTTCTCTTAGATATCAGTTCAGTTCCCCTGCATTGCATTTCTTATTATTCTGCTCGGTAATCGCTAGGAAGCACTTGAAGCTTTGAAACTTAGCTGAAAAGCGCAACTACACTGCGCATGAAAAGAAACCATGTGAATTGTCGAGGATCGTGTACGTGACCGAAATCAATGCACTTTCTTTTCTCAGGCGAGTCCTGTCAAGATTATTTATTTATTTATTTACTTACTTATACCTTAGGTGTCAGAAGGCTGTTTTCCGGTGAAAGGCTAAGGATATGGAGAAACATTCGAAACAATTTTTGCTATACTTTTCCCCAACAGAGTAGTAAAAGATGGAACAACAAATCGGAGAAATATATTGGCAGTATTTACAGATCAATATTTGTAAACTTAGCTGGAATCGGTCCACATGTAGTTAGCAAATCAGAATATTCCCGATCAGAAAACTTTAAAGAAAAGTAGCTATGCCTGCCGACGCTTTTAAAACGGCAGTTTCACATATGTTTCCAGCGCCTCTGACAAAGCTTTACGCTTCCTTGCGGTGTGCAGGAAAAGCTACAGGTATTAACTTTAAAAGAATCGCACTAAGCTTCGTCTTTAATTAAGGTATAAGTGCTGTCAAGGGATAAGAGGGAATAAGGGGCACAGTATAAAAGCAGAATATTCTGCGCCGTCGCCTTAACATGAAGGTATCGGTACATAAGTGAAGGGGGCGTGTAAGGGGACGCTAAATAGAAACACTATAGCAGTTTAGAGGGAAGTGCGCCTTCAGAACTACCTCTATTGGCCTTTAATTGACCGAAAAGAAAAAGATGGCCCACTAGCGGATAGAAATGAAGGCCAGTATACAGTTTTTTGAACTCGCACCAAAGCCACAAAGCCGATTCGTAAGTGTGACGTCACGGATATTGAATGTGTTTGCCGCGTATTCAGCCCGTTTTTACGCAGAAAACGTTTGCGGAGGTTGCTAGGCTGTCTTTCGTTCCTTCAGAATTCAGTGTATACCTTTGTCATACATACACAATTAACTATATATAGGCTCGCACGTACCCTGCCAAAATTCATGACGCCACGGGTTGTTAGCTCAGAAAATTCAAGGCAGATGGCGTCGCCACCGCCTTTCCATTCTTTTGCGTTTCTTTTTGTTTGTTTGTTTGGTTGGTTGTCTTCTGGCTTAGCAAACATCCACTCACGATAAAACTCATGCTTGTGAGGCGAGTTCGTGTGCAGGAGTCTAGCCCCACGAGGGGCGACGTACCATTTGGTATGTGCAGTCGGAGACATGCCATCCAATGCCCCTTAGTCGTAAGAATTGTCATATGCCGAAGACTTCTTGTTCGCCTCTACCACAGTTCGCTGACCCCATTCTTACGAACTATTCTAGCGCACGGACCACCCCGAGCCTGACCACACGCTTTGCTTGCACTGCAGCCGGGTGTACAACAGGTAGAGTTCGTTAAGGTTTATGCAGATGAAAGAGCAAAGAAGAAAAGAAGAACGTGAACACAAGCAGTAATGGATCGTGCCCTAATGAAATCGGAAATTTTATTGAGAAGAACAAAAAACAAATATCAGCACGAAGGGCTGTGTGCCCGATATTTTCGCCGCTGTAATAAGTATGTGAATGTTTGTCCTGGCACAGACTGCCTTGAAACCAGTTGCGACACCAAAATTGATGAGCGTGGCGGGAGACATATGAGCAGTAACGTGGTGAGATCACAACACAGCAAAATAAATAAATAAATAAATAAATAAATAAGGAACGCGGGAAAGCACCAACAAAGAGGTGTGTGTTCGGCGGCTATATGTAGCACACGACAGTTAGTCACATTATACTCAACTCACACAAAACAACGACAGTGACGATCTATTTTAAGACCAGAAGCGCGCACAGATTGCGAAACCTTCGAGCAAGACGCCAGTTAATAAAATATTGCTTAGTGTTTTCGTTCATACATTGTAACTGAAATGTATATGTAACGCTGGCAAAATAAAAGATGAATCGAAGCCTTCCAACTGAAAACTCCGGTGGATTCGCTTTCACACTTCGTTAACGTTCATTTCGAATTATTAAAGGTCGGCATAACCAGGGCGTGCCCCTTGCTGCTGCTATCGGTTTGGAACGCGGCAGTCACTCCGCAACACTATAATACAGGGCTGCACGCCGAGGAGTCAGAAAGCCCGATGACACGGATATTTGTGGCTAAATTCGTAATTAGAATTTGAAACAATAGCTGATTTAGCTGCCCGTAGGGAAAGTCGAATTTTTAGTTGCTGTATCGGCCCAAAAGCAGCCAGATATAAATTATGGGGTTTTCACGTGCCAAAACCACGATCTGATTATAAGGCAAGCCGTAGTGGGGACTCCGAAAATTTGGACCACCTGGGGTTCTTTAAGGTGAACCTAAATCTAAGTACACGGGTGTTTTCGCCCCCATCGAAATGCGGCCGCCGTGACCGGGATTCGATCCCACGACCTCGTGCTTAGCAGCCCAACACCATAGCCACTAAGCAACCATGGCGGGTAAAAAGCAGCTACATCTAACTAAAGATCACTAAACTGGCAACATTTCATTTCGTGTAATGCTCTGTACCACTTCTTAAAAGTAAGCGTTTTAATAATAATAATAATAATAATAATAATAATAATAATAATAATAATAATAATAATAATAATAATAATAATGAGTTGTACGACTAGTGTTTAGGCATACAGGTCATTATCCTTTGGCTTTCATACCGAAGGACATAAGAACAAGAGGCGTTTGTTGGATACCCAGACAGGCGATAATATAAACTCCAAGTGGAGCGATAAGAAGCAAATAATAAGAACAATGAGAAACCTTGCGCAATAAGAAAGAGGAGACATCACTGAAACAGCGGGTTCACAATCTGTATAGAAGTCACGTACTGCGTAGAAGAAAAATGTTTTCGCGTGGAAGCACAAGGGCCTCAAGGGCGGCGGCAGCGATGTAAAATACAAGCGTGTGTTCCAGCGTTCCAAAAGAAAAGCAAAAGAAGAGAGGGAGAAAAGGGTAATGCAGAAAATGTATAGTGCATGGAGCAAATAGTATCGGCATGTGTTAAGCACATTTCGACACAACTCGATCACACAGCAGTGATCGAGTTGTGGTCCGACATCATCTCGGGCACGTGCCCTAATAAATCCTTGAGTTGTTCAACTCCAACGCTTACCTATACGAGCGATCCACAACAGCGATGGTTTCTCTCAAAATGAAAACATGCTGCCTCTGTCCAACGTGCTATTAGTGTTTCGATTTAAAAACAGTTAACGTACACATCTCGAAATTCTTGACACCCTCAAATGTGCTCATTCGTTTAAAACGGTGCTTCGTGCAACTCCCAGGATTAATATTTAAAATATGCAGCAGCATTTACTCAGGGCGAGTGAAAGGAAACCAGCGTACTAAATTGGATTTAGCGCTGTGTTCTATTTCGCTAACTGACAAATGAAAAAAAAAACTACTTGCCATACCCGGCCCTGCGAAAGTGGATGTCCAGCGAAGCTGTTGCAAAACCACCACTACAACTGCTCAGGGTGGTATGCAATGCTTTGCTGATGGTTCGGATGCTTGTTTTGAGCCTGTTACTTATTGAAACTTATGCTGTTCTGTGTGTTGTATGGGTGTGATTTCAATCAATGTATGTACTGTTCGCTTCACTTTGCTAAGCGCTTGTAGCCTCTGCCTTACGGGGGTTTGAGCCTTTACATTTTTTTTTTCGTGCTTACGGGGGTATGAGCCATTCCTTACAGCGGTATGATCCACTGCTGATGGTGAAAGATGCTTGTTTTGAGTTTATTCTCTACTGAAACGTACGGTGTTCTGTACGTTGTATGCGTGATTGCAATGAATGTATGCACTGTTCGCTTCACTTTGCTGAATGCTTGTAGCCTCTGCATTACGAGGGGGATGAGCCATTGCATTTTGTTTGCTTAGGGGGGTGTGAGCCATCAAGCTGATGATGATAATTTTTGTTCACGGACAGACACGAAAAATGCCGACCACCGAGAGGCTAACAGCTTCGCTGTAAAATGAACGTCTTCAGCATTAACTTGGAAAGTGTAAACCGAAGAAAGCTGACAATATCATGTAAGTCTGCGAAAATTCTGTAATAAAAACAAAAAACGGAAGTTTCCAAATTACCGTGTTCTATATACTTTTTTCTCGAATGCATCAAATTTAGCTCTGTGGAGGTTGACGCATATAATGGTAACTAAAATAAAATACAAGAAAATATATAACGCCGAATGTATATGTATGAAATAATTTCATTTTTTTATCAGCGTAAACTGAAGTTCATTTACTGGCAAAGATCTTGGATCATTCGTCGGAAAAAATGTGAATGCACCGCCTTAGACAAGTCATTAGGAAAGGAACAATTCTAAATCTATGCAGTCGGGTGTCGGCAAATCGCCCAAGTTGTGCACGAGATCGTCGAGGTGCTCCGAAGGCGCCTCAATAGCGTGCATCCGCGCAAACGCGACCTTGATATATCGATCGGTGGCGCTGAAGGCCCAATGCCAAAAGAAGTCATAATAATAATATATACACAAAACGAACCATCAGCCTCATGTTCAAAATTAACGCGCCTTAACAGGAGGCTTGTGGTTAGTCTTGTGTATATGCTGGTATTATTCTACATAGGGTCTTCATTGCTTGGTTGCCATGTTATAAAAGAAGAAGACAAAAAAATAGAGTAATAAAAATACATCATATTATTGACAATAAACTCAACCACTAAGAGTTCCGAGTCGCACCGGCTACTGTGGAAACGAATGCTCCTGTGAAATGGCTGCACGCGTTCAAAGCAAACATTGCCAGGGCATTAATCCCCTCAACTTCTCCAGTTCGAAAATTCACCTGGCACTCTTTCTTACCTTCTCATAAGCTTCCCGCATTTGAGGTCCTGAATAATAATTTAACCGCAGTAATTCTCCATCAACGCCGCGACATGCCGCGTAGTCAGCCAGCATTGAGTTGAAAGCGTATGCTGCTACTGCGTTCTCAAACGCGACTCGATTTCCAAAGAGCATGCTTCCGAATACAGTGAGATTTAGGAAGCATGCTCCTCATGCGCGTCGAAGCGCGCGGCAGAATGATCAAGAGCGACTTACGTATGTCTGGAGAACGGAGGCATCCGGCGTGTTTATTTCCCATGATGTGGCTTCTCCGGCGTTTGGAAAATTTCACGTTCACGTAATCCGCATGGAAAAGAGCGGTGCGCCAGAAGAGCGCTCACACGCACTCATACGGGTACGCGAGCGCCAACGCCACGGAGGAACTCGTCTCTTCGGCGAACACACACGCGTGCTGTGAAGACTTGAGCGCAACGACGCGTCAACGTGCCTACGTTGCCTTCATCCAGTGTGCGCTGGCCGCTGCGGCGCACGTGCTTTCGTACGCTGATTGACGAAAGTTCCGGAGTTACGCCGCAGCGAGAAGAAAACGCGCGTTGCGGCCAAGTGAGCAAACAAAAACTCGCGCCAATCGTGGATACGTAGCGCCGTGGAGCGACAGCAAAACGAGGACTTCGTGTCTTCGATGCAATTGTAGCCGTAAGATGGCGCCAGGCGTTGGAAAAGCCGCGGGGAGAGGGCGGCAGAGAAGGTTGAGAAAATGAGCGGGTCCCAAGGCAGGAAGGAGGCCAGACGCGGATTGCATATTTGTTGCAGTACATTGCGTTGTAGCTTTGTTTTGAGTTTATCTGGTATTGTAACAGATGAACACATATAGAGAAACAACATTAATACCTGCAACCACTAGCAGCATTTTGCGCGTGCATGCTCAGTTGTAGTGTTCGGTTAGGTACAAGTGAAGCCCAACCCAAACGGCTCGTGACGAGGTAAGGACAGGTGAGGTATCATGAGGTGCAACCATGTATCAGCGACCAGTTTGTTAGTGTCATGTGTGATGTGCTTTGTATTAGACGACAGTTCCCTTGGTGGTCGAACGCGCTGTTCTTATGACGGTAGACAACTCGAGTCAATCATTTTACGTTACGGCACATCTTTGCCCTATGATTTGCTTATATTCTCGATTGATCAATTTCGGCTACAGTTTTACTTTTCCGTGACGTGACGACACCGCAATACCCACGCGCAACGTGTGCTGTTCCCGTAATTCGACATGAACTGAAACTGAGATTATTGGAAGTGATCGATCCTGAGAATGCGGCTACAAAGTGAAGACTTTAATATTTAGGGCACACTGCAGCAGTACATGGTCATAGCGAATTTTCTTCGCTATAGGCGCAGTTAGTGTTTCAAATGCAAGTGTATGACTGCACTGCCTAACGTGCTAACTCTTTGATCCGAAAAACAAATTTTTAAAAATCAAATGAAGTACAATGCCTATTTTATGTAGCTTCTTTAAAGCTTGCACCATTGTTCCGTCGATAGCTCAGTTGGTAGAGCGGTGGACTGTAGTTGCAAAGTAAGTAATCCATAGGTCGCTGGTTCGAATCCGGCTCGACGGAGGCGGTGCTTTTTTTCTTCCTTCCACATTTTTATTGGGGGTGGGCGATTGTTGGAAGTTTAGAATACGAATAGAATAATGGACACTAACTATTCGACAAGAAAGTATTTTCGAATACTCGAAACTAGCCAGATTTTCGCAACAACCTACTGTTATCTGTCTTAAACAAAGTATTGCAAGTTATTAGTAGTGAAACAAGGACAAAGGTCTTCAAAGCCATACAAAAACAAATTTCGTAATGCAAGCTTCGTTTCCGGCTTCGCGGCTGAAACCTACGTGATAACCACGATTTTTGCTGGTGTTTTTCCATTCAGTATTTTTGGCAGTTAGTCATGTAGCAGCGTTAGCTCCCAAGATACAACCAGGGGTGCTTTCCTTGCAACAGGGCTTTTTACATGAGTTTGTGGGGTACGAGTTCCGCCGCGGCCTTTTCTTTCTTTTTTCCCCCAGTACCTGCATGGGATCTTGTTTTCGGCAGCCATTTATTTAGCGTTTTTGGGAAGCTATTCATGCAGCAGCCATTCATTCTTGGAGAGCTTGTTTGCAACCAGGCTCGATAGATTTCGAAGGGCTGTACGTGCAATCTTTTAATGACAATTAGGGGCCTTGGGTTTAAAACTGATCCTTTGTTCCTCAGAGTGCGCTTCTTCTTTTTTTTTTTTTTTTTTGCACTAGTGAGTACTCAGGCGTGATACCTAGTCATACAAGAAATCATATTCCTGTTTTAAGTATGTGCGCCTGTGTTTGATTATTCGATATTCGATTTTTACTATTCGTATTCGGTTCACATTCGGAAAACTTTATATTTGCCAACCTCTATTTTTAAATAAAATTGATTTGACTGCTGCAAGTGTTCGCGTTCCAGGCTCACCGTGACGAAAACTATAGACACCGCCGCCCGGATGTGTAATCCAGCCAAATAAGTACCTCGCCATACCATAGGCGCCGACTACGAGGGGGCTCCGGGGGCCCCCCTCGTCCGTGTCATCGTTGACACGGACGTGCACGGCTTTGCATTCATACTTTCGCTTTATTTCTGCAAATCCCGACAATAGGAGGACCAGCGGATTAGAAGCACCAGCGGCGGCTACCTCATTTCTATTTTTTCACTTCAATTTTTTTTTAAATTTGCACCGTGAACACCATGCACAGGCACAATGCATTCCGATACATACACAGTACAAAGTTTATTACATTTTTTTTAAAGCTTAACCAGGTTGCATCTGGTTTACTACTCTACAGCGTGGGAGGGGGTAGTCGGCAGAAGAGGAAAACGGAAAGTGAGAAGGAAAGGTATAATGAGGGATGCGCGCAATCAGGGGTGGTCGCAGAGTTCAGTCGTCTTCAAAAAGTGCAACAGCGCTCTTGTGGCCCGCGGCGCGAATGACGGTCGAGGCCATGCTCCCAGTAGTTTCTCTTCTATGAACGATCTGTCGTCTAGCCGGGGCATAGAGTGGCACGCAATGTATGTATTTCATTGTTAAAAAGGGGACGGTATATAAAAGAATACGTTGTATTGTCTCATCGCAATCACAAACGCTGCACGGAGCACTGTTCTTCATGCCGATACGGAAACAGTATGCGTTCGTAAAGGCGACGCCCAACCACAAGCGACCCAGTAAAATTGCATCCAATCGCGGTAGACCAGGTGGTAGTTAAAATTACATTCTGGTCTTTTATACGCCTAAACACCGATTCGATTATGAGGCACGCGGTAGTGGGGGACTCCGGATTAATTTCAACTACCTGGGGTTCTTTACCGTGCCCCCAAAGCACTGTACACGAGTGTTTCTGCATTTTGCCCCCATCTAAATGCGGCCGCCGCGGCCGGAATTCGATCCCTCGACCTCGTACTTAGCAGCGCAACACCATAACCGCCAAGCCATCGCGGCGGGTAGAAGCGCCTGAAGGATGCGTGGCGCCATCTCTCGAGGTGATGCGAAACCCGCGCCGTGGTACTCGCGGACAGCTGGTGTTCAGTGCTCAGCGTCAAAAGATGAAAATGGTGCCCTGTATCTGCCTTTTGAACGTCGCTATTCGAGATGACAAATAAAGGTTCAGCGTACTAGAAGTTACAGTGTCAGTGATATTGTGAACAAACATTAGGAAGAACTCGGACGCAATATTTTTTGTTACTTGTTTGGGAAGTAACTAGCGTAATGTAATGCGGTCCTGTACAAAGGATTGGGGGCCATGCAAGGACCGCATTTTTTTTTTGCAAGTTTTGACTGGTTGTCTGGATGATCTCGCTTTGTTCTTGCAACTTGCCCGGATAACGGCTCTGGCTTTTGGCTCAACGTCACTTGAAGGTCGCCGACAACGGGAGCTAAAAGTATTTCATGCTTAAAACAAACTGGCAGCAGGTGGGATACGAACCCACGTCTTCGCAGTGCGCGTGAGATGATCTCACCAGTTTAGGTACTACTAGCGCCGTTTTTCCATCCAATTTCTGGGTAATTATGTTTATTTACTAGAACTAACCCTGGGGAGTGTTAGCGTGAATTTTGTCCCGGGGTTAGTTCAAGTAAATAAACATAAATACCCAGAAATTGGATGGAAAAACGGCGGTAGTAGTAGCTAACTGGTGAGAGCATCGCACGCGTACTGCGAAGACCTGGGTTCGTATCCCACCTGCTGCCAGTTGTTCTTTTCATCCACTTTCATGTCCATGTATTTAGCATTCCTTGAATTCAATTAGGAACTGCAGCTAACTTCCCCTATGCTGCCCTTGGTGGCATTGTTTGTGGGCTACCTAACGGACATCATTAACCAAACATGGAGCAGCGGTAAAGTCCCGGAAATGTGGAAATCGGCCAACACCATTCTTATCCCCAAGCCAGGCAAGCCGCCCAGCCTCGATAACCTCCGCCCAATTTCGCTCACATCGTGCGTAGGGAAGGTTGCTGAGCACGCAATCCTAAACAGGCTTTCACGCTACCTGGAGGACCACGACATTTACCCGCACAACATGATCGGCTTCAGGGTCGGACTGTCGACGCAGGACGCGATGAAGCTCATCAAGCATCACATTCTTGACTGTACTACGCGGGACACGAGAGCCATACTAGGTCTAGATCTGGAAAAGGCCTTCGATAACGTTCTTCACTCGTTCGTTTTGAACACAATCTCGAGTCTTAACCTGGGGAAGCACTTTCATTCCTACACGAGATCTTTCCTGTCAAACAGAGAAGCCACCCTTAAGATCGGGGACCTGACTTCAGACATGATCAAGCTGGGGTCTAAGGGGACGCCACAAGGGGCAGTCATATCCCCAACTCTCTTTAACCTCGTCATGATTGGGCTATCCAGGACACTCTCTGCTATCGACGGTATCAGTCATACCATATACGCAGACGACGTTACCATCTGGTGTACGGGAGGTAGTGACGGACAGGTAGAGACGGCCCTGCAAGAGGCGATTGATGCTACCCAGAGATACCTTGAGTCCACGGGCCTTCGGTGCTCACCGCACAAGTCGGAACTGCTACTTTATCGACCCAAGCGAAGAGGCCCGAAACCAAAGGGGTGGAAACCACTCGCCGATTGCGACATAAACCTGCGCACAAACGACGGAGGATATATTCCGAGGGTGGATGCTATCCGGATTCTCGGCATGATGGTAGAGTCGAATGGTTCAAACAACCAGACAGTGCTGCGACTCACTAAGAAGACGGACAATGCCATCAGGCTAATCAGAAGAGTGGCCAACCGGCAGCAAGGCCTCGGAGAAGATAACCTCGTGAGATTGGTACATGCGTTCGTAATGTGTCATTTCACTTACGTCGCGGCTATGCACAACTGGCAAAGATCGGAGCGGGATAAGCTCAACGCATTAATCAGAAAAGGAATAAAGAGAGCTCTTGGCCTCCCCATATACACTCACACGGAACGCTTACTTCAACTTGGCATGCATAACACGCTAGAGGAAATAGCGGAAGCACAGGAGAGGGCCCAGTTCGTCAGGCTATCTACCACACAAGCTGGAAGACACATCTTACAGGAGCTGGGCGTTTCCCCCACAGTAATCAAAACAAAATTCTGTAGCATCCCTCGAGAGCAGCGGGACCGCATCATTGTCGCCCCGATCCCACGAAACGTCCATCCAGAGCACAACGTGGGAAGACGTCGGGCGCGCGCGAAGGCTCTCCTGGAAAAGGCTCGTGAACGGGCTTCGGAGAACAGTTTCGTAGACGCAGCGCGCTACGTCGACGGACAGGCCTTCGCTGTAGTTAGCGTAGATCATGAAAGGCAAATAACAAACGCAATCTCGATTCGGACGACGTCCTCTGAGATCGCAGAGCAGGCTGCAATAGCGATGGCCTTGACATCAATCTACAGTGACTCCATATCAGCTGTTAGGGCGTTTGCCAAAGGAACCATATCCGAGCTGGCCCTAAGGATACTAGGAAGCAAGGAGATCAAGCCACACATATTGATATGGTTTCCAGCCCACATGGGACAGATCGAGGGTGCCCCGCCCAACCTCAACGAGTCGGCACACGGAGCTGCGCGAGGGATCATCAACCGCGTAGCTACCGGGCAGCGTGACGCTGGGGCTACTGACAATCGGGACTCTCCTTCCTCCTACACGGAAATTACTAAGCACTTTTATTTGGCTCGGAGGATCTACCCCCTCCCACATTGCAAACTCAATAGACCTCAAGCTTTGACACTAAGGCTTCTACAGACGGGGGCTTACCCAAACCCCCTACTTCTTCACAAGGTGTACCCCGAAATTCAGACAACAAATGCATGTGCACTATGCAATGATTTAGCGAATTTACCTCACATGCTCTGGCGATGTCCCGCGTTACACAGCGATAAAAACAACACTTCTTCACGTTGGGATGCGGTCCTACACAGCCCCAACCTCGAAGAACAGTTATGGGCTGTCCAACGGGCCCGCGACGCGGCGGAGAGACTCGGCCTCTCTGTCCTAAAGGACAGAGAGGCCGAGGACCCTAATTTAATTTAGCGCCCTAAAGGACCCTAATAAAGTTTTTCATCCATCCATCCATCCATCCTTATGATATGACTACACACACACACAAACACACACACACACAAACACACGCGCACATATATATATATATATATATATATATATATATATATATATATATATATATATATATATATATATATATATAGTGCTCCGGAAATCCAGTTTGCCTCGCCGTGGGGGTCATTGGCCCCAGCTCTTTCTTGGAACCGAAGCGGCTGCCAGACTGGGGCCACTCCGCAAACCTGCTTTTACTTTTGAATAAAGCCACTCGACTCTCCGTTCTCAACCTGTCAGATGGTGTATTCTTCGCCTCCGCCAAACCGAGCTCCCAACAAGTGGTGACCCAGGACATTTACGTTTTTCTCAGAAGACTAGCCATGGACGACGCTGCTCAAACTCTTGCTGACAGAGACGATGCACGATTACCTCTCCTGTCATAGCCGCAGAGCTTCAGCTTCCCAGCCTCTGGCCCAAGAATTCCTGAGTTTGGTTTATTCACTTCACAAACTTGCACGTTGTCGCCGCGCTACCCTCCGATATCGCCGAGGCCATAGACAACTTGTTAGCAGGTACGCCTTCGGCCACAGCGTACGGCTACCTGAAACACACGATCCTGCATTGCCTCGAGCCATCGCAACAGAGTAGGCTCCAAAAACTCCTCTCTGAGGAACTCGGTGACCAACGACCGTCACAACTATTGCACCGGTTGCATCATTTACTGGGTGAGCACTCCGCAAACGAGAGCCAGCTTCCAATTTTGCGCGAGCGGTTTTGTAACGCTTCCCACAGTCCGCACGTGTGGTACTGGCGGGTTCCCACGAGACGAATCTCGATCGGCTAGCTGCACTCGCTGACCGCATATGCGACTGCTCGTCTGCGGCACAGTTACCTATCGCCGCTGCGAGAGTCTCAGAGCCAGCAGACCAAATCTCGCGCCTGGAGGAAACAGTCGGCTGACAGACGGAAACAGCTGGAGGAAACAGTCAGCTGACGACGGGTGGCAACGCTGGCCGGCAACTTCGGTGCAACCATGGGTGCAACCATTCGCTTTCACAGTCTCGCAGCGCACCTAGGGGTTCGCCGCAGCACTTGGGCCGCTGTCGCTTTCACGAACAAGCAAGTCGCTGCACCCAGCCCTGTTCGTGGACGGGATACGCACCGGTGTTAGATATGGGGCTGTTTCCTGAGCCTACTTCGAGTTCCCCAGACCACATCGGATCGCGCCACTGCTAAGTAAGGAATGCAGAAGCACGGATGACACATTCCTGAGGCACGACAAGTGCAAACAAGTTGGCGGCCCCCACTTCGTGTGCCCCGCGGTAGCTATTCACTGCTTGACTCTTCCAGAAAGCGAGGGGATAGCCCAGCACTGTTCCAGGTAACGTGAGTCCCAAAGCCAGACGGCTGTGATGTACCGGGAAGGCCTGGCAGCGTCGCCCCGGCCGCCTTTGAAGAGGGCATTTGCAAGCCAGCGAGGCCATACCGCTGGGAGTAGGGGGCCCTCGGACAATTGGGGCCCAAGCGTCGCCCCCGTCCGCCTTTGAAGAGCGCATTGCAAGTCAGCAAGGCAAGGTCGCAGGGAGCCGCCGGGTGTGACACCACCGCACGGGCGCCTACCATTGGCCGAAAATGGCGTCATCTGAGCAGACTCTCCCATTGGCCGAACATGACGCGTCTTCCAGGCATTGAAGGGCTTAAAAGAGAGGCCGGGAGCCCAGAGCATTCCAGAGATTCCTAGAGCATTGCCGGATTCACCTCTCTCGAACTTCTTGCCGCGGGCCGCAGCGTCCGAGTTGCTGCCGGCCCATAATGACTGTACGACTATTCATTGACGTCTCTCTGTAAATAATGTAAAATAAACCTCCCAAGTGTTTCATCGCAAAGTCCGTCCTCAATTCCTACAACTGGTTGGCAGCGGTGGGATCGCCTCCAAATGCATCAACTGGTGGCAGCGCTACGGATCAACCTTCGTCGAGAGAGATACTGAGGAACCCGGAACAGCGAAAAAGAGCCTTCGTCCAAGGGTGTCGCAAGGAACCGGGAAGAGCGAAGAAGAGAGAGCCTTCGTCGAAATAGGTCCGAAGAAAGTGGGAGTAGCGAAGAAGAGCGAGCCTTCGACCCAGGGAGTTCTGAGGAACCGGGAACAACGGACAAATGAACCGGATGGCAGGGTGCTGCAACCGTAAGTGAGCGCGTGGTTTTTTTCCTTTTGATTTGCCAGACTCAAACGTTGTGTGTTCATTTTGATAGTTCTGGGAATCGGGAGTTTGATGCATTGTGTGTTTGCACAAATTAATTAAGGAAAACAGTTCTAGCCACCAGTCGGGGCAGCTGCCATGGATCTTAGAAGGTTGACGAGGTTAGACTTGTTGTTGGTGTGCGACGATTTGGGAGATGAGGCGCATGAACAGATGAAAACGCCAGCTATCATAAAGGTGAATTAAGATAGTGGCAATGATGATAAAAGCATTGCGCTTGCTTGGGAGGTGATACAAGAACCACGGGAGCGTGAGCGTCGTGAACGTGAGCGAGAGCGTCGTGAACGTAAGAGTGAGCGTAAGCGTGAAGAACGCGAGAATGAACGGAAGCGTGAGCTTCAAGAACTTACACTTAGGTGTGAGCGTCACGAACGTGAGAATGAACGCGAACGTGAGTATCAAGAACGTAAGCGTGAGCGTGAGCAAAAGTATGAGAGAGAGAAGGCAGCATTGTTAAAAGAGATACAGTATTGTGATCAGTTAATGGCACAGAGACAAAGGCTGTCTGAAAATTCTGTAGGCAGTACAGAGCACAAGAATGAGGAAGTGTCTAGCAGATTTTCACCAAAAGCCGACGAGAAGAGTAGTGCCTGTGAGTTTGGCTGCACATTCAAAGGTGAAGGGAAAAGGCTAGCCGCTAACGATGCCTTAGTGGCAACAGAGGCCGTTAAAGGCCGCAGGGAGAGCGACGAGGTGCTGTGCCAACAGATGACTGTAGAGACAGCTAGGCCAGCTGCGAACAAATTGGCACAGTTACCGCGCGTGTGCGTCGCTTGTAATGTTAGCGAGGTTGCTATCGAAGAAAAGGGTACTGCTGACCCGATAGACACGAGCACCCATGTCAGGTCAGATCTGCGTGCAGAAGTGAGGTGCGAACTGGACGATGCAGTTGAGAGTAGTTCTCGGGATGGCGAGCTCCGTAGTCCACGAGAGAACAACTGCATTGTTCAGGGATCGGTGCAGCTCTCCGTCAGTCCAGGTAGCCTAGATAGGGATGATTCAGTTATTAATCATTCGGACTGTGCGCGTGAGACAGCGATCGATACCGACGGGCTGTGTGCCGATGCACAGCGTGAGCTGGGCAATGCAGTAGAGAGCAGTTCGCAAGAGTGCGAGTTGCATAACTCGAGTAAAGCCTGCTGCATTGTTCCAGAGTCGGTTGGGCTGTCCGCCAGTCGTGGCAAAGTGAGAGTAGATTTAAATGTAAATCACTCAGACTGTGCGGGTAAGAGACCGATCTGGGCCGATGAGATGTGTAACGGCCAGCACGAGGCGCGAGAGAACGGCATAAAAGGGAATTCCAAGAGAAAGCGCCGCAGGAAGAAGCGCCCTAAAGATAGGAATTCGGTGACTAATGTAGAGCCGCCAAAGATGTCGAGAGACCCAAAAGGGCAGGGCGCGAGGAAAAAGGTGCGGTCGTCTCGGACGATGTTGACGCATCCAAAACGTTCGAACCACAGGTCAAAACGAGACCGCGAAGCATGTTCTGCACGGACGCGGACAAAGGGCACGGGGCAGTTAAATTCCTCGCCATTCCGTAGTTCTTTTCGAAGCTCAGCGTGCAGTACAAAGAAGCGCAAGGTGGCAAGACGAGACCAGGTGAGGAGTAGCGACGCGGTCAATAGACGTCATGTTGAAAGCGGGGCGCCAGGACGCAAATTGGCAGGGGACTATAACGTCTTGGGGAAGCTGATAGTGAGTCAGCCCTTTTGTTGTTCCTCGGTAGCCAGAGTAGCTTTCAAACCGCGACCACCTCGTGTACGGCTCAAAGTATGAGTCAGACGAAAACGTTTGGAACGGGAGGCAAACAGAGCTTCCGTTGAAACGAAGTGTTTTGTTTTTTATTTTGAGCATTGGAATGTTTTCGCGATTTGAGACTAGGATTTCTTTCAATATGTAAAGGTATGAGCTTTGTTTATGTTTTGGTTTGAGAAAGCTCCGAGATTTGAAAGACGCGTTTTTATAAACATTGTTTGGAATCGCACCGCTGGTACGATCTGTTGGGAACTCGGCGCTGACGCCCGTGGTTGTACCTGGGTCGCAAGCCCCAAGGGTAGCGTTGGCCTGGCGGCCTGGGGTACAACTGGAAGCATCCGAAGGTCCCGGCAAAGCATGAGTCGACTGGTAACAACAAAACAACTTGTTTATTTTAACATCGCAAAGAGTTGGTGGTCAGGTTGACCGAAGTAGAGAGACGGGAGAGCACTTCACTCAACAGAAGAAATCGGAGCCCTCCTTTTGGCGTCCGGGGGCAGCTGTTTTTATACTCTCGCAGTTGAGGGCAAGAAGGAACCCCTCAAAAGACGAGCACGTGAATGTACAATGGGCTAATGGTGACGCACACTGTCGTAGCGCTGCCGTAGCACCATGTCGAGCACGATCTCGTAGCACCCTGTCGTAGCGCTGCCGTAGCACCATGTCGAGCACGATCTCGTAGCACCCTGTCGTAGCGCTGCCGGTCGGGCACAATGACTGTAATGAGAGGATGATCCCTGCTTTGGCATCGCCTGTTTCGGGCACAATGACTGGAATGAGAGGATGATCCCTGCTTTGGCATCGCCTGTTTCGGGCACAATGACTGGAATGAGAGGATGATCCCTGCTTTGGCATCGCCTGTTTCGGGCACAATGACTGGAATGAGAGGATGATCCCTGCTTTGGCATCGCCTGTTTCGGGCACAATGACTGGAATGAGAGGATGATCCCTGCTTTGGCATCGCCTGTTTCGGGCACAATGACTGGAATGAGAGGGTGATCCTTTGCGGTCGCATCGCCGCAGTCGCGCCTGGAAACACCTGCCGATGAGTGTTGCGGCGACGACGATCGGGCCGAAATGTCTGCCGCCCCGCCGCAGTCGCGCCGGCAAAACCACGTGTCGCAGGCGAAACGCAACAGACCGCCCCGCCGGGGGAAGGAGATCCCGATGGACAGGGGACTGCATCCGCTGGCTGGAGGGATGTCGCTCGATGATGCTCATAACCGAAGTCGGGCGTCCCTCGACGTTTCTTGAGCGCAGCGCACAGAGAAGGCCTCGTTCTCTCGTTCAGGTTCGCACGGGACACTGCAAAGTGACTTCGGGAGAGTTCACATTTTTGTTCTCGTTCCCGGCAAGCGTTAGAACTACGCTGAAACTCAACCGCTCAGTCAGCAAGCACGGCACAACCCTCACTAAGCCCTGCCAGGCTCTTTCCCCTTTTTATACCACTGCCTAGTTCCTTACAGTAGTCTAGCATCACTCAGAACGCGTCCACAAATTGGAAAATTGCACTAGAAAGCATATCATCACTTTGAAACACTAAACAAAAGCAATATGTTAAAAAAAAAATCCTGCCTCAGGAAGAAAAACATCAGTAACCAACAATTTTGAGGCTGATTCCTACGTTAGGGCTTCGACTTAAGCCATCGGCGGTACCGTTGAGACTCCCCTTTTTGTAACGCACCTCAAAGGAATATTGTTGTAAAGCGAGGCTCCAGCGCAGGAGGCGGCCATTTTTGGGAGAGATGGTCTGCAGCCATTGGAGAGGGCAGTGATCCGTCTCAATGATAAACCTCGAGCCGGCTAGATAGCAGGACAATTTCTGAACGGCCCACACGAGACATGCACACTCTTTCTCGGTGGCGCTATACGCCTGCTCACGACTGGTCAGCTTACGACTAGCATACAGGACGGGGTGTTCTACTTCTCCATTTTCCCGTTGGCACAGTACAACGCCCATGCCTCGCTCACTAGCATCGCACTGAACAATGAACCCTTTTGTATAGTCTGGCGATCGTAGCACAGGCTGGCTTGTTAGGGCACTCTTTAGGGCGCTAAAAGCTCTTTCCTTTGTCTCGTCCCAGACGACTGTTTGAGGCTCTGTTTTTCTTAGAGCATCCGTCAGGGGAGCCGCGATATCAGAGTACCTAGGGATGTACCTCTGATAGTAGCCGGCGACACCCAAGAACGACCGAATATCGGTCTTGGTGCGCGGTTGCGGAAAGTCTCGCACAGCGGCCACTTTTATTTCAGAGGGGCGGCGACGACCCTGACCAATCACGTGACCGAGGTAGACAACCTCGGCCTGTGCTAACTGGCACTTAGGAGCCTTGACTGTCAAACCCGCTTCGCGCAGGCGGGTTAGCACTGCCTGCAAGTGTGTCATATGCTCAGACCAGGATGCGGAGAATATCGCTACGTCGTCTAGATACGGTAAAGCGAATTCTTGCTGTCCCCGCAACACTTTATCCATGAGGCTTGAAAAACAGTATGGCGCGTTCTTCAAACCAAAACTCAACACTTTAGGACGGAATGTTCCCATTGGTGAAATGAACGCCGCATACCTACTAGCCTCTTCGGTAAGTGGAACCTGCCAATAACCCCTGACAAGATCTAGGGTGGAAATAAACTGAGCGCTACTAACTTTCTCAAGGCGCTCCTCGATGTTAGGGATCGGATAAAGTTGATCCTTAGTGATGGAATTAAGCCTGCGGTAGTCGACGCAAGGACGAGGTTCCTTGCCCGGTACCTCAACTAAAATCAAAGGGGAGGTATAATCACTCTCACCTGCCTCAATAACACCGAGTTGTAGCATTTTCTTTACCTCAGCCTCCATAATATCGTTCTGGCGGGGTGACACCCGATACGCCTTGGATCGTACTGGCTCTGGGGAGGTAAGTTCTATATCATGAGTAAGTACAGAAGTCCTACCAGGCCTCTCAGAGAACAGACCTTGAAACTCTTGTAATAGCTGGTGTAGTTCGGTTTTCTGCTCGGGCGACAGCGGTGCTTTACTGATAAGGTCACTAATGACTTGACCGGTGCCTTCGCTGTTCGTCACTGAGCCTAGTCCCGGAAGCTCGACCGGAAGCTCTTCAGGAACGTTTACCATCATGCACACCACTGCTTCCCTTTGTCTATAAGGTTTGAGCAGATTACAGTGGTAAACTTGCTGTGCTTTCCGCTTTCCTGGCAGACTTACCACGTAGTTAACGTCCGACAGTTTCTGAACAATTCGTGCTGGGCCCTCCCACTGCACGTCTAGTTTGTTGTTTAGCGATGTGCGCAATATCATGACCTCATCGCCAACCTCAAAACGACGGGCCCTGGCTGTCCGATCATAATAAACCTTGGCCCTCTGCTGGGCCTTTGTCATTGCTTCACCTGACAACTCCTGTGCCCTTCTTAAGCGTTCGAGGAGCTTAAGCACGTACTCCACCACGACTGGGTCGTCGCCCCTACCTTCCCACGATTCTCGAAGCATGCGAAGCGGAGATCGAAGCGAGCGACCGTACACCAGTTCAGCTGGCGAAAACCCCGTAGCCGCATGCGGCGCGGTCCTTAAAGCAAACATCACCCCAGGCAGACACAGCTCCCAGTCAGTTCGATGTTCAAAACACAACGCTCTCAACACGCGCTTCATGACGGAGTGGAGCTTCTCAACGGAATTCGACTGTGGGTGGTACACTGAGCTGTGTAACAGCTTTACCCCACACCTTTCGAGAAAAGTTGTCGTCAAAGCGCTAGTAAACACTGTGCCCTGATCTGATTGGATTTCCGCAGGAAAACCAACTCGCGCAAATATGGACAGTAGTGCTTTAACTATCTCAACTGAGCTGAGTTCTTTAAGCGGCACTGCTTCAGGGAACTTTGTCGCTGGGCAGATCACAGTCAAAATGTGTCTGTACCCCGTGGCTGTTACCGGCAGAGGTCCCACAGTATCAATAACGAGCCGTCTAAAAGGCTCCGTAATGATAGGTACCAATTTCAACGGCGCCCTCGATTTGTCCCCTGGTTTGCCCACCCGCTGACAAGTGTCACATGTCCTCACGAAATGGTCTGCGTCCCGAAAACACCCTGGCCAATAGTACTCTTGCAAGAGACGGTCCTTAGTTTTCTTAACTCCTAGGTGTCCGGACCACGAACCCCCGTGTGACAAGCGCAACAGATCCTGACGATAGCATTGAGGCACGACCAGCTGATCGAACTCCACTCCTCTGCGGTCTAGATACTTCCGGTACAGGACTCCACCCCTTTCCACAAAACGCGCCGTTTTCCTGGCGATACCTTCTTTGACATTGCAGCGCACGTTTTCCAGGCTGCCATCCTTTTTTTGCTCGGCTATCAAAGCCGACCGGCTGACTTTTAGCAACCTATCAAGTCCGTCTGACGTAGGCGCGATGAGCAAATCAGTAGATAGCTCTTCTAACTTTCCCGCATCGGGATTTTCCTCTCCGGTATCTGGTGCCTTTAACGTTACAGACTCAAGTTTATTCAGTTCGGGCGTGCTCGGAATATCAGCTTGCTGCGCCTCTGACCCTTTTTCGTTGTTTGATAACGTCGGCCCCGCAACTACCGCCTTTGCAGCGAGCTCCCGAACCTTCGATCTGGTTAAGGCCTGAACACTAGCTTCACCAAACAAAAGCCCCTTCTCGTGCAGGAGGTGATCGGACCTGTTTGAAAATAGGTACGGGTACTGGGGTGGCAGCATAGATGACACTGCCGCCTCTGTCTCAAGCGCTCCGAAAGGTCCTTCAATAAGCACCTTTGCTACTGGCAGACACACGCTATGAGCTTCCACGGCTTGCTTGATCCACGCGCACTCGCCCGTGAACATATGGGGTTCTACGTAAGACGGGTGAACTACATCCATCGTAGCTGCGGAATCGCGAAGCACTCGGCACTCTTTCCCGTTCACGAGGAGGTCTCGCATGTAAGGCTCGAGAAGCTTCATGTTCTCGTCAGTGCTGCCTATTGAAAAAAACACAACTTTTGGTGTTGTTTCCGGACACTGCGCCGAAAAGTGACCCGGCTTCTGGCACGTATAACACAAGCGCGCTCGCCTCATCTCGAACCGCTTTCTGCGTTTGGCTGCCGCCGTCTCTTTACGTTTGGTCGGACTGCTTTCGCTCGCATCCGCACTACGCGTGTCCCCCTTTGCTCTTATGGGTGTGAACTTCGGCCTCTCAAACTTCGAGCCAAATTCACCCTTTTGACCGTCCTTAGCTCCGCGAGCTCGACGCGTCACAAACTCCTCGGCTAGCTCAGCGGCTCTAGCCACCGTACAAACGTCTGGCCTACCCAAGACCCAGTATCGCACGTTCTCCGGTAACCGACTATAAAACTGTTCTAGCCCGAAACACTGCAGAACTTTATCGTGGTCACCAAACGCTTTCTCTTCTTTGAGCCACTCCTGCATGTTCGACATAAGCCTATACGCAAACTCTGTATATGACTCACTTCTGCCTTTCTCATTTTCCCGAAACTTCCGACGGAACGCCTCCGCAGACAGCCGGTACTTTTTTAGCAGACTCGATTTTACTTTGTCGAAATCCTCTGCCTCCTCTCTATCCAAGCGAGCGACTACGTCGGCCGCCTCGCCGGGTAACAAAGTGAGCAAGCGCTGTGGCCACGTTTCCCGAGAGAACCCCTGCTTCTCGCACGTTCGCTCAAAGTTAACCAGGAACAAACCAATGTCCTCTCCAAGCTTAAACGGCCGCATCAGGTCAGTCATTTTGAACAATACTCGTTCTCCTGCACCGTGTGCCTGACTTCCATTACGAGCGCGTTCCATCTCTACCTCGAGACGCTTCATTTCCAAAGCGTGTTGACGGTCACGCTCTTGTTGCTCTCGCTCTTTCTGTTCTTTAAGTTCGCGCTCCTGTTTCTCTTTTTGCTCTTTAAGTTCGCGCTCCTGTTTCTCTTTTTGCTCTTTAAGTTCGCGCTCCTGTCTTTTTGACCTCTCCTCAATAGTCTCAAGGCATTCCGACAGCTCGTCATCCTCAGCCTCTAACTCAAGAATAGTCCTTAGCAGTTCAGGTTTTCTGAGTTTGTCTGAGACATCCAGACCCAACTCTCTTGCAAGCTCCAACAATTTCGGTTTGCGCAACGACTTCAAATCCATGGCTGCTCTGAATGCTGCTTTCTCTACTGCTTACTATTGTCTTGCCGCAAACTAACCCGGCAGCAACGACAACCACAATTACCAGCTCTGTTTCTGACACTAACAAAAAGCCTGGCAAAGCTCAGAAGAAGAAAGTCCCGCACTCACCAAACCTCGCAGCCAAGAGTCCAGCGCAGTCGTTCCGCTGCAGGCAACCAGTCGTCACACAGGGCTCGTTGCACTGCTCCCGGATCGTCGTTGAGCTGCTCAGCATACAGTCAACTGCATCTCTTTGCTGCTGGCCTCCGTTGTCGCGATCTCACCGCTGGCAGACAGTTGTTTGAAGTCGGAGGCGATCTCACCGCTGCCAACCAGATGTTTTGATCGGATCGCTGGTACGATCTGTTGGGAACTCGGCGCTGACGCCCGTGGTTGTACCTGGGTCGCAAGCCCCAAGGGTAGCGTTGGCCTGGCGGCCTGGGGTACAACTGGAAGCATCCGAAGGTCCCGGCAAAGCATGAGTCGACTGGTAACAACAAAACAACTTGTTTATTTTAACATCGCAAAGAGTTGGTGGTCAGGTTGACCGAAGTAGAGAGACGGGAGAGCACTTCACTCAACAGAAGAAATCGGAGCCCTCCTTTTGGCGTCCGGGGGCAGCTGTTTTTATACTCTCGCAGTTGAGGGCAAGAAGGAACCCCTCAAAAGACGAGCACGTGAATGTACAATGGGCTAATGGTGACGCACACTGTCGTAGCGCTGCCGTAGCACCATGTCGAGCACGATCTCGTAGCACCCTGTCGTAGCGCTGCCGTAGCACCATGTCGAGCACGATCTCGTAGCACCCTGTCGTAGCGCTGCCGGTCGGGCACAATGACTGTAATGAGAGGATGATCCCTGCTTTGGCATCGCCTGTTTCGGGCACAATGACTGGAATGAGAGGATGATCCCTGCTTTGGCATCGCCTGTTTCGGGCACAATGACTGGAATGAGAGGATGATCCCTGCTTTGGCATCGCCTGTTTCGGGCACAATGACTGGAATGAGAGGATGATCCCTGCTTTGGCATCGCCTGTTTCGGGCACAATGACTGGAATGAGAGGATGATCCCTGCTTTGGCATCGCCTGTTTCGGGCACAATGACTGGAATGAGAGGGTGATCCTTTGCGGTCGCATCGCCGCAGTCGCGCCTGGAAACACCTGCCGATGAGTGTTGCGGCGACGACGATCGGGCCGAAATGTCTGCCGCCCCGCCGCAGTCGCGCCGGCAAAACCACGTGTCGCAGGCGAAACGCAACAACATGTAGTCTCGCGAGGGTTATTTAATGAGTAAATAGGCTTTCTTTTTTTTGTGTGCGTGAGTAACCTAAAAGTGAAGGTTATCGTTGAGAGGCCTATCGTAACGCGCGTGTGTTTTAGTTAACCTTCTTTCTTTATATAAGCGTTTTTTTTTTATTTTCTAAGGTTAACCGCGTAGGTTTTCAGTGAGTGCATGATTTGCACCGAGAAGCGTTCTTAGTTCCATTAGCGCGTATCCTGTGTGGACGGAAGGAAGCAGATTTATGACTGGGTTGCTCGTGTGTTGAGGGCAGCCGTATTCTGACTTCTCTGATAAGTATGCGTGGAACGAGTTATTAAAAGACGCATTATTTTAAGGGTTCTGCGGAGTGTGTAAGTCCCGCAAGTTTAATTGTTCGTTTAAGTCACGTGTCCTGTAGGACTTTCAGGGAAGAAACGTGAGTAAGCGCAAATGAAAAGTTTGCCTACAACGCAAGTACGCGTTCTGATTAGTGACCACAAGGCTAGCGCGCTTGTGATTACGTACTTGTGAAGTTGACCAGACGGTTCAGTGGCACCAATACGTGATATAAGTACGCCACTGTGTTAGTGTTGGAAACATGCTGTTCGAGTAGTTGGGCCACCTAAGTTATGTTCAGCTGTTTTCATTGTTTGTTTGCAACGGCAACGACCTTTTGTTTTGCAACATCAATAACACTCTGGTCCTGTCGGCATTCGGGGAGATATGGATAGCTGTTTGGAAGGGTGGTTGGAACTGCTTTGTCAAAATTGGGGAAATAAAAGATCAGGGTTGATTTTGACTCAGTAATAGCCTGGCGAGTCAGGGGTGAAGAGCCTGCGCTTACGCGTGGTGCAGCGCTGTGTTGTTTTGTTTGTTTGACGTATGTTCGCCAGGGCCCAGGATCCCGAAGTTCGTCAAACGAGGCTCGACACCAATACCCTGCAGGTTCTTTCAGCGTTCCTCATGGCCAGCGAATTGAGTTCACCGGCCATTCAGAACATCCGGGGCGAGGACGAGCTGTTAGATATGGGGCTGTTTCCTGAGCCTACTTCGAGTTCCCCAGACCACATCGGATCGCGCCACTGCTAAGTAAGGAATGCAGAAGCACGGATGACACATTCCTGAGGCACTACAAGTGCAAACAAGTTGGCGGCCCCCACTTCGTGTGCCCCGCGGTAGCTATTCACTGCTTGACTCTTCCAGAAAGCGAGGGGATAGCCCAGCACTGTTCCAGGTAACGTGAGTCCCAAAGCCAGACGGCTGTGATGTACCGGGAAGGCCTGGCAGCGTCGCCCCGGCCGCCTTTCAAGAGGGCATTTGCAAGCCAGCGAGGCCATACCGCCGGGAGTAGGGGGCCCTCGGACAATTGGGGCCCAAGCGTCGCCCCCGTCCGCCTTTGAAGAGCGCATTGCAAGTCAGCAAGGCAAGGTCGCAGGGAGCCGCCGGGTGTGACACCACCGCACGGGCGCCTACCATTGGCCGAAAATGGCGTCATCTGAGCGGACTCTCCCATTGGCCGAACATGACGCGTCTTCCAGACATTGAAGGGCTTAAAAGAGAGGCCGGGAGCCCAGAGCATTCCCGGATTCACCTCTCTCGAACTTCTTGCCGCGGGCCGCAGCGTCCGAGTTGCTGCCGGCCCGTAATGACTGTACGACTGTTCATTGACGTCTCTCTGTAAATAATGTAAAATAAACCTCCCAAGTGTTTCATCGCAATGTCCGTCCTCAACTCCTACACCGGCTACTCGCTAACGGCGGCATGCGACATCGGCCCTCGCACAAGCCGCCTACTCTTCGTAGTCGACCGCATCAACGGCAGCCGCCTCCTCGTGGACACCGGAGCCGATTCGTCTATCGTTCCCGTCACGGCCGCAGATCGCCAACGAGCGGCAAGTCCACACCCACGCTCCACGAAGTAAACACTGCCATCGCGCCGTATTGGTTCCGGTCAATAACGCTAGACATCGGACTCCGGCGCTTGCACAGATGGGTGTTTGTGATCGCCGGCGTCAGCTTTGCCATATTGGGAGCGGACTTCCTCAGCCATTTCAGTCTAGATGTCTGTTCCCGATCGGTGCCTAAAGGATATAACGTCACATCCATCGATGTATACTTGGGCTGCAGTCTAACCTCTCCTCATTTGGCGACCGTACGTTTCAGCCGCTCTCAACGTACGACAAGCTACTTGCTGATAATCCGCCACTCACGAAGTCCCGAAACGATGCGCTGCCCGTGAAACGCAAGGTGCCGCATCATATTACCACCACCGGCCCACCTCTCGCCGCGCGGCCATGGAGGCTCGCTGGACGGAGCTTGGAAGTCGCCCGCCGTGATTCGAACACATGCTTCAGCTCGGCGTTATTCGTCCATCCTTCAGCAATTGGTCGTCACATCTCCATCTGGTTCCAAACCAGGACAGTGGTGACTGTCGGCCTTGAGGTGGTTACCGGGCTTTGAATGCCGTCGCTACTCCGGATCAATATCCGCTTCCCCACATACATGACTTCCGCACTCGTCTCGCAGGAACCAAAATATACAGCAAGGTCGATTTCATGAGCACGTACTACCAAATTCCTGTCGAACTCAGCGACACTCCGAAGACAGCAATCACTGCTCCATTTGGCCTATTTGAGTTTGTCCGTATGCCTTAGGGTTTGAAGAATGCGGCGCAAACTTTTCAAAGGTTCATGGAGGAGGTTACGCGCGGACTCCAGTTCATTTTCGTCTACTTTGACGACATTCTCGTTGCAAGTCGCACAGACGAAAAGCACAAAGAGCACCTTCGACTTCTATTTCAGCGACTGGACGAACACGACCTGGTCCTAAAGCCCCAGAAATGCATTTTCGGAGTTAAAGCCTTGGGTTTTTCTCCGCCATCGCATTTCACCTTAAGGCATCAAGCCACTGAAATCACGGGTCTGGGCAATCGAGGACATCCCCTCTCCAACCTTCTTCCGAAAGTTGTGCGACTTTCTAGGGCTCATACATTTTCACAGGCACTTCATACCATCCTGTGCGCAAGTTCTTCAGCCGCTTACCGATCTGCTGCATGGCGACTCCAAAACAAAACCTACCTTCCACTGGTCCTAGAAGCACGACCACGCTTTCCAGGAAGCCAAAACGCGGCTGGCGACTGCAGTGTTGCTGATTCATTCGTTGCCCCACGCGCCAACTCGCCTTATGGTAATCGCTTCAACCACGGCAGTTGGTGCAGTACTGCAGCACCACGAACGCACAGACTACGACGGCACGATGGACGCTGGACGTCTTCTCAAAGCGCCTCAAACCTACATAAGCGCTACAGCACCTTCGGAAGAGAGATGTTGGCCATCTATTGCGCTGTCAAGCATTTCTGTTTTTTTTTTTCTTGAAGGCTGTAGCTTTTACATTCTGACCGACCACAAGCCGTTAACCTTCGTTTTCAAGAACAGTTCCTCGTGCTGTGAGCATGGGCTTCGGCAACTTTCCTTTATCTCTGTACTTTCTACCGACATCAGCCATATCTCTGGAACCGAAAATCAGGTAGCTGACGCACTGTCGCGGATCGACGCTGTGCCTGCTGGCCCTGTGGATTTCCAAGCTCTAGCCTCCGCCCAGCAAAAGGAACCCGAGCTCGGCCAATTGCGGGAAAAAGGCTCGTCGCTCCAACTTGTGGAGGTGCCGCTTCCCTACACAACAGTATTGATCACGTGCGATACATCGCAGACAGCTCCTCGCCCGTTCATACCCCATCAGTTTCGGCGGCCAATATTCGATTCACTGCACGGGCTAAGTCTTCCCGGCATCAGAGCGACACAGAGGCTTATTAGAGACCGCTTCGTCTGGCCCAGGGATCAACAAAGATGTTCGAAGCTGGGCAAGATGCTGCCAAGCTTGTCAAGCCGTGAAAGTGACCCGGCAGATGCGTTCAGCGGTGCAGCCGTTTCGGCTACTATAGAGCCGTTTAGATCACGTGCGTTTATTTATTTATTTATTTACAGATACTGCAGCCCAGAAGGGCTATTGCAGGAGTGGGTGAATGCAATATGTGGCAAATAGAAATCACAATACAAAAGAAACGTATGTGAGAACATGGCTAAAGGGAGTACTCAATAGCATCCCCAAATTCTTTGTGGTGAACAATGGATGGAACCAGACAGGTCATTCCAGAGTTCAATAGTCCTAGGAAAAAAACTGTATTTAATAGTGTTGGTGCGAGCAAAAAAGACCAATAAGTTTAAGTGATTGCTGTTTCTCGTGATTAGGGGCCTTGCACGGGTCAGATATGTGTTAAGGGAAGCATAATGTGGAGAGTAAAATAGAGAGTGTAGAAGTTTCAGAGAATTAATTTGACGACGGTGGGAAAGAGGGGTTAAACCGAGCATATGCAGATGAAATGACGGTGAAAACATTCTGTCATAGCGGCGGTATATCAAACGAACCGCCTTTTTCTGAACAGATTCAATTTTGTGGATGTCCGAAATTTTGTAAGGGTTCCATATGGTAGCCGCATATTCAAGAATATGTCTTACAAGTGTTTTGTATGTAATTAGTTTAGTTTCTTTCGGGGCAGCACGTAGGGTTCGGCTCAGTTAACCAAGCTGTTTAGGGCTTTGTTGCAAGTTAGAATATGTTCTGACCAGAATAACCTTGGAGTGAAAAGGAGGCCTAAATACTTATATTGATATGTCCGCTGCAGAAAAGTGGATTTATAGGAGTAATTGAAATATACGCAATTAGCATGCTTGTGAAAGGACATGATGACCGTTTTTTTAAATTTAATGTTCATTTAGACTTGGTGGGGCCTCTTCCGCCCTGCCAAGGTTTCAGGTACCTCCTCAAGTGTGTCGACCGGTGCTCAAGGTGGCCTGCGGCGACGCCTCTACAAGACCTCACGACCGAAACATTGGCGGAACCTTTTGTTGCTCCGTGGGTATTACGGTTGCCATTTGCTCATAACTACTGACGGAGGCCGACAATTCCAAAGAGAGAAGAGAGAATAAACTTTTATTTGGCAAACAATTAGGAAATTTTCCTCGATGAGTGGGGTCCTCAATCCAGGGCTCCATTGCCACGCGCTATACTTCGCGCGCCCGCTGGATCAGTCGTTGCTGTTCCTGCCCGCTGAAAGGGTAGGGTTGTGTATAGGAGGAACACACGAAGGGTTAGGGAATTCCCACGCGGGGTGGTACACTGTGCGTTTGGCGCCATAGTAGGGGCAGTAGGAAGGGTATAGGGTGGGATGAAAGATATGTAGCATGTGGAGACAAGGAAAGGAATTGGTCTGCAGTTGCCGACAGGCAGCGGTATCTGCCCTATTAAGCGAAGGATGAAGAGCGGGATAGTTATGACGACCTTGTCGGTAGTACTCGAGCGTCGCGGTGTTGTGTAGGGGCTCTGCCGGTGCGTCGTCTAGGTTGGACAGCTCTTCCGATGGTGCCCGGCCAGTGAGACCTCGGGCTACCGCATTATCGCGTTCATTATTACGGAGAGAGGCGTGCCCAGGAGTGCAGACGATACGCACCAGGCGTAACAGGGGAGGGGGGACAGAGGAGAGAATTTGATGTGTGTGTGCAGTCACAAGTACTTGCGCGAAGGCCCAGCAGGCAGCCTACGAGTCCGTCACTATGGTGATAGGGGTGTCATGTGTGGGAAGGGTCGAGGCGTGGACAATGACCAGGGCGATAGCTCCCTCCTCTGTTGAGCAGCTGTCCGTTGTGAGAACTCTGGTACACACCCTAAGCACGTCTGTGTTGTCAATTACAGCTAGGCACATGGCACGCCTCCAAGGGTAACAGGCCGCGTCAGTGTACGAAACCGGTGTCATTGTGGTGCCATCTCCAAAAATGCGTGCCAGGGCCTGAGTTCGGGCGCGTCTACGGCCGGCGTGTCGCTCGGGATGCATATTGCGGGGAATCGGAGCTATTTGAATGCTAGCGCGTAGAGCAGGAGTGAGGCGATGTTGTGAGACTTGTTTGGGTGTATCGGGGACGGGGTAGCTAAGACGAGAAAGTATAGCGCAGCCCTGACGGCTGCGCCTGAGATGTTGGCACTGACCGTTGCGATGAGCCTCGAGAAGCTCGCCTACGGTGTTGTGGATACCAAGCTGAAGAAGCCGTTGTGTGGAATCATGTGGAGGCAGCCCAAGAGCTGCTTTCGCTGCCTTCCGTAGAAGGGCGTCCATCTTCTGAGTCTGAATGAGGGTGAGATTATGATAGGGGAGGTGATAGGCGAGCCGGCTGATTATCAGCACCTGTACTATGTGGAGGACATCTTTCTCGCGAAGGCCTCTTCTGCGATTAGTAATGCGGTTTATCATATGTGTAACTTGTGCTATCTGCTGACCCGGAAGGTGCCTAGCGTGGGAGTCTTTGCCATCAGACTGAATCTGGAGGCCCAAGATACGGAGTCTAGCTACCTAAAGGATGGGGCTACCGTGTCGGCTCCACTTCGGTGGACTGATTCGTTGAGGCGACGTCTCTGTTGGTCCGGTATGCCGGGAAAGCGCCCGTGCCCTTTTCATCGTTGTGCACAGCGTTGTTGCAGGAATATTTGGGGGGGGGAGGGGGAGCAGTCATGATAGGTGGCACTGAAGATGTGTTTACCGACGTTTCTTTCTTGCAATATTAGTTGAGTTCACATTGGGTTTAGTTGCCTTGCGCACTGACGTTTTCCTTGTTGCAACTGTGCTTTCGGTCACGCTCTCCGTTGTCGTCTGCGTCGAAGTCGTTGTCGAGGTAGTCGAGGTTGATCTGGGAGTAAATGATTTAGGTCTTTCTGACGTTACTGCGATAGCTGATGATGTAGCACTGCTCCTGGAATAAGCCTCGTAGCTTATTTGGCAAATCTGTGTCGTCAGCGGCGGGCAACTGACACACTTCTTGCTTTCGTGTAGCTTGCCTGATGGCGAGGTCAATCTGTGACGTTCTTCAGAAGCCACTTCTAAGGCTGCCATACATGTGTCGTCGTGCTCAGAGGACAATTTTGTTAGTTGGCAATGTTTGATATCCGGTGCCTTTGATGCTTCTGCGATGTCACCAGTTTGTTGAGGTCTATTGTGCGCGAAATAGCTTGAAATAGGCAAAGCAGCTGGAGCTCTATATTTAAGCTGTTCACCGCTGCTTATGAAGGTAAATGCTCTATGTCGCGAAGTGAATACAATGAGTTGGTAGTTTGACTAAGGTGTCCTGGTGTAAAATAAGATGGCTTAATCTGACTCGTTCTGTTGATTGTGCCCATGCATCCTGAAATCGCAGCTGGTGGTTTATTGCACGACGCCGCAGTGGGTATGATTGCACCACGTGCTTTTAAAATTGTCCATCACACTGATACTTGTCCGTTGATAATTTATCCATTGTGCGTGGCGATATAGTAGGCGTGCGATTCTGTTTATTCTTTTCGGGAGGATCACTACAGCGGAAACTTGTCGACGATGTAGTCATACATGGCTTTAATTGGTACTGATGGTGATCGCTGCGTGGAGACGGCGTGTGACTGCGGCGACCCAATTGCAATGTCTCCAGCTGTTGGATAATCAGGGGGTTTGCAACGTATACTGTAGATGGACTGATCATCTCTTCCTTGATTTTCTCCCACGATTCCTTGTTGTCAAAGATGTGCGTGAGGTAAAACCGAAATGCCTCACCGGTGACGTAGTCATTGAAGTTGGCGACCATATTCCGTTCCGATCATGATGCAGCAGATGCGTGGAGCTCGAAGAAGCGGAACTTATCTGCCACGGGCCCATCGTCCACTGATCCGGTGTACTTGGGTATGTCCAAGGCTTGCGGTGATATGGTCATGATGCTGGTCACTGTCGGTGGGGAAGCTGTGCGCTCGGTGTTCATAGTTTGGCATGGAAGAGTTCCATGCTGATGTGCGGCTGATGAGGTGGCTGCCAGGTCAGGATTCTGTGAACTTGTATATACGCATCTCTTCCTTATACCATCATCATCATCATTCATCAGCCCTTACCCTCCCCGTCCCTTTTCCCCAGTGTAGAGTAGCAGGACACAGCAAGGTATAGCTCAGGCCGACCTCTCTGCCTTTCTGTAAATCTCTCTCTCTCTCGCTCTCTCTCTCTCTCTCCTGTCGGCTTGTGTGACGCAAGCAGGAGGTTGTCTTGTCTTGTCTCCCAAACACTTGCGCATACCCACTATGGGGGAATGGCCAAGAAGCAGGGGGTTTTCCGTATGTTTAGAATTAAAACTAAATTTGAATATAGAGCATGGGTCTAAAGAACTGTAATTTAGAAGTGTAATGAAAATATTGTTAAGAATTTTAATAAAACAGATTAACATAAAGAAAGGAAATAACAGAAATAATTGATGATTTTAGAAATTCAGCAAGGTATTCTTTTTGTCTCTAATAAAACTGTAAACTGCAAGAAAAGCATCCTTGTGGCTGGATCCCAGTGAAGTCACCCCGAAAGAAAGAACGGATGGCGAGGTTAGCGACAGCCGAAGTTTGCTAAGTAAGTTTTCTAAGAGTTTTCTTTGTCTTAGAAAGCGGCGGCACGAGAGGAAGTAATGTTCGATAGATTCAGGCGCACTGCAAAGAGAACATAGAGGGGACATAGCGAGACCAGACCTGTGTAAGTAAAAATTTAGAGGTGGTATACGACATCTCAAATTTTTAAAAGAAATTTCCAATTGCCTTGATGGACGCCAATTATTATTCCATGGCAAGCCAAGATGGTGGAATTCAGAAGACGGTGTTAGCATGGATACTGCATAGTTTTGCTATATAGATACATTTCTGTACTTGCCGCGGTGACATAATCTGATGTCGGCAAAACATATGATAGGGCCATTGAGGGATGCTCTCGTGAGTGAATCAGCCATTTCGTTCAAGTGCAACCCACGATGTCCCGGTACCCAGAGTAAACATACTTTCTGTTAGTACGGACCTACAATCGAAGAAAATGTTCGTTGAATTCTTGAATTTAAAGATGCAGAAATTGTTGTGCATACAGATAGCGAGTCGGTCACAATAACAGCTAATGGGTCATTTTGGGGAAGTTTACGTAATGCTAATATAATCGCTAATAATTCTGCTTGAAATATGGGTGTGAAGTCGGGAAGGCGAGGGGAGTAAGACCATTGAAGAGATTCCGAGAAGATGCCCACTCCTGCCTTCTCATTGCACACATAAGCGTCAGTAGCTATTACATTGTCAGTGGTTCGCTGGTGTAGGTGGCCGTGTAAGATATTAATTAATTGTCTGCTTGGTAATAGTTTAGCGTGATTTGGAGGTTGCGGGCGGAGACAAACATGATGATGACCTGGATGGTCGCCCTTCCTTCAAATTTTGCCACGTACCGAACACAGCCTTTAATCTTCGTCTTCCTCCCCTTCCAACTACCGTCCATCTCTACATGGTTACATATATATATATATATATATATATATATATATATATATATATATAGTTTTATATAGGTACGAGTGTATTATGGTCATATCCTTTATACTGCATCATTCAGTGAAAAGTATAGGCAGTTAAATAAGCCACTCTCTGCCACAGACTCTGGGTCCAGAGAGCCGCAGGGTGGCTGCCTTCATTCATTGCATGAGTTGTGGAAAGCTACATATTGAGACATATTTAACAGTAATGGCTCTGTTTTCAGTGGCTTTCATCTTGACACCGGACTCTTGACTGGTTAACATCCCTGCCTTATACTTAGGGGTGAGCAGCGCAACCCGGACGAAGGAAGAAAGGAAGTGGACGAGCGCAGTATGCGCTTGTATCGTCCACTTCCTTTTGTCCTTCGTCCGGGTTGCGCTGCCCACCCCTAGGAATATGTTCAGTTACCAACACGCCCAGCTTGCAGTGTTAATCGCTGCCTTGTTTCTTATCTCTCACTCACTTAATTCATCTCAATGAAAAATAACTCAAAAATAATCACCCCATCTATTATACAAAGAATACAGTACGAAAAAAAAAATGAACAGAAAGTCATATGCTGGGGATACACCACCCATTTTTTTACGCAGAAAGTTCAGTTGGTTTGTGTGTCCCGCCAACATGCTATGAGGTGAACATGCTATGGGGTGGTATGAGATGCTATGAACATATTATAAGGCGAATGGTAGAACTCAAATTCAAATTTTTTTTCCTCGGGGAAGTGCAAATTACGTCGATTAAAATTTACGCGGCGAAAGTTGTTACGCTTCTAAATTATATGCGTTTTTCTGCGTATTATTCCACGGACCACATTTGTGCGTTGCAATCGTCTAAAGATAGGACAAAATAGAATTCTTGCCATAGTCACGCTTTTATTTTAGAGCCTGGGTGTACATTGGCGAAAATGAAATTTTAGCTGATAGTGCGCGTTATAGAACGTTTTATAAGCATAATTCCAGGTTTCCTTCCGTGACCGCTTTTGTGAAAATTTTTCCCAGAACGGAAATTTGCGCATTTTCACGTATGTGCGAAGGGTTGAAAAACATAAAAGCATTTCGTGAGACTGTTTTATAATGAAATAACAATGTTCAGACAACGCAAAAACCCAAAGTTTGAAACAATGTGCGAAACTGTCGCTCTTTGGCAAGTTTTTGTTTCGCACCTGGTATTCCACCGTTTCGTGAAATTCAAATGGCCCTCACGGGCGTAAAAAAATTTTTCCACTGGAAATATTCTGGAACAATACTGTGCAAGTAATGCTTATATATGTGTCATTCTTTAGTAATTTCTTGAGTGAAATTAGTATTGCTCAAGTGCCACTGTCGGGACAGTTGGCGTGGAATGACCCACCTGCGAGTCAAGCGCGTCGGCTTATATACATGACTCGTCGCTGTCCCTGAGAAACTGATAAACAAGTACAGGTGTCAATATTGCTTTGATGCTGCATACCTGATTTATTAAGGGCACAAGTAGAGCATAATGGGATATGTTTTAGTACATTATGTAATAGTCAATTAATTGACCCGCGCGTTTGGACAGACGGGAAGTGCAGCTTGGCACCGCCAGAAGGACACGATATCACGGCTCCGCGTGGTAACTCACATGAGTGTTAACACGTATGGTTGAACCAGACACAGACAACACCAGAAAATAGTTCTGTCGCATCTTGTGGCTGCAGCAGTTCGAACCACAATCGTGATAGCAGTGTAGCCAGTGTCACAATAAGAGTCGCGTATATAACAGAGCCATTGATTCATGGGTAGCCTAAATCACGTGTAAAATGCGAATGTCTGCAGTTTTGATTCCGTTTCACTTATGGCAGACTACACAGTGCTCTAACTGGAGGTTTGTCTCGAAGTACGCACATATGCCAATAAGGAACATTCCAACGTTAAGGTGGCAGTTCTGCACTTGTAGGAAGTATACGTATGTCGGTGTACTGCCCGCTCGTTGAGGCCGTGCAGATACGTTTTCTTAATGTTTGTGGTAAGTATCAGCCTAAGGAAATGTCACAGGAATGGGCCTAAACAGGCTTATACAGTGCGGTTTTGTCTATATGTCTCTTCGTGCTTCAGTTTCGATCGTCATCTAGACAGTGGGGTCGTCGTATGTAGCCACCACCACATTCAAGATGTAGTGCCTACGATGAACGCAAGTTTATCTGTCGATAATTGGGCAGTATAAGACTGGAAGAACCTAAACGGTTACGGCTTCACTTGTGACCATGGCAACGTGACACCTCTTATAGTGATTTCTTCAGGGTGCGCTAACTTATTATTGCACTGTAAAATTCTTTCAGAGTTATTGCCTACGCTCTCACTGAAACGTGACCACCCGTCCTGAATGTGTTTGTTTGTTTGTCCTCCGTCACTGGCTCGTAGCCGCTATGAGGGATTGGCAAGATGCGGGTGCATGGAATTAGAAGGCGATAATAAATTCAGAAAAAATAAAACAACAGATATAAGTTGGAAGGAATCAAAGGAATAGAAAATAACAAATAGTTATACATTTAGCTAAGATAACTTTTTGAAACAGCTATAGGCTCTTCAGTAGCTGAGCAAGCATCCTTGTGGCATTGCCCAAGAGAGGAGGTTCGAAGAGAAAAAATTTCAGGAATTGCAAAATTCGCTTCAATTTTTCTAAATGTTGTTTCTAGAATGCTTTTCTTTCCATGTGTAAATTGTCTACAGAATAAGAAAAAGTGGTCAATTGTCCCATCTTCACCACAGAATGGACACAGCTGGGAGGGAGCCAGACTAGCACTGTGTCTAACATGTTAAGAAAGGTATTCGACACCGAAGTCAAGTGAAAGTTACTTCAGTTTTACGTGTTTGAAAGAAATTTCAGTGCCAAGGGTGTCGATACTTAACAAATTTAGTTACAGCTGAGTTTAAAACGTCAAGCATGATAGCACGTGACCTGAATCTAGCTGTAGTAATGTAAGTTGGCGCTGGACGTACCGAGAGAAGCGGGTCACAGGGGCCCGCTCTTTCCAGGCTATCTGAAGATGACGTGTACTTCTTTATCTTCTCCGACTTACTGGTGATGCTGAAACCATTTTGAGTGTTGTTTAGCGACACGTATATTTAAAGTCCCATGATTCACTTGTTGCGGATGGAATACGTGATAAAGCGAACTGTGAACGCAAAACATTTCGCTACTGCAACGAAATGCTGCGTGGCTATCAGGCAACGAGATCGAACCGCGAGAAATGAATGCGTCTTCTCAACAAAACTGTGTGAAGCAGTAGAAAAATTCATCTGCAGGGGGAATAGAAAGAAATGCGAACACTGGATCACGCAGTCTGAGAGCATTGACGCGCTCTCTACCATTTGAAAATATGAGTTTATCAACAGCTTATCTAACTCTATAGGGCCTAGCCACACTATAGAGCATAGCCTTTTGGAACCGGCAGGTAGAAAACGCACCAATTCCCTCAGATCCCATGCTCCAGCATTCGCATTTCTTATTCCCCTTGTTCGAGCCCATCATTCCCTCCAACCACAGCTTAGTATGCCTATGCTTTCCTTGGCTTGATTGCCCGCTGGCTTCATATGGTCATGATTAACAAAATTAGAGCACCTCTGTTTCCCTCATCCTCGTTCATTCATAGCGAAGGTCTCAAATCTGGAAGCCTTGATGAGATTAGGTGGCATACGAGTGTTTATTAACAATTGTTAAGAACGGCCAGCTGCAGTGCAAGTTTTGCCGGCCAGTTGCGACAGTGGCCGCAAATTTCCTGGAGCGCCGCCGCCAACCTCTAGCCACGGCGTGACTAAGTTGACTTTGTGTCGGGAACAGTACGCGCGTGCTCCACTCTGCGTCGCTTCAGCTAGGATGCGTTTGACGAAGCAGGCTTTGTGCTGAAACCGCCACCGTTTTACGCTCTAGCCTTGTCGCCGTTGTGACTGAATGAGTTCGGCGGGCCAACTATTGTTTCCGAACCCACCAACGCGGACCTGATCTGCTATGAGTGGGGGAGTTGCCGCGGGAACGTCGTCGGAGACCTCTTCCCACGCGCCGACCAAGACGCAAGACAATGGCTACCCGGGCGCGGTGCGAGGGTCCGCTCCGAGTTCTACGAAATTCGTGTGATGTCGGTTTCGGACCGAGAACCTGTGTGTGTGTGTGTGTGCGTGTGTGTAAACCGTCCCGCGGAGAGGCGGCGTGTTTACGATGACTGGACGAATGTTTCCGCCACCTTGGAATCGGGGGAGGACCGGGTGTTTATAAACGGCTGTTGTGCGGATGCTCGATACACTTTCTTAAGCAGTCATGTTAGACTGAGACACTCTCTGAAGCAGTCGTGTTAGACTGACGTACTTTCTCTAGCAGTCATGCTAGACTGATGAACTGCATGTAAATGCTGTAAATAAACCCATACTCCTCGTTCTCGATGAGAAGCAGTACTTCCCTTCATCAACGTCCTCAGCGTGGATAAGTTGGACGACGGCATGGGCCAGCTACCTTCGAATTCATGCCGGACTCCAATCTTGACAACGGATCACGAGCGATGGGATTGAGCCCCAAAACCAGCACCATGTGCCTGGTCTCTTATGGTAACATGTTACGTGTCGCCATCGCGCAAAAAAGGGTGTTCCACATCCATCCACCTTGGCTCTGAGTGGCGCTGGCTAACACTCCCTCCCCCCCTCTCCCCGGGCTAGATCTAGTACACATTAATACCCAAATTAGTGGACGGAATGATGGCCCTCGCTGTAGCACAATTGGTTTTGCATCGCACCCGTAACGCGAAGATTCGGTCCCCACCGGCGACTTTTCGTGCACATTCTTTTTCCCTTTTTTATTTTATGTATTTGAATTTCAACCACACCTAATTATCGTTATGCTTTCCTTGGCTTCATTGCATGCTGGCTTTATATATGGCCATGATTAACAAAAATCGAGCCCCTCGGCCCCTCGGTTTCCGTTACCCTCGTTCCTCCAGCATATACCTAGTAGTTTAATATTCTAAATATTATGTGCAATATTAAAGCTCAGAGTGCGCCGGGCGGTGGTGGTGGTGGAGCAACCAAGCTGCACTCTAATATTCGTAATTCTTGAGTATGGACATACATAGGCGTTCCATGTAGTTTGTCTCGCAGAGTGCTAATAATGCTTTCTTGAAAAATAAGTGGAAGTTATAATGTCGCAAACAATAGCGCGAACGATGCTTCAGGGGAATCGCTACGGGATTCACACTGGACGCGGAAGGACCTCTCACTAGACAACATCGACAGCCGCAGAACTTTCTGCCCTACGCGTTGCACTGCGTTTCATTGATCACGAACAACCACGCGAATGACCAATGTTCTGCAACTCGAAGGTGGCACTGCAGAGTTCATTGTCAGCCTTGCGTCGGATCCCACATGAACAACTGATACTTCATATTACCACTTTAAAAAAAAAATATGCAGATCCCACGCACTGTGGGAATGGATGTAAGCGAAGCTTTCCGTGCTGGATGGTTTGATTGAAGATAATTAGCGGTGATTTTGACGGCTAAAGCTTAATTTCTTCAACGTTTAGGCTAACACGAGAGTGGGGAGTTCATGTTAAACGTCACCTTGCGTGCACAACTGCTGTTTGCCTGCGTAGTACACCGAACACACAGGGAGAGGTGTTTGCTTGAGGCGTTGTTGTGCGCCATATTTTATAACCTTTGAGAGGGTTGAGCGTTGTCATTGCCTCACATGGCACATTGCATTGTGGCAGAAGTATTAAACTTGAATTGGATTATGGGGCTGTATGTGCCAAAACCACACTCGGATTATGAAGCAAGCCGCAGTGGCGAACTCCGCATTAATTTTGACACCCGGGATGTCCTTTATTATGTCCCAAATCTAAGTGCACGTGCGTTTTCTATTTCGCCCCCGTCGAAATGCGGCTGCCGTGAATCGGATCAAATCCACTACCTCTAGCATTGCCATAGCCGCAAAGCTAACGCGGCGGGTACAGAAGTGTTGATTTGGCGGTCGATCGCTTCCGCAGTGTCTCCTGGATACTGCGGTGCGCTTTAATTAATGCGGCTCTGCTTCTGCACGCCGTGCGTAAGTTGCCCGCTTGACATGTTTGCATGGCGTTTATTTTTCAGAAATAGCAGCAACGTAGTGTACGGTAGCTTGAACTTAAGCTTATCCTGTTTCCCCGCAACTACTGTGATATAGTGGGGTTTCCTTGCCTTTCACCATTCATCATTCCACACGTACTCAATACGTTCAAGCTTACCGAAGATCACTTGCGTGCCCTTTCAAGCAGGGAGCTATTCAACAAGTTTACATAATCCGCTACAAGCCTAGAAAAATTCTAACTAAAGCCCTCCTTTCTGTTTACAGTATGTCTTACTGTTATGTTACCTTGCAATAATTTTCTTGTCGTTGGTTTTTTTTTTGTGCGTGAATGATTCATGTACTTTTAGGCACCTAAGGGCGCATGTAATTATGTATACTTCACAATTATTGTACACGTTTTATTTATTTATTTTTTCTTTTTCTATCATACGTTAAGACTGTATGAAGTTTGCTGTGCTGTCGTTCTGCTGCCTTGTACGGATGGGAGGTGGGGCTAGTAAAGCTGCATTAGCGCAGCTTTTTTCCCACTTTCCACGCCACAACTGTTCTGTGTAAAAACACACTGTACTGTTGGTGGTGAAAATAAACTTCAACTTCAACTTCAACTTCAACTTCTCACGTCACCTCCCCCCTCCCCTCTCTTGTATGGGAACTGCCACTTCTCCTCCCTCTCCTTCTTCTCCTCTATACAGTTCTATCTGCGTCCCCTTCTGGACTCGCACATTAGCAGAAAGGGAAGCGCTGCTATTTCTGCAATGCTTCTGAAGGGAGTCACGGATAATTCCAGCTGTCAAGCGGCTAATGTGGTGACGGCCAGGGAGCTCCAGAGGGCATTGTGCCCATTCAATGCATTGAGGTGAAACCGAGTTTCTCCTGTCGACTTTCCTTACTGACTCGCGCCTGACATTCTCATCGGGTGAGGCGAATAGGGCGCGCGGCGAGCCTTTCCTCCTCTCTGGCTTGGGCGATCCGGCGCGGCGCTGCTCGAAAGTATTGCTGTCGCGTGCTGCGGAACGATTTCGGAATGTTTTAGATCGTAGTTTGTGAAATTTACGCCATGTCCGTTCATATAAGGTCGTCAGGGAAGCCTTTCGGTGCATCGGTAACGACAGTAGGCAGAAATATGCCTGGGGCGCAAAAATGTGACGCGCATAATCAGCCGCGGTGTACGCACATTACCAGTCGCGGTGTGTTATGTGTTGTGAACTATTTTGCTTATATCAGTTTTAATTCAGCAAAGAAAACCGGTGTCTCTGTATATGGTAAATCAGCTCACTGTCTCTTCGCTTGGCGGAGGGAGTACAACATAAAACATAAGAGCGCATACTCGTGCACGGCCAACCTAAGGCAACCAAGAAACATCTAAGCGGCGGGCGCTATCAAATATTTGTGATACACCGGCATCGTTCTCAGGCATTTCAAGTCTAGTAGGCTTGAAATTACTATATGTCTACGCTAGCCTTCGATCCTGAATGAGGCCAATGGTGCTGCTCAACACAGCGATCACTGCGGTTGGTGAACCAGCGCGATACATATATAAGCTGTGTGCTTCGGCATTGCCTTTTTGGCCTTATACAGCCATAATATACGTGAGGGATCGCATAAAAAGAATGCGGTGACTATTTTTGAGGACAAAATTTCTGTAATACGTGTGAGTGTGTCGTAGAGAACGGAATGAACAAAAAAAAATCGGTTATCATTCTCTTTCTCGAAAAAGCAAGAGAAAACGGGCTAACGCCGCAATACGGCCTCCCATAGTCACGCTGCACAACGCTTATAGATATATAACCGCTGATGCCGTATGCTTGGACCATGCGCTATATAGAACAAATATATCTGTAATCCAGCACCTACCACTGCTTAGGACGCTCGCGCAGTTCGTAAACGGTCGCTTTGTTGGACAAGCTTAATTCAGACTGTAAGGTATGTTGCTATTACTAGCCAAAACTATTTTATTCATGGGTGGGAACCTCATCCATCGAACCAAGTAGTCACGCAATTTAACCTACAGCGAACAGTTTGAACGCTTGTCAAAATATAACAGCACAGCTCCTAGCAGAACGGTACCCAGGCTGTTACGATTGTCGCGTATTTCTCCTAAACCGCAGCTTACAACGAGAGGATAATACTGCAATAAGGTCACATTAGTGAACGGAACATTCAGAAATACACAATTGATCTCCGAGGCTGATTGTCGGCTCAAATATGTGCGCGCACACGTCGCGCTGCATGCTCCGTCCGCCTCAATGCCAGCAAAAAGTCCGGCCATACCGACTTAAACCACTTCAGTACGACTCACAGTACCGTTTAGTGCGTAGAAGACGCACGTCATGCTAAATAGACCGCGCGACCGCGAAAACAAACCCCACAAACTATTGCCGAACCTATACCTGTCATGCAAAACGGAGCGCTCGTCCAAGCCAGCATGCCGACTGCCCATAGATGGCGCCACTGCGTAGCAATATGGTGGCGCCCATGAAAAAATGGTGTCACCTATATACACGCTCTGAACCACCCCCCGACGCGGTGTATGTGCGACAGCAGCAGCAGCAGCAGCAGCAGTGGGCAAGTCGAAGGAAGAGGCAAAGAAAGCTTCGCTTTGAAACCACTTAGCTGCGAAGGGACACCAGGTCATGTTTCAGCGGTTGCCGGGTCATGTGTTATTATAGGTAATTACAGGTATTGGTGCGGATGAAGCGGCTCGATTAGTAGCCCAGTATTTATCAATCCTGCTTTTAAGAATGCATGCTGTAAGAACTTCGCACATTTCACCAAGAAGCTTCGCATATTTACAGGCCAATGCACGCTGCCTGATTGGAACGGGCCCATCTTCTGACATACGCGACTACATTCCCAGGCGCGGGCACCATCAGGACTGCCACTGTGAACCGTGTTCGGTCGTTGCGAACCGTAAGATCGAAGAAGGAGTGCGCAGCAGCACTGTTTGTAAGAAACCAGGCAAACCGGCATCAGTACGGAACGGCATGCAAGCAGCAACAGTTGCATTCAAGCAGTTTATCAACGAATAATATCATATGGTAGGCAACTCAGGAGTCAGGTGAAAAATGAAAGGAAGCGATATTATGGCTATGTTTTTGCGATGCAACCGCTGCGCCGATCCCTTTGCGCCAGCTTTACCCTTTCCGCCACAAAGCGTTTTTATTCAGGCAACTTCAGAGGAGTTTCTCTACAGTACGCCATTAGTGCGATTGAGGTGGAAGCTCTCAACTATTTTCAGAAACACAGGAGTTAAGCCGCCGCGCTGCGTGCCTTGACGACTGCTGCTTGGGATTCCCCTGTTTTCCTTTGTTGCATCTTGGAGGCTGCCTAGTGGGTCAAGGTCACGTGAATTATATTCGCCCTTAAGTGCTGGCTACGTGCCTGTTAGCTGCAAAAAGAATTAGAGGGCATTGTGACATTAAGGGCACAACTACCAGCTTCATATATTGTTAATGCAACCGCCATGCGAACAAATACCTATAAAAACGAAATTTTTGGTTTTATGTGGCAAAAATACGATATAGTTATGCGTTACGCCATTTGGGGACTCTGGCTCAATTTCTAGCCCCTGGGGTTCTTTAACGTGCATCTAAATAAAAGTAGACGAGCGTCTCTAAGTTTCGCTGCCATCGAAAGACGGCCGCCGCGGCCGAGGTCGAACCCCTCAGTAGTAAGACACCACAGCCACTGGACTACCGCGGCCGATAAATAAGCATCTCTATATGTTGGCATGAGACAATGCGTTAGTTGATAGATGAAGTAGCCGTTAAAGCACAACATAATATGCTTTAAGCAAAGAAGGCGTAGTTTCAGGAGAGAAAATATTCATTTATGTCTGTTAGGCGTACTGAACCAAAATTAGGTTTAAAATAGATACACGTCAGATCACATGTCAAATTACATGTCACTGACATGTAACCATCATAACGCGTGCAACGTACTGGTATTCATCGAATCATGCACATGCCTACTGTCCACAGAAGCACTTATTTGGCACAACGTCACATCCTAGAACAACACAACAATGACACGATTTCCAGTCCAGATTATCAAGAAGAAAGTTATCATGCCCACCCATACTTTTCCTCTAATACAAAGTGTACATGCACTGAAGCAGAAAAATTGCTACAGCAGATAATTGTTCGTTTGGAGCACAGCATATATATGTATCTATATATGGTTGACGTACACTCAGATTGCACAATGCTCTCAACTTAGTTATATACCCGAGCGTTATATACCCGAGTCGCACGAGATTTGTACAGCACGGGTCCAGTCTACTGTTTTTCGACAAACAACCCTTCACGTCATTCTTCTTAAGATGTTCGGATGCGTCCCACGCACCACAGGTCTGCTCGTTGGCTAAACTGTCAACACCACCTTATTCACTGCCGATAGATGTCTTTAGCTGATCATCCACCAAAAACACCTGGCAGCCAGGCAGGGTGCAGTAACGCGCCGGTACAACTAACGATAAGAACAATTTACCTGTCCACAATTGAACTTTTCGAGCCATCTGTCTCGACGTCTGTTAAACCTGAAGCGTTCCACGTGTTCGCCGACGATGAACTGTCATCCTCCTCAGCGGTAATTTCTTTTTGCGGAAAGCATGATGGTAACACCGATATAATCAGGCGACCATCTACCGTGAACTTCGTGCAGATCGCATCCGGAGAGACGCCATCAGGAAGTGTGAACTTGCGCTCCAGCTTCTTCCAGCACTTGATGGCCTTGTTTTCGACGACGGACGTCGTCTCACTCTCACTAGCCGTCACCGAAACAACGCCTTGGCGCACCCTCACAGTCACAGATTCGGGCCTGTAACCCGCTAAGTCCAGTTGCTTGTTCTCGTAGTTGCCTGACGGATCACCATCAACTTTCCGAAAAGCCTCAAAGTTTGGTTCCAAAAAAACGCCCATGTCGTCCGCGCAGTCCGGGTGGTCGCGGGCGAAGTCCAGCCACTCGGCGTCCAAGTCCGCGCAGTCATCTCCATCGGCCACTTGGTAGCTCTGAAAGCGCGTGTGCACTTTATCGACGCGCACCTTGAGCCCGCTCGGCGTGGACCATTCACTGTCGAAGTTGATAGGCACCACAAGTTGGGATTTGGCGGAGGGCTCCATCGGAATCGTCGTTAGTCTGGCATGCACACTATCAAGCACACAACCACAACTACGCACGCGCGCACCTGAACTGCCTGAACAGCCAGCTATTCCAAAGCAGCATACACCGGAAGTTTTGATAGTAACGAGATGATATTACACTCGATGCCTAACAGGGCTTTTGAAGTGTTCACGTATAACGATGACGCTAGACACATCAGTCGAGCGCGCGTCAGAAGGAACTTTTCATGCGGGCCTCCGCGACTACAGAAATTATAGCGCAAGACTTCGCCGCTGGATTCCTGTGCGGCCTGCGGACGCGAACCACTCGCTCGGTGGAATGAGCTTGACGCGTCGCGTGGCCCGTTATTTATAAACCTTTCCCTGGTGGCCCAGTCGGCGCGCCACCGAAGGGGCCGCAGGTCGCGCGTCAAGCGGCCCGGCTGCTGCAGGCATTGCTGGCGCGCATCACCTGTGGCCCGCTATCCGTCTTCTACGAAACACCACAAGTCGTTATGCGTCATGTCGCCGTCATAACGGAGAAGTTAGTTAGGGAGTTCGCAACAGTCTGCTTATGCGGAGATCTGGAGTCTGCTTTCGGGGCCCAATTTGTATGTGCGTAAGGTAGCGGCATTTTTACGGTTAGTGATTTTTAGAGGGTGTCGTGCAAATTTGGTTTTAATAGCAGTTCACTTAGAGGGCTAGGAAAGTGCGCACTTCACCGGCACACATTTAAGCTGACCGTTGTAAAGAGAAATTTGTGATATAGTCCATTAAATACTTCTCAATGAAGTATAACTTTAAATAAATTTAAAGTTTATCGTGATCTGTCAGTGATGGATAACCGAGAAATAAGAGGGTGATTGATTAACCCGTCATTTTTGCGATTCAAAGCAGACGATATGTTTCAAGAGTTACTTCGTTATGTATTTTTAAAATTCCGATTGGCAGTTTGTTAGAAGCTTTTCATTTAGGGGTTAGCTTTACTAACCACCGACTGACCACTGCCATATATATTATGTAGAAACACATAGTGGACTACAAAAACATAGCGTTTGTAGTCTATCTGTTGGGGCCTCCGAAGTGAACGCACAAATACTGTCAGGGTGCATGTGTAGGGCGCAACGTCTTGCAGAAGACCAAGCGCGAATGTTGCGCAACAGGACAGTTGTTAGCACGTCTCGCTTCGAAGTTTTCACTGCCGCAAATAACAACGAATCCTAATAGCGGTGGCAAAGTTTTATTTCAAGTGCATGCGCGTTTATTTCTACCATCCGCGAGTTTTGCCGGGGTTCGTATTTACCCCTAATGCGTTTAAATAATCCGCGCCGTCGTTGAATATCATGCACACCTTCTATAACGGGTCTGAGTCCTTTAGAAAGATGACTATATGTATGCACATTTTGCTGCAAATAATTGTTTGACTACCTACAACAGAGATTCGCTCACTGTCACTACTTTGTGGGTCAAAATGGCATGCGGCATAAGTCAATTTTCTGGCGCTTTCATCGCGAGCAATGCGGTGATGGCACTACTGCCACGATACTGTGTTTTACAGCGATAGCTGTTTTGGGCTCACTTCCCTAGTTGTTTTGATGTCCGCTAGTGACTGTTGCAGGAATCCCAAAGTGCTTTTCGATGAGTTTATAAACAATTATGAAGCAAAGAAATCAACAGTACACCGCGACGATCAGAACTCCATGACCCACAGATTTCAAGTCGGACATAATTATCTCTCAAGCGCTCCACGGATACTGCAGTGGATGAGATAATACAGCACCTTGAGAGCGTGGTGGTGCCGCGAGCTGCTGCTATTGGCTGACACCACGCTGTGAAAGCTTATCCGTATAAGCCAGCACGGTGAAATAATTTAAACTAAGCAAGCAGTAAGAAGCAAAAAGAAGGTTGGGTAACAGAAGAAAGAAAAAGTCGTGTCTCTCCACTTCTCTATCACCTGGCAGCCCCACTTGGCGAAAATGAAGACGACAGGCACTAGACTCGGCTGGCTATTAAATTTCCCTCTATATTGCCGTATATATGTCCATTCAGGAGGAATGATGAAGAATCAGATGACTTTCCACTGAATAATTTTTTCTTCTTCTTGAAATGACATTATCACGTACATCTGGGTATGTTTGCTCCAATTGAGACCGCACGAAATAGTACAAGTCATGCTGCGCTTACCATTGCGCCAGTTATCGCATCACTGCTTCAGATATGGGCGACATGTTATGCCTAAAGAGTGCAAAGGCCTGATTTCTGCCTAAAGCCTCGATCCACTCATTTGCAACGTCAAACTGTCAGTGCTCTTTGTCTAAATAAACTCGACTTCGCCACGCTTGTGACACACATCGTATATATGTATGATCACGGTGACAATGTTGTGAGTGAGTAGGCAGCCTTAAAATTAAATTAAATTCTGGCGTTTTACGTGGAAAAACCACGATATGATTATGAGGCAACATTAAGCCAGTCAGTCCTGGAAGGGTGCCATCATCGGGATGCCGTATAGAACATTAATTCCCTGTACTTGAGAGCTCAGTAATCTTGAAAATGTCACTGCAATTACAAACTGTCTAAAAACTCTTATTCGGTAGTTCGGGGGCATACCTGCAACTTTCGCACAAAACCCTTGCAAACGTTGAAACTTATAAAGCAAAATTCTGGCAGAGGATTATCGCCACCGAAGTGACGACAACCTTTCTTGCACGTTACTATAGGACAGCCGCTAGTCGCTAATTTATTCGACCAAACAACAACAACGACAATGTGATGATATGGATTGTGGCGTGTGACCATGGGAAGACAAAGTGTTTGACCAGCCAGCTTGGAGTGACGCTGATTGTGTGGCAGCAACAAGAGGAGAATTAATGATGGTTATTACGGAAGAAGACCGCGTGCCACGAACAAGGAAGCGGCGTACGGAGAGTGTGAGCGCGAGAGAGCAAGCGGGAGGCTCGAACGGCAGCACACTGACCAGCGGTCGAGGCTTGGGTACTGGCGACCGGGTGTCCTGCTAGTGTGCGGACCTGGGCTGAGATCTCGCTCATGGCTGTGCTCTTCTACGCACCAGCGGCCTGCTGTCAGAGCAGCCTGGTGCAGTGCTTCGAGCTGACAACCGAGACGTTCCAGGAGCGGCTAGCGAGCCGCTGGCCAATTACAGCAGTGGCCTGGTGCTCTGCCGGCCTGCTGTCTCCGATGTTTCCACGTTGCGACCAGGTGCGGTGTGGTAGTGACGGCGTAGGACGTGGCCGTCGCCAGCAACTTACCAGCTGTGCTGAAAAGTCGGACTACGCACCGATGCAGCGGCAACGACAACGCATACTGGCGAGTCGTGCTGCATGAGTGCTAGGCACATCACTATATAGACGGACAGACGTCTTCGGAACTCTTACTCTAGTCCGCGTGCATGTAAAGCGTTCTGCACCGTGTTAACGTGTTTGTGTATAGTCTGTGTTGGTTGCAAAAGGCTCCCATCTGCCATGCAATTATTAAAAGGATCGTGGGCCCAAAGGAAACTTACTGTTTCCTTCAACAACAACAACAACAACAACAACAACAACAACAACAACAACAACAACAACAACAACAACAACAACAACAACAACAACAATAACAACAACAACAACAACAACAACAACAACAACAACAACAACAACAACAACAACAACAACAACAACAACAACAACAACAACAACAACAACGACGACGACGACCACGACGACGACGACGACGACGACAACAACTAGTTTTCGCCACCACGTATTTGACGAAACTATTGAAGTGGCAATGTCGCGAGTAAATACTTTCTAGCGACCGCGTCAGTTCAGGTAAAGATGGTGTTGTGTTGCTGTAGCCAGCGACTAGTCGCTGACACAAGGCCCTGTAGGAGACATTCGTTGTGCTTTTCTTCCGCGAGAGATCTTCTGCCCGCATTTATGGGCTGACACGGAAGGAACAAAATTAAAAAAATATATAACCACAGCAGAGGAACACAACTGCTCACACCGCACTGACTATACAGGAGGTGCACCTTTGCCAAAAGGTTACGAGGAAATGAGCCGGAGCTTGTGGCGTTTTACTGCCAGGAATGTGCGAAGTGACTCGGGCCTGCGTGCGGCGACCTCGTTCTTGAATCCGTGGCAGAGGCAGCCGCTTCGCGACGCATGCCATCCGACCACGGCGCGAGCTGCGCCATGCGTGTCACGCAGCTGTCGTCTGAAGTCGCCATATTTATATTTTTCAGGTGGCTTATTGAAGGAAGGGAAAGGCGTCATCCTTGTGGAGTCCTCCTTCTTTTCCTTTAAGTCACTTTTTTTTTTGTTCCTTTCGACTTTTTTGCTTGTAGTTAGCTCGTTGGTGTCAGCGGAGCGGTGGCCCCAGCCTCTGTCGTTGGCAGCCGGCCACACGGGCCGCAGAGCTCTTTTGTTTAGACTAAACAGGTCTCAACCCTCCAGGTTGTTTTTGACTGCACCCTACCACCCCCCCCCCCCCCCCCGCTTTTTTTCCCTACCATCTTTATTTTTCGTTCCCGCTTGCCTCCCCAAGTTCTTGGCGCCCACGCACATCGAAGGTAACCGCGCAGTGCTAACGGTCGACCCCTGAGCCAGAACGCGGGATCACGGCGCCGGTCGCCGACTTGTCCTAGCAAGTCAGGTAGCGTCTGCGGTGGGAATGCGTCAACACAGTTCGTGAGGTCATTGTAGAGCATGCTGCGTGGTTAGCGATCTACAGCGGTTCAAGAGAGCCGTAACAACAGGGAACGAGCTAAGGCTGATTTAGAGTATACGATGGAGATACGAAAAAAAAAACAGAATAGAAAGAAAATCGAACGAAAATTGATGTCGACAACCAGTGTTAAATTGCTATTATGATAGGATTACTGCTCCTTGTCTTTTCAATTTATTATGCGCTAGCTCAAAAATTTTGTCAGGAATGTAATACAAGATATGAGCAACTTCAGGCATAGAATGTTGTGGCAATATAACCCGCATATACCGCATGTCATATAGCAAGGCGTGGCATATACATACACCTAAATATAAGCGGCATTTTTCGCTCGCGGAAAACTCCGCCGATACCGCATTTTCTGCGACACGGGACCCTTAACATTATCGCGTTAGAACAAAGGAGGGCTAGGAATTGTTTCCAAAAAGAGACACCATGCACACCCATTTGCAGAGGGTAAACGATAAACAGAAGAAGGCGATGAAAGAAGAAAAAGAAATCACCGCCCAAGCACACCGTACAGATGGTTAACCATCGAAGCTGAAACGTGCGGCCCCGATGTTTATCAATGAGTTAATCCCGACGGTTCATTAACAAACGGCTTGGTAGGCTGCCGGATCCTCGGTACGCCGTTACTGCTTGCGCTCGGCTGCACGAGCCTGTTCTTGAGCCCAGGCTGCAGCTTCGGCATGGCGTAGACGAGCTCGTTCTCGGTTCTGTTCGCGGCGTTGCTGATCGAAAGCTGCCTGCTCCTACGGAGTACGCATGACTCGAGGCCTACCCATTTCGGAGCCGGAGATAGGATCTCCCTCGCCGCCGCTCCGTGCCGGGAGGGGATATTCTTTGAAATGGTACTCGCCGCCTCTACCGGTTTTTCGCGACGGCCGCCGCCATTGGGGATCTCACTTCACAAGGCGACAGGTGCGAGGAAGGAGTTGCGGCTGCTTGGTCCCTCTCTTATTCAGTGAAATGACTGACTGCTGCGTGCCAATTTGCATGAACAATTACAGAAATGGCTGGAAACTTTACCGTTTGCCGACAGAGCCCAAGAGAAAGCTGCAGTGGATCGGGAAGATTAGGCGGGACCTCGCCGACATGCCGCCAAAAGGAAAACAAGAGCGCGGAGAAGTAAGTGGAGGCCGATGTCATCGATGACTGAAATTTTAATCGTCGAAGAACTTGAAGCAAAAGAATGCAACATCATATTCTACATTGGTGGTCTTCTTTTAAAAGGGATGCTGCCAGCTGTTGCAGGATGTGAGCAATACGACACTGCCTTATTAGGCTTGAGCAGGTGAGAGCGAGCACACGCATCTGACTCCTCTTAAAGAATACAGACGTGAAGGTGGCATACTTACATATCGAAGTGAGAATGTTTTGCTGACGCTGAAATCAAGCGAAGACCATTTCAGGGGCATAAGTTGCATGGACTGAGCGGTTTCTTCACTTGAAGTCCCTTTTGAAGGCTGCGACTGAGTATTTCAGGCACATGGTGCGCTCTTGCGTCAAGACCTGCCACGAGCATAACGGGTCTGTAGAGAAGTTCCTGATCTCGAGTTATGCAAGTCTGAGGCTTCACATACATTTGCGTCATGTTGTTGCGAACGGCGTTGACGAACATAGAAGCAAAACATCTACCGGTGGCCTCCAGTGACGGAAAATAACTGAACTAGTTTTTTACTGTGTGCATTGGAAGTTTTTTTTTCTTTCAGAACATTTCAGGTGTTTTACTATATTTTGTGCTCATAGATATTGCCCTTACTCATGGTAAAATACCCCATGATGAAATAAAATAAGTGTTGTGATCTTTGAGCTGAGTAAGGTTCTGATTTTTGCAAGGAGGTTATTCTCAGCGAAAATGATGATTGTCGGAGTGATACAAGACAATGAGGGGAAATGCATCAGTGACACTTCACTGTTGAAGTTCAAAAATGTAGGTCTATGACAGTAGCAACATGGTCACTACTCTGTTTCACTTTCTACCCTCCTACAGATCTGTAAGAAATTTTTTTCTCTTTAAGCTTACGGGGAGTGTGAAACTGCGTTCACATAGATGAATTTTGCATTGTTTTTTTCGTAACCATTGAGAAGAAAAAAAGAGCGATCTGACAAACCTTGATGCTCCACACGCACCATAGGTGGCGGAAGGAAGCAGGTTTAAACCGTGTAAGATGGGACCCAAGCGCACAATGACAAAATCTATACTGAGTGGCTGACAGGCCGCACGGTCACCGAGGAGTCCACTGAGTAGAAGTTGCGGTGGACAAGAGACAGCGTGCAACAGCTAAATTAATGTAGTTTGAGCCCGCAAACAGTCTATGAGCATAGACATGCCTATTCTGACTAGTAGTCTCTGTTGCGCGAATTCCCTTTGGTTGCCAAAAACTCCTGCTATACGCGCGCGCCAGCAGTTCGCTCTCTAGGGAGTGAAATATGTAATGGCGGTCGTAGTAGCAGACGACGCTGTTATAATCCACTCTGTACGGAGCGGCGGCGAGGGAGAGACCATTCGAGTACCCTAGCCGGAGAGATCTGCTGCGCACCTGCTCGGCTGCGACGGAAAACAACGACGTCACTACTGGTGCAGCCATTCGAGGCCTCTTCAATGTTTATTGAATGCAGGAAAATGTACGTGATGTTTCATCCTTCCAAAGTGATATTTGCCTGTGGTGTGAGGCCATGATACTGAAAGCGCACGATATCATAGGTACCACAAAACGGGTGTATAAATGATCGCCTCCCGCCGCGTCAAATATTAATTAGCACATTTTATGAGAAACCAGGCAAGTGATTTCACCATATACACAAAATTCAAGCAAAATGAGACACGCTTTACAAAGAAAGAAAAAAAAAATAGAGAGGCCGAATGAAAGAACAAGCCGTGAACTTTCTCCCGACATTTCATTCTGTATGAGCCATTACTCAAAAGAAACAATTTGCCTACAGGCTTAGATCCGAACAAACTAGAACAATATGTACGAAATCCGAGAACGCTAGGGAATAAGTAATTGTCTATACACGAACGCAAGTGGTTTGAAACTGTCTGTCTGAAATGCAGTATACCGACACCGAAGTGTGAAAGAAGTAAGCCAACTGCTCGCTGTCGGACGAAAGGAGTGCAACGCACTGCGCCGCTATAAAGATGGTGCCTTTCTAGTTGATTACTTTCTTCCCAGTCATTTCACATTCTCTCCTCCTAGCAACGACGGCGATAATGAAGGCAAAGCACGGATGAAGGCTGAGTACAGATAAGGATTACCACTGACACGCAACCTTCGCAATACAAGATTATGACGAAGCAAATGGGCATGGAAACTTTTTTGCAAACAGGGGTGAGAGATTAAAAAAATATTGCAGGTTATGTGCATGATAAAAGCCACAATAACCAGATGAAGTTATGGTACAAAAGAAAACGTTTAGACCGTGGAGAGGAACAGCCAGCGGGCACAACAAATCGCAGTGCTTGACATATATGCCGAGAGGGAGACATCAGGAACATTTACTAATTATAATATGGTCCTCAAACACGCGCCAGGCATAGGGGAAGTGCAGTTTACGCAGCCGCACTAGGCATTGGCAAACAGAAGTGCAGAATATTACAGGAGGTTAAACTTCTGCCGGATATTTGGTTCGTTATAAACCATAAAGTTACTCGAAGCCCAAATGTAAATTGAGATCACCAATTAGCATGACTTCAGAACTGGGCAAGAGGCTGATTGTCGCTTCTTAGCAACCAGAGAGCGAGAAAACCTGCGACTACAAAACAAGTTTATGAGCTATGAAACAAAAAATGAGCGTAACAATAGAGTATAACCGTGGTAGACGGTAACCAGCCATTGCAGGAGCCGGCCTCTGTGCAAAAGAGATGATTTATACTCGCGGACAACTTTTCTTGGCTATGAAGCCAACGCTACGGAAACTAAGCGTGCCTCTTTCACCGCTTCTGGAAGTATATAGACCGCAGTTTTGTTTACGTTTTCTAACGTGGAAAATAGAAAACAATATTCTTTTTTTGTTGTTTTTACAGCACCTAATTTGAAACGATACGTAACATTCACCAGTCCGCTATTGGTATTTTATTGTATTTTAATTAGCTTTTTCGAGTTTTGGCACACCCGAAACCGTCGCATGTTTTGAACATTCATCAAGCGCAAAATTGCGCCCGTGTCTTCTGGTGATTGTTTGTCGCTTGCTGCCCCACCAATCAACTCCCCTGAGAGGCTGTTGACCAACTTTAGCAACAAAAGAGTGTTGAAGCACACAAAGAAAGCAAGCGAACCGATCTGCAAATCGCAACCTTCAGCATGTACAAACGAGTGAGCGGGCAAGCTGACTGCTGCGCCGGCTCTATATCGACGCCATCGTCGGTTGCGCGTCTACCTGTTAACCGACGCCATACGGCTGCTTCAGAGCTCCAACGCAGGCTGCGATGCTCGCTGTTCAGGACGTGGTACACATGGAATGTGAATGACCATTGATTCACACCGAGTTAATTGTATCTGCCTTCACTAAAGTAAAGAGGTTGTGCAAGGTTGGCGAAACCGAAACCGGTGCCGAGCGCGCCCGGACTACATTGCGTACGAATACAGTCGTGTGCAGATGCTCCACCCCCGTAGCTTTCGCTTCATAGCCAAGAAAAGTTGTCCGCGAGTTGTCCGTGGTATCTATGTTGTCGATGGACACGGAGCTTCGTTATTGTAGGAATCAGCGCATAAGCTTGCTCGGGCCCAATAACCGCGTTGAAGTTATTTAGGAATTAGCAAAGCTTATTTGATGTGCTTCCGGCAAGACTATGAGCACAACTACGCAACGTACACATAACGGCATTTTTCTCATACATGCATTGTACCCACTACAGTGCCTTTTAGTATACCGAATAGATCTCCTAGTTTTCCGAGATAGATTTGCAGGAAACAACACGCGCCTTAATCACACAAACCAATGCTCAAATTGCGGAATCAGCATAAAATTATACTAGAGAGCATCCTGGCTTGCTTAGTAAGCCCCATAACACACCCGGCGAAATGACACATCGGACGAAATTTTTCAGACGAAAGCCCCCCTCAGCCAGCGGACATCTTACGCTGCCAGAAATACTGCATGCGCGAGGAAAGTGCTCGTAATAGAAACCGAGCGCTAATTCTGCTTCCCAAGGTTTTCCCGGGAAACTGGGAAATATTTACAGCAAATTTCATTGAAGCGGTTGCCACTATTGAAAGGAAAGCCAAGAGACAGAAAAAAGGAATAAAAATTGAAGGACACTGAGAATGAGTGCCACGCTTAGCAAGTCTTTATTCGAGTTCTTATTTTTCAGAATTGGCACGCGTGCTGGTGTGCATTGCTGCGGCGTATGCACCTGGACGTGGGCGCGCAATCGGGCTCCGAAATCCGTTGCTTGATCGCGAACGCTCGGCTGCCGGTGATGGCGCCATAACGAAGATGATCTCCCACTGAGCGGCGGCGTGCCTCTAAAATTACTTCGCGCCACCGGCCGCCTGGCACGCTCCGCCGCCGCGGTGGAACGCCGCAGGCTGGCTGCGCGCGCGGGGTCTTCGCGAGAACCCCGCCTGGCTGGTTCCGACAGCATCCGCTCTGCCAAGGTTTTCTGCGGAAACAACGAAGGCATCTAGCGTTTCAAAAGTTCCCCGCCGAAAAAGGGGTGCGCCACTTGTAAATAATGTGGGCGGTTCAGGTTAAATTAGGTTAATCGAGGCATCGTGTCATTGCTGAAATTTTGACCCCCGGGTGGGCAACTCCGCTCGCGAAGTGATGCCAGCGATACCAGGAAGTGACAGATAGCGGAATCACACGAGTAAAGCCAACCGAAGCTCAGCTGTGAAAATGAGATGCTTCACACAAGCACCGGGAAAGCCGAGGTCCTGTTTCTATACGGTATGCAGAGCATCGTATTTGAGTTCTTGTTTTTATACTGCGTCAAATTGTTTTGTTTTGTGTATTTCGGCTTTTCTACGTGTTTTTATTTAGATAATAATAATAATAATAATGGTAGAAATGGTGGTCACTGTCTCATCACGACGGCTGCGCCTTATAATTAACTTAGCAATAATACCGGATGGTCGGCATCTACAAATATACGAAATGATAAACTGACAAGTCCGCCGACATATATAGTCGCATTCACTGTATTGTCATCAATAAGGCGGTATGAATGCGGTATAGAATGCACTTTTATGCATAATTGTCTAAACATCACAACATTGCGAAGGTCCTCTGAAAACAGCAGTGCGAACACGGCGCTACTCCTTAACATACAAAGCGCAGAATGACAAATGTAGAAATAAAACACTCGAATAAACAAGACTTCTTTAGAAAAAGATCGTACGCCCCTTAACAGAGCCTGACTATATTCTACTCTCCTCGAACACTATTTTTCTCTTTAATGCTTACATGGGTAACTTTTGCACTCACACTTTCGCATAGGTCTTGCTGGCCACTGTCCCAATAATTTCTTTAAACTGAATGGTCTGCGATCTAATGCCATTAGTGGTGGTTTCTGTCGGTGTATTGGTGTCTCATGATGACGGCATTCTAAAAAGGGATGACATATTTCTCCATCCTCATGGCCCCAGTCATACTGTGGTCTTTCAGCGTGCCTAATTCTGTGCAAAAAAAAAAAAAAAGCCTCGTATCGGTGGAATACCAAGATGGAATCAATAGATAATAGTTTCCATGTTTCTATTTAAAGTAAGCATAATATTATTGTTAATTTTAGTAAGCTGGTCGATATAAAATAAGTCAGAACTCTTCGAATCTTTCTCAACCATGTCCGTCTACATAAAGTGGGCTATAGGCTATGGCGCAGACCACTTCCTGATAGTGGGAGAGAATACATCTAATCTAGCCGATGTGCCTCTTGTGCTGGAATATGTTCCATGGAATATTGAAATGTCCCTGTAGCCACTGAAACGTTATTGTGGGATACGCTTGGTTTACCTTTGTGAGATCTTTTAGAGAGAAGGAGAAGGAAGGCAGGGAGGTTAACCAAAGGCGAATTTCCGGTTTGCTACCCTGTACTGGGGTGGGAGATATAGGGGTTGTAAAGATGACGCAGAGCGTGAAAAAAAGGAACAAAAAAGAAAGAAAAAATCTTTGAGTGTCTGATAATCTGTATACGAATGCGAATCAGAAAGCCTGTGCCCTTTCTCTGTTTTCTTTCTTTTTGCCTGATTACCTGATTTGCCTGATTTTTGCCTGATTTGCCGGACAGGCCGCCATTGGAATCTGAACCTGGCAACGTTTAACGTTAGAACGCTATCTAGTGAGGCGAGTCTAGCAGTGTTATTGGAGGAATTAGAGGGTAGTAAATGGGATATAATAGGGCTCAGTGAGGTTAGGAGGACAAAAGAAGCATATACAGTGCTAAAAAGCGGGCATGTACTGTGTTACCGGGGCTTAGCGGAGAGACGAGAACTAGGAGTCGGATTCCTGATTAATAAGGAAATAGCTGGTAACATACAGGAATTCTATAGCATTAACGAGAGGGTGGCAGGTCTTGTTGTGAAACTTAATAAGAGGTACAAATTGAAGGTGGTACAAGTCTATGCCCCTACATGCAGTCATGATGACCAGGAAGTCGAAAGCTTTTATGAAGACGTGGAATCGGCGATGGGTAAAGTTAAAACAAAATACACTATACTGATGGGCGACTTCAATGCCAGGGTAGGCAAGAAGCAGGCTGGAGACAAGTCAGTGGGGGAATATGGCATAGGCTCTAGGAATAGTAGAGGAGAATTATTAGTAGAGTTTGCAGAACAGAATAATATGCGGATAATGAACACCTTTTTCCGCAAGCGGGTTAGTCGAAAGTGGACGTGGAGGAGCCCGAATGGTGAGACTAGAAATGAAATCGACTTCATACTCTGCGCGAACCCTGGCATCATACAAGATGTAGACGTGCTCGGCAAGGTACGCTGCAGTGACCATAGGATGGTAAGAACTCGAATTAGCCTAGACTTGAGGAGGGAACGGAAGAAACTGGTACACAAGAAGCCAATCAATGAGTTAGCGGTAAGAGGGAAACTAGAGGAATTCCGGATCAAGCTACAGAACAGGTATTCGGCTTTAACTCAGGAAGAGGACCTTAGTGTTGAAGCAATGAACGACTATCTCATGGGCATCATTAAGGAGTGCGCAATAGAAGTCGGTGGTAACGCCGTTAGACAGGAAACCAGTAAGCTATCGCAGGAGACGAAAGATCTGATCAAGAAACGCCAACGTATGAAAGCCTCTAACCCTACAGCTAGAATAGAACTGGCAGAACTTTCTAAGTTAATCAACAAGCGTAAGACAGCGGACATCAGGAACTATAATATGGATAGAATTGAACAGGCTCTCAGGAACGGAGGAAGCCTAAAAACAGTGAAGAAGAAACTAGGAATAGGCAAGAATCAGATGTGTGCGTTAAGAGACAAAGCCGGCAATATCGTTACTAATATGGATGAGATAGTTCAAGTGGCTGAGGAGTTCTATAGAGATTTATACAGTACCAGTGGCACCCACGACGATAGTGGAAGAGAGAATAGCCTAGAGGAATTCGAAATCCCACAGGTAACGCCAGAAGAAGTAAAGAAAGCCTTAGGAGCTATGCAAAGGGGGAAGGCAGCTGGGGAGGATCAGGTAACAGCAGATTTGTTGAAGGATGGTGGTCAGATTGTTCTAGAGAAACTGGCCACCCTGTATACGCAATGCCTCATAACCTCGAGCGTACCGGAATCTTGGAAGAACGCTAACATAATCCGAATCCACAAGAAAGGGGACGCCAAAGACTTGAAAAATTATAGACCGATCAGCTTACTGTCCGTTGCCTACAAAGTATTTACTAAGGTAATCGCAAATAGAATCAGGAACACCTTAGACTTCTGTCAACCAAAGGACCAGGCAGGATTCCGTAAAGGCTACTCAACAATAGACCATATTCACACTATCAATCAAGTGATAGAGAAATGTGCAGAATATAACCAACCCTTATATATAGCTTTCATTGATTACGAGAAAGCGTTTGATTCAGTCGAAACCTCAGCAGTCATGGAGGCATTACGGAATCAGGGTGTAGATGAGCCATATGTAAAGATACTGGAAGATATCTATAGCGGCTCCACAGCCACCGTAGTCCTCCACAAAGAAAGCAACAAAATCCCTATAAAGAAAGGCGTCAGACAGGGAGATACGATATCTCCAATGCTATTCACAGCATGTTTACAGGAGGTATTCAGAGGCCTGGAGTGGGAAGAATTGGGGATAAAAGTTGATGGAGAATACCTTAGCAACTTGCGATTCGCTGATGATATTGCCTTGCTTAGTAACTCAGGAGACCAATTGCAATGCATGCTCACTGACCTGGAGAGGCAAAGCAGAAGGGTGGGTCTGAAAATTAATCTGCAGAAAACTAAAGTATTGTTTAACAGTCTCGGAAGAGAACAGCAGTTTACGATAGGTAGCGAAGCACTGGAAGTGGTAAGGGAATACATTTACTTAGGGCAGGTAGTGACCACGGATCCGGATCATGAGACTGAAATAACCAGAAGAATAAGAATGGGCTGGGGTGCGTTTGGCAGGCATTCTCAAATCATGAACAGCAGGTTGCCACTATCCCTCAAAAGGAAAGTGTATAACAGCTGTGTGTTACCAGTACTCACATATGGGGCAGAAACCTGGAGGCTTACGAAAAGAGTTCTGCTGAAATTGAGGACGACGCAACGAGCTATGGAAAGAAGAATGATGGGTGTAACGTTAAGGGATAAGAAAAGAGCAGATTGGGTGAGGCAACAAACGCGGGTAAACGACATCTTAGTTGAAATCAAGAAAAAGAAATGAGCATGGACCGGACATGTAATGAGGAGGGAAGATAACCGATGGTCACTAAGGGTTACGGACTGGATTCCAAGGGAAGGGATGCGTAGCAGGGGGCGGCAGAAAGTTAGGTGGGCGGATGACATTAAGACGTTTGCAGGGACAACATGGCCACAATTAGTACATGACCGGGGTAGTTGGAGAAGTATGGGAGAGGCCTTTGCCCTGCAGTGGGCGTAACTAGGCTGCTGCTGCTGATGATGATGACGGCTGTAAATGTGAAGTCAACATGCATTCCCAGCGATTGCCCTTTCTTGGACCGGCCCGACCTTATCTGCAGGTAGCTCCGCGGCATGGCGCTGCTGTAAGTTGTTGACGATGGTGGTTGTGCTTGACACGTTCACGGCGTACGAGCAACGAAATGGGATTCGTTTTCTATGGAGCAAGGGACAAACACCAATGGAAATACACAGGTAAATGCAGCCCACGTATGGGGTAAGGTGTCTCGCTTTGAGAAGTGTGAGGTGTTGTTGTTGTGAGTTCGCAAAAGGCCGTGAAGACTTGCATGACAACGTGCATTTGGGGAGGCTGCGTGCGTCGCTGGCTGACGTTTCCCGCGTGGATGCAATGGTGAAAGCGCATCGGCGTGTGCACCTCAAGGACATTTCTCGAGAGCTCGACATTTCGTATGGGAGTATTTACGACGTCTTTCACGGGTCCTTAGGGTACCGGAAGGTTTCATATTGGTGGGTGCCTAAGCAGTTGGATGACATGATGAAATGCAAGGGAGTGATTGCTTCACTGAATCGTCTGCAGCGATATGCCGATGAGGGTGAAAGTTTCCTGGACCGCATTGTTACTGGCGATTAAACGTGGATAATGCATTTAACGCCGGAATTGAAGCAGCAGAGCATGGTGTGGAAATATCCTTGTTCGCCTTGGACCAAACAAATTCAGTTCAATGCCATCTGTTAGGAAAGTGATGTTAACGGTCTCCTGGGAGCGCAGATGACCGCCCCTGTTGTATTTCATGCCACAAGGTGCAACCATCATTGCCGACAGTTATTGCTCTACACTGTCACGTATGCTGGCCGCCATCAGGCGAAAATGCCGAAGGATTCTCGATGTGGACATCACGGTTATTCTTCACGACAATGCGAGGCCGCATGTGGCAATCAGAACCGCCGACAAGCTCCGATCATTTCAATGGGAGATTCTGGACCACCCACCATACAGTCCAGACCTCGCTCCTAGTGATTTCCACGTTTGCGGTCTGCTGAAGAAGTTCCTGGCAGGGCAGTGATGCAACGATGAAGCCAAGATAATCAGTCCGGCGGTGGTTCCACAGTCAGCCAGACGAATTCTACCACAGGGGCATCTCAAATTTAGTGCTGCGATGGGACAAATGTCTGAACCGGTGTGGGGGCTATGCGGAAAAATAGTGTAAGGTGCGTAGCACAGTAGGTATATCTGTAATTGCTTGTATGTACCTTATTCTGGCTAATAAAAAATAGGAGCAAAGTGACTCGTCCTCGTGTCATAGTGTTCGTCAGTTATACACTTGTGGAGCTATCTAATGTAAGTACTACCTGAGATTCGCAAAACTACTTATCCACTTTTGCACCTCTAGCATGGAAGTTGTGTACCGAACCTGCACTAAGGCTAAGGCATATTCTACCTGCATTTAGCACATGTCTCACGTGTCTCCTCGGTAGCTTACTATTTATCGTGAACTCAATGCCAAAAAAAGATAAATAAGTGAAGTCGCAGCTTCGTTCGAAAGGCAAAACATTTACACGATGTAAGGCTCATACCTTTAATTGGCTGTAGAAATTGCAGTAAACCTCCGCCTACAACGCTGGCGCGATGAAGAGCGCCGGCAGCGGGGAGCGAACGCTTCGTGCTGCCGCTAGCCTTACTGCGCCTCTGAAATTTAGATTACTGGACCTCCATCTTTAGCGCCACTTCATACTCTCTGATCTCCCGAGTGACCAGGTACCCACTGAATCAGCACTCGCATGGAAGGGTGGGAGTCAAAGTGGTTAGCCAGTGTTTTGTAAAGCGTGTGCGGGATATCACCAGTCGCTAGGGCTCCACAGGTTGCTTGACTATCCATGCTTATCAGTAAATTACGAGCACGCGAATTGGGCATATACGTAGCGGCCTCCAGAACAGCCGTGATTTCTCAACAGCCGTGATAATATCAGCACGTTGCGTGCCTATATTAATATAGACCCCAAAACAGCGGTGCTACATAAAGATTTCGACAGATCCTATCTCACGATGACTATCGACGTTATTGCGATTAGCATTCAAACAATGTAGCGACACACCAATTGCAACAGATGTCTTTATTTAGAATCTGTATTGGTCATTCTAAGATCTGCATTGCTTCGGCTATATGCGACACACACTGTCTCCGCTATTGCCCACATTGCTATGACACTCGCTCGCCAGGGTCGGCCATGGCAATGACAGTATGACGACGACTGCATGTATAACGACAATGGGATGCCGATTCTGAAATGATGGCAATGGTATGACGATAACGTCGTAACGACAATCAGATGACAAAGCTGGAGTGAAGACGATTTAACGACCACGACGGCATCACGATAGCGGTATGACAACGATGACGATGACGCATTGGCGACGATGGCATGGAAACTGCGGCATAATACCTATTGAATGACGAAGGCATGATTACGATTGGAATAACGAAGAAGGAATGGCGTCGAAGGAACGACAAAGCGGTATGACGACGACGGCATGACGACGATCGCGTGACGTAGACGGTATGAGGAGAATCGGATGGCGAAGCTGGAATGACGATGATGGAACGACCATGAAGGAATCACGACCACGAGCACATACCTAGTGGCCCAAGCTAGTAGTCAACTTGGGTAACTGGGCCAGCGTAAGAGACTCAAAGTGGCTGAAGTGGGGAGAGAATGCTAATCGCATTAATAGACTATCCGGTAGGCCTTGAAATATTGAGACGGGGTCGCGTCCATGTGCAGGATTAATTTTCCTGTGTTATTGTGGAGTTGTTGGACTCAGGCATGGCGTCGGCCCGGTTGGGTGTCCATGTTCCATGTACCGTGGTGAGCTGGTCGAGCATCGCCAATGGAGGCCAGGTTGGTGCGAGTGCAGGTGTTGGAGGTATGCGCAAAACCAACTCAGTAAGCAGGACGTGTCTCTGTGGGGAGTTTCAGGCTGGTGAATTATGCTTCGCAGTGAAGTTGAGTCGGCTTGTCGAGTTCCGGGAGGATTGCAATATATGTGATATCCCGTGCCCTAGTAGACTTCGCGCAAGGGGGCACCCAATATGGTACGAGAGGTTGGTCGGAGCTTGGTTTCGAACTTGGAATTTGGTGCTTTAGGGATTTCAATGTAAGGATGCTGGAACACGAAGGGTGTAATCGAAACTGGGCGGATCCCGGAGACTAATCATAGGAGGTGACTCGGTGGGCATATCCTTAATGTTGTGTACGATATGCCTTCGCAAGGGTTTTAATGTGGTTTGTGCTCACGTGGTGTGGATGATTTATTGATCACGTGTTCGTCAGAGGTGTTATAAAACACTAAGCACGCATCGTTATGCTTAATACTTCTTTGTACATGCACGTCTGCTCGCAGTGGTTCCTTCACCACTCGCAAAACGTTGCATTAGCCTGCAAGTCATCAGTGCGTCCACGTCGCACACCATGAGGTCACGTGAACTTGTGTTTGCATTTAAGCAGAAGGGTGCAAGCAATTGCATAAGTTGGAAATAAAAGTTGACAGTCACTTTAGCATACGCTGAAGAGGATGAAGGCGAAAGCCTGCGCACTCACGAGACATTCACCATTTTACTTTGACATTCTCATTCGAATGCGTTGTTACTTCATATTACTTTTCTCTCGTTCTCTTTTTCGGTTGCCTAGACATCACTACTGGTTCTGCGTGGTTAATGGCACGTTAGAACGGTCATGACAAGCCTATGAACACCATTAAACACATATGCAGGTTCACCGAATTAATTATTTTTATTTCAACATCTTAATCGACGAGGGTAGCTGCATGAGCTTGTATCTGTGATGCCTTCTACTTTCGTGTATAACGCAGGCAGAATGAGAGGAACGCGGAAAGGCAAATTAGACAAACGCGCAGCGCTAACTTTCAACAACAGGGGCGCAATCAAAGACCGTTAGAAAAGCGTTTTGTCTGCGTTCAATGTCGCCTCACGCGATTGGCCTAGGCCAATCGAGTGAGGTGAAACCGAACGCAGACAAAACGCGCGTTTCGAACAACGATCTCCGATTGCACCTCAGGTTTAGTTTCAGTTCTCGCAGGCGTACTTATGCTCCTCAAAACGTTAGAAAACACGCGTACAGAGCTCGGCTAAGAACAAAACTGGGAAAGCTACACGCAGAAACTTTTGTAGCAACACTGATTATTTAGAAGGGTATCCGTTCTACGCGAACGGAGATAATCGAGCTCTTTTTTTTTGTTATTGATAAAGAAACACTGGCACATGCGCTTATTTTTTGGTGCCATAACGCCTGCCGGTCAATTTTTCAACCCATAAGCCATCTAAGGCATTCCCCTTAAATACAATTGCACGCATCACGTGTCCCTTTGCATAGAGTTATAATGAAAAACCTGAAAATTTGCTTAACGCAGATTCGAAGAAGTGCGTTTAATCTTCCGACATTTTTGTCGCACTCCTTCGACTTGGACATGCCACACATCGTATAGCCTTCGTGGCTCCCCATATTATACGACAGCCCAAAATCAAAGCCGTAGACATAACAGAGACCGCAAAATAATAACGTGAGGTTGATATACCCATTTACAGCTGTCGTTACCCATAAGGTCGCCGTGCCGACGAAGTGCGCACTTCCACACGTTTGCTCTGTTAATAACGCTTGAAGCACACGATGTAAATTTCACCTCGAATCCTTCATTCGCTTTATAACTGGACGTTACTGAATGCTATATTTTTACCTGCGAACATAATTTCGTTCGTTACGTTCAGACACCGCACAACGTATTTTAAAGACATCCGAGCAGCTACACCTGGGATCAAACGAGTGATCACGTGATTTCAAGCCGAGAAGTCAAACTATACGCCACAGCCGCATCTTTTGTACATGACATTTATCATAGTGCATGTAATTATGCACGCGAGAACTTTGCCGCTGCATTGCGCAATCGAAAATACTCGTATAATACATGCAATGATCGCTGAGAATCGCCGACGGTTTCCGAGCCGGCTTGTTCCGTGCACCATACACAGTTTTAATCAAGACGTGGTGCTTTCAACGTTGGCACGCATGCACTGCTGCGCACTCTTCCTTCGCTATGCTTTGCACTGCATGCACTGCATGCAAAATTGCTGTACTGTGAAACAACTCTGCAAAAAAAAAAAGGAACGAAAAAAAGCAAACAATTCGCCACGCGAACTCTTAAAAGGTGACTCCCGAACAGCTTGCAGACTGGGAGTGTCTTAAATGTTTGCTTGCCAATGGATGACCCTGCGCACAGCCCACCTCTAAAGTGACTGGAGCCAAGTTGCAATAACTTTACACACGTCTGTTGCATGATAGCTGCAGGATTGCGGTGGAGCTTTTTAGCGTTGTCCGAGAGTTTTCAGGTGGCAATGGAGGTTTCACAAAGCTTTCTAGCACTACTGGGCAGTACTTTTCAGGATCGCAAGGTATTCTCTAAAAGCATCGAGTACTCGGTCTCATTACAGCAGTTCGCAATAATTGAGCTAAGGAAGTCAAAAAGTCGCTGGAGGCTCATGGTTTTGTCAGTGGCATAAAATAGCGTGCACTCTGCCTTTTAAATCGATGACGAAAAAGCAGTTCCCCGCATACGCCATGCCACAACCGTCATCGCCGCTTTAGTGCGCCTGCGCATTACGGAGGCTCATATTTGTCTCATAAATCGACCAGCTTGCTTATTTTATTTTATGGCTTACAATAAAGCGACGTTTTTATTTCAAAGCGCGACGTTTCTTTTTGTTTCCCATTCTTCTTAACCTTAGACAGTTTTAGTTCGGTGTCCGCAGGAGCTCTGCCTACGCACCGAACCCGCGGAGGCGCACATGCGCAGTACGCAGGAGCACGCACCGGTATCTTGCGTGCGCCCGCAGCTTTTCAGAAGCTGCGTAGCGTCCGCTGCGGGCTCAGCGGGCTGTGCGGGACGCTCTCGCATGTTGTCGCGAGAGCGCGTTTTACGATATCGCTCTTGCCGAAGATATGACTCCGGCTTGTGGTTCGACTTCGTGGCGGCTGATATTGGGCTACACAGTTTCAGAAGGTGGCATATCGCGTCGCTCATTAACACACTACTAGTTCTATAATCATAGAAGTCATCAATCCACTTCTCAACTTTCGCGTCCGGCCAACTATTTCCGTATCGTGCGCGCGCGCTTCGCTACGCGCGCACAAACTCGCGCGCTGCGTACGTGGGTGGTTACGGACGCCCAACTAAAACTGCCGATTAAAGCGAAGCTTGCTATGTCTCACTGATTCGTCCGTGAGCGCCGAAAACACACTGCAGGAAAACCAACTTACACATCTGCGTAGAACACTACAGCTCACATTCGCAGTACAAGCGACGAGCTCAGCAAGAGTAGCGCATGCGCACGAAGTTCACTGGAAGCGCAGGTTGCGTCTGCTAGGCATGACACCACCCCTGTCGCGATTAACTGAGCTTCCCTGCTTATCGGAGACAGCAAGTGCGTGTGTACACGGGCTCGTCTTAGGATCTGGAAAAAAAAAATCAAAGCCCCTTTCTTAAACATGGTTGAACGCCAAGCTACCCAGACGAACCATATATATCTGCATTGCATTACGCGCGTCGTGCCTCTGACCGTTTACCACAGAGATCACAAGGCAATACTCTGCAAGTATAGAGTCGTCTGTGAAAGTTAAAATTAAATTATGGGATTTTACGTGCCAAAACCACTTTCTGATTATGAGGCGCGCCGTAGTGGAGGACTCCAGAAATTTCGACCACCTGGGGATCTTTAACGTGCAGCTAAATCTAAGTACCACGGGTGTTTTCGCATTTAGCCACCATCGAAATGTGGCCACCGTGGCCGGCATTCGATCCCGCGACCACGTGCTTAGCAGCCCAACACCATAGCCACTGAGCAATCACGGCGGGTCGTCCGTGGAAGTGTGAGTGGGTGCGTGTAATCAACGACTACATGATCTAAAATAAAGGCTATGCAACTTAACGAAATATGCCCATTCAACGTTCAAAAATACAATCCTAAACAATTAAGCAATCAAATCACATTTGAATAGCACCGGGTCGCTTAGCATTTCTTGTGTTCGTTGCCTGGTCGTTGGCTTTGCACTTAAGCACGAGATCACGGGATCGAATCCCGGTCACGGCGGCCTCGTTTCGATGGGGGCGAAATGCGAAAACACCCGTGGTACTTAGATTTAGGTGCACCTTAAGGAACCTCCGGCGGTCCAAATTTCTGGAGTCCTCCAATACGGCATATCTCATAATCAGATCGTAGTTCTGGCACGTAAAACCCCATAATTTATTGTTACTTTCTTTGAATTTGGAATTAGACTTTGATTCAGTTTGCATTGGGGGAAAGCTTCGCGTTCAGCCACCTTTCTTTAAGAAAGGAGTTCAGATTTTTTTTTCGTGCTCCCATGGTGCAAGTCGAAGATTCAAAGATACTGCATTGGATGGATGCGAAAAGAAGACGTCACGCTGCGCGTAAAGTCAGTTGTCCTGCCTGCTTAGTGTGTCGTTATCAAATCTACGCTTGGCCTAGCGAATGGGCTGTTTGGCCGAACGGCACTAAGTCATGCCGACACACAGGCAGCAGAAGGCGCTGCGCGCAGACGACTTCTTCCAGTTACCGACGGAGGGACGAAATTGAGCCTACGCTCCTTCGCCACACTTCCACGCTGTGCAACGGGCCCAATTTGAACCGGGAAATTCTACTGCTCAAGGAACACGGTATGTCCTATTTTGTTACTTGTTCTGATGCGCGGATTGTTAAGTAAAATGTAACGTGTACTTAAACGTTGTGTTCTTTTAAAGGAGATGACAGGAAGAGGCATTGGAAACGCATACTTCGTGGTATAGCCTAACTTGGTGTGTAGGTGTTCGTTCAGTATGCGTTATGTTGAAGAGTATAAGAAAGAGGTCGAGAACTGCGTACCAGTTCCAGGAAAAGTCCATTTGTCAGCGCTCGCGCGTATACGCAACATTTTTCAATATGCCCATGTTTCATTTTCTCGGAACTTGCTGCCGGCTACAGCATCGCTGTTTCAATATTTTTGCACATAATTTTCTTCGGCGGCTGTCCCATTTACTTCTCCCCACATGTCAAGGCACCTAAGTGCGCGTCAATAAATGCTTGTTACTTTGTGGGATCAGTTCAAACTTATCTGAAGCTCCTTCACTGTTATACATGCCATTTGCGAGTGTGCAGTCATTTACAAGCTTCCTCAAAATAGGATTCCGTCCATACTGAAATGGCTACTTGCGCAAGGACACTTGCAATTTTTTTTTTATTTGAAACATGGCTATGAACTACTGACGCTTGGCTGTTTTACGCTTTCCTCGTACTGCTCGAGTTTGCTCAAGTGCTCAACGTTTGGCTCACAGCCCAGTGGCTATGGCGTTGCGCTCTCAAGGTAGCTGGTTCGATCCCGGCTGCGGTGGCCGCGTTTCGATCGGCGTGAAATGCAAACACGCTCGTGTACAGTCCCCGTCACGGCTGACTAGAGCGTGGAAGCGGTGCGCTGCCGTATTACGCTGTCAAGACCCTTAGCGCCGCCTACCGGGTGAAGCTGGAACGACATAGTTGCTTCTGAGCATGCGTTAACAGGAGGACAGGGCAAGGTAAATATACGTGGCAGCAATGCTCCCGTAGAAGCCTATACATTCAAAACATGACGTTTCATCGGCGGTTCATAAAGCACAGCGGTTTATGGGCTTAGCGCCATCTGTGCGAGGAGGGAGCACTTCCAGCGGAAAAAAATGTGGCGCCATATCCGTTAGAAACAGAAGTGACGTTATTTTGTTATCAAAAACGCGAAATTCGTTTTGGTGGCCTGTCATTAGGGCTGTATATTCAAATGCCCCGCCGTTCGACTTGATGGGCGTTTCGAGCTTTCAGCGCGGAAAACGATGCAAAAAAAGGTCAGCCGAACGTGTGTCAAAACCGCACCCCTCAACAGAACATACTTTCTTTAGAGGCCGACGAAAGGTTTAGGTGTAGTGCTGGTTCTATCGTCGGACGCAAAGTCCATTGGCCTACGCAGTCGCACGAAAACAACTAAAGTAAGCAATTATCTGGCGGTCGTAGCTCACTACTTTTGGCTGAACAGGTTCAGAAATGATGGAGCTACCCGCGTCGCCAAATTCAGACAAACGTCGACAAGCAAAACAGCACAACGTGTGAGGGGGGCGTATTCTAACATGAGAACCTGAGCGCGCCTTCATGCACACTTCAAGAGCTAAATTGCTTTGCAAGCGATAGCGGCGCGAAGCTCTTACGATGGGCGATTTATTGACAATGATAAAAAAACAGTTGTCTTCTCTTCACTCGTCTCGTATGTATAAAATTAATAAGGAATTTTATTTTTGTTGACTGAATCTGTCCCGCATTAATGAAAAAACTTTTTTTTTCTTTCCCAATGTTTGTTCCCTCCAAACATAGTCGCGCTTCAATCGCTGCTCCCATAACCACTCTTGTGATGTTGGTGACAATTTGTTCTGAACCGCTTTTCAGCCGAAGCTTCGCGACCTATTTGGAACGACCTTAGACAGGGCTTCGCCACTCGCTGTCATGACTGCTTTGCGCAGCCCCCCCCCCTTTTTTTTTATGATTATGCCCGACGACAGGGGGAGCCGGGATAGGCGCCAGGCTATCGAGGCACCTTACTCCAAGCTGCAGGAACGGTTCTTTATCACCACGTGTACTGGCAATACCACGTGACCGCTCGTCCCGCGACAAAATATCACGCGCTCGTGCGTCCTCTCATCGACCAGAGTCATCAGCCAAGGGGAACAGCGCGAGGGACATCGTTATGAGCGTGAATGGCCAAAACCTGTCCTTCGTGCAGTGCATGCTCAGAAGAAACTGCTGTCCGAACTTGCTCCTGTAGGCGACTGAAAGGGACTCGGAAGCACACGAATGGGCACTGGTTTCGTGCTCGATACAGCTGTGATGCGGGCTGTATATAGATTAAGGCACACGTTGTTGCTGTTGTCGCCGCCTCAAAACAAGGTACATGTTAAAGAACCACAGGTAGTTGAATTTGATCGAGTACCCCATTACCGCTGTCTCATACTCAGTTCGTGGTTTTGGCACCGTAAAACCCCAAAGTTGCAGTATTCCTTTTTCAATTTTGGCGCTGACGAAACTTACTGCCGAGGGTAATATTCTAGAGAGTACGGGAGTGGAGGCCAAGCTGCATCGCTGTGCTTGCACTCTACAATGGTGGTGCGTTTGCGTTCCAGACGCGCGTGCTTCGCAGGAGCATCCCATCTTCTAGTCGTCATTCAAAGAATCAGTTTCCGTTTCTTGCAATTCTTCGTCAAAGTGACCTCGCCGATAAGCAAACTAGCAAATTTCCGCTAAGAAAACGATTTATGGGCAATCTATTGATTTTGGGCAGCCATACCAAATATATTGCTTCCGGAAACATGCGGGAACGACACCCAACGAAGCTGCTTGGGAGGACTGAGAAAAAAATTACGTACCTAGTGGCCCAAGCTGGTAGAAAGGTTTGACGTCTGGGTTTGCGTAGGCGGCTACATAGATAGGTTCAAAACCGGCTGAAGCAGGCAAAGAATGCTAATCGCATTAAAACGGAGTTCATTCGATGACTGCAAAAGCACCACATGTGGAGCCTCATGCTGACCTTCGCAAGCTTCCGTTCCGTGCTGCAACTTCCTTTACAATTTATTTCACTGGGCCGTGCCTCCCGAAACTCGGATCAACTGATCACGAACAGTTGGCGTGCGGGGAGTCCGCATCAAGGCCGGTGCCTTCTTGCCCTCGCAGTCTGCCGGGCCCGTATCGCTCCCTCTTTCTTCCACCGCTTCACATGGGACTTTGCTTCAAGGTTGCTCTCGACATCGATCTCGTGAGCGCGCAGTTAAGACCAGCGAACGAGCACGCTGACAGATAGAAAAAGGACATGCGCGAGCTATACGTGGGCTTCGAACGCACACTCACCACTGCTCGAGAGTGCAGTGATGCAGTTTGGCCGCAGCTCCTGCGGTGTCTAGACTGTGGAGAGTGCAGTTACCGCTAGTTTTGAAGCACGAAACTCTCGGATATAGGTTAGAAATGTGGTAGTTGTACGAAGGTGTAGCAACTGTTCGATCGGAGGATAGATGCATCGGCGGCTACAATATTTCGTGTTTTCCCATATTTCATGCTCCAAAAGTTTCTTTTTTGCAGTTCCTGGTAACATTTCGTGATTTTAGTATTAAACAAAATTTTCCCTGGTGTGTAGCCACGGGTGTTGCGATATTGCCCCTCAAGTGCTGTTAAATTCCCCCCCCCCCCCCCCCCTCTGGGAAAAAGCAAGATTATTGCTGGAAACATCTGCCGGAATGTCCTTGGTACGCCGGTGTCATAGCTCATTGCGCAATACATATAAATCAAATCCACTTCATTTCAGAATCGTTAACTGTTAGGCCAGATTAACCTAGGACTACGATTGGCATGCGGTGCTTACAGAAAATTGCCTGTAAAGAGCTTACATGTTGAATGTAATGAGCCTCCTTTACAGCATCGCAGAGCGCTAGTTTTTCCTACATACTCAGAATCCGATCCTCACCACAACACATATGCTACAACATCGTCACACAGTGCAGCTCACGCATACATTATACAAATAAACCAAACATGATTAGGCCGCTTATGCTGCGATACGAGGAATACTGTCGGGACTATGACATCCCTCGCGAAGTCCTCCAGGTTGCCAGAAAGCCAGAAAGGTTGCCCCCATGGTGTGATTTCACGCCGTTAGCTGACTGGACACTAACACATTTCAAAAAAAGACACACCACCTGAACACATCATACAAGAATTCCGCGCTCTTCAAGACAAGTATAAAGATTACATGGAATTTTATACTGATGGCTCTAAAACAACAAAAAAAAACACGTGGGTGTGGGGGCCGTAACAGAAAATTGGGAAACAAGTATTCGACTACCTCAGCATGCCTCTGTCTACACAGCCGAAGTGTAGGCACTATGGACGGTAGTTCAAAAGATCATTGCTGACAAACTTGAAAACACAATCATACATATTCATTAAGCGTACTGAAGGCTCTACGCATGAAATCCCAAAGTGAACCCTTGTTAGGCGATATTTTGAACGCATTATCGTCAAACAAATATGGCAGATCAGTTAGGTTTTGCTGGGTACCAAGCCATGTTGGGGTAGTGGGTAACGAAGCAGCGGATAGATGCGCATCAATGGCAGCTTCCAAAAACATTCAAAATACAGCACTTCCATATAAAGAGTGTCAATGCGATTTGGAAGGCCTTGACGTCAAAATGGCAACGCAATTGGGACAATTAAGCAAGAAGCTACATCTTATTGAACCTATAATTGGCGAGTGGAAATCATCGTCACCAGCAACGGTTCCACGAGGTGATCTTGTGTCGACTTCGAATCGGACACACACATCTCGCGCACAATTTCCTTCTCCGAAAAGAAAACCCACCAACTTGCGAAAAATGCAATGAAGCTTGGTCATGCACATCCTAATAACATGTCCACACATCGACACACTGAGACGGAGGTTTTTATACAGCCTGTATAATTTGCACACTCCATTACATCCTGCCCTACTACTAGCAGATGACCCCCTAGTGCCATTTACGAACCTGTTCGACTTTCTAGAGAAAACTGGTTATTTACACCAACTATAATCTAATGCAGGTTTACCTGCTCTAACGTCCCGTCTTATTTTGTCTTGTGACTGGCGCAGCATGGCCTTAGTTGCCTTTGTGCCATTAAACCCAAACTGTTAGGCCAGATGGGGTATCACGTTGTGTCGTTGAGAGGAATGTTAGGGTGGAACGACGCGATGTGGACAGGACAGAGTGTTTGTCCTGTCCACATCGTTTCTTTCCGCCCGTATTCCGCTCGACGACACATTACCTTATTCAACATCGCAATCCGAAAAACAAGGTGGTTGCGCGCTGTGGACTAAATGCCACAGATCGGCTTGACAAGGCCCGCGGTCCATTAACTTGGCACAGACGAAAGGGCACATCAGCGCAAAACACACGTTACCTTAACGAAACAGGAAGAAAAATATAAGCATACCAAATTTTTTTATATTACTGAAACACGTGTTAATACAAAGTAGCATACTAACAAAAGTGAAGAAAAGCACGAATGCACACACAAAAAATTGAAATTTCAGTTGAGACAAATTGTAGTACAGTCAGCAAAATTCGAAAATTCGCGAGGGTCTAGTTATACATACAGATATTACAATATTTTTTGATAAGCTGTTTATTCGTGAAGCATTAGTAGAAAACTCGGTACCCTTCCACTCAGTGAAGAATGATCAGCGAAGCTGTGTATAGGTGTGTAATGGCGAACTGCACCTCCGCCGCGGGTCGGCCCAGTATTGCACTACCTTCGGGATTGGTCCATGTATGGGGAGTGCTTCACGCCTGCTTAACCTCCACCGCAGGTCGGCCCTGCATTGCACTATCTTAAGGATTTTGTGTCTACGCACGGGCACTATCCTGGGGAATTTGCCCTTAACAGCTTCACTGTAAAAACACACAGGCTAATAAACAGTTTAAATTGTGCGGCAATAGGTAGTGCAACATCCGTTTTCCGTAGCTGGTTCTAGTTCGCGGAAGTTCCCAATCTTGAGCGAGACGAGTAACGCCTTTTCTTTCACCAAGAAATGCTGTCAAAGGTGTTCTTCTAGCGTGACGTTTGCGGGGGAAATTCCTGACATGAATTGCTATATGCAGGTTACAGATATTGAATAGGGTCGTCGCGCCCCACACTAAACGGCAGTATTCTGTGTGATACGAGCTAGCTGTTAAATATAATCAACGTCAGCTGCCGTAGCCCACTGGCTTACGTTTCTCTGCTTAGCTAGAGGTCCCGGGTCCACTCCCTGCCGCGGCGGCCACATATTTATGAGGGTGAAATGCAAAAAAAAATGTTCGTGTACTTGTGTACACGTTGAAGCCCAGGTGGTCAAAATTAATCCTGAGTCCTTCAGCCTACAGCGTGCCTCGTAATCAGATGGTGACTTCGGCACGTAAATCCCGGAATTTATTTTATTTGTTACTATAGCTCCTAAGCTAGCAGGCATGATGGTCAGGTGATCAATTTCTCGTGAAGCGTGCCCGATGTGGCACCGGTTGCGCAGTTAACAGCAGGGGTTGCGGTTCCTGATACAGAGGATACGCTGATCTGTACATGTACAGTCGCGTGTACAATGACTTGCAACACTCTTGTTCGGGGTCGAAGGGGCTCCAGGGCTGCGGAGCGCCTCGGACATGGGAAATAGCAGTTTAATAAACACCACTAATTAAAGCTGTGTTTAGGTCTGGAACTTACCCTGTGTCTGCGCAGCCGTACAGTCTTGGAGCCCCTTCGAGCACGGGCACCAGTGTTGCAAGTCATATTGCACGTGACTGTACATAGCGTGGTACATAGCGTCAGGAGCGCGCTATGAAGGCCCGAAGTTGGGAGGCTGTTGCTGCTGGCCACCTGAGACTTTTTTTTTCTTCGTCTGGCGATGGCCATCTTCAGATACTTTTAGCGGTGCATCGCACCCAATTCCTTAACGAAGTCGAATAAACGTCGATAAGCATTCGTAGTTATTTGCGAAAAAATATGCACCACACATTTAGAAGCATACTTCATATGTGGTTTATAGAGGAAACCGCTGTACAGTGGAGACACTAAGTTGAACGCATTCCTTTTCAGCCTCTGAACTACACTAATTTTGATGTAACAGTTCGAATTCTATCAGTTTTCGTGTCTCTAGAAATGTTATAACGTTGCCGACAAATTGCACCAACTAATGTTTGTCAACAGGAATTTTTAAGGGACCTTTTACGTAATTAGACTCCGCCATTTTTATGAAACGTGCTACGCAAAGAAGCTTGGATGCAAAGTTTGGAATGTTCGTGGCAGGTTCTAATTCGGATATCAATCGATTTAACTGAAGATCATTCAATGCAGCTGTTGTACTTTCTCACGCACAGTCAATTCATACGGTGATGCGTTCGATTTATGCAGTGACTTAAGCCTTTCAACCCAGTCACAGAGGTCATGGAGGTGACCGACTTCATTGGTGAGACGGGCATCTACCAGAACGTGATGCTGGTGCTATCCATGTACCGGGGCATGATGCTGGCCATCAACAACCTATGCGCCTCGTTCATCTTCCCTGAGGTGGAGCACTGGTGCGCGCGACCGCCTGCTTACGCACACTGGGACGCACAGCAGTGGAAGGCTGAAGCCATTCCACATGGAGGCTCTGAGGTAGAAGACTACTCGTGTATGCGCTACGCCATTTCAGACAACGGCGGGTTTGACAACCTTTCAGTGGTTTCGTGCAATTCATGGGAATACGACCACTCAGAGTTCTGGCCCTCGGGCACTGAAATGGTGAGCTCTTACTAACACAATTTTACGCCACAATGCGGGCCGGCAACTACTACAATATTATTACTAGGTTGACAGCAAGAGCAACATGTCTTGTGGTGCCGGCAGAGAGGTAGTCGTGACGTGCAGTAGTGGCAGAAAACAAAGGTACCGCGAAACCCATAAGCTCGAACGGCAGCAAAGCCATAGTTAGGCGTACATTTATGTTTTAAAGTATCGCTCCTTGTCGCAGGCACCCTTTGGCAACTCGGGATGCAGGAACTATTGTGTATATGTGAGCGCCATCTTTAACATATGAATCTGTTAAAACTACTATAATGTACACGTGACGTCGGAAGCTCGGCTATGTCGAGCGTTTACAAGTTGATACATGTTGCTTCAGCTAGATCTTTCGAGCGTATATATGCACTGGTGAGCAACGCTACGCCTCCCATATGCTAACTGCGTTTGCGCGTTACTTTAAAACTTGAAGCTCAACTTCCTTACATTTTACTGCTGGTGGCATGCAGCCTAGTTTCTTCTATACATAACTTAAAATATTGAAGGCGAGGTGACCGATGTTCTCTTCCGTGTTTTCTGTGGCTTTCACTTCATTACTGTTGAAGACCCCTGAGGCTGAATTAAAACTAATTTCTCATAGAAACGGCCGGCGTTCCACCAAAGTGCTCATGGCGGCCGAAGGAGCATTGGACATACGAAATGGGTGATCATGCCGGTTTTCGCTAGCAAATGAACGAGGTCAACTACGGCCCTAGGAGACTTTCACTACTCAAGCAACGCCTTCACGTACGGCGATATTTCTAAGGCAATTATGCCTTCTGGCAAGCAAGAGCCTGTTTCCTTGAAAACGGTCCTAAGAAACTTTCATGGTGAATGCCGTCGCACTTAATAACTAGTTTTAATTGAGCTTGGTGGACCATCTGAAATGACACGATAACGTTTGTGAGGCAGTTATATCAATTCTAGGACACATATCTGGTGTCTGGGAACCGATAGTTGGGGCCCGAAGTTCGTACCGTAGAGCTTAGCGCTGACTGAAGAGTTCCTTTCTCCACACTACTTTTCTAGCTTAGGCGAGGAGGTCTTCATGCTTCCTAACCTGTGTTGCGGCTTAGGCTGGCGTTAGGGCAAGGAATCTGCCAAGCCCATCGACGAATACGTCCAGTAGTAGGAATGAAGGGGAAAGGGTTTATTGCCTTAGTTATGCGGCTCCAGTTACGGAAGCCCAATCCATGCAGGAGCAAGTTAAACGTCCGAATTCACATCAGGACCCTCTCTTCCACTGCACGAAAAGTATCCGCTTTTAGTACCCTCGTCTTCCCTAAGCGAGACTAGGGAATCTAAAGACCCGTCTAGAAACATATCACGACCGTCGAATCCGTTGCGATACCACGCCCATGCTATCGCAACGCTCCGCAGTAACCCCACCTCCGAAGCCCGATGGTATGGAATGTGCGGCAGGATAGCAACCTGCGAATCCAAGGTTGTCGTAGTTTTGCGGTAGCATTTGATGTTGGCCCCCCTCATCATTAGTTCAGGCTGTCAGGTAGTGGTGGGGGTAGTGGCCTTTTGTGGACCCGTCAACAGTCGGTGTCCACGCTGCGTTGACGTCTGGATAGGCGCTTATGGATGGTGGGGGTTTGCCTCGTGGCAAAAATCTCATTAACGCCTTTGTGGTGTTGAGACGTAACACTAGACAAGGCCCTTGGAGTGCGCCAGACAAGACAATACATAGACTGAAAATAGTCAGGTCATAATCGTTGGCGTGCACCTTCCTTAAGATGGGGATGCCGACGCTAGCATTAAGATCGCCCGTGCGCTGGTCATGGCAAGTCTCGGCATGTAGTACATGATGGTACTGCATCCTTTGATCTTATACAGGCACAAAAGTGAAAGTTAGTGTTTACATTGTGAATCCATTTGTGTCGTAAATGGCCTTTCTCGACGCATGAGAACAGAACTAGAGGGCTTCTTCGGCCTTTCCTCACTCCAAGCCGTCATTGAAGAAAGCGTCAGTGTACAGTGAAGAAAGGTAGGTAATCTGTAGAGCTTCGGACTGCTGCTGTAGTGGAAATATCCTCAAAACCCATCAGTCATGTAACTTTTTTTGAGCCACAGCTTATACTTTTTGTTTGTGTAACCAGAGTCCTTCCATGTAAAAAAAATGGAAGGACTCTGGTGTAACTAAATTTCTCCTCCGGGTGTACGATCATCAGAGCCATGAAAGGAAGGGTGTGCTCAGCGACTCTTCGATGCCGTTATTTCATACTGCGAACAGCAATGTTGAAGAGGCACCGAGTGTTCAATATGCTTAAAAGGTACATAATACATACACCCCTTCCATCCTGGTATTTCTAGAAAACATTAAGAACTCCACTGCCACCGGAAGAACTGGAAACTCTTGGACACTGCTAAAGACTCTCGCGCCATCCTAAGCACGCAGCCTGCATGTAGCAATTGACGGTTGCTGTCCGCGCTGGCCTGTTAATGCTGCTTGTTATTGCCATCAAGCTTTGTTTCAAGCACGCGTCATTTAGCGTTCTTCCTGAAAGCCATTTACTAAAAAAATAATTTAAATACGTTTGCCGTTCTATTGTTCTTTGAATGTTCAAAGTACGAAAGCCATGGTCATACTGATCAAGAACGTTTTGTTTCCAAGTCCACGATGCAACTTGAAATTTAACAATTCACTCGACTGCTCTATTGACTGTAGATTATTACGATTTCTATACAAGACTATTATTCCACTCGTTTTCCACTCCACTCCACTCATTCACTAACCTCAATCTTCGCGTTCCTTTTCTGTTTGCCCCATGCCCAAGACATGGCTACTCAAGCACAGTTGCACAAGTTTCGCACTGTTGGCGTCTCCGCAATATAAGGTTGCATGAAAGAGTGCATTCATTACAGGTGGAGAGGGAGGAAAGCATGTCCGCAATAAGCAGGATAACAATTTTGTATTTGTATCAAGGGCTGGGTAGATATACTACGAAAAGTATTCCGTAGTACAGCTATCAAAATACACGTGTTGGAAGCCTAAAATAAAGATACTGCGATACATTTGTCTTACACGTAACGGGACATTTCGGAGATACTTTTGCAGAAAGATTAAAAAAGTAGCCGGAACAGACAGCAATAGAGATGCAAGAATACCGATACTGGAACACTTTTTATTTCGAGGATGTTGATGCTGCGCAAAGACATTTATCAAGCACAGCGTAATGTGAATCGCGCAGCGCATTGAATCTTGCAGCGTTAATTACACTTGAGCAACATCAGTTTCTCAAATAAGCCGCCTTCTAGGTAGCGTTGGTTCGGCCTCAACACAAAACACCTCTCTACCGCTGCAGACGAGCACAAGTTCGTGTTGTTACGAAAAAAATACCGCCTTCATGGCCGGAAAGTCCTGTATCATGGCGATATCTCTTCTCGGGTCATATAGGTACCGAAACACTGCAGCTCTCCCGTGGGTCTGTTCTGACGGCTCAGAAGCCGAAGTGTCTTGAACTCATGAAACCTTGATTCATCGCCGCCAATGATGACTCGTCGGACGTGTCCTTTTTGTGTCGTGCGTGTGCTTCTGCAGCTCGCGCGAGTAGGCTCTCAAAGTTGGAAGATTACCGCTATTTCTTGAACAAGCTGCTTGAACAAGCCCCTTATCAGAGACAGCGAGTGCGCTTGAAGACCGGCTCGTCTTAGGATCTGGAAAAAAATCAGCCCCTTTCATAAAGCAAGATGGTTGAACGCCACGCTACCAAGACGAACTGTATATCTGCATTGCATTAAGCACGTAACGCAATGCACTCCCGGCAGTCACCATGGGTAGGCCGCGGGTGCAGGGCACGGCAGGAGAGGCTGCCGTACGCTAACGCAAGTGTACAGTCGTACGTGAAAGTGTGTGTGCGTGTAACCAACGGCTACATAATCTAAAATAAAGGCTATGCAACTTAAAGAAATGCGTCTTCATTCAAATTCAACGCTCAGAAAATACAATCCTAAACAAGCAATCAAATCGCATATGCATAGCATCGGGTCTCTCAGCATTTCTTAGGTTCGTTGCGTGGTCGTTCGTTTGCACTTTAATTCAATTTGTATTGGGGGAAAGTTTGCGTTCTACCATCTTTTTTTAACGAAAGGGGCTTTGATTTTTCTTGTTACTTTGGTTTCTCTTCTCGGCGACCTGTTGAAAGTTCCTCTGCGCTCGCCATGTGCACGCGAAGCGCCGATCTGCGTCTCGCTCGTGGTATTTCTATGCCGTGTCGCTGTGCGTTTTGTAACCGTGACAAAGGGAAAAGTGATGACACGTGCTGCGGACACGTAAGCTTATTTCCGCCAAATAAGTAAAGCGATAACCGTGTCCTGCTCAGTATCGCAGTATAATCGCTACATCGTAAAATTATTTCGCTACTGAGGTACAAATACATTTTTCAAATGTATCTCGATACAGAAATACAGATACTAAAAAGTATATCTAAGATACTATCGCGATAGTCTTATATCGCGATACTGCACAGCCCTGCTTGTATCACTTGGCGCAGTCATCGCAGAGTAATCACAGGTAATATTTCCCATGTACTGCAGATTTCTTTACGTAACCTGCTTTAAACTTTCGAAGCGTTGTGGAGCCAGTGAAAGCTAACGTGAAATGGCCTGCGTGGTTGTCGGAAGCCTATGCAACACTGTTCCTGGAATTCGCGCGCACGCACGCGCACGCGCACGCACTACCATGTCTTAACTCACTCTAGGGCGTGCATCGATAGAATACAACCATGCTATAACATATACACATTTACTCGGATGGCTTCGTAACTTCGTTCGCATTAGCTGTAGCCGTGTGTTTTCGAACTACTGGCGTCGGTCAGAAGTATCACCCTGGGCCTTAATTTGTAAGGGTTCTTTCATGCAGTTTTATTTCTTAGCTTTCGTCCTGTCGAGTGGCTGATCCATGCGATAGCGGGGGCGCGAGTTCTTGATATTCAGTGACTGAGGGCTCACAGAATGGAAAGGCAATTTTTGTTTCTTTTTACAACGCGCAGCCACTGGTTCGCATTAATAGCTACAAAACTACTAGCCACCTGAGACCATTCGGTAGATATCTGGATTATTTCGCAATATTTTGACTGAACCCGAGCCCTGCAAGTGCTTGAACGCGTGATAAAGAATAACTCTTCCTGGCTCTTGACGTGGCAGGAAGTGAAAGTGCTCCTGCGGAAGTGAAAGCGTATTACATTTAGTACCAGATCGTAACTGAACACTACGGACGGCATAGACACGACCTTGGAGATAAAGCTGCGAGAAGCCTCAAATGATGATAGTTTGCCATTCTCTAGATTCAGCGCAAACTCTTTCGTTCTTGGGAGTATACGAAATATGACAACACTGGTTCCAACCGGGCAGCTACCATGGCTGCCTTCACAGGCCTGACCCTAAAATGCATTTTTCTTTAGCTGCCACATGAGTCACCGAAGCCAGTGTATATTGTTCAGACAATGATTAGGTGACCTTTAAATAACGAGATGGACACCAAGGTGTCGGCTCTTCCAGGTGTGCTACACACCATGGAGACAAACCGCAACAGTGCACCACTTAATTTTCGGGAGCAAACACATCTTATCCCCCAATAGGCGCGCGAAATGTAGACATTGGCTGATTTGTTCATTATTGACAATGAACCGCTCACAAACAGACACGTGCCACTGAGACATTGGCCAGGGGAGGATGAGGAGAATGATGCAAGCTACGGGCGGATGTTGTCTTTCAGAGGCAGGCAATGTGCTCCGCCCAAGTGTCTCTTTATATCGTGCGGGAATGATTATGCATAGGAATCAACAGTTCATCGCAACATACAGTTCCGTGCGTTACCTCCGTACGCTGCCGTGGAGGATTGATCTTCCTTCAGGGACACTGCATTTTCAGCTGTGTTTCGCCTCCTCCTGAAGTTTTTTTAAAACTACCAATCTACTCAATGAGCAGGGAAGTTCACCAAGTCGTTGTTAAACTTTACCAGTCACGTAACATTGGCCAGACTCTAAGGCGCGTTTGTTACATTTCTGCGCAGCGCAGGTCTAGACTCCCGTCTGTGATGGATCTGACAAGGTATTATTCATGTCGTAACCTTGCTTTTCTCCCATTCCTTAACCCTGTTGCAAAGTGGAAGGCTAGACGCCAGGCCGACCACTCTGATATTTGCTAAACTTGCTTTTATTGCTAGTGGGGTTCTTCGTGTGTGAATATATGAAATGAACTGCGGAATAAATCAAACCATAGTCTTTTCCTTGAGCATTTCTTTATATTCTAGTTTTATTAGCTTTGCAGATTGTGGATTGCTCTTTTTGCGTTGTGACAAATGCGATCTAGTGTGCGTATACGCGTGCATGTCTTTTGCGTTTTCATGAGGTGTCGCAAAAATTTGCAGGACAGGCTACATCCCTTTCACCTTTCTTTTTCGTAAACTGCTGAATGGGGACCAGAAGACTGTATTATTCGTGGCCGTATCGGCAACTGTGCGGAAGTTGTTTTCCTGCCTTATTTAATATTCTGCAGACGAGTCCTGCGTCGGGTAACTGTGTGTATAATCACTGCAAGTCTCGATTTCACCTCGCACCATCCTTTCATTGTCACCAATTTGTGGACTGGGTTGCGGAATTTTCATCACCATTATCTTCAATATCATAAACTAACAAATCAAGAGGCAATACGTTGCGAGTTTCAAAGAAGGCTTAACTAAAACCTATACTATATATAGTCAAGGGGCCTACACATTTAAACGAGAAGGAAGGGGATTAACCGAGGGGCCCGATATTTTATTAGTCATATCATAAGAAGCCATCAAACACTGACACCAAGGACAACATAGGGGATATTACTTGTGCCTAATAAATGAAATAAAGAAACGATAAATTAATGGAAATTAAAATGGATGAAAAAACTTGCCGCAGGTGGGGACCGAACCCACAACCTTCGCATTTCGCGTGCGATGCTCTACCAATTGAGCTACCGCGGCGCCGTTTCCCCATACACTTTCTTGGGTATTTGTTTCCTAGCAGAACCCTGGGAGTGTTAGCCAGCGCCACCACTCAGACCTTGGCGGCGGACGTGGAACGTCCTTTCTGCCGCAGGCGTCACGAGAGCGTGATCTTCTTGGGTGAACGCGACTTGTCAATAAACCCACACATGCTACCTGAAGGCATCAGTGTTGCCAGATTCGAGACTCTAGTTATGTAATAAACGAGAAGGAAGGGGATTAACTGAGGGGCCCGATTTCGTGTTTCATATACTTCATCTCGCATGCACGCTTTCTTTCCGAAACTTGTTACTCTTTGAAGCCATGTGATTGTCCTTTCCTCCTGCAGTGGAACCTTGTGTGCGGTTCTGCCTGGAAGAACGCATTGCCCCAGAGCATCTACATGGTCGGCATGACATTTGGTTTTGTCATCATGGGTCCACTCTCGGACATGTGAGTTTGAATTTTTTTTTCTTCTGCAAACTCGACAAGGTTCGTAAGAACCTGTTTGGGTGCGTGCTTGTTCTAGTTTCACCTTAGCGTTTAAGCGCTGCTGCGATACCGAGAACAGCACGAGATTTTGTTGCGTGTGAGTGTAGGTTTGGCATAATTTGATGCCGACCTTCACTTCGCTGTTGAATATATTGAACGAGAATTACCCTGTAAATGGCCAGGGTTCTGTGATTCTAGAGCAGTCCTTCCAAGCCTGCAGGCGGCACTGTTTCATGAAAACTATGAACAGATGATTCGAAACATAATAGAAGCCTGCGATCGCGTTGCTGGAAAAGGGCGCGATGTTAATTTCCAGTGGCTACCTGGGGACTGTGGAATTTTGGGCCACCACCATGCTGATTAGGCTGATAGATCAGCTCACAATAACTCCCACACAGTGATCATATACCGCTATCAAGAACGGACGCAGCGAGAAAACTTTAAAAAAAATTGATCAAACATCATGCTTGCTGTTTTGAAGACACCTGAGTATTACAACCATCGTTTCTGCATGCTTGATCCATCCCTGTAACTGATTGCCGTCAAACCAATCCAGGTGTGACACTTGACACGTGTACTTATTTATCCTTTTTCCGTGGAAAGAATTTCCCCCGCTAACAGGTTCAAGTACGTTATCACTCAACGCAAGACGCGCCTGTATGATTTGGAGCTTACTCGAATGTTATTGTTTCTATCTGCTGTGAATTTTCTCGCTGAATCTTGTGCGAGCAGATTGTGTGCGTGACACGAATGGTGCTGTACTTTCTTGAAGGTATACAAGCACTCGCGATTACGCTAGAACCTTTGGAGAGTCACGTGTAAAAGCCGACGCGCTTAACCCGCAGATCAGATTTTCGACGATCGCCGACTGTGCTCTACTGGCGACGGCATGGTCTGCTCCTGTATCTACAAGTACTGCAACTTTAGTTATTCTCCAACAGTGCTCTTAAGACGTCATTCTCGGCATGCGCTTTCTGAACCAATGCGCTGCAATCATCGATCTGAAGTCCAAGTCGATAACGCTATCCGAAGACCAAGCGACAGCGCCGGAGGGTTCTGAGTAACCATGCCTTGAGTGTGCTCGAAGGTCAAGTCAGCATTCCGCCTCGCACCGGTATTTCCGTCGACGCCGAAACACCCGCAGACGTAAAGTCATCGTCGAGGGCGACCAACATCTTCTGCTCGTCCGTGAAGTTGGCGTCGCAAGAGGAATCGCTTGACTGCACGGAGGAAAAGCGAAAGTGTACTTCTGTCTTGAAGATTCTCAACATCAAACACCTCAATAAGCGCACGACGATCGCATACATCGAGGAAATTGTTTAAACCAGCAATGTTTGTCCTCTCGGATTCTGTCGCAAGTACCTCGACAGCCATAATTCGCGAAACAGCCTTCGACATTAATCCGTCTCCCCGTGAATGAGTAGCAACAGCTCAAGTCTTCTTCGACGATACAAACACTGCTATTCGACGTCATTGACTATTCGACAAACACCAGTCGCTCAGTATCGCATAATAGCCCAAGAATGACTCCGTCAGAGCCTGTACCGAGTTTCGACGAGGGAACGAGAAGCCATAAAGCAACAAGGCAGTGCTACGACACGAAATTATTCAGCCTTCGAAGAGCCCTTGGGCATTTCCTGTAGTCTCGGCGAAGAAAAAGGAGACAAGAAAACGGTTCTTCGTCAATTATCGTCGGCTGAACAAAATCATAACGGACGAATGCCCCTTCCTACGTATAGATCACGCATTTGACCAGCTCTGCAACGCTAAGTACTTTTCATTGATGGATCTCAATACTGGCTACTGTCAAATAGAAGTCGACGAGAGGGATCGTGAGATTATCGCTGTCATCACGCTGGACGGCCTCTGTGTTCAAGGTCATGCGACTGACTTTTCTCGGCACCTGCAACGCTCCAGCATCTGATAGATACGGTGTTAGCAGGGTTGAAGTGGCAGACCTGTCTCATCTGCTTGGATGACGTTGTTGTCTTCGCTGGAAATTTTGATCACCTTAGGCGGCTTGGGAACGTACTAGAGGCCATCAAGTCATCGTGGCTCACTCTGACGTCGGAAAAGTGTCGTTTCTCCTACGATGAGCTTGTGTTCCTGCACCACGTCATCAGCAAATCTGGAGTCCGTCTTGATCCACAGGAGACATCTGCCATCACCAGCTTTCCACAGCCCGCCGACAAGTGAGTGCGCAGATTCCTTGGCCTGTGTGCTATAATATAGGCGCTTCACCAAGGATTTTTCTTCCATCGCCGAGCCATGAACTCGACTTCTGATTTTGTGAAATGGATTAAAGTGGCAAGCGCCGCAAGCGCCGCAAGCGCCGCAAGCCGAAGCATTCGAAGAGCTTAAACAATGTTTGCAGTCCCCACCAATGCACATTCGCACCGACGCAAGTAGCGTAGGCGTCGGTGCCGTGCTAGTTCAAAAGAAAGACGAGCTTGAAAGGGAGCGCTTGTGCTAACCACTCACTATCGAAAGCGGTAGCCATTTATTCTACTACGGAGAAAGAATGCCATGCCATCATTTGGGCTACTGCGAAATTTCGACCATGAGTGACGATCACGCATTTTGTTAGCTGGCAAACTTAAAAGGCCCATCAGGGCGCTTGGCACGGTGTAGCCTTAGACTTCAAGCGCTTGGCGTCACTGTGGTGTACAAGTTCGAAATAAAACTGATGCCTACCACCTTTCACTCCCCCATCGATCCACAATAGCAAAACGACCAAGACGAAAGCACATTCCTGGGGACCATGTGCACCGACGACTTCGCTGAACAGCAGCGAGCACACTCGGAACTAAAGACCTGCTGAATACTCGGAAGGCGAGATCGACTTTTTACCGAGAGTGTTTAGGCATGGATTGTCGTCGTTTTCGCTACAGAACCACGTCCTCGTAAAGAACGTCTCCTCAGTCAGCGCAACATACCTTTTCGTTTTGCCCGCAGCACTGCGGACCGAAGTCCTGCACGCCCTGCATAATAAGACAGTGCAGCATCACGAGTTTTCCCGTACGCTCGCAAGGACACAGAAGTAGTATTGGCCGCGCGTGACCGACGACGTCAACCGTTACGTCAAGACATGCCCAGACTATCAGCGACGCAAGACACCACCAAACAGGCCAGCAGCATTGCTGCAACCAATCGAGCCTTTGTCGACCATTCCAACAAACTGGTATGACCTTGTTGGGGCCCTTTGCGACGTCAACATCGGGGAATAAGTGGATCGTCGTGGCTGGCGACTATCTTACCCGCAACGCCGAAACCAAAACCCTGCTTAAAGGAAGTGCGACCAAAGTGGCGAAATTATTCGTAGAGTAGGCTATACACCGCTACGACATGGCGCCCCGGTAGTGCTCATCACCGACCGAGGAATCATTTTTACAGCGGAGCTTACCCAAGCGATTCTGCAGCACAGCCAATTAAACCACAGCAAAACTGCTTACCACCCGCAGACGATTGGTCTTACGGAGAGGCTGAGCCCTCGCCTACATGCTGGCAATGTACCTCGACGTCGAAAACAAGCCGTGGGATGCCGTCTTTCCATAACCTTCGCTTAAACACGGTGGTGCAAGAAACAACGCGCATGAGGCCGTTGAGGCTGGTTGAAGGATGGAACCCGGCGACGACGCTCTACGCCATGCTACCGCACGTCACCGACGAAGGCAATCTCGGGGTCGCCGCCTATCTCCAGTGAGCCGAAGAAGCCCGACATCTCGCCAGTTTGCGCATCAAAAACCAGCAGAGGACGGACAGCCAGCACTACTCTTCGACAACGCTACGTGGGATACCAGCCAGGTGACTGTGTTTGGGTTTGGACTCAATACGCGGACGAGGACTTAGTGAGAAACTTTGGCGACGCTATTTGAGACCCTACAAGATCAGACGTATTGGCGTACTGGACTATGAGGTCGTGCCAGATGGCCTTACGCAATCACAGCGGCGCAGCTCGTGACCTGAAGTAGTTAATGTTGTGCGCCTTAAGCCTTTCTACCAGCGCTAACGAACGTTCGGACTTTGTTTCTTTTTTATTATTGCGATAACGATTATATGGACACTCCAGGCGCATTTCTGCCGTCGGCGTCACCGTGACGTTCCGTATAAAGTCCAAAAGCGATAAAAACGTAGCCGCGCGCCGTATGCTGTATGTGCGAGCGAAAGCGCGTGAGAGTGAGCCGGCAATCGCGGTTCAATCTCGCACATGCAAGAGGACAGCGGGTAGGAAGCGCGCCGTCTTCTATCCCACTCAAGGCTACAGGGGAGGGAAGGGAGGGGGGCGCGCTCTACTGCGGGCGGCCCGGGCTGCCGCGCGCGCCAGCCCGGGCCACTGTATGTATCTTGAAAGCCAACAGCGACGGGGACAGTCCGCCGTGCGATGTGTTTTCGCGGCTTAGTTCGCGTTGGGAGGGGGGGGGGGGTGCGAGACATAGCACGAAGGTCAAATCTCTCGCTGCTACTGCCACGCTTCCTTACTCCAGCATTTTGACAGCGAGTTTCCGCGGTCATCGAATGAGATGCGTTCATGTTTGTGCACGCTGATACCATCCATGTTAATTTAGTAAGCGAGTGTTTACAAGTTTATACGGTGGATAAAACTACGACCCTTACTTAGCATGGCTGTCTATGAATTTGCTGTTCAAACCGATGTTCTGCCTTTCGGGCGAAACTGCAACATTTTTTTTACTGTAGTGTTTGTAGCCTCGGGACGATGCTTTTTGAGGGGGCATTGACACGTGTACTTTATCTTGTTTCCGGAGACCGAACTTCACCCGCTGACAGGCTGAAGTTATCGCTCAGCGCAAGACGCACCTATATAATTTGGAACTCACTCGAATGTTAATGTTCTTTCTGTCTAAGATTTGTTCTCGCTGAACCTTGCGTAATCAGTTTGTGTGCGTGACGAGAATAGTGTTGTACTTTCTTGAAGGTACACGGGCACCAGCGATTATGCTATAAATTTCGACGGGTCATGTATAAAAGCCGACGCGTTTCACCCGCAAGTCACATTTTCGACGATCGCCGATTGTGCTCGCCGATATCGCTGTACTTCGAATGTCACTTACTTTTAGGGGTGCAAGTTCACTCAATAAAGGTTTAGTTATTGTGGTAGTTTTAGCTACTGTGTTCAGCGTCACTACTACGTGACACACTGCACTACTGTGCCTGCTACGATTGGGCGTAGCTTTCACAAACTCGTACTCCTTCCTCACTGAAATAGCTGACTCTCGTATATGTGATCACTCTAACAGTGAGGAGACCATCGAGCAGCTACTCTGCCACTGCGCCCGCTTTGACGTCCAACGTCAGCCTCCTCGAAGCACGCTCAACCAGCTGGATGGTCAACCCTTTAGACATTTTTGGTGCTTGACCTCGCCCATCAGCAACCCAAAAGGCTGCCCGTGCTCTCATAACCTTTATGAAATTAACGAACCTGAAAAGTTGCTTGTAGGCACCATACGCCTACTACGGTGCGAGTGAACTCTCTTCGCCGTCTCCTTCCTTATTCTGATCCCTCATCCTTTCCTCCCCCTACAGGATAGCAAACCCGACGTCTGTCTTGTTAACCTCCCTGCCTTTCTTCTTCTGTGTGATGCCGTTCCTTCTCGCTTAGTGAGACAGTACATATCAATCTTGAACCAACTCAAACACGTAATCATAAAATGCAAATAAGTCAGATTGCGTGCACGCACTGTTCCCAAGACGTTCAAGTACGCACATTGTATTTTACGGTAAGCGCATATATAACATAGCAAGTAATTAGACTTGGCGATCTTTGGTCGAGGTGCCCTTGCGCCATTAAGACCCATCAATCAACGTAGCATGAAATCACAGCAAGTTAAAGTGCACCGCACGTAGCAACAGCGCAGCAGCGAATGAGTTTTCATAAACAGAAATGAAATAACAATAAAATTGAAGCACAGCCACTGTTCGACTTCGTGAAGTTCGAGTAAGCACCAAAAAAATTCCTGGAAGGAACAAGAATTGCTGAAAATTAGTGTTTCAATGTATTCTGTATATTCCATTTTGTCCTGAATGGCGCGATTTGAAACTTTTTATGATGGCTCTTGACGAAAAGGTCGCATCGCCCCTTACATGGCAGCGGGAGCCTCCTGCATATTATATGCGGTAATCAATTTCGGCTTATGTTAAAATGAACGGCATGTTTTTAGGTTACGCTGTTACTTATTCGTGCTCCAAACATACCACACCCCCTTTTTTGCAGATTTGGCCGGCGGCCTGTTTTGCTGTATGGTCTGGTGAGCTACGTGATACTGGAGTACGCCATGGCTGCGGCCACCTCTTTCACCTTGTTCTGCCTGCTGCGTTTTTTGAATGCAATCTCTGTAGCCGCAGCGAACAACAGCCTGACACTCTGTAAGTGCACATGTGTGTGGACAGTATCCTGCACTTTGGCGGCAATTCTCAATGTTCGCCGTACAGTTCTCGAGTAACGCTTCTACTTATTACCTATGTGTACAACAAAGGTCTTTGTAAACAGACATTCAACTACCGGTATGCATATGCCGCCTTTGCGTTCAGTGTGGATGCATGCAAATCGAGACGAACTAAGCGCCTTGGTTTCTTGATCATCACCCAATTATGTGTAGTATAATATACCCGATAGACAGGAACTAGCAACTTCAAAACTTCTAATCCAAAGTTAATCCCAATGTGAAATTGTCCACAGCCTTTGATGTATTTCATCTCGCAACACTTTTAACTCTCCTGAGAAGTAGCACCGCAATCTTCTGAAAGAATCAAGTTTGGCGACCTTATCAGAGAAGTCTCAATTTTTTTTTTCGCACTAGGATAAAAATTCGCCCTTTACAGATGCCCCGGCGTAAGCACGCCGCGGAAGCACCAACAGAGTGGCGTAATTTATTAAAACGTTGGAGGAATCGACGGCAAAACAACCTGTAGAAACTATAGCAGTACAATCAAACTTGATTCGGTTAAGGTGAGCTGCCATGCGTCATCAATTTTCGCTCGGGTCTGGTACGGCCTTGTGTAAAAAAAACTCCGATTTTGAAGAGCTACACTGAGACTGCCTTGAAGCTTGGTAGGTGTTCTCAGTAAATGTTAAATATGGTAGGAACTGAGTTAACTTTGTCTTCTCTGCAGCGCATGGATGGTATCAATTGAGCGGAGAAGATAGTACTATCATCTGCCGTTTTCAATTGCAGAAAACAAGGAAAATCTATATGATGGGGCTGTGGTAACCTCTTGTGGCGTGTGTGCACATTTCCACGCGCTCATTTATTGACCGGGCCTGAATCTGGGATGTGAATCTGAATAAAGTCCTGACAGAATTTTCAATTGCACTTACACAGAGGTCCATGCGCCACACTCCTAATATTAACGGTAAAACATGCTTCAGTGACTTCTTCGTCAGTGCTGTTTAATAGAAAACAAAATACCGATTCGGTTCAAGTTCAACGTGCTTCGTTTTCTTTCGTTTCGTTTCTAGTTCGGTGATAGAAAATATAACTGTTCACGACAACTAACCTGCCTGTTGGCGAAGCGATTTCGCGCAGTACACTTCGTCCTCAGCCGCGCAGGTTATTTGCAGGCGACACATTGCACACAAGCAAATGAGCTACCCGTATGTGCAATTTTTAAAGCGACGCCTTCTGTGTGTTTAGAAAGTTTATTTCAAGAAGAGACGATACGAACACTGAGTCACAATGACGGCACAATTCCAGGACCATAACATATAAAGAACGAAACACGGCACATTTTCAAAGTAGTGTCCTAGTCCTCACTCACCAACATATAATCACATAGGCCCGCGGAAATGCACAATTACACATAAACTAAATGTCGCATGTATAAAATGTTTCATATATAAACTTTCTAAGAAGTCCCGGGGAAAACGGGAGTAACTGGGCAGTTAGTCCTAAAAAGGGCGCTTTCGTCCCTCAAGGGAGTGACGGCATGAATGTGCGTGCCGTGTGCAAATTTTGGAGAGTAAGTGTTTAGTCCCTGGTCGGAAAGAGAGCAACGGGAGGACGAACGGCAACAGTTAATACCCATGCGCTCCGCTGTTTTCGTCCGTATCGTGGAGTGATGCTGCAAAAACGGTATTGTCTATAAATCGTGAATAGTTCGAAGTGCGTGCACTGTCTATTGAACTACATGCAAAGCAGCACTTTGCCTCGTCGTGAGAAAATTGCGTGAAATTTAAAAGCTGGAATGTGAAGAGCCATGCCTTTCGTGCGAACACCATAAGTGAGCGATACGCATTAAACGCGCAAGTGATTGATAGACTGCCAGATTTTGCTGGTCAATAGTACCTAAGTTCCTTCCGTTCCAAGGAGATCACGATTACGAACTTAACTGAAGCGATGTGTAGCTCAAACGGGACACACTAAGCGACAGAGAAATTCTCCGTCTCTGTCGTGCCCCGGGTGCCCCGTTTGAGCTCGCTACACGTTTACACCGCGTAGTGCCTCAGTTTAAGGCACCCTAAAAATACTCGGGCAGATTTCTTTTCGCACTCGCTTATGGTTGCAAGTGCACTCAACGTTATACTCTCCCCGCACAGCATACACAAAATGCCGAGTCGCTTTTATATTGCCGCACCTAGCTGCGCTCCGATGCTTAACCTGTCTCAATTTCCTGCTCCGTCAACCGATCTGGGAGAAAGAAGACGGCGTTCCGAACGGTCGCTTTTTTCATGTTCTCCGCTTCAAAGGATTTATCGGCCCCTGGCCGAGGTGCTGCTCAGGCTTCAGCCAGCAGGACTGACTACAGTGTTGTGCCACCCCGTCTTCCTACCGGTAAGCTGGTTGTGGACTCCGTTTTCCTGCATGCTGACTTAAGTGGTCGACCGTACAGAACCCAAGACTTCAGAGACGCCCTTCGGAACGTTATTGACCTCAAGGAAATAAGTTCCATCGGTCAATTTCAGATGTCACACGTGTGGATGATGACCTGCAAATCAGGGATGACAAAATCAAAGCTAGTCACGTGCGGGGAATTATCAGTAAAAGGTAGACGCTGCGTCGTTATTGATCCTAAGCCCACGGAAGTTAAAATGAAGCTTTTGTGGCTTCCTGAGCGTTTGGAAGACTACTACACTCGAGGTGCGCTCCAGGCTTACGGGAAAGTAGTCTATCAGCAGAAAGTTGGAGAGTATCGGAGATGGAACAAATGCGTACGCTAAATCGTGACGTGGTGTTGACTCTTGCCGATGGAGTCAGCGTGGGAGACGTTCCACATCTACCTGTTTGTGGAGTGCAGAGCCTCGTGTTAATTCCAGGCCGGCCCCCACTTTGTCTGCGCTGTAACAAGGTGGGGCACATTCGTCGAAACTTCAGAACCCCACGTTGTGAAGCCTGCCGGCGCTTTGGTCACACAGCTGAAGAATGTGTCGTAACATACGCCGATAAGTTACGACACAGAACAAGGCCTCCGGATGAAAGTTTGCAAGAACACATAATGGATATTACGGAGGTTCTCGACGCGACTGGAGACGTTCCCTCTTCCGCGGAGACCAGCTGTGCCAGTAAGGCCCCTCTACCTGTTAAAGACAATGGCATCGCAGAACTGCCCGTGAAAAAAAGCAGCGAAGAGAAAGATGACCAACCGAAGCAACAACCCAAAGGAGCACCCGCTACCACGGAGCCAGTTGCTGTCCAGCAAGCGAATGAGGGAGCCGGAGATGACTCATCTGATGCACCCAAGCATCTCGACACGTGCGCTGAGCTGGCAGAGGACAGACGAAGTAACGCGGATACTTCAGTTCCGAAGCGCCGTGCGGCTAACAGATCGGAATCAAGCACGGACAGCGAGACGACCAGTACCACAAGAAAAGCACGTCGCCGCAAAACATCGAAACACTCAGGAAAATGCCGACGATCACGGTCCAGAAGGCCTGGTGGGGGTTCGGAGGGAGCCTCACCGTTGCCCTCTAGGACCGATCACATGATCATTAGGTCCAAATAGTTGGTAGTCACCATAGCCCTGTCCCAGCAACTTCTATTCGCAACCTTGAACGTACGAGGCCTTAGGTCTACGCAGAAACACGCGCAGCTTCGCCGGCTTTTGTCTAAGAAGCGTCTCGACTTCGTCGCCGCGCAGGAGACGAAGATTGAGAGTGATGACGAGACAGAAAGGGCTTTGCGACCTTTTCTGTCTGAGTATAACGTTTGCGTTTCACACGCTCTTGGTTTATCCGCGGGCTGTTTCCTATTTCTGAAAAATAGCCTACTTTGTTCAGCATTTAGTTACCATGTCGACACTGAAGGTTGCTATATATGTTGTGATTTTGTGTTGCGGGGTGTGCCATGGCGAATAGTCAACGTCTATGCATTTAATGACGCTGCAAAACGAACTCTTATTTGATACTGTGTCTAGTCTATTGGACTGTGATCGCTGCATTGTTTTAATGGGAGATTTCAATTGTGTATGTGATCCGAATGAGCGAAGCGGCATTAACACTCAGCGGGACAGGAGTGGTGAAGTTTTGTTTAACGTAATAGAAAATGCAGGGCTCGTTGATATAGGAGTGTCGGGACAGGGAACTCGCTCTTATACAAGAATTCAAGGAAATTCCTACGCCCGCCTTGATCGGATTTATTTCTTCATCACTCCTCTCTCGAGGACTATCCTGTATTACTATTCCAGTTTCATTCTCTGATCATTGTATGGTTATCGCAAACATTGGTGAAAAATCTAATTTCCGACCACAGTGGGCACTATGGAAGCTTAACTCGCAGCTCCTAAATGATCAGGAATTTATTAATCGCGTGCGCATGGCCCTAACAAATTCTCTTTCTACTGACTTGCCATTATTTGCTGCTTGGGAACTCTTTAAACAAGAGGTTCGTACAGTGGCTATAGAAATTGGATCGGTGAAATCATTCTATAGAAAGAATGAAGAAAAAATGTTTCTTAAGAGCCTATGTAGCCTTTATGAGATTGAATGCGAAATGCCAGGCACTTACATTGTTGACATAGAAAACCTTAAATGTGAGTTACAAAAGTATGACGCACTGCGTTACAGAAGTGCGCGAATTCAATCTCGAAATAGGCGTGCTCTGCAGTCTGAGCAACCAACACGTCAAGCTTTACTTGACGAGCGACGTCACGGTATTTCCAAAGTAATTCCGGAAATATACTCCGAAGGTAGTCTTCTAACAAATACTAATGAAATAATTTCTCAGTTCGAAACTTTCTACAATATGTTGTGTAGTGCCACCCGGGACGATCACGATGCAAAAGTTTTAGTTTTGTATCTCTTGTAAAACCATTACAGGATGATGACTGTGCAGTCATCAGTGGGAGCCTTACGATCCAAGAAATTGAGCTAGCTATTGATCAGCTGCCTTTGTCGAAAACACCCGGCCCCGATGGACTTTGAAGTGAATTTTACAAAGCTTTCAAATAAATTACCAGCCCCATATTATTGGATATTTTTATTACAAGTTTAGAGGTTGACGCCCTTCCGCAGTCTTTTTGCAAAACCCACAGTTTTAATTCCCAAAAGTTCAGATAAAGAGAAACTGCGTTCTGTTGAAGGCTACCAACCAATCACGTTGTCAAACGTGCATTACAAAATTTTTGCGAAAGTTTTATCCAATAGATTGCAATTTGCGATGTCAATTCTAATTGGTTCCCATCAGACGTGTGGAATCAGGGGCCGATCAATTCAAACCAACATACATATCGCCCGTACACTTCTTCAGTAATGTTATGGTTCCACTGAGCAGCTTGCAATGCTCCAGGTAGACCTTGCTAAAGCTTTTGATCGTGTCAGTCACTCCTATTTATTTTCTCTTCTGGAGCATGTCAATGAGGGCTCTATTGTGCTTAAAACCCGCCGTGGTTGCTCAGTGGCTATGGTGTTGGGCTGCTGAGCACGAGGTCGCGGGATCGAATCCCGGCCACGGCGGCCGCATTTCGATGGGGGCGAAATGCGAAAACACCCGTGTGCCTAGATTTAGGTGCACGTTAAAGAACCCCAGGTGGTCAAAATTTCCGGAGTCCTCCACTACGGCGTGCCTCATAATCAGAAAGTGGTTTTGGCACGTAAAACCCCAAATATTATTATTATCTATTGTGCTTAAAGGCGTTAGGCTTTGCTACACCTGTTGTACTACTCGTTTAGTTATTAACGGCCAACTCTCCGAACCCATTTCTATTTGCTCATCAGTAAAACAAGGATGCCCGATGTCCCCACTACTATTCGCCCTTTACCTTGAACCGCTATGCTTAAGCGTAATTCAGTCGAGTCGCATCCATGGCTTCAATATACTGGGTAATGAAGTAAAAGTCTTAGCTTACAGACGATCTAGCGTTCTTCTGCACGGATAAGTTCAGTGTTGAAAAGGCAGTATCGAGAATAGAATTTGGCAGCGTATCAAAAGCGCGAATGAACTCCTCAAAAAGTTAAGGCTTATGGTGTGTCTCATGGAGGGCTGGCAAATGACTAATCGAGACGTAGCGTTCCCATTGAAAGATGGAGTTTCTGCCAGTAATCTGCCACATCTGTTGAGCATATACGGCCACCAGTGCCTTATCTTGGTACCTGGCCGACCACCACTTTGCCTCCGGTGCAACAGAGTTGGGCATATCCGGTGACAATGTAGAACACCACGCTGCAGTAACTGTCAGCGCTACGGTCACCCTGCAGATGCATGCGTCGGAACCTACGCTGACAAGCTTCGTGAAAATAGACCAGCTGAGGATGATACAATCACCAATCTAATGGACATGAGCGAAGTTGTGGATGCAACTGGAGAAAACACTCCCTGAGACTCATCGACAAGAACAGATTAAGCCGTCATCGGCTGACATTAGCCTCAGCCAGAAGCCTGCGAGCGAGGATGAGACTAAGGCGCCTGACGACGAACCAACTGTGTCATGGGCAGAATCACCACCAGTTCAAGATCGCCTACCGTCAGTGGAATCTGGATCGATGTGCGAGGCCGTTAAGAAGCGTCCAGCGCCATCTGACAATCCATCGCCCTCGGGAAAGGAGGCTCGTGTTCCCAAAGTGTCAAAGTCGACAAAACCGCTCCGGGGAACGCCTACTCCTGCAGATGTCCCTTTTGTTAACGTGCACCATAAAGTCCATAGTGCATCACCTCATCAAGAAGGGAGTGGTGCACCTGTGGAGCAGCGTTTAGACGCTGCACCTATATAGGTAATCATGGCGGGCGCTCTTCCCTTCCAATTTGGTACTTTAAAGGGAAGCTGAAAGGTTTTCCAGAAAAAATGAGTGAACATGTGTACATAATGGTTTTCAACCCTCCGAATTCGAATATCGTATCGAAATTGAGCGAAAGAAAGCGCAAATATATTTTATTTAGACGAAAAGTGCAGCAGCGGACACGCCCAGCTTGCGCGTCTCGTTTCCGCCTGTGATTGGTCGGGCGCCTCGTGACGTCAACTCTAGTGACCGACCGCTGCCGCTACACATGAAGCGCGGTGCCAGGTAGTTTTGTGCTGTAATGGAAAATTAAGAGGCAATGGAAAATTTAGGGAGACTGCGTTTTTCTGAGGAGTTCGGCGTTACTCCCTACATGTACGAGCCGATTGCGAAGAGCCGGCCTCTCGAAGAAGCAAACGATGCTGGTGCGAGCAGTGCTTTCGACGCGAACGAAAGCGAAGTCTTGGGATCTCCTCGAGTTGGAAATGCTCTTTGGTGAGTATGTTTTTTGCAAAGCGAACTAGTGATCTCGCTGATCTTTCGCCGATCTAGTGAGCTCGTTTCCGGTCGAACAACTGTAGTGTTGTGTTCCTGCATGCCTCCTCGTGGAACGTAAGCGGGGATGCGATCGTCGGCATTTGTGCGCTGTCCTAAGCTGTCGGCAATCTACAAAGACGGTTTAAACGCGTGAAAAGCTTCCCGGTTCATGCAGTACATGTAGTGACCGTCATCTGTGCGCCATCCGCACACTACTCGTAACTGAAGTCGTAAAGGCGGCGAATTCCGTCGGCTAAGTGAGACGATCGGTTGCTCGCTGTGCGCGAGAGAAGGGGGGGAGCGTAGCGTCCTGGCGTGCGCCCGATTTCCAGCACATGCAAACTCTACATTTGCACTGCGTTATGGTAGCTGCATGCAACCCGCCGTGGTTGCTCAGTAGCTATGGTGTTGGGCTGCTGAGCACGAGGTCGCGGGATCGAATCCCGGCCACGGCGGCCGCATTTCGATGGGGGCGAAATGCGAAAACACCCGTGTGCTTAGATTTAGGTGCACGTTAAAGAACCCCAGGTGGTCAAAATTTCCGGAGTCCTCCACTACGGCGTGCCTCATAATCAAAGTGGTTTTGGAACGTAAAACGCGAAATATTATGGTAGCTGCATGCAGGCTGTTTTACAACACACGTGCAAATAGAAAATTCGCGGCGCTTTGCGACGAAACCTGCGTCAAGGGCGGGGGATAAACATGCACCTTCCGTTCAGCGTGCTAACACGGAGCTCGCAGTAAATCAAAATCCAGGTTTGGGCGAGTTCGTGTATTCATAAGGCCTTCCAACACCAGTTATCATCAGTCAGTCCGCACTCATGCCGTCTTTGTTTTCGTTGCTCCGATCTTTTCGCGCTGCGTTTAGAAAGCCTGCTAGTGGCAAGTAGTCCTCTCTCATTCTGTGGCCATATACAGCAACTGCGCAGGCCGAATTGCAGGGCTGGCCGTATACTACCACTTTACATACACGCAGACGCACCAACAAAGGAATGCAGGGTCGATCGAAGCAGATTAAGATGGCACGCACGCAGAAACAAGCACGGTCAGGAACGGTCGCGCAGGCTGCGAAGGAACAACACTAGAGTTGACGTCACAACACCGCGGTTTCCGGTCTCCGCTCGCATCGTCAGCGTCAGCAGCAGCGCGCGGCATTCGACGGGGGGCGGAGCTACAGCGCAATTTTAACCGACGATTACGTCGCTCCTAATTGAAAAAAACCCCCAAATTTTACCTACATGGTTTATAAGGTTCCCGCATCCGTATATGAACGTCTTATTGAATTCGACAGACTCTTCAGCTTCCCTTTAAATGTCCATGGCTTATGAAGTAAGCGACGGCAATTACAGCTTCTTCATTTGTTACGCAATAGAAACCTAGATATTGCTGCTATCCAAGAAACAAAGATTGAACCCGACGAAAACACAGAAGTAGCTCTATCTCTCTTCCTATCTGACTATAATGTTTGTGTCAGCCATGCAGTAGGTGTTTCCGCAGGCTGTATGCTATATATTAGGAAACATTTACCATGTTATTTGCTACATTTGTTTACAGATAGGGAAGGGCGCCTAATTTGTTGCGATATTGATTTCAGTGGTATGAGCTTTAGATTTGTGTGTTTATGCTCCGAACATGTTACGTGAACGCGAGTGTTTCTTATCTCTAGAACATCATTTCTGTGCTGATCGTGCATTGGTCCACTTTGGAGACTTTAATTGTGTATGTAACGCGCAAGATCGTACGTCACTGAATCTAAGACATGATCCAAGTAGTGATGCGTTGCAACGCCTCATATGTGATTATCAGCTTGTGGACATTGGGGAAAATGAAAAGGCGGGATGTCGATATACGCACTTCCAGGGTACCTAGCATGCAAGGCTTGATCGAATTTACGTTTCACTTAGCGCGCTACCTCTTATTTATGGTTACACTGTGCACCCTAGCACAGGGTGCACCCGAGCAGAGGGTGCTAAATATCCCTGGCTCCGGACAGGCCGCCATTGGAATATGAACCTGGCAACGTTTAACGCTAGAACGTTATCTAGTGAGGCGAGTCTAGCAGTGATATTGGAGAAATTAGAGGGCAGTAAATGGGATATAATAGGGCTCAGTGAAGTTAGGAGGCCAAAAGAAGCATATACAGTGCTAAAAAGCGGGCACGTCCTGTGCTACCGGGGCTTAGCGGAGAGACAAGAACTACGAGTCGGATTCCTGATAAGAATATAGCTGGTAACATACAGGAATTCTATAGCATTAACGAGACGGTGGCAGGCCTTGTTGTGAAACTTAATAAGAGGTACAAAATGAAGGTTGTACAGGTCTACGCCCCTACATCCAGTCATGACCAGGAAGTCGAAAGCTTCTATGAAGACATGGAATCGGCGATGGGTAGAGTGAAAACAAAATACACTATACGGATGGGCGACTTCAATGCCAAGGTAGGCAAGATGCAGGCTGAAGACAAGGCAGTGGGTGAATATGGCATAGGCACTAAGAATAGCAGGGGAGAGTTATTAGTAGAGTTTGCGGAACAGAATAATATGCGGGTAATGAATACCTTCTTCCGCAAGCGGGATAGCCGAAAGTGGACGTGGAGGAGCCCGAACGACGAGACTAGAAATGAAATAGACTTCAGACTCTGCGGTAACCCTGGCATCCTACAAGATTTGGACGTGCTCAGCAAGGTGCGCTGCAGTGACCATAGGATGGTAAGAACTCGAATTTGCCTAGACCTGATGAGGGAACGGAAGAAACTGGTACATAAGAAGCCGATCAATGAGTTAGCGGTAAGAGGTAAAATAGAGGAATTCCAGATCAAGCTACAGAACAGGTATTCGGCTTTAACTCAGGAAGAGGACCTTAGTGTTGAAGCAATGAACCACAATCTTGTGGGCATCATTAGGGAGTGTGCAATGGAAGTCGGTGGTAACTCCGTTAGGCAGGATACCAGTAAACTATCGCAGGAGACGAAAGATCTGATCAAGAAACGCCAGCGTATGAAAGCCTCTAACCCTACAGCTAGAATAGAACTGGCAGAACTGGCAGAACTTTCGAAGTTAATCAACAAGCGTAAGACAGCTGACATAAGGAAGTATAATATGGAAAGAATTGAACATGCTCTCAGGAACGGAGGAAGCCTAAAAGCAGTGAAGAAACTAGGAATTGGCAAGAATCAGATGTATGCGTTAAGAGACAAAGCCGGCAATATCATTACTAATATGGATGAGATAGTTCAAGTGGCTGAGGAGTTCTATAGAGATTTATACAGTACCAGTGGCACCCACGACGATAATGGAAGATAAAATAGTCTAGAGGAATTCGAAATCCCACAGGTAACGCCGGAAGAAGCAAAGAAAACCTTGGGAGATATGCGAAGGGGGAAGGCAGCTAGGGAGGATCAGGTAACAACGGATTTGTTGAAGGATGGTGGACAGATTGTTCTAGAGAAACTGGCCACCTTGTATACGCAATGCCTCATGACCTCGAGCGTACCGGAATCTTGGAAGAACGCTAACATAATCCTAATCCATAAGAAAGGGGACGCCAAAGACTTGAAAAATTATAGACCGATCAGCTTACTATCAGTTGCCTACAAACTATTTACTAAGGTAATCGCAAATAGAATCAGGAACACCTTAGACTTCTGTCAAGCAAAGGACCAGGCAGGATTCCGTAAAGGCTACTCAACAATAGACCATATTCACACTATCAATCAGGTGATAGAGAAATGTGCGGAATATAACCAACCCTTATATATAGCTTTCATTGATTACGAGAAAGCGTTTGATTCTGTCGAAACCTCAGCAGTCATGGAGGCATTACGGAACCAGGGTGTAGACGAGCCGTATGTAAAAATACTGAAAGATATATATAGCGGCTCCACAGCCACCGTAGTCCTCCATAAAGAAAGCAACAAAATCCCAATAAAGAAAGGCGTGAGGCAGGGAGATACGATCTCTCCAATGCTATTCACAGCGTGTTTACAGCAGCTATTCAGAGCCCTGGATTGGGAAGAATTGGGGATAAAAGTTAATGGAGAATACCTTAGTAACTTGCGATTCGCTGATGATATTGCCTTGCTTAGTAACTCAGGGGACCAATTGCAATGCATGCTCACTGACCTGGAGAGGCAAAGCAGAAGAGTGGGTCTAAAAATTAATCTGCAGAAAACTAAAGGGATTTTAACAGTCTCTGAAGAGAACAGCAATTTACAATAGGTAATGAGGCACTGGAAGTGGTAAGGGAATACATCTACTTAGGGCAGGTAGTGAAGCCGGATCCGGATCATGAGACGGAAATAAACCGAATAAGAATGGGCTGGGGTGCGTTTGGCACGCATTCTCAGATCATGAACAGCAGGTTGCCATTATCCCTCAAGAGAAAAGTGTATAATAGCTGTGTCTTACCAGTACTCATCTATGGGGCAGAAACCTGGAGGCTTACGAAAAGGGTTCTACTCAAATTGAGGACGACGCAACGAGCTATGGAAAGAATGATAGGTGTAACGTTAAGGGATGAGAAAAGAGCAGATTGGGTGAGGGAACAAACGCGAGTTAATGACATCTTAGTTGAAATCAAGAAAAAGAAATGGGGGGGGGGCATGGGCAGGACATGTAATGAGGAGGGAAGATAACCGATGGTCATTAAGGGTTACGGACTGGATTCCAAGGGAAGGGCAGCGTAGAAGGGGGCGGCAGAAAGTTAGGTGGGCGGATGAGATTAAGAAGTTTGCAGGGACGACATGGCCACAATTAGTACATGACCGGGGTTGAAGTATGGGAGAGGCCTTTGCCCTGCAGTGGGCGTAACCGGGCTGATGATGATTATGATTATGATGATTATGATGATGATGATGATGATGATGTGCACCCTATATTCTTTAGCGACCATTGCCTAGTCTCAGCATCGTTTGGCAGCCGTCGGTATCAAAGTCGGCGTATGTGCTGGGAGCTGTGGTAGTTTAATAACCACTTACTTTCGCGTGAGGGTTTCTTAAATCGTGTCACTGAACTTATAGCTCATGTGTCATGCCGCAAGGACTTGCCACTCTTTGCTGTGTGGGAATTATTAAAACATGAAGTTAAAATGATAGCTATCGAAGAATCAATATTGGCTTCTGAAAAAAAAATTACAAAGCATTGAATAAACTTCTGAGGGAATTGCATGAGCTTGAATGCCTACATCCGGGTCAATATATTGATGATATTTATAAGGCCAAGGCACAGTTACAAACTTTGAACGCAGAAAAAGAGGTGCACTAGTGTGTGCGCTGGAGCAGCGTTTCCTGGAAGAACAGCCTTGCGGTGGGGCCCTTGGTGATGAACGCCGGCACGCGCTGTCGAAACAAATACTAGATATAGAGTATGGCGGAATCATTGTTAATGAGCCTACTATAATAACTAAAGCGCTTTTCGAGCATTATCAAAAACTATTTCGAGACCATAAGCCATTGGATACAAACGCTGCCAAAAAATTGTATCGTTGCGGCCCCAGTTAAATCAGGATGATTACGATTATACAAATTAAAACATTGATATTAATGAGGTAACTGCATGCATCGATTCGTTAGCGAAGGGCAAGACGCCCGGCCCGGATGGCCTTTCTGCCGAATTTTATCAGTTTTCGTTCCCTCTTATCACCATTATTACTTCAGGTGTACCGTGAGGCCTTGGAAGTAGGGTACCTAACCGCCACAATGTACGAAGGACACACCGTCCTTGTAGCCAAAAGCGATGATCAGACTAAATTGCAAAAAGTTGACGGATATCGGCCTATCTCCTTATGCAATGTTCATTACAAAATTTTTGCTAAGGTATTAGGTAACCGTTTGCAAGTTGTAATAAGATATGTGGTCGGTGATCATCAAACATGTGGCATCAGGGGCCGCTCCATTCAGACGAACATTCATGTTGCCAGATTGGTGCTAGTGTGTAACTGAGGGGTTTGGACAGGTGGCAATGTACTGCTAGATCTGGCTAAGGCGTTCGACAGTGAATCGTTCATTCCTGTTTACTGTACTAGAGCATATAAATATCGGATCCCTGCTCCTTGGTGTCAGGATATGTTATGCTAATAGTTCAACGAGGCTGATAGTGAATGGCTCTCTCCGATTGGATTAGGGTTGCATCATCAGTACGACAAAGATGCCCTTTGTCACCGCTTCTGTTCTGCTTGTATTTATAACCACTTTGTATGAGCATTCTTAAAGAACAAAATTGCCAAGGGTTTAAATTACTGACTAATGAGGTTCGGGTTCTTCCGTATGCAGACGACGTGGTCTTTTTTTGTACAGATAAAAAGAGTGTAAAGACCACTCTTGCAATTACAGAAGAATTTCGTGCGGCTTCTGGTGCAAGCGTTAACTTTGAAAAAAAGTTCAGGTTTTTTGTTTGGACTATGGGCCACAATGCCATCACATTACGCAGGCATTCAATGGAAAGAGGATCTGCGTTATTTAGGTGTGCCTCTCTCCCAGTACAGAAATAGCAACGCTCAGTCGTCGGGAGAAGTTGGCAAAATTTAACGTAAAGTGAATTCATGGCGAGGGCGGAATTTATCAATGTTCTTTCGTGCTAAAGTGTGTAACGTTTTCTTAGCTTCCCGTCTTATGTATGTGCTGCAAGTACTGCACTGCTCACGACTTCGCCTTCAGGCAGTGCATCGCGTATTTGCTGCATTTATTTGGAGTTCGAGTTGTGAATCGATGCGGCGCGACAATGTTCCTCCCCCTTGAACGTGGTGGTCTAGGATTAGTCTACCTCTTTGTCAGGCAAATTGTTTCACGCCTGTTTTTCTTTCGAGACAATGACCATCCACTTTTGCCTGAAATGTTGCAACTCCGTTTAGTTCATTATATTCCTAATACAGTAGTGTCATCAAATGCCAAAGATGTCCCACAGGCTCCCTGGGGCTTTCTCAAGGAGGTTGTTGACACATTTCTTTTCTTGAAAGTTAGATTCAGCCTGGGGGAGTACGTGTTCACTGCGAGTCGAAAAGCAATTTCTGCGGCACTGGTGGACTCTACTTTCCCAGATCCTTTGTATCGTGCACCTTATTTAAGCCGACCTTATCAGGATGTACTTAAGCGCGTCCGAAAAATGTGTGTACCTCCTGGAGTAAAAACATGTTTCTTTAAATTACATTCGGAAACACTCCCTGTTAAAACTTGGTTGAATTCGAGGGGTTGCTTTGTGCCGTGGTCAACAAACTGTCGGCTCTGTTCACGTGCCAAAGCCATAGATCACTGCTTCATAGACTGTAGGGACGCTGTATTTTTTCGGGACATTATCCAACGGACGCTTAAAAAGGACATTGACATGACTCCATATACAATTAGGTTTCTACCGTTTAAGGTTACGGGTGGTCCTCCCTATGACATGTTCATAGTACTTGGTTTACATAGCCTATGGAGAAGTAGACTGTGTGATCGCCATGCCGAAAGCCCGCGATCTACAAAGTCCTTCTTTCACGAAAGTGCTGCTTATGTAAGAAGTGTGTACGCTGTGCAGGAACGTCCCCCAGACTGGATGCACTTGTTGGATGCACGTGTGTTTGCCTGAGTTTTAAGTGTGCAGTTGTGTCCACTTTTTAATGCACCTTCAGTTTTCTTTTCCATGTAATAAAAAAAAAAACATTCGTGGCACAGCGTGCTAAAGTGCCGGCCTGCTGTCATTGAAGAACCTGTGTGACGTGGTTTCGATTCTGGCCAGCATCGGAAATATTTTCAAGAATTTTTTTTTTCTTTGAAGAGCGCCGTGAACGAAGTTGGGCCCACACTTTTAGGCTGCACTATCTTCGGGATCGACCCATATTTTTGGTTTGGTAGACAAAAAGAAAACTGGTCTAGCAACGTCAAGAATTCTGTAGTCATTAGAAGGAAATGACTAGCTTATTCGTTCCTTGCGTCGGGATCATGTGACCGTATTTGTTTTCGTGCCGCTTCGTCACAGATGTGGAAAGCATTGGTCCAAGCTACCGGGGACGATCGATGGTGGCATATGGCATATTTTGGGGTGTGGGCATCGTCGTGCTGGCTGGCCTGGCTGCCGTTGTACCAGGATGGAAGGCCCAGCTCGCTGTCTTCGCTACCATGTATGCACTGCCACTGCTGCTCTGGAGGTGAGCCGCCGATGATCCCCTCGGGCGCTGACAAAGGCCGTTGGCTCAGCTGCGCAGCCACGGTGTGCTAGGGGGAATTTAGTTCACGAGAATCGAGCTGTTTTCGAGTGTTAGGCGAAGTTTCAAGTGCAGATAATTTGTTTTGGTTTAAAAACCTACAGGCTCAAGTCCAATAGCTTACTTTACACTCAAGATTTTTTGTAAACATGTGAAGTATTTCATTATTGGTGTAAAACCTGATACACTCATGATCATAATCGCGAATTATGCCAGCAAATGACACTCGTAATTTTTGGGAGCATGTTCTGTGTAGTAACTTACGATTGCGCAATATACGCTTGCTCACCTCTATTACTTTGTGGCTGATTGAGCTATGTCATTTGTGAATGTGTTCCGTAGTTCTTCGTTCTTTAAGTATGGCTTTCCTTCCAATTTTCTAAACCTTACACTTGTAATCGTGGCTATTTCCCTCTATTTGGCCTTCAGCCAGCAGTGTGTAAAAATTAAGACTACCTAATGGAATAATTCTGTAATTAAAAAAGTAAATTAATAAACGTAAAGCATCGAACATGCATAGCGCCAGCACAACGTATAAAAGCTACTGTTCACTAAATTTTAATTATACGGTGGGGCAGGTGTTAAACTAGAGCACTCGATGTACAGCAACATTATGCATTCAAACATAAAGTACAAGTTGTTACCCTGGTTGACGTAGAGTATCTGTTATGAGCTACTACGCATTCACCACAATACTGCTGATCTTATACAAATTATGTCGTGTGGATTTTAAAGTCTAGCTAGATACGCCAGTACAACGTCGTTTATTATTTGTGATCCGCACTTGTTCATAGTGAGTAGCTTAAGGCACTCCACTAATCCCGAAGACAGTAATGAAGTTCCAACTTAATGGTGGAAGGCCTCCTTGATCTGCTCTTAAAAGTAAGGACTTCGTACTTCAATGTCAATCCTTATCTTTTTGACTGCTTATCGCAGGGCTTAGGCAGAGCAATCGCCTTTGCATATTAACCATGGCGTCGATGCATATGTCTAACCGCAGGAGATAGTTCTTGTGTCCTTCTAGAGTCTACATAACTCGGAAAATAAACGTTTGGAGACACGCGACTTAGAGGAAGGCCGGGCTCACCTCGGTGCAGTCGAAACCTAAACTCATAATGTGCAGTATGTCGTAAGATGAGAATGCAGCGTGCGTATTACGAAGGGTCAGAACGCAGAGGTCTATCGTGAAAGGAAAATGAGATACACAGCAGAAATGACCCGCATCGACTTTTTTTTAGATATCGCAGCACCGTATGCGCGCATGACCTTCTATATGATGCGAAATATTTCGGTTTCTTCTAATGAGCGAACGTCTCCACCCAAAGGAAATGTGTAAATTACCGATCCCCTATAGGTAGTTTTTCGCAAACTTTGTATCTCGGAAATTTTTCGCCAAATTCTGAAAGATGTGGGGTCGTGTCATGACGATGGGTAGGACATATTTTCTTCATGCGTTCGTGCAAAATTTAGTAACTAATCTTAGGTCTCAGTCGCATGCGCACGTGCGCAGCAACGCACGCATGCGCACCCTCGCATTCTAAATTTGCCGCCCGCGTGTTGCGTTTTATGGCAGAACTTGAGATGCAGTCTTTCGTTAAGTGCGAAATTTTCGAGAACAGCGCTGAAGTATGGACTTTTGGGTGTTCCGTGGTGGTGCCACTGGTCGCAAGTCTCTCCTTTTTAGCTGTGCTTCATGCGAGCTCATATTTCGTAGAGCGTGCAGTCCGAGCTGTTTTCCCCGCACATTACTGCGAAACAGAAATTTTAATTTCAGTGTCTAACAGCTTTATTGAAGTATGGTCTGAAATTTCGGTAACTTTTGTTATCTCTAGAAATCTAACATTTTTTTTTGTTCTGAAGACGCAATGTTTTAAGTCTGCAATAAATGTACTGAAGCGAAAAAATCGCGGCATAAATTTTCCTGTGGAAGGGATATGTATTAAAAGCACACCCAAAAGAGGTTACTGGTACGTTATCAGTAGTTCACATGTTAAAACGTTTTAATTAACCACGCTATCGACTCTTGACCTGGATTTTGTCCAGGTGGTGGCAGCGACAAGTCAATCATAATCTCTTCACTCCAAGAAGCTTCGCGCTGACGGAAAGAAAGTTAATGTGCACATATTGATTCCACATGATATCTGGTGCATGAAAAAGAAACTTACGGCAGATCCGACGTACTTGCAGCAATATACGTTAACGGAAGCTTTCAATTTCGATTAAATGCTGTTACAATACAGATGTGTGCAATTGCATTTTATTTTCAGCTTTTGTAATTTTCCGCACTTTATCCGCAAGAGCAAGCGCAAGCTCATAACCTCATGGTATGCGATGAAGAAGCAAAAAAATGTTCACTTTCGAATGTTCACCTATGGCAATGGCATGCGCGCCCTTTATGATGGGCGAAAAACGTGTTTACCGTCGTTGGCGTCATTCGCTAACTCTGTATATACCGTTAAACAGTTCGTAGTGCGAATGAACCCTAATATTTAGTCCCGTCAACCGGAATGCCACTGTTACAGCGTGTCGTTGTTTATATTCATCGTTCGCACCTCCTACTCCTCCACCTCCTCCTCCACAACTTCTATCAGGTACATAGTGGAGTCTCCCAAGTGGCTCTTGACAGTTGGAAAGTACAAGGAGGCCGAAGAAGCCATCAGGAAGATCACCAAGATAAATAACGTCAAACATATTGACGACGAAGACCTCGCTAAGCTGAAGAATCAGTACAAGGAGGTATGGCCAACGTTACTAACTTTGTCTTATTTAACCCCGCAGGGGCGTCTGCGTGAGCAGGTGTTTGGTGGGTTGCGACACCACGTAAACGAGAACATGAGGGTTGCACCCCCTCGCGTGTAGCCGTGCGCGGCTTAACTGTGTCTGCAGAAACTGGAATCCTGGGGGTTCAGCCGATGCGGTTCGCAGCTTTAAGGTCCCCCGGCGGAGGCAACACACTTTTGGCCTCTGCTTCACATAAAGGGCGCCTGCGGACTGACCCACCTGGAGAAAATAGGCAGTCACCTTTTCCTGTCCTGCTCTTCAGCCTTCGTATTTCTCTCTTACTTTCAATCTTTCCTGTCTTGTAATCCCTTCCTTTTACTTCTGATTTTCTGGTCGGCAAGGGTTAACCTAGTGTGATATATCCAGTCTTCGGTATATGAATATATGACGTTACAATGGCGATTCATGGCTGGCGTCTGCAGGTATTCTTTGGTACGCCCACTGAAAGGAGGGCCAGCGAAGCAACTTTTCGGTTATTTTTGAAACAAAACGAAGACATGTGCCTAAAGTAACATGCCCCTCACAGTGAAGACAACACAACTTTAAGTAAACTATCACCTTTCCTAGCATCTAAACTCCTTGCAAACCCGATTGGATCTGGTTACAAAGCCTTAAAGATGACAAGCGGAGACCTCGATATCGTCCTCTAACTGACAGATATAACAAGTTGAAAAGCTCGCTTAACTCACCAGTATCGGTGACATTAACATGACAATCTCTGCACATCGATTACCCAACACAAGCAGGGGAGTAATATCACATTTCTTGAACCTTAGTGACGAAGAGCTCTTTGAAGGATTCCAAGAGGAAAACGTAATTAAGGTACAAAGAATAACACTCCGGCGAAATGACCAACAGATCTCCACGAAACACGTGACTCACATTTGGTACCAGTGCTGTCGCCAGTTCACTTGACGCAGGATACTTAAAGATCAACGTCAGGCCATAGATACCGAACCCGATGCTGTGCTTGAAGTGCCAGATGTTCAGGCATGAATCAAAATTCTCGTAGAATCAAATAAACATGCGCGAAGTGTAGTGCCAACGACCATACTGCTTACAACTGCAATGCTCCCGCACAATGTGTCAATTGCAAGGGAGACCATCCAGCTTACTCATGGAGCTTCCCTTCCTGGAAGAGAGAAAACGAAATCATTGCCATCACTTTAAAACAAAAAATTCATTCCATGAAGCGAGGAAGAAGCTAGAGCACTTACCTCAAATAAGCTGTGTCTATGCGGCGTGGTAGGCGGCAGTACCATACTGGTTTCAGGGGTCTACAGGGTACACGCACGGCGTTCCTGTAGAAACTCCATGTGCCCTCTTGTGGCAGCAGCCAGTGCTGCTCCATCATCGAAGACGGGCCGGCAGACAGCGGTAGGGCCCGAAGCTGAACTGAGCTCCAACTCCACTGCCCGAGACGCGCGTCTTGGCGCCTGGCTCTCGATGTTCCAGCGCCTCGGAGAAGGCGCTCGAGGTTGACCCTTAAACCGCGTCGTCATCGACGCCAAAAGATCCGCGCTTCCTGGCGCTCACTAAGGGCAAACTTTTTGTAACTGCGTTTCAAGAGGGACCGGTAACCTGAACAGTTACAGCTCTTGCAAATAGTAAAACTCCTTTAGCACATGTCACGTACAACTTTTGAGCTTCTTCATATAAATTAACATTCTCAATTCCATCACTATGGCTTTTAGCATTTATTCGAAATGCAGAGGCCTGATTCACAATTTAGGTAACATAGTAAACTTCTCACCTGTAGCATATTGCCTACAAGAAACAAATCTAGGCCCTAAAAATAGTCAATTGCTCAAAGGTATTACTGCTGTGTGAAGGGCCGGGAACATTCCAGCCATTTATCAGAAGTCGCTACATTTATACAAGGCGGTACTCCTACCCGTAGTGACCACTTCTACACTACTTTTGAGACCGTAGCAGTCACTGTTTTATCGTATAAAACTGTCACCATCTGGTCCATTTACATTTCGCCTCATAACCACGTTACACTTACACAACTTGAAAATTTAATAAATGGTTGCCCGAGCCCTTTCTTTTAGTGGAAGATTTTAATGTCCATTGTACACTTAGGGGCAGAGATAGAACTGACAAATGAGCGTGGCTTATTGCATACTTTATTTTATCTAATATTTATCTTTTAAACTCGGGTGCGCCAACCTACTTCTACTTAACACTATTACTTACTTACTCACCACTTTTTGCTTTTTGCTCACCATGTGTTTTTACCGTTGTTAATTGGGAAGTTCTGGACACCCCATATGGCAGTGATCATTTGCCTGTAATCATCAAACTCGCATCATCACCACCCATTACAAATTCTAAACCGCGGCGCTGCAAAACACATCTTGGTGATTTGCCTCTTTTTTATAGAACATGCAAAACTAGAATACTTTTCAAGTGAGCTAATCACTGTCGAAATCCTAAAGTTCACTACGGTTTTAATTTCAGCGGCAGTAAAGGTAATACGTCAAGCATCCAGCCTTGTGCGCAAAATCCCTGGTGGACACGTGAGTCAACGAAAGCTAAAAAACAACAAAATAGGACCTGGATAATCTTGCGAAGAAACCCGATCTATACCATGCTCCTCGGCTTTAAACAGGCCAAAGCCAAACCACAATTTATTCGAAGGCAGGCGTTTCGCCGTGGAAGAAATGGATATCATCGATAAACAGTTCAGTCACATCAAAACGAATGCGGGGACAGGTTCAGTTTAGCGGAGCTTACTCATCTTAAACAATACCGTTACTTAGGCTCGCATACTTTGCGAACACTTTTATAGTGTATCCAGCTCAGTAAACTGTTCAAAAGAATTTTCAAACTATAGACAGTCTGCTGAGAAAAAGAAGCTACCTACTACTGACGATTCGCATGAATTATATATCCCCCTTACACTGCTCCGCGTTCGCTCTGTACAGGTAAAAAAAAAATATCGGCGATTACGATACTATCTGATGCGAAATTTGAGCGCAGCTCTATACATGTTTTTATTTCGAGATTTACTGGCTGGCACGGACAATCTGTCTCGTGACGCGCATTGCAAACAAAGCGAAGTGTGGCGCGACTGCCTCGCTAATCTGGAGGACGCGAGAGCCAGCGCGTGGCCGTCGCGTGGACGCGATTCATAGCACCAGCAGCCGCCGCCGCCGCCGCCGGACCTCCCAGACGAGGCGCGCTACTTTGGCGCCATCCCGTAGCCATCGTCTCCGCACTACGCTTTCCACCTCACGCTTTCACCATACCTTCCTCCTCCCCTTTCCGCCTCATGGTTCCGCTGCACCCTCCTCCACCGCTTTTCTCCTCGCGTCGTTCATCCAGCGCTGCGATCCGCGTTCCCTTTCATCTTTCGCTGTGCTAATTCGTTCGGTTACGCCTACGCTCGCCGCAGGAACAGGTGCCTAAGAGCTCCGCTCTAAAACAGGTAACGACCGCACTCACTACTCCATGCTGGCACACCTATCCCAAACATCTGTAGAGGTTCTGGAATCTTTCTATGCAGTCCGAGAATCTGGAATAATGCCGAAAGAATGGAAGAAAGCAATAGTTTCATTTCTTAAAAGCTGGTAAATCTCCAACATCCGCAAGCAGCTACAGAGCCATTGCCCTGACGAGCTATTTGGCAAAATCATACGAAAGCATTGTTAGTATAGGCTCTCATTTATTTCAGAATCAAGAAACCTAATAGACCCTCACCATTGCGCATATAAAAAGCGTTGCTCAACCACTCACCATCTTGTCCGACAAGAATATGAAATTCGATATGCATTTTTACACAGGCAACATTGTCTTGCAGTTTCCTTTGATTTATAAAGTCTATGACATCACGTGGACATATGGAATTTTAAGGTCTCGCTGACCTCGGGATCTGTGGTAAAATGCTGAAAGGCCTAGCTGATTTCTTGTCTGATAGAACATTTCAGGCACGTTCCGGCACAGTGCCGTCACATATATTTACAGAAGGAAATGGAGTTCAGCAAGGCTATGTTCTAAGCACGATACCTTTCATAAGTACACTCTGTTAATAAGGTTATACCGTCGTCCGTTATGCCCTCTGTATACCTCGACGATCTGCTAGTGATGTGCCGCGCCTCAAGTTTGTTAAACTGGGAGAGGCAGCTTCCAATTGCAATAAATAGCCTTGCACAATGCTATCGAAAATGGCTTGCGCTTCTCGGCTCAGAAAACCTACTGTATTCTATCAGAAACGAGAGCTACACTGCTACCCAGTCCTGAAATTGGAGAGCTCCCCACTGCAAGCCAAACAAGATTATAAACATTTAGGAGTGACCTTTGACACAAAATCAAACTTCCTAGCCGATATAAACAACATAAATTAAGGCAAATAAAGCGTTGAATATCCTCAACGTGTTGTCTCATGAGCACTGGGGTTCCGATCGAACGTGTTTCTTACATACATTACCGGCCTGTTGTGTGTACTCGTCTAGACTACGGTTGTATAGGTTATGGCTCAACCAGAAAGTCTTGCATTTGGCGACTTCATCCGGTACATCATCTCAGACTGCGACTGGCAAGTGGTGCTTACAGAACATCACCTGTCCAAAGTCTATACGTTGACTGCATTGAGCCTCCCTTACAGCGCGCAGGGCGTACTCACGTTTTCCTACGTACTCAAAATTCAGTCACCACCGCAACACATGCTACAACATCGTGACACAATGCAACTTATACTTGCACTATACAAATATGCAAAACATGATTAGGCCGCTTATTCTGCGATATGAGCAATACTATCGAGATTATGATATTCTTCATGATGTCCTCCAGGTTGCTAAAGAGCCACTACAATTGTCCCAGGTGTGTGACATTATAAAGCAATGTGATTGGACATCGATACATATAAAGAAAAGAGACGCCCCTCAAGAACACATGATACAAGAGCTCCGCGCTCTTCCGGACGAATGTAAAAACAGAATTCTACACAGATGGATCTAAAACACCAAAACTTGTGGGTGTGGAAGCCGTAACGAAAAATTGGGGTAAATGCATTCGATTGCCACAGTATGGCTGTTTTCCTTGAAGTTTATGCTATATGGGCTGTAGTTACAAAAATTATCACTGACAAGGACAGAATTGCTGTCATATACACCGATTCCTTAAATGCACAGAAGGCTCTACATCTGAAATCCGAGTGTGAACCTCTGCTCGGTGATATTTTACACATAACTTCAAACAAATACGGGTGATCTATTGGTTTCTGGTGGATCGTTAGCCATGTTGGAATACCGGGTAATGAAGCGACAGATAGATCCGCATCCATGACAGCGTACAAAGGCATGTAACGCAATACTTCCATACGGACATAGCATCCGAGCGATTCGTAAGGCCTTAATGACAAAATAGCAACACGAATGGGAATATTGTGCAAACGAGGTACGTCTTACTAAACCTGTACTCGACAAGTGGAACTCATGCAATAACCAGGAACGCTTTATGGAAGTAGCTTGATGCCGACGAAGTATTGGGCACGCACACCTGACAATTTCTTTTGCGTAGAAAAGAAGACCCACCAACATGCGATTAGTGGCAAGAACTGCTAACAGTTATGCACATTTTACTGACATGTACACATGTTAAATCATAGACAAAAACTTCGACCGTGGCGGCCGCATTTCGATGGGGGTCGAAATGCAAAAGTCCCTTTGTACCTTGCATTGAGTGCGCGTTAAAGAACCCTAGGTGGTGAAAATTAACCCGGAGTCCCCCACTACGGCTTGTCTCGTAATCATATCGTGGTTTTGGCACGTAAAACCCCAGAATATTTTTTTTAACAACTGTGAAAATGGTTGTCCTCAGTTTTCGTTCTTCGCTTCTTTATGGAATAGAAGGACTTTAACATTTCATCGCTGTGAAAGAAGCGCTTATAGATACGCCCTACGAGTCTCAAAGTAATGCAACTGCATTAATAATGGCAACATTTTGGAGTTAAGCTGACGCCCATTGTTAATTTTTGCTATTCTTTCTAATAATAAATGCTGCTAGCGCAGCATTGTTGGCTACGAAACCTTGAAATTCAGGATCTTTGGAAGTGAAGTGCGCGTTCAAAAGCAAGGTGAACTGCAGGGAATCGTCAGTAGTAACGAAGCAAAAAGAAAACAAGGTTTTTATTACTTCTGGACTGCAATGCTGTCTCGCCGACAGTCTTAGCGTACAAATGACATCCGTCTCGTGAAAAGTTGAGCTTACACGAAAAATGTACATTGTTTGTTCAAAAAACATTAAAATGTTTCGATTATGTTAACATGACAAACATGCGAAGTAGTGTAGATTCAGGGATCGCTAGATCATTTCGCACTCATTCAGCGGCTTATGTGCATTCGCTTTGCAGCAACATGGGAATCGGAAAGCGACAGCCTGCGCTGGAATCCTGGCCATGTGCAATTCAAGAACGATGGTCATATTTACGCTGACCAACGTAATCTTTCAGTAAGTATGCCGCACTCATCTATTCTTTCTCGCCCGTGCGGAATTCCATTACGCATATCCGCTATACCTCCTATTTACTTTGACGTAGCTGTGGGTGAGCCATTAATTCTATTTGTTGGTCTCTTAACGGAGTACAGCTGACGAAATTTTGCGCCGGTACTCTAAGTCGCCATCAGATCTGGCATGGCTGCGTTTCGCATCGGCGTCTTCCGCTGTCCTACGCTTATATCGCGACTCCATTGGCGTTGGGCCTGTTCGCGAAAACAGATCATATGGTAGACAGATACATATGGTAGGCGCAATCAAGTTATGCGAGTTATCCTAGATATCCTTGAAAAATATACAATCGGTGCATTCTCGTATCACGACTAGCCCATGGGGCTGAAACTTTGAGGATATGGAATCTGCAACGAACGGTGGAATAGAAATTGTGAAATGCTAAGATATCGCAGTTCAAATTTGAGAGCAAACGGGTTTAGCTGATAGTTTAGTTGAGATCAAGAGGAATAGGTGCAGTTTCTAATGCGCAATAAATTGTAACTCGGGATGACCAGAGTTAGTTTATTGCGCACTAGATTCTTTTGCATGCTCATTTCGGTGATCTTGCAAGAATATATAGCAGTGGAAGTACTCAATTCACAATTTTGAAAGCTGGCAAACTATGGTTATTTACTCGATCTTTCGCTAATAGTTATCTAATGCCAAAGAAAGTTGATTGCTGAGATCAACACATTCGGTCATTCTAGTTTCGAATGCGTTGGCCTTATCTTGAAATAACGCCCTCGCACATGCTCGAAAGAACTGAATTCATGAAGACACCTTTCTCAGCAAGCTACTCCCGTTTTAGACGCTCATAACATCGGTTATCTTTTCTATCAGAAACGGTGTCTACTGTTTACGTGACTTCACGTGTCTACCTTTTACAAGGGGTCGTGCTTCATCGTAAGACAGACATACCCGCGACGTAGATCACGAATGAGTTTATACATTTTCAACATAAGTACCTATGCATATCTCTTCGGAACTTGCGACCGTGCAGCACAATATTGTTCCCTTGAAATGCAGTTATTTCTCCTTTAATACCAACGCAAAGGGTAAGTGATCAATTTGGCTATTGGTTTAGTCACAAAGCAATACTTGCGCCATTTTTGTTGCTCTAAGAGTGCTGTAAGATTCGACAGACGATCTCACCGCTGCCACCATTTGTTAGAGTTGTCGGACGGTCTACGAGCTGTAGGCCGATCTCACCGCTGCCATTCAGATGTAAGATTTGGCAGTCGTAGCTGTGGGAAGGAGCTTGACTCTTCGTCGGGACTTATGAGAGCAGGATTTATTTACATGTTGTTTGCAGTTGAACATGAGATACATCGACAGTCCAGCGTTACTCCCAAATGGACCCGCAAGACGAGCATACAGCAAACAGCTTACGAGCACACACCTCACGAGTACATTTCGAGCACGACAACAAGCACCCTCTAGCAGCCGACAATCGCTGCTTATAAGCACTCTGCTCGACGTCACTGTTCGACGTCATTGAAGATGACCCGTCCTTTCGGAGGAGGCGGGCTCTCGACTTGGAGGAGGATGAGGGCTCGCACGCACGCAGTGGGGATTCCGAATTAATTTTGTGCACGTGGTATTGTGTAATCTGCGCCGGTGATTTTGCATTTCGCCCCAATCGAAATGCGGCCACCGCGGCCAGGATTCGATCCTGCAGCCTCAACCCAAAGCCACTACGTCACCCCGGAGGGTTCAACTTAGCTACGAATGACGTTTCTATGTTTCGCGCCTTTCCTGCCATAAAAGTATGCATCAAGTAGCCGAGCAACAAGGAGAGAAGCTTTATATTTGTTCTGCCAGTCCCAAATTTATTACTAAAAGTGCACGAGGTCCATGAACAGCGTTTTGTCGAGCCGCTTTAAATGCAACTGCGAGTGTAAGTGTGCAATCCAACCTCTATTTTTTTCGCTGTCATTTTTATCTTATAGCTCCCAAGAGACGGTATACTCCATAAGCACGTGCGCTAGTTAATTTATCATGTCCTTCGTCTCTTGCTTGGCAAAAAACTGCAACGAAAAGAAAGTACTAATAACGTCAACTAGGGCCCAAGAAAATCATGTGATGACCGCTTTACATTTCAATATGAACGAGGCCAGGGCGTTCTGACGACTGTCAGCGCTGCTTAACATAGAATCTACTCAAACAGATGACCAAGCTAAATTTCTTTCTGCAATAGTTGTGAGTTTCATGGGCGTGAATTATTCTTTACGTCAAAACTCTACATGTTTCTGTTTGCCGGCTTCAACGCACTTGCGCGGTTCTTTTGCTGCAGAAAAAGAAAATTCTTGCACCTCTGGTCCGCCAAACCAGGCATAGGATGCTGCGCCAAGACCTGTTCACACAATAAACGTCTAGTACAAGACAAAAGTGCGAGCGGAAAGGGTGTTAATAGCCTAATTTACACCAACGCGGTACACGCGTGTTCAATGGTGACTACGCGCGCCACGGAGCGAAACAGCACATTGCGAGGGCAAGCTGGAGGGGAAGCGCGGATGGCGAGAACACAAGGAGAGGCTGTTGCGTACTCCAGGGTAGCGTACCGTACTGCTGCCGAGAAGTAGCGGCGCCTGCCTAACGAAGCTCGACCGACATTACTTATTGGGTAGCGTGGCGTTGTCGGCGGGCTGCAGGCATCCAGTAGATCATGGCGACCAAGCAGGGGCGAGACGATTTGCTAGTGCGAAACTTGCACGGTTTATTCAAAGGTAGTTGAAAGAAAATAAGAAAAGCATGAACTATGAAGTATGAAGTCTCAAGTAAGAAGTATATCAAAGTACATTTCGGAGCCTTTTAAATAGCTCTCTACAAGTGTGGGCGGGATCTTGCTTCCATGGATGACACGTGACAGGCGCGGAGAGGGCCCCTCCTCCTGCAATACCAAACACGGGAAGGAGAGGTCGATCCTCTCAGAGACGAATCCGGTCGGGTGAACGACCCCTCCGGTGCACGTGGGCTCCGGTTCAGAGAAGGTCGGGTGAATGACCTCTCCGGTGCACGTGGGCTCTGGTTCAGGGAGGGTAGGGTGAACGACCTGTCGCCACGTGGTGTCAGACGCCAACCCTGACAAGGCCTGGCGAGGATGAATGTCGCTATCCTAACTTTTCTTCATGGGGCTTAGCTGCTCCGACTGCCTGGAAAGTGTCCAGAGCCTCAAAGGCTCGGGACAGATGTGCTCTCATTGTTCTTTTTTCTCCTTTCCGTTCCTCAACCCCCTTCCTCATGTGTAGGGTAGCAAATCGCAAGGAGTCTGTTTGACCTTCTTGCCTTTCCTTCCCCATTTTTTCTTCAGCGCCTCATGTAGTCGTGAGGTGAAAAAAAAACTTAACAATCAGACAAATGAATAAACTGAGATGTGATCCACAAAAAATGTCCGGCGAACGTGCGTTTCCTTAATATGCCCCTGCTTACGGTTCATCTTGTATGATGAAAAACGTCAGAACAGAATTATTCATTTCCATTACTGTGCAACAAGTTCTACTTACCAGATAGCACAAGGCAATAAAAATGACAAGGGCGATAACCACATTTTGCACGCTTAACGTACATAAGGGACAGGTACGTCCCATCGCAAATTTCATTGCAGAGTAGCTTGCACGCTGCTGTCAGTTTTATTATTATATGAAAGGTACCAATGATCTACAACACTGAATAGAATTTTTGTATAAATTAAGAGGTCAACGAATCTTACTGTCTAGATTCAACATCTTTTCGGTTCACTGGTACACCTTTGATGTGAACAAACAATATTTATTGGTTTATTTGTTCATATACCTCGTAACAAAATCGCGTCTTGAGTAACTTGCGAATTTCAATGGTGCACTGAACGGGAAGGCGACGGAAGAAGTTTCTCGACTGGATTAATTCCTGAAGCACAACCCCCCCCCCCCCCCCCCCGCATTATGTTTGTCCCCGTCAAGGGCTTACTTCACCTAATTGCACTAGAACAAGCCGTTGTGGGCCTTGAAGAGCTGATTCACTCATTTGGCGTCGTAGGGTTTCGGTAGGGTACTAACGAACATGAGCTATCTTAGTCGAAAGAACTATACATGGTGCCCCAACGATCATGCACCAAGATTGTCAAATATGCAAATGCCACGCAATTGGAGAGAAGCAAGGCAATGTTTGCCGTCGTTTGGAGATACTGATTATTTTTGCATTCCGCCTAATTTTGTGGCGATTTTGCGTTTATTCGCGGACTTCTTTCACCCTCGGTAGAACACTTTTATGCAGCCCGTGTTGAGTAACATAATGCTGTATCGGTAGTTTTTCATGTTGCTCAACAATTTTCTCATTGGCATTTTTCATCTAATTATAATATTTGAGAAATTGATCAATGGAGACTGAATACGTAATTCGTCGGAATGCAAAAAAAAAAGATACGTCCCTCCGAGCGACGGCAAACATTACCTTGGTTCTGTCCAGCTACGTCGTATTTGCATATATTAAAACTTGATGCATGAAAGATGGCCACCCTGTATCGTTCTTTTGACTAAGATAGCTCATGTTCGTCAGTATCCTACCGAAACCCTACGATGCCAAATGAGGGAATTGGCTCTTCAAGGCCCTCAACGGCTTGTTCCAGTGCAATTCTGTAAAATAAGCCCTTGACGGGGACAAACATAATGCGGGTGGGCTGTCCTTCAGGAATTCAGTCGACACTATCTTCTTCCGTTGCCTTCATCCCTCCCACCCGCCCTTCACGGCTAAAGTAATGTTAAGTTACACTGGGATCGTGTTCTGCCCTTACTAAAGTGTGCATAAGTAGCCCAAAAACGTCATTGCCCGTGTGTCCCTTGCTCCACGTGTCGAAAATACAGGTAAGTGCACATGAGATGAACCCGCTCAGAGGAGTAAGGTCGGAACAGAGGGCTGCCCGCACCTTCGTAAGTTAATTGGTGGCCGCATTACACACATGTCCCCCTCGTAGTCCGCATTGCAACTGCGACGTCCGTGCTTCTCGCAGGTTCTGCACAGCTCTCGTGCGCTACCAACTGGCGCTGGACACGGGACTGCTGCCAGTGGACCCATACATGAATTTCCTCGTGGGCGGTGTCATCGAGGCAGTGAGCGGAATCGCCAGCCATCTGATTCTGCTGTACCTACCACGCAAGAGATCCACCATCTGCTTTTTAATTTTCACCATGGTTGCTTATCTACTCCATGCCTGCTTGCCAAAAGGTGTTCCGTCGCTTCACGCTTTAAAATGTTTCGATGCGGCATTCAGAGCAAATGTCAATAAGCCGTAGACAATATCCTGAAAAAAGAAAAATCAAGGCCCCTTTCTTTAAGAAAGATGGCTGAACGCGAAGCTTTCCCCCAACGCAAACTGAAAGTCAGTCCAAAGCCAACGACCACGCAACGAACCCAAGAAAGGCTGAGCGACCCGACGATATGCGTATACGATTTGATTGCATGTTTAAGATTGTATCTTTTGAACGTTGAAATTGAATGAAGACGCATTTCGTTAAGTGGCATAGCCTTTATTTTAGATAATTTAGCCATTGATTACACGCACACACTCACTTTCACGGACGACTCTACACTTGCGTTCGCGAATGGCACCCTCTTCTGCCGTGCGCTGCACCCACGGCCTGCCCATGGTGACGGCCGGCAATGCATTGCGTGACGGACGTAATGCAGTGCAGATATATACAGTTCGTTTGGGTAGCGTGGCGTTCAACCATCTTTATTTAGGAAGGGGCTTTGACATTTTTTTCCAGATACTAAGATGAGCCTGTGTTCACGCGTACTTGCTGTCGTCGATAAGCAGAGAAGCTCAGTTAATCACGACGCAACTTGCACTTCCAGTGAACTTCGTGCGCATGCGCTACTCTTGCTGAACTTGTCGTTTCGCGCCGTCATTCACTGACCGGTCAGTCAGTCGACGCTGGCGTGGTACTGCGAATGTAAACTGGAGTGTTCTACGCAGATGTGTAAGTTCGCTTTCCTGCAGTGCGTGTTCGGCGCTCACGGATGAATCAGCGAGACATGAAAGCTTCGCTTTAAAACATGCGATCCAGTTGACTGAATCTTTAGGAAAGTTTATTCCGGGCTCGAAAGAAAGCTCGCGAAATACGAAAAAGTACCACATGACCAGCCGCCCGGGCGCCGCGACAGCGGCACAGCCAAACCTGCAGCACACGAACGGCGCATTCTTGCCAATCACGCTCCATTTCAGAAGTAAGGCCGGATTCACTCAGCCGTCATACGCTCCTTAACCGTCACGGCACCGGCGTCCGTCATCAGACCGAGTTTCCTCGCCGGTTTCTTCTCAAAAATAGGGAGCCGGCAACGTTATGAGCATTCGCAAACGTCACCGGCGTGCTAATGCCGAGGAGGAACGGGCGAGGAAACGCTCTCATGATGGACGCCGGTGCCGTGACGGTGACGGGATGCTACAAAAACAGAAGTAGAGATTGCGCGTATGAGTGTGAGCGAATGGTTGAAAACAAGCGCAACTTAAATCGCTCTTGAAAGACATAACACAAAGCATGAGTTGAATTATTTGAATTGTAACGCACTCAGTTACTCGTAATACCATGAAAAAATTATGCTCTACCGTGCATTAAAACGTGCTACGTATGTAATAAGGAATTGGACGTTGCATGAGGTACGATAACCGTGACCTAAAAAGTCTATCATGACGCAATAAAGACATCAGGAAAGAGCTTGGTTACGTTGTCATGAGATTATATCCCGCGTAAATAGGCGTACGACAAACGTGCAGTAGAATAATTTATAACCGGAGCTACAATTTCGAGCACATTACCGGGCGCCGTGGCAAGGCCCGCAGTCTTGGCTGCGTTACCAACAAATCGAGTTAGAGTATTTACTATTTCGATTACTTCGGTCAATCATTCATTTGCGCATTTGTTATCTGAACTATACCACGCCTGCTGCTTTACCAAGATGGCCACCGCTTACCGTCTTGTCTCTCGTCCAGCTTACGCCTTGGCCGAAAGGCTGATGATGCTTGTGGGTCGGCTGTGCATCGGCAATGTGATCAACATCAACATAATCTACTTAAGCGAGATGTTTCCCACCGGTGCCCGTGCACTGGCCATCGGGTTCGCCCAGACAGTGTTCGGAGTCGGAGCTGCCATCCAGCCGCACATCAATCACCCCGTAAGTTCATTGCACGGAGTTGTTGAATGTGTTTGGGTTGAAAACATTTTGCTATACACTGCAGTGGCAGCGCGAAATTTGGCGGTCTTGATAATGAATACAATAAGACAAGCACGAAATAGTGAGAAGACAGGGAAAACGACATGACGATGGCTCACTGTTTCTTTGTGCCTTAGAAAAAAAGGTTGTCTTTCTTTGGCCTTCAGCTAGTCTTTTCCTATTCTTCGTTTACTAACTCACCTAAAAACTTATTTTTCTAGAATGTTGATGAGTTCATTCGAAGCCTGTTCCGCGGTACTGCTGCCGCGTCTCCTTGACAAAGACCGCGAGTAATACGCACATAGGCCATTCGCACGAACGAGCATCTGTACGGTCGTGGACTGGGCGAGCCAGGTCGCCTATTTTCGCTCTTCGCTCGTGTTTTGAGGTTGTTGTTCCTTATGGAAGAGCATTCACTATCCATGTTGTAAACAAGAAACGTAAACCCCCTCTTTGGGTTTCGCGAAGCGAATGGAATTGCCGTATTTTAATACCATGCGCGTCAGCTTGGCTTGCATTTCTCACCGAGATGCTAAGTGGTGAAGGCGAAGTGTGAACCCGAGTGCTGCAACGGTGGGGCTCACCTTCAAATTTTTTTTCCTCGTTAAAACAACTTTTTACATAAAAATTTGTGTGCTGAGAGTTATATCCTTATACTCGCTTTTCACCGCAGTCCGTCATTGACCACCTCATTATTACCAACGTTTACACATAGGCCAAAATTGTGTGTTTTCTTTAAAGTTCAGGTTTTCTTAACAGCCGGTGGGCAACATCCATGTGCAAATAACAGTTAACTTCAACAGACAGTACGCTTTAGGGAGAATTGTACCAGCTGATTCTTTAGACTACACATACTTTTTAAACATTGCCTCTCGCAGATAGTGCTATTCTAGTCCTTGAGTTGAATTACTCGAAGAGGCGCACATTACTTGCATGAGGAATCGCAATTGACTAAATAATGAACGTTTCATTAAGCGATAATCACTTTAGCACACATATTGCAATACGAATAGCCGGTGAGTTTGCAAGGCGTATCCACTTGGAACGAATTATCAAATTGCATGACACCCGTTTCGAGATATTTATTCGCGAATTTTGGAACGGAATGCATTGGGGATGCTGTTACTTTTGTGCGTCATTGCATAAAACAGCTTTTGTTAAGAAAAGTGCGACAGTGCACTTTTACCACAAGTTTGACGGGGCATATCTCGAAACTGGTGCCATCTTTAGAATTCGTTTCAAGTGCGTACGCCTTGCCAACTTACCAGTTACAATTAGTAAATTCCAATACGTGACTTAAAGTTTAAAACATAATTACTGAATGTTTGTTAATTAGTAAATTCGCATTTGGACTTATTGTACAAGTTATGTCCGCCTCTTCGAGTAATCATGGTAAAGGATCATAATTGTCCTAAATGCTACAGACAATTTTCTAAAATTCTGCATAGTCCTAAAGACACCTGGTAAAGAAGCAGCTTAAGGCTCCCTCGGAAAGACTATTTTAACGATTGTAAAACATTCTATAACATCGGGTCCTTAATCCTCGTGGTTAAGGAAGAAAAACAAATAGTCTGAAATTGTCTGTCATGCAACAATGCGTGAAACACTTAATTTAAGGGCAATATCTTTCGGCGCAGCTTATTTCCTCCCCATTTGGGGAAATTCTATAATGGCTGTGACGTCTGTTTTCCTGTCCAGAATCTTTTAGAGAATTGGTCTCCGCTATGCTTATAATCACTTACTGAGAAAAGTGGGGGAGGCGGGAAAGCGATGAGGCGATGTGAGAAGACAAGGAAACGCTACTACTAGACACGGTAGCAGTTGCGGACAAACTGTATAATTTAATTTCAAGGTGTAGTACGTTGCGTTTCTGCTACTTCTGAAAAAGAAACATCCTGCAAATTTGTCAAGCGCACAACTGACGCATGGCGTGCAGACGCAAAGCCGCATTAAAGCATCACAGCATCTAGACGACACTATACGGAAGCGGCCGCACATCAAATCAACACTTCTGTACCCGGCCCGATAGCTCTATGATTATGGTGTTGCTGGTGGTGGTGATAACTTTATTGCACACAGGGGAGTTGCGGACACGCAGGTCCTTGAGCCCTCGCACGGCCCCACTGCACTCAAACGTTCATGTCCCGGAGGCTCATGACGCTGGCAGCCCGGCCTGTGGCGATGGCTTGCTTGGCGCTCGCGGGTATGATCCCAACCGTGGCAGCCGCATTTCTATGTGACTGAAATGCAAAAAAAAAAAATGCTCGTGTACTTTGATTTAGGAGCACGCTAAAGAATCCCAGGTGGTTAAAATTAATCAGAAGTTCTCCACTGCCGCGTGCCTCATGATCAGACTGAGTTTGACACGGAACGCCCCATAATTATGGCTTAACACTTCTGCTACAATGTAGTGCGTAGTGCGAGGCAATGACTGTGCTTATCTCGCAAGCTATGAACAATGGCGCTCAACAACGCCTCAAGCAAGCACTGTTCTGTGTTCTATGTGTCTTGCTGTGTGTTCTGTGTACTGCGCAGACACAGTATAGTGGTGCGCGCGAAGTAACGTTTAACATCAACTCGCCGCTGTCGTATTGCACTAAACGCTGAAAAAAAGCATTCGCCGTAAACGTCACCACAAATTATCCTGAATCGAGGCAAACAGATCAGGAAGCTTCGCTTAAATTGACTTCCACAGTGCGTATGATGCGTATAATTTTTTTGTGCTGCTTTTTCGTGACTAGACATGACCCACAAGAGTTTTCAGACAAGAGGCCTTACGAGTCAATAGAAACGCTTCACAGAATTTGTAAACGAAGGCTTACTAATTTTTTCAATAGGTGCTAGTTACCGTTACGTTGTCACGCCACGCCCTTCGGTTACAGTAGTCGTAAAAGGGTCCCAAGGCTTGTGGGTCCTAGCTGTAAAAAGCTTCCTTAACCAGTTGCCCTTTCCTCTCCAATGTCATCGGCCAAATTTTTTCGACTCGATGCGCCGGCAAAAGTAAGCAAATTAGCTAATTCTCTTTTGTTTTTTTGCAGTAACAGCTTGGCATGACTATTTCGGCCTTATTTTCTAGTATACTACAAAGCTTAATCTCTAACAGTCGTTTGACTCCGCTGTAGCTGAGTTACTGATCCTTAGGTCACGGGTGCGATGTCGGCCGCGGCGGACGTATTTCTATGTGGGCGAAATGCAAAAGCGCACGTGCGTTTAGGTTTAGGAGCGCGTTAAACAGCCCTAGGAAATCAAAATTAATCCGGAGTACCACCTAGAGCGTGCCTCATAATCAGATTGGGAATTTTGGCACGTAAAACTGCAGAATTCAATTCATTCACAAATCTGCCTTCCTCCGATCGACCTAAAATGCCTCGAATTTGTTTGGAGAGTAAGTTCTTTCTCCCATCTCATGTGGTCGGCGGGTTTCTGGCTACCTTCATGAAGCATTTAACGCCCTAAAGCGGGCAATGCTCCCTTAGCTGCTGGTGAGTCCTGTTCGCTACCTCTTAAGTGCATTAAATTTATTGTGGCACGCGCGGCAGTTCACCGGGCTTTGGTTCTTTCGCGACGGTGCGCGGGACACAAGGCAGAAGCAAAGGTGCCGCCGCAGATCGAAAGATGCGTTCTATATTAATGTATACTTTTCATTTTAAAAAATTTATTTAATAAGACAGACTAAGAACCGGTGCAAGCAGGACAGGTACAAAAGGCAAGATAAAAAGTACAAACATCAAAGATAACATAGAAAAACAATACGTAAAATGGAAACACAACACAAATTAACAGCATGTTTTACCCATAAACAGTACGTTCTACGGGAAAATATGCAAAATTTAAACACAACACCAATTAACATTACGCATCAAGGCTCTAGGTCACAGAAAATTAGATCAGTTAGACGGTTCCATTCTAATACAGCACGCCAGAGAAATGAAAACTGAAAAGCGTTAGTTTTAGCAGAATATGGTGTTAAAGAATGGGCGTGATGTCGTGTATGTCTAGTGGACACAGGAGATGAATATGCATGCGAGTCAAGGGCTAACTTATGATAAGAAAGTAGGTAAAGAAAGTTGAGGCGGTTCTTTTATCATCGTAGTTCAAGTTTTTCAATGATGTTAGCAGCTATGATTTCAGACACCCGCCGTGGTTGCTCAGTGGCTATGGTGTTGGGCTGCTGAGCACGAGGTTGCGGGATCGAATCCCGGCCACGGCGGCCGCATTTCGATGGGGGCAAAATGCGAAAACATCCGTGTGCTTACATTTAGGTGCACGTTAAAGAACCCCAGGTGGTCGAAATTTCCGGAGTCCTCCACTACGGCGTGCCTCATAATCAGAAAGTGGTTTTGGCACGTAAAACCCCAATTATTATATGATTTGAGACCGTGAGTCTGTAATTTTAAATTTAGAATAAACAAACCTAACAGCCTTTGTTCAGCTTCAAGTTTCTTTATGTTAGGTTTAGTGAAGGGGTACAATGCAACACAAGAGTATTCTAGTTTAGTTTTTATATACGTAAAGTAACTGAGTAGTTCAATGTTAGGATAATTTCTAAGCTTGTTTTAGAAAACACGACTTACGGAAGGCGGCAGAACACATGTTGTCGGTATAGATTCCAAGACAAGTCATTAGTTATTGTTACGCTGAAATATTTGTATTTCGTTACCTGTTGTAGTGATCTTGAGCCAAGGTTATACGCAAAATCAAGATGTGTTTTTGTACGAGTTACACAAAGATAGTTTTCTGTGCGTTTAGAGCGATACCATGTTCATCACATCAGCTTAATATGTTGTTAAGACTTCAATGCGAATTCTGTTGATCATTAGTACAAGTAACTTGACGAAAAAGAACACAATCATCCACGAACAGTCTGATTTGAGTTCCTGGTAGTACTACGATAGCAATGTTACTTACCCGCCGTGGTTGCTCACTGGCTATGGTGTTGGGCTGCTGAGCACGAGGTCGCCAGTTTGAATCCCGGTCATGGCGGCCGCATTTCGATGGAGGCGAAATGCGAAAACACCTGTGTACTTAGATTCAGGTGCGCGTTAAAGAACCTCATTTTAAGAAGTCCTACGTTACGGCATACCTCATAATCAGAAAGTGGTTTTGGCACGTAAAATCCTATAATTAAAAAAACAATGTCATTTCTATAAATTAAAAGAACAATGGCCCCAAAACACTGCCCTCGGGCACGCGTGTTGTTACAAGAAGAAAGCTCGAATTGTTGCCATATACTGACCATCTACTGAAACAAACTGGTCCCGATCTGTCAAGCAGTCTTCAATTCATGCAGAAAATATATCTGGCAGATTAATGTCCTTAAGGTTCGTAATTAGTTTGTGATGAATAACTTTGTCAAATGTCCTGATAAAATCAAGGAATGTGACGTCCATTTGAGCATTCTTATCCAGAGTTTCTGCAAATGAATGAACCACTGTGGGAGAGTTAAGGTTGAATAACCATTTCTAAAGCTATGCTGAAAGTTAGTGTAGAGTTTTGTGCAGAAAATTCCGCAATGCGTTCAGATATTACACGTTCAAGCATTTTAGAAATTGATGTTAATGAGATGACAGCAATTTTCTAAGAGTAAATGGTTGCCTTTCTTAAAAATGGGAACAACACGAGCCCTCTTCCAATCACTAGGTGGTTTTGCAGGTGACAGGGAACATCGAAACAGCACAATGACAAAATGAGTGATAATTTCTGCACAACCGCGAAGAAATACATTAGGTGTGTTGTCTGGATCGCAAGATGATTTTGTGTTCAAGTTCAAAATCATTGAAACTACACCAGAGTACATGAAGTCAACGTCAGTGGATTGACACACTTTGATGAAGCGTAGTAACACTTAGCAGGTTTTTTCGCAACGGAACGTTATCATTCAAGCCATGGTCCCAGACATAAGGCACGTTGTTGATATCTAGTTTATCGAATGCTAGTGAAACCTTATCTTTTTTGTCGGGGTTCGGTTTCGCACTAGCCCACAATTTCTTTCTGATGTCACGAATTCTTTCCGAAACATCTTCACTTATAGCAAAATTCGTGTCCTTTAGTTTAAAACCGTTTTCAGTATTGCATATTTAATGCTTGAATCTAACAGTTTAAGAATGGCGGGTCTCGTCAAGTCGGGTCGTCGCCTGCCTAGTCTATGTATACGCACGATTTGAACGAATGTCAAGTGCAAGGATATCCTGAAAAATGCCTTTATTTACCGCAGGTTTTAGTTTGTTTCAACTTTTTTCTGGAAGTCCGTAGACTGTGAAGTTTGAGCGTCTACTGTGCTTTTCCAAGTAATCTATTTTAGCTTCAACTGCTTGAATTGCGTTTTGCATGCAGTTACTCTGCTCTTGGAACGATGTTACCGCTTTCTTCGAGAGCGGTAATCGTATCAATTTTCTCAATGTCTACCAGATGGGTTTCTTTGATTTCTTTAATATCTCATGCAATTTCCTTAAGGTGTTTAGCGATCTGAGTCAATTCTGGAGTCGGATTTTGTTCTATATCAGCTATATTACATTATATATAAATGTACGTTAAAAGCATTTTTTGAAATTAGTTAGAGGCACGTTAGACAAACCCGGTAGTTTCTCATGTAAGCAAACCTGATGTTCGTGTGGTTGACCTCCCTGCCTTTTTTTTTCTCTCTGTCCGAAGTACATGGTTAATTCGGGACTGTTTCAGTTTAAGATTTGTCGGATGTAAGCGTACAAACCCTTTAGAGCCTACATCGGAGCAATGGGCTATCTTAAGAATAAGCGCGACCAGCTAGCCGAACTTATTTCTGAAATGATAGCCGTAGCCCGTATCTGATTAATTTTTGTAGTGTAATTGAAGGTGTTCTGCTATACGAGATCGAATTGGCAAAACAACGCCGGTTCAGTGAACCTAGATGACATTCTGAGCTGTCTGACGTTACTTTGGCTAAACGCGTCTACAGGCTTTGGCTAAGCGTCTTTGGCTAAAAGCGCCACATGTGATGTCTCGCAGGCTGAGTGTCTCCTTCGAAAAGGTTCTCGTTTAAGTTTCTTCTGTTTTTAGGCGTCGGTCGGCGTACTAGTTCGCAAAAACGATCATTGAGGCGAGATATACGCACCATGCTTGTTTACTTGCAATGCCTAATTGTCGAAATCCGGTGCGCGAACTTTTAAGAACATTCATACAATGTCATAGCGGTACGTGGGACTGTTGTATATGCTCGACTGTGTGCGCGTGTGTGGCACCTCAGGGCAGCTAACCTTACTTTTCTTTAATCCAACGATGATCTTACACCAAGAATATGCAAAGGATGACCATTGCACATAACCGTAATGACAAATACCCCTTAATTGCATGAAAGAAGAAAGCCTATGAGCATTTATAAGCAAGGCTGGTTCGTCTTTAAGTCTAAAAAGTTGAAAGAAAATACCTACAAGATTTCACTCGTAGAATGTTGTTGCCGGGATAAAAAATTCAGTGCCACTCCACACTCTGAAGGTGGATGACAAGCGAAGCTGTGTATGTGAACCCCTTAACGGCGAACTATCCATGGCTGTGCGTCGAACGCCATATGCACATAAATGGAAGGCGAGACGCGATTAGTCGCTCCTCCACTATGTTGACCCTCGGAAGATGATGAGGTACCGGGGCGCATACATACCCATGTATTGTTGCGAAACGCAGCACGACACTTTTTACTAACGAATCCCGGCACGTAGAACAGACGTACCTCGCCGCACTCCGGGGCAGACACTGATTCACCGTAGCAAAGGCGATCGTGCGTTAGTCGACGTCCCGCAGTGCAGTAAAAGTTGCGAGGTCACTCGAAAACCACAAGTGATCACATACAACACAGGCCATACAACATTGGTACCCCAAAAACTCCCTCTTAAACCTGGCCGTTGCTCCAGTGAAATATTCGAAGTTTGCGGGATCGGGATCACACCTCGCGGTCCTGGCAGGTAGCACGCTTACGGGACCGCCACCACGGGAGAGCGGAAGGAAAGGCGATACGCAAGCGCTTGGAACACCGACAAAGAGGCCGACGCGAACGTAGACATGGCCTTGGCGGGAAAAAGTGTAGTATCTGTTCTTATCAGCTTAATATTTGATACGGGTTGTATTTGGGCCTACGATATTGTCACGTGGTGGTGACGTTAAGAACACAGTAGCAATACTGTGAAAGACAAAACTAACTTTTATTGGGCGAACCTGTGCCCAGAAAAACAGGCTACACTTATAGCACAACGATAGCGGCGAACACGGTCGGCGATCGTCGAAAATCTGATCACCGGGTCAAGCGCGTCGGCTTTTATAGATCGGTCGTCGAATGTTCCAGATTAACCGCTCGGACCCGCGTGTCTTCCACAAATTTCCACACTATTCGCGTCGCGCATACATGCAATCAGATTACATAAGTTGCGGTGAAAGACAGTGGACGGAACCATCGATAACATTGCAGAAACTTCTCTTACATGCAGGCGCGTCCTGCGCTGTGCGATAACATTTGTTAGGCGGCGAAACATGGTAGCCCGATAAAGATAAGTACACGCGTCAATATTAAACTTATTTTTGCAATTTGGCGGAGTGGGGGGAGGGGGAGGGGGCTTAAAGCCTGCTTCATCACTGCCGTGGGTCAGCCCGGAATTGCACTATCTTTGGTATCGGCCCACGATGGGGAGGAATTCTCGATCTACACGGCACGATAGACGCACCCAATTTTTTCCAGAACCTAGCTTCCCCCCCCCCTTCCATATAGAGCTTTACTGTAAAAAAAAAAATCGAAAAGGCAGTGGTAGAAACTTTCAAGTACTGTACTTGAACCCTCACATTTTAGGGAACGATACACCTGTGCTTGTATACCGTTTAATGCAGCAAATGTCAGTCGCTTTTCTAAGGAGGTGACCCCGCAGGGATGACTGCGTCAGCAGGCGTTTGGTGTGTTGCGACACCACGTACTCGAGCACAGGAGGGTTGGACCCTCCCGCGTGTAGCCGTGCGCGGCTTAGCCATGTCCGCGGAAAGGGGGATCCTGGGGGTTGAGCTGATGCCGGCTGTTCGGACCTTTAAGGCCCTCTGGTGGAGGCAACGTACTTCTTTGTCCTCTGCTTCACGTAGACGGCACCCCAAGACTGACCCACCCGGGGAAAATCGGTAGTCGCCTTTTTCTGTCCTCCTCTTCTATCTTTTTCTCTCTCGCTTTCAATATTTCCTGTCTTCTATTCACTTATTCTTATTTCCGGGCGGCAAGGGTTAACCGTGTGTAATATATTCAAACTTGGGTATATACATTAGGGTATAGTGGCGGTGTATAGCTGGCGTCTGCAGGTTTCTTGGAACGTGTAGCGTCCTCTTGTTGGGCTCGGTGGTGGGTGGCTACCACCGCCGCCGAATTTTGACACCATCCAATGGCAGAAGCGTTCCCCCGACTCTCAGATCGGCCTCTGAAAAGAGGTCGCACCGAAGCAACTTTCCAGTTCTTTCTGAAACCAAGCGAAGGCACATTTACAAAATACCATGTTCTTCATAGTGAAGCCAACACAACTGTGACAAAACTGTCGCCATCCCTAGTTTCTAAATGCCTAGCAAACACAATTGGACCTGGTTACAAAGCCTCAAAGATGGCTAGCGGAGACCTCCTTGAACCGACCAAGAAAGATCAACTAGAAAAGCTCGTTAAAATCACCAGTATCGGTCACAAAGTGACAATCTCTCCACACCACTCACTCAACACAAGTAGGGGAGCTATATCAGCAGACTTCCTAAACCTCAGTGACGAAGAGCTCCTTTAAGGATTTCAGGAGCAAAACGTTATTAAGGTACAGAGAATCGCACTACAACGAAATGACCAACCGATCCCGACGAAACACGTGGTATCGACATTTGGTAGCAGCACTGTCCATAGTTCACTCGACGCAGGATATTTGAAAATCAACGTCAGACCGTACCCGAACCGAGGTGGTGTTTCATACCGGACTCATACCGAACCCGAGGTGGCGTTTCAAGTGCCAGAGGTTCGTGCATGCATCACAATCATGCAGAGGCAAAGAAAGATGCGCGAAATGTGGTGCCAATGACCATCCTTCCGAGAACTGCAATGCCCTCGCACTATGTCAATTGCAAGGGCGATCAACCTGCTTACTCGCGGAGCTGTCCTTGCTGGAAAAGCAAGAAATCGTCGCAATCACAGCGAAGGAAAAAAATGCATTCTATGAAGCGGCGAGGAAAAGGCTAGAGCACTTACCTCAAGCAAGCTATGCCAGTGTGACGCGGCAGGGGCAGCGCCACACCGGTTTCAGGAGTCTCTACAGGAGCACCCAAAGTGGACCCTGTAGAAACTCCAACAGCCTCCTTGGCGGCTGCAGCCAGTGCTGCTCCATCATAGGTGAGCCTGCAGACCTTGGTTCCGCAGGTCCCAAAGCTAAACCGAACTCCACTGCCTGGGACGCGAATTTCAGCGCCTAGTTCATGATCTTCCAAAGCCTCAGAGAAGGTTATGGAGGTCGATCCAACAACCCCGGCGTCATCGACACCGAAAGATCAGCGCTCTCTGGAGCGCACTAGGAGTGATAAACTTCCTGTAACTGCTCTGAGAAAGGGACCGGTATCCTAAACAGTCACCCTCCTTGTATACACATTTATCTATCAATACCACGTGCTCTTGAACCCAGATAACAAAAGCCTTTCTCAACATGGCTACACAAATAATTCAGTGAAATTCGAGGGACTTTTTTAGAATCGAGCTGTCAAAGATCTACTAAAGGAATATTAGCCACGACTGTTCTTTGTTCAAGAAACACATTTAAAGTCCATACACAGGAACTTCTTAAGACAGTACATACTTTTCCGTAAAGATCGAAATAATGGTAATTGTTCAGGCGGTGTGAAAATTATAGCCCAAGGTGTGTGTGTAGGTGTGTGTGTGTGTGTGTGGGTGGGTGGGTGGGTGTGTAGTTCAGTGTTTGACGGAAGCCCGTCTGGTGAGGATGAAACATCGTTAAAAGGTAAACAAAAACCCGGGGCACTTACCCGAGAGATCACCCATTGCAACTCTACCCGAGAGATCGCCCATTGATGCACCGGACCTGGCTCGGCTGTTACAGTTCTGTTTATCAAACACGTACTTTACGTTCCAAAAGTGTTTCTACAAACAGGTTCACGGAACGGCTATGTGAGCTTCTATATCGGTAACCGCCGCTAACTTGACAATGCAAGCACTTGAAAGTCGAGCACTCTCTTCGTTCAGCCCTGCTCCGAAGGCATTCTTTCGCTGCGTGGACGACTGTTTTTGCATCATTCACAAAGAAGCAGTTCAGTCGTTCACTTCGCACCTAAACAGCATGGAAGCAGCGATCCAGTTCACGGTAGAAGAGGAAGTCGACGGCAAGCTTCCGTTCCTTGATATGCTGATTGAAAGAAAGGGGCCTACTTTGTCGTTCGCAGTTTTCAGAAAGCCAACTCACAAGACGCTACTTGCATTTCCGCTCCTTGCAACCTGCTTCTCACATAAGGGCAGTGGTTTCGACGCTTCTACGACGCGCGGAGAAAATCTGCCCGAGACGAGAAGACTACGCAGCCGACGTAAGCGTGGTACGGCGGGAACTATCAGCCTGTGGTTACCCGTGCTCTTTCTTGAATGCTGTCGAACGACAAATGGCACGTCCGCAGTTACCCTATGCTGCCTCTAGTCAAAAGCGCGCCGGAATACCACATATCCCGTCCACAAGTGAAGCTCTAAGCCGTATTCTGCGTTCATACAATGTTCAAGTGGCACACATTCCAAACCGGAAACTACGGCAATCGCTCGTCAATGTTAAGGACAAATTACCAAAAGAGAAATTCCCAGGTGTTGTGTATGTTGTCCCATGTGCGGATTGCGACTACGTGTACATTGGCGAAACTGGTAACTTTGAAAGGTGTCTTAAAAAGCACAATTATGACGTCAAAAAAGAAAATGTGAAATCCAGTGCTTTGGCTGAGCATGCCACTTCAAGCGGCCATGCAATCGACTGGGGGAAGGCACGTGTCCTTGCCAGGGAAAAAGGGCTATCTCGACGCCTTTATCTTGAGTCCCTCATGATTCAGACTACGCCACACACTCTGAACAGGAGCGATGGCAATCTGCCGTCAGTGTATGCGCGCTGCCTGCGTCACATGTTCAAGACTATTTAAGCGAGCTGCTCGAGCACCTTTATTTATTTTACCTGTGAACAAGGCTCCCGTGTGGGAGCCGAAACGTCTTTTCTTTTAAATCTTTATTTGGTCGGCGAAGTGCCCCGGGTTTTTGTTTACCTTTTAACTATATACGTGTGTGTGTGTGTGTGTGTGTGTGTGTGTGTGTGTGTGTGTGTGTGTGTGTGTGTGTGTGTGTGTGTGTGTGTGTGTGTGTGTGTGTGTGTGTGTGTGTGTGTGTGTGTGTGTGTGTGTGTGTGTGTGTTCAACCAGACAGAGCCAACTTTTTATAGTTCTACACACAACACGTATTATGTATTGGTTTAGCCATAGGATCCGCATCACTTCTTCCATACCTGGAATGGAGAGTTATTAATAATCCATATGGGAGCGATCACTTCCCCACACTCCTAAAACAACGTGACACGATGGACGAGCTTACCCCAAAAAATGGAGACTTCATAGTGCAGATTGGTCTAAATTTAGAAACATGTAAACTGTGCCTGGAATATGTGGACCACCTAGGTGTAGAGAAACTGACCAGCTACATCACTGAGCATATCCTCTGTTCTGCTCAAAACTGCATACCTGAGTCCTTCACAGATAAAGTTAACCCAAAATCGCGGTGGAACAAAGACTGAAATTGCAAAGAAACGCCAGAACAAAGCATGGAGCAGCCTTTCACGCTACCGAAAAACAGAAAATTTAATACATTTTAAGCGGTGCAAAGCAAATGGACGCCATATCGGCCGAATATCCCAAAGAGAAAGCTGGACACGCTACGTATCCTCAATAACTCATACACGGATGTTAACAAAGTATGTAATACGGTACGTAAACTAAAAGGACAACGTCCGAATTCTTTTCCTCTCGTCACTAGCTCTGGTGTTACAATAGAAGATCAAGCAAACAGTCTTGGTGAGCACATTGAGAGGGTATCAAGCTCAGAATTATTACGAAAAGTTTCTACACCATAAAAGAATAGCTGAAAATATTCCTTAGCGTCCAAACAAGTTGTCATCGGAAGGATACAACAAACCACTAACATTCCATGAACTCGAGCTTGCCCTAGGCTCTTGTGGCAGCTCGGCTTCAGGTGACAATAACATTTGAAATAATCAACAATCTGCCTGGTGAGATCTTAAACTGTATCTTGGGTCTTTACAATAAGATTTTTGCAAGTAGTCATATACCTTCATCTTGGAAGGAGACAATAGTCCTGCCAGTACTCCAACATGGCAAAGACCCTTCCTTAGTTAAGTTACAGACCAATTGCACTAAATAGCTGTTTAGTTAAGGTATTTGAAACAATGATTAACCGTCGCCTTGTCTACTTTTTGGAATATAATGGTATATTGGACCCTCACCAATCTCGCTTCCGAAGAGCGAGGTCTACAACCGATAATCTTGTTCTCCTTGAGTCATATATATGAGATGCATTTGTACAAAGCCCATACTATCTGTACTCTTTGATCTTAAGAAGGCATATGATACTGCCTGGCGATACGGTACTCTGCAAGACCTGACGTCTTATGCAATTTGTGGTAGCATGAACATTTTGCAAAATTACGTATCCGAAAGGAAGTTCCGCGTAAGAATTGGCAGTGTACTATCGCGCACTTTTGTTCAAGAAAACGGTGTACCACAGGGAGGAGTGCTAAGTTGCACACTTGTTATTGTGGTGCTCTTGCTCTACCGCTCTTGCTCTACCGCGCCAGACGCTACAGTACTTTTTACACCGTCGCCGATTTTTCTACGTCGCAAGGCCCTACCTCTCCCATTTGCCGTCCTCACCACTGTGTCTGGATTATCCTCCATGCTTGTGTGTAACCCGTCTCACTACCATGTGACGTTACTGCGCGGCGAATCACTCGGTCGTGTTCAGCCCCTTGACCCGCTTCACATTCTCGATGTTTCCGACGACACGGCCTGTTATGAACTCGACGCCCTCACTTCTCCCGTGCCGTGCACATCATCATCATCATCATCATCATCATCATTGTCGTCGTCGTCAGACGTTCTTGAATCTGTCGTAGACGCCGATCTGCCGCCTCCATATCGCCAGCAAGTCCTTGCGCTTCTTCAGAATTTTCGCTCGTCGTTTGACTGTGACCAACTATCTCTGGGGCGTTGATGATATCGTGGTGTTTTCGCCAGATTTCCCGACGCACCTCGTTCGCTTGCGTGAGATACTGACCTGCCTTACCTCTGCTGGCCTCCAACTTAACATCAAAAAGTGCCGTTTTGCTGCTCGCATGTTAACTATATTGGGTCACGTTGTATCGAAGGACGGTGTGCTTCCTGACCCAGCCAAGCTTCGCGCGGTCGCAGTTTCCGCCGCCCACTACTCTTAAGGCGCTCCGCAGCTTTATAGGGCTCTGCTCTTACTTTCGGCGCTTTGTGCGCAATTTTGTGACTATCATCGCACCACTGACCAATTTGCTTACCGCTACCAACGGCATCTCCGCGTGGTCAACTTCCTGTGACGAAGCCTTCCAGCAACTACGTCGCCTACTTACTTCGCCACCGATTCTTCGACACTACGATCCCACAGCGCCTACAGAGGTACATACGGACGCCAGCGGTATCGGACTTGGTGCAGTCCTCGCACAACGGAAAGACGGCTATGACGAGTACGTCGTCGCATATGCGAGCCGCACTTTAAAGAAGGCAGAAGCCAACTACTCAGTAACAGAAAAGGAGTGCTTGGCCATTATTTGGGCGCTCGTCAAATTTCGTCCATACCTATATGGTCGCCCTTTTGACATTGTCACCGACCACCATTCACTTCGCTGGCTGTCCTCGTTGAAGGATCCGTCAGGTCGCCTAGGCCGATGGGCACTCCGCTTACAAGAATATGATATCCGCGTTGTCTACCGATCGGGCAGAAAGCACTCTGACGCTGATGCGCTTTCCCGATCGCCGCTACCTTGTGATGTGGCTTCAGTGTCTCCGCTCTTCGCATCCATGTCAGCCTTCAACGTCGCTAATATGCCGGACGAGCAGCGTAAGGATCCCCTGCTTTCAACTATGCTGAATTTCCTCCACGACCCATCCGCCACACCCTCTTCTCGAACACTTCGTCGCCAAGCCGCTCACTTTACTGTCCGCGACAACTTTCTTTACCGCAGAAATTATTTGCCTGATGGTCGCAAATGGCTACTGGTGATACCACGCCACATGCGTTCTGACATATGCGCCTATTTTCATGCTCCTCCTCATAATGGTCACGCCGGTGTTCTGAAAACGTATACTCGGCTAAGGCAGCGTTTCTACTGGCACGGCATGTATCACTTCGTGCGCCAGTACGTACGCGCTTGCACGGCGTGCCAACGGCGTAAAATCCCACAGCGCCCTCCTGGTGAGCTACAGACGCTGCCCTGCCCGGCTCGGCCCTTCGATCGCGTCGGCATAGACCTATATGGGCCACTTCCCTGCAGCTCCTCGGGTAACCGATGGATAATTGTAGGTGTCGACCACTTGACGCGCTACGCCGAGACTGCCGCACTCCCGGCGGCCTCTGCGCGCGAAGTTGCGTTCTTCATCTTGCGGAACTTCGTTCTTCGACATGGCGCACCACGCGAACTGCTCAGCGACAGGGGACGTGTCTTCTTGTCCGAAGCCATCCAAGCCCTTCTCGCTGCATGCAGCATCGTTCACCGCAAGTCTACAGCCTACCACCCGCAAACGAACGGCTTGACAGAGAGGTTTAACCGCACACTCGGTGACATGTTGACTATGTATGTCGCCTCGGATCACAGTAACTGGGACATTGTTTTGCCGTTCGTCACGTATGCCTATAATACGGCCACACAAGCTACCACTGGCTTTTCGCCCTTTTTTCTGCTGTATGGACGAGAGCCCTCGTGTACTATGGACACAATGCTCCCATACCGACCCGACGCTTCCGAATGCACGCCTGTGACTGAAGCCGCCAAATACGCCGAGGACTGTAGGCAGCTCGCGCGAACCCTTACGACCGCTGCTCAAGATCGTCAAAAGCTGCGGCGTGACAGTGGCGCGCTTTCACCAGTTTTCCCGCCTGGTTCCCTTGTTTGGTTGTGGGTCCCGCGTCACAGCCCTGGCCTTTCGACCAAACTCCTTGCACGCTATGATGGCCCCTACCGCGTCATAGACCATACTTCCGCTGTCACCTATGTTGTAGAACCTGTGACACCTTCACCCGGCTATAGGCATCGCGGGCGTGACACGGTTCATGTCCACCGACTTAAGCCGTACTATGACCCCCTCATCCTACCTACGCCGTGAGTCGCCAGGAGGGCTCCTCTTCTCTCCCGGGGGCCATTGTGGTGAAGAGGAAGACGAAGAAGGCGCTCTTGTGTCGGCTGTGCGCGCGATCAGCGTTCGCCTACTGTCAGTGCGACTAGACTGTGCCTAGTGCCTTATAATAAATAATCTTATTACATTATAATTAAAATTAACTGTCTTCGCTCGGTTATACCATCCATGATATCTTAATCTATGTGGACGATATCCAAATCAGCTTTAAATCTTGCAACCTGTCTATATGTGAACGCCAGATACAGTTGAGTGTTAATCGGCTCTTCCAATGGGCCGACGAAAACGGGTTCAGGTTCACTGCAGAAAAACTACCTTTGTGCTGTTTTTCAGACGAAGAGGGGTATGTCCTGACCCTTGCATTACGATGAATGTGAGAAGCCTGGTAAATATAAAAGAACAAAAATGTTTGGGTGTAATCTTAGATACTAAGCTAACCTTCATGCAGCATATAAAACAGTTGAAGCTGAAATGTCTTAAAAGTATGGATCTTTTAAAGATTTTATCTCACCAGCCGTGGGGAACAGATAGGTATTCTCTCCTATCTCTATTTAAAAGCCTTGTGTTACGCTTAGACTATGGATGTATTGTTTACCAGTCAGCTCCAACGACAACACTTAAGCTACTCCATCCTGTCTATCACTTAGGTATCCGCCTAGTACTTCGTGCCTTTCGTACAAGCCCTGTCCAAAGTCTCTATGCAGAATCGGATCAGCGGCCGTTCGATTGTCAGCATATATATCTCGGAGTTGCCTATGCAATAAGAACCATGTCTCTAAAACAACGTCCATGCAAAGCACTTATTAATGATCAGTCCACAAATCAGTTGTATTTAAACCGGCCTTCACACGCGTTTCCCGTTAGCAGTAAAATCTGTTGCGTAAAAACTCGCAATAGTTTTTACAGATCTGCAAGAAACTGACTACGCTGAACTCTTCCCACCTTGGGAGCAATGTCCAGTCACCTGTGACTTGACCTTTAAAGAGTTTAACAAAAGGAGTTGTCTAAGTGCCCTCATCCAGCAACATTTTCTGGCCCTTGAAGACAAGTATAGATCTGTGGCATTTTTCACTGATGCTTCAAAGTGTGCAACTTGGAGAAGTTTGGGCCATGGGCTGCACATGATACCCAACTCTAAAACATTGAATAAGCATAGCAGCATATTTACAGCCGAAGCGTACGGTATTCTGAACACTGTTGAGTACGTCGTACAGTACAAGATACAAAAGTCTAATATACAGATTCCATAGCCCTGTCCTGTGGCAAAGCAAGCCGAAACCCTCTATCAAACAAGCCTCTTAAACACATTCATGTAGCGCGTAAACTAACCCTTGCTCTTGTCGTATGCTGGGCGCCAGGCCACTCTGGGATCGCAGGCACTGAAGTGGAGGACAAAAATGCAGGACAAGCGGCTCATCGGGATACAATTGATGTAAGCTGGGTACCTGTTGTAGACATGAAACATGCGTTACGAAAGGCGCTCCGTAATCATTGGCAAGCTGAATGGGACAAGGAAGCTGAAAATAAGCTCCACCTGCTTAAACCGCAGTTAACCAAATCTTATCCCACTTAAGCTTGATAGACTCATCGAAGTTACCCTGGCACGACTCAGAATAGGACACGCCTATGGCACACATAAATACCTCTTGACTGCAACTGACCCAACGACGTGCACACGCTGCGGTGCGAACCTAACCGTCCTACATGTCCTCATTAACTGCCCTGAACTTCACCGAGAGCGAGTGGCTCATTTTACATTGAGTACAGGGGACTGTACTCGCACCATTTAACCCCTCCCCCCATCTCTCGATGTTCTTATCAGAGAATTCACTTAACTGTGAGTGCTTAATTATCTTGCACAACTTTCCAGAAATCATCTCATTCCATCCGAACCGTCTGATTGTCTCACAGGTGAGGTAAAATCTGATACACAAGTCTGAGCTCTCTCACTTGTGTAAGCAAGAATTGTACAGCAAGGGACTCGGACTATCCACAATAGTTCAACATGTGGGCCTCTAGTTAATGCATTTAAATCCTTATATTTATTTTAGTAATTATTTTAGAACTGATGCACTAATATCTATAGATCTATCTTACGTGTGGGCCTCTATACAGCCTCTGTTTTAAATCAGTCTTAAACTGATAATTTTGCTAAATCAAGACACATCTCCTGGCGCTCTTTGGCCTTAGATGTCCTTGCGCCAATAAAACGCAATCATCATCATCATTTCTAAGGAGGTGAATGCCTTCACTTCCTAGTGCTTTAGACATGCAGCACATGAGCAAGAACCTGAGCTCTTCGCTTCGCTATTCTATCTTACATTTACGGTCAGGTAACAGCACTACTCTGACGTCCTCGTGAACATTGATCTGGTATTTGCAGTTTAGCAACGCAACCTGGGATGCAGTCTTCTACGCGGTCGTCATGTTGGTCGCGGCAGTGGTGTTGATCCCCTGGCCAGAGACCAAGGGCCGGCCGCTGCCGGATTTCGTGGCTAACGTCGAGGCTTCGGGAAGTTCGGAAACAGCTGGATCGGTTGCAGACGGCACCAACGGCGCTGTGCATACTGCGGTACACGATAATGCTGGGTTCAGCGCTAACGAAGCTGAACCCAGCGCCAACGAAGCAGGAGCCAGCATTAACAAGATTTGGAACAACCTCACCAAGACCGCGGACAGCCCCGTTGTTATGGAGTTAGCCTCCTTCGAGCGGGTAATCGGCGTGCGGCAAGCTGCCTTGGTCGCTGGTGCCGCTGCTTCTCCTAGAGGTGTTGGCGCGCTTAGGCGCGAGCATAGCTTCTGAGTGGTGCCATTTCTCTATTATCTTCCCGCAGGAGAAATTCTAAGTTGTCATTTTTGTTTCCTCATGCCATCTAGTTTAACTCTTGCAGATCTTAAACCTCAGTACGTGCTTTGTGTTTAGTGTCATGTTCCCTCATCGTGTGTGCTCTGTCCGTCCCTCAAGACCACTTTTCGATTATTCTTGCTATCGTGAGACTTTCGACAGTGGTGTCAAGATAGCCTTTGGCTAACACTTCACTTCAGTTCTGCTTCGAACACCCACAATCAAATCTATCCGCAACTCCCTTCATAAACAAATGTCCAACGACTGCTTTAAACACGGGAATCAGGAAAAGTGATATGTCACTGTCATATTGAGGTCAGGCTGTGTCACTATTGCTTATTCACGATTTGTTATGACTGCCTTTCCTTCCATAAAGGCTTATTTGAAGAGTGTCTTTACCTGTATACTATCAGAGTGCTTCTGACAGAAGCGTACATTAACCTCCCATTGCGGTTTTTATAAATGTTTTACTGCATCCCATGTCCGAAAATCGTCTTTCTTTATAAACTTTGAATGTGCGATATTCTGCCACCTGCACTCTTTTAACGGGACGTCACCGCAACGGCGCTCATTCGTTGTAAATATTAAATAAACATTCCTTCCCTTTTCTGTTGCGGCCGTTCATTTTGTACTCTAGGGCTGAGCATGTTGGCTATATTTTGACCATTTCGAACTCGTTCACTTAGACGTTCTAAAGCTTGGCGTCAACGCTTATTTGTTTTATCTTGTGTGGGTATGCCGACAAGATGTACACCCTATCGCAAAAAAGCAAGGCCAGCCACCTATTGGCGACAGCGGCCGAGTGGCCATTTATTTATTTTGTAATAGCCTGTACTAGTCTATAGTGTACAATAGTAGCTGAACAAATGCATGAGGACTTCATCCCAAACACCATCGACTGGAAAAAGATGGTAGAGAAAATACCAAACTCTACGGCAGCAAGACTGAATGGAATAGAAATGGGGCTAATGAATAAACGGCGGGCAAATGCCACATCGTGATAGGGTACGGTAGAGGTCGGTCGGAGCATCTTTCTCTGGCTCGCCGCCCTGCGTGGGCGAAAGAGAAGAAAAATTCACCGACGATTACCTTACTCCTCGATGCGAAATTTGAGCGCAGCGCTATGTTATTTCGCGATATATTGAATGGGGCGCGGACGGTCAGTCTCGTGCGCCACGTTCCAAACGTTGCGACATGTGGCGTGACTGCCTCGCTGATCGGGAGATCGCGAGAGGCAGCGCGTGGGTGCCGCGTGGGCGCGATTCAAAGGAGCCGCCACAGACAGACCTCCACTAATTCAGCGCTTCGTTTCCATATGTCTGACGTGCGCTATTCGCCATGCCCTCTTCCTCCGCATTCCACCACATGGTTGCGCTGCACCCTCCTCTCACTCGCTCCGCGTTCGCTCTTTCATCCCTCGCAGTGCTCGTTCGCTCGGTTGCGAAGGGCGGCGACGCTCGCCGCAGCAACGGACGCCTAAGAGCGTCCGTTGCTGCGTCCGTTGCGACTAAAGGTAGTACACATGACGATGCCAGTGTACAGTGAACTATCGTGTTTATTCGAACATAGATCGACCTTTATTTCGGAAAATGTTGCTGAAGTATGCTCAAGTTGCTAAAGCTATCCACGTATGTTCGTGCAGCAGACTTCCGTTTTAGTTTAAATAATGGAAGATAAACTTTTTTCCTCCATTCCTTACCGGACGTACTCATCAATGTTCCGGGTGAATTCCTGATCTAAACGCTACTTCGAGCCGCAACAGGGCTTACGTCAGACGAAGTGAGTATATGAGAAGCATTTCACACTGACAACGGACGCACTCGGCAACATAACCATTAGTGGGCGAGTGAAGTGAGTACGAGATAAAAGCTTTACGTTTTACATCTCGTGTGTTACCAATTAGAGGCGATTTATTACTTTCTTTACTTGCAGTCAATAGAGAACACTAATTAGAACATATCCATGTACGACATCACTGAAGGTGGGCACGAGCTCTATTAGGAACGACTCAACATGATTCTCGTGTAGCCGAGTGTGATGATCAGTTATAGCAATTCAAACACGGACACACTGCGCTTAATAAAGAAAAAACATATAAAATGTGAAGCATTGACGCGTACGCATTCCTGTTTTTGTGCACGTTGTCGTATGCTTTCTTTTTCGCGGTCACGAGTACTCGAATGCGGCTCATACACGTGCATGAAAAACACAGGTCACAAAAACCGCCAAGTACCACGTAGTTTTGTTTATTTGCCGTAACGGAACAATCGCTGTGCAAGTTATGAAGTCGGCACGCACACCCGAACGCTTTGTGCTTACCCTTCTTTCGTATACGAAACGCAGTTTACGGCACGGGTCGACCTCAGTGCACTTTTAGTCTGGAAAGTAAACCCAACGATTCGAAAATCAGGACTCCGAGAGGTCGTGAACGGCCCTGTTATGCTGTTATGGCAGGCCCGCTATGCGGCAAGGCATGAAGTACACTGTCGTGTAGTTTCCTACAACAGAATGAAATCCCACCCGAGCAAGCTTGCTCGGCGCAGTCTTTTCTATTCAAAGCCTGTATTCTATGGTCTGGTTTCTCAGGCGCCGCAGGAAACTTGTGCAGCGAATACACTCCACACAAGCAGAAGCTTCTTTTACTCCGTAAACGTCGAAGGGCAACTGCCTTTTTCGCTGGTTGTTGGTGCAGCCAGCGACTGCACAGTGCCGCTCGGGCGAGTAACCTTCGTAGTACATTTCGCTCAGCAGATGCGGTAAGAACACGCCTACATCAAACAGCTCAGCAAATGCGGCAAGAAGACGTCTAGAAACACAACACCCGAACACAGGCATTTTCTCCTGTCTTCTGCAGTCCCCACAACCTTCGCCAGAAGGCAGCACCTGGTGTCGTAGGTAGCAGCACGGCTGACACACTCGCTACGAGGCTATAAAAAAAAATTGGTATATACGCGTAGTGCGCGTCGACGGACGTGCCACTGGTGGCGGCCTTGCAAAGTGCGCTCAAGAAAAAGGTACGTACATACATACATAACCTTTTATCTCATCTATCATTTCGTGTTGACAATAGAGTTATAAAAAATTATGGGGTTTAACGCGCGAAAACCATTTTCTGATTATGATGCGCGCCGTAGTGGAGGACTCCGGAAATTTCGACCACCAGGGGTTCTTTAACGTGCACCTAAATCTAAGTACACGGGTGTTTTCGCATTTCGCCCCCAACGAAATGCGGCCGCCGCGGTCGAGATTCGACCCCGCGATCTCGTGCTCAGCATCCCAACACCATAGCCACTGAGCAACCACGGCGGGTCAGTAGAGCTATAGCTGAGCGGATAAGCGGCGACGGCAGCGGAGGGCTGCACGAAAGTGTATTAGCTCGGCGATCTCTCGCTCGGTCGAGCGGAGTGAGTGGAGCGCTCTGTTGCGCAATATGTCGAATAAGGTTGGAGTAACTGTGAAAAGATACGCTCGCTTCAGGTTCTTGATTGTTGTCATTCACTTCAAATCGTCGCCAAACGGCCTGGTTGCTGAAACCTCTCGCACGATACAGACGTACTCTTCAGTGGTGAAACACTTCCGAGGCTTCTCCGCCTGGAGGTGAGCCAGCGCCGCGTTTGAAGACTATGCCGACGACATGCCGCTGGCGCTGCGACATGCTGACACGCTGGCGCTTCACGCGCTTCGCTGGAGACAGGATACCAGCGAGCGAGTGGCCCACTCCCTAAAAACTCTGGTCGCCCCAGCGTACCGCACACGCGCAGTGTCACACGCCGCATGCTGTGGGGACGAGGGAAAGCGCGCGAGGGTGAGCCGAGGTGAGTGGTGGTTTGATGTGCGGCTAGTGATGAAGGTCGTGTAATGTTTCGAGGACGCGTTGAAGCGAGAGGCAGCACAGCAGCGCATCAGGAAGCGAGGAGCGGCGTTGACTCCCGCTTCCGGCGCTCTTCATCATGCCAACGATGCAAACATTGTGGCAGCAAGAGTTCTCGGTCATAGAGTGAGATCTGTTCCTATTTGCCTGTGCGCGTTTAACAAAATGTTTGTGAATTTAATTAATAAGCAAATGTCTACTGCAATTTATACAACCGAAAAACTTCGAAGTTTAGTTTGTGCACTTGTATAATGCTTTTCTATCGCTATCATTGCTTCCCCTTTCGGGCGAAACTGCGACTTTCTTGTGCTTTGAACCGGCGCTCGAACAGGGTTGTCTTCAGTTCCCGGTGAAATCTGAAGCGAAACGAAAATAGCAGGCCGATAAAACGAGTCCGCTAGAAGGGGACAGTCACATTTAAATTTGGCGTGAAAAGTTGGGACAGCAAGACTGGATTTTGATCATTCGTGTTGCACCCTATTGAATGAGTGCTATCGGTAACGCGTAAACGAAAACAGATTTTACCTTGCATGTAAGTGGACAGCTTAATTATTCGGGTGGCGTCTGTTTATCAACCGGCGAACTAAATTGATATCAGACTTGAGGACGTCACGCCGTGTGCAAAAGAAAATTCAAAGATACTTAGACAAGCTCGACAGACAACGTTGGAGGTCATTTTGCACCAGCCTGGACCCAAGAAAACCGTTGTCCACAATATGGCATGTTGTACGAGCACTACCATCTCCTCCACAACAGCTACGTCCCTTCCGAGCTTTGGCTATCATCCAGACGCGCAGTGAGAAGGAAATCGCGGAAGATTTCTGTATACACCTCTCTGGATCTACAACATCGGTAGCTTCAGTGCTCAGGTGTGCTCCTCCAACAATGGACGATCGCCTCGACCTCCCATTCACGCTGCAAGAGCTACGTGCAGCGATTTCCTCCTCAAGACACTCAAGTGCGCCTGGTCCTGATGGCATTACCTATTCTACCTTGCGCCATCTAGGCCCTCGAGCGACTGAAGAGCTCCTGGCTTTATACAATCTCTCGTGGTCCTCGGGAACTGTGCCTGCGCATTGGAAGACAAGCAAAATTGTGGCATTATTGAAACCAGGGAAGACACCCCATGCTATGCTTTCCTACAGACCTGTGGCGCTGGCCAGTTGCGTAGGTAAAACCATGGAACGCATGGTTTTGACGCGCCTGGAGTGGTTTTTGGAGAAGTGTAATATATATCCAGACGCAATGACAGGTTTTCGAAAGGGTAGGTCGTCAATCGACAGCGTCATTGACCTAGTAACAACTGTTGAACATCAGAAACGTCGCCGTCGATTAACGGCTGCTGTCTTTCTAGATGTCAAGGGTGCTTTTGACAACGTTCTCCATGATGCAATTTTAAATGCCCTAGAAGAATGTGGCGTCGGGGGACGTATGCATCAATGGATAGCCAGCTATCTTCAAGAGAGAACGATATTCATGACAACTCCAGACGGGGAAACAAAGAACCACCCCGTCTATCGTGGAGTGCCTCAAGGAGGTGTATTGAGCCCAACCTTATTTAATATCGTTCTCATCGGACTGGTCAAAGAACACGCAGGCGCAGCCTCGGTCTCTGTGTATGCAGACGACATCTGTATATGGACCACGAGCTTAACGCGCTTACAAGTGCAAACGAAGCTGCAGCGCGCGATGTCAATAACGTCGACATACCTAAACAGTCGCGGACTGCAGCTCTCACCGGAAAAAAGTGCAACCATGGCATTTACACGAAAGTCAATGGCCTGCTACCCCGTTATGATTGATGGGAAGATTATACCTTCAGTAACCCACTACAAGTTTCTCGGAGTCATCATCGACCGTGACTTATCTTGGTCGAAGCACCTCTCAGGATTAAGAAAAAAGCTAGACAGCTTTACTCAGATCATTCGACATATGTCTGGAAAATCATGGGGGCCATCCAAGTCATCTCTTCTGCAGCTCTACCAGGCACTTTTTGTTGGCTACTTCCGCTACAGTGCGCCTGTACTTTCTCGGGTTAGTACAACTGCTGTACGCACACTTGAAAGTGCTCAGGCTCGCGCACTGAGAATTTGCCTAGGACTACCACGATGTGCGTCTACTTGGGGCACTATTGCAGAGGCACGTGCGTGGCCAGCTCGAGTTTATCTGCAACATGAGCCATTGCGAGTGCATCTAAGGGTACTGACTAGACACAGGAACCATCCACTCACGAACGTCACAAGCGTACGGCCTGTGTCCGCCTACTCAGAAGCCGTGTTGTCGCAGCAAGATTTATTGCCGTCGGACTTCGAACCGTATGACATAGCCGAAGTTCCACTCTGGACAATGGCAAAGCCAACGGTGAGGCTCTCAATCCCTGGAATAACGAAGAAGTCGAAGATGCCGCTTGCTGGCCTCAAGCATTTCGCGCTATCATACATTACTTACATGTATGGATATTACGAACATATTTTTACAGATGGTTCTGTGACACAGACCTCTTCCGCGGCGGCCTACACTGTGCCAGGAATGGGGATCGCACAACGGTTCAAGATAGGACACAGGACGTCGTCAACAGCAGCTGAGTTGACCGGAGTTCGAGAAGCAGTTCGCTGCATACTGCAACAAAGTCTCGAGAAGTGGACAGTGTTCTGCGACTCAAAGCCAGCACTGCAACTCATCAGCAATTATATGAGTGACAGAACCGCATATAGTCCCCTGGTTTATGACATCGTGTATCTACTTGCTGAGGCGTCTCATTCCGGACATACCATCGTGCTGCAGTGGATTCCTGGCCATTGTGGAATAGCTGGAAACGAACAGGCTGACGCAGAAGCAAAACAGGCGCACACTGACGGAACTATTATACAAATTCATTTTTCCCGGTATGACATTAACGCCTTGCTCCATACCTCCCTTAAAACTTCTACGGCGCACCATTGGGACAACCCCGAACATCGACAAGAGCGCCTCCATAGACTTGACGCTGGATTACAATTCCGGCATCCACTTCGGTTGCGGAGAAGCCAGGAAACGCTCATTCATCGATTACGGCTGGGTGTGGCATACACCAATCGATACCTTCACAAGATTGGACAAACACGGGACCCTGAATGTAGCGTCTGTCACACTCTCGAGACAATAGCTCACGTACTTTGCGTGTGCCCTCAATATGCGGCCGAACGAAGAAAACTCAAATCTACAGTTGACAGCTTGGACTCCCGCCCCTTTTCAGAAGAAAAGCTTTTGGGCGCGTGGAGGAGTGTTGACTGTGCCCAACGTGCCATAAAAGCACTTTTGAACTTTTTAAGTGAGACTGGTTTAGACGATCGCCTCTAGAAGCTGTGAGACGTGTAGTCATTGCGAAATGTGTTTGCGCAACAACTTTTTGTGGCAAGATTCCTTTTTGTATGGACAAGATTACTCTTAGTGTATTGCGTCTCCAGTGCGCATCCGCATATTGGACAACGTGTATATAGTATCTCATTGTACCATATCATAATCATCCGCCACCTACCTTTCCCTGTATTTCCCACTTCCCCATTCCCCAGTGAGGAGTAGCAGGCTAGAGACACGCTCTCCAGGCCGACCTCTCCTCCTTTCTCTCCATTAAAATCTACTCCTCCTCCCTAAATGACGCGAAAGTTGTTTTAGTTAAGGATGTAGCAGCAGTAGCAGATGACAAGAGCGCATCCTGTTGACACAAACCTCTCACGAGTCTCACGATCTCACAAGTCTTACGAGGACGAAGGCTCGTCCTTTCGTATGGTGCTTGTCAAGGGAAGAATGTGAGACGCGTATGTACAGAGATATATGCATCGTCACATATCTAAAAATAAAAATATGCCGATCCAAAGCACTCGTTGAAGTCTATGAGAAGCGAACCTTTTGTGGAGTGGTGTGTACTGAATCCTATACGACTAACAGCGATACGTACTATTGTGTTTACTTTCATCTATGCAGCGTACAACACCATTCACTGTTCATGTTCATCCACCACAAAGGTCACAACTGTAATGCCGTGCAATTTTTATGTTTATGCACTACACCGCTCACAGAATATGGTGAAATGCAAACACCAAATCAGGCGGATGCATAGTGGGAGACGTGTACAGTCGGCGCCACCCTTGTGTAGAGCGCGGCAACGGCGGCCTCCGGGGCGCTCCCGAAGAAGCTAGCGACGTCTAACGGTAGCTGTTGGGCACGTCTGGGCACAGCAACTACCGTTAAACGTCGCTGGCTGGCTTCTGAGGTGCTCCGACAGCCACCGTTCCAGCATTCTACACAAGGGTGACGCCGACTGTACGTAGTGATGGAAAGAGGACGAAGGCGATGTATGATTCTCGTCGAAGAAAGAATGCTGATGACAGGTGTAGGCACAGAGAAATACGATACATTTCTGATTAAATAACTCCTGCGCAACCTGGATGACCCCTCCGTCATTTACCTCACCAACCCCATCAACGAAGTGTGGAAGAAAGGCGAGCTACCCAACACCTGGAAACTTGTCCACGCGATCTTCATTCCCAAACCGGGCAAGGCGCCTAGCATAGATCACCTCCGCCCCATCTCGCTCACATCGTGCGTGGGTAAGTTGGCCGAGCACGTCGTGCTCAACAGGATCGGTCGATACCTCGAACACCACATGATCAGCTTCCGACCCGGATTATCTGCCCAAGACGCCATGTTACCCCTAAAGCATCAGATTCTTGACAGAGGAAACACTCGGGACATCCGTGCCATGCTGTGCCTCTATTCGGAAAAGGCATTTGATAACATCGCACACTCGTCTATCCTGAAGGCGATCACACACCTTGGGCTCGGGCGTTGGTTCTATGACTTTGTCCGCTCCTTCCTCACCCGGCGCTATGCCGTCCTACGCGCAGGAGACCTTTTGTCGGAAGCAGTCGAGCTCGGACAGCGGGGCACCCCCCAGGGATCAGTCCTCTCGTCGAAGCTTTTCAATCTCGTGATGATCGAGCTCTCCGCACGACTCTCGAAGATTAATGGGCTAAACAACACCATTTACGTGGACGACAAAACCATCTGGTGCTCCGCAGGGTTGGATGGCTTCATCGAATCTGTCCTGCAGGAGGCCGTCGAAATCACCGAGTTCTACCTCGAACACACTGGTCTGAAGTGCTCCCCCACCAAGTCTGAACTGTTGCTGTACTCGCCCAAACGTCAGGGCGCCAAGCCCAGTGGGCGTAAACCGTCGGCCGAAGGCAACATCGCCCCCCGTACCAGAGATGGCCGTAACGCCCCAAGGTACACTCCATCAGGGCCCTGGCCATGATCATCAAGTCCCTAAGAACCAACACCCAAACGGTGCAGCAGCTCACGACCAAGACGCAGAATGCTATACCACTCGTACTCAAAGGGGATAACTGTCACCACGGCCTCAAATAACACAACCTGCTACGTCTCGTACACGCGTTTGTTCTCGGCCACTTCACCTACGTCGCTGCCATGCACAAATGACCACGCTATGGGAGCAATAAACTCAACGCCTTCATCCGAAAAGCAGTAAAACGGGCCCTCAGCCTTCCGATCACCACTTCCACAAAGAAACTCCTAGAGCTTGGCGTGCACAACACACTAGAAGAGATCGCCGAGGCTCAGGAGCGAACGCAGGGGACCCGACTCACGACCACCAAGGCGGGCAGCCACATTCTGCGCAAGCTCGGCTTCTTCTGATCGACTACCAGAGATCCACCGAAGTGGACGCCGGTTCCCCGCAAGATCCGATACTTCATCAAGGTCGCTCCTATTCCGCGAAACGTACGTCTTGACCACAACAGAGGGAGGCGCCTTGCCCGGGCGACCGCCCTCCTCCAGCGCATAGACATGAAAGTGGACGACGGCACGTTCATGTACGCTGCCGCCTACGGCAAAAACCGAACTTTCGCCGCGGTCGCGGCCTCATCCACGCAGCGGATCCTCAACTCCGCTACGGTCCTCATCCGTGACCCCGAGGTGGCGGAGCAAGTAGCCATAGCCCTGGCCGTGCTCGACAGCAAACGGGAAGGGATCTGCAGCGACTCCAGACCGGCCATCAAATCCTTCGAACGTGACGTCGTCTCCGACCAAGCGTTGCGCATCCTCCGTAGTGCGGATCTGAGCACCCTCAAGCACCACACTGTCATCTGGTTCCCTGCCCATCTCGGTCGGCTGCCGGGCGCCCCGCCCAAGCTCAACAAGATCGCCCACGACGCAGCGTGTGCGCTTACCGACCGCGCCGTCCCCGGGCAACTCCATCTCGTCAAGCCAGAGGACAATCGGGACGCGCTCATTACGTACAGCGAAATTACAAAACACTTCTACCTGGGGCGCCGCATCTTTCCGCCACCACACCCCAAACTTAACAGGCCGCAGGCGCTAACACTATGCTTACTACAGACGCACATGTATCCAAACCCCGCCAAATTACACGTTTCTATCCCGACGCGTACCCAATCGACACGTGCCCCTCGTGCGGAGACACGGCGACACGCACACACGCTCTGAGAGTGTATAAACGCTCTTTCCGACTCTACCTCGGACAAGTGGGAGAAGTCCCTCAGAAGCTCACTATTCGCCGACCAGCAATGGGCCGTCAGCAGGCCCGCGAAGCGGCCGCCAGGTACTCCCTGTCGGTCCGCTAAGCGCATCCTGCAGGACCATAATAATGTTTTCCGGTTCAGCACATAACTATTCTGCAGGATTCGACAAGAATGGGCACACGCCCAGTGGTACATACCGAATGGGTAAATTAAAACTAAAAAAAATATCAAGCATACATAGAACTGACTTGTAGTACTAAGTTGCTTACTTAGGACTACAAGCAAGTCTTATAATTCAGTTATCGGCAAGTATTAGTCAGCGAAAAGAAAACCATTCTGCATTTTAATGAAATTCCATCACGCAGCAGGGATGTTTAGTCCATTTTCAAATTAGGTAATTCATTTTCATTATTTATCACCAAGTACATGGAGTGGTGGCAGGCACATGCTTACAGCCACGAAACGAAAGAAGATGACAAGCAACATATATTGCGCTGCAGAGACAAAGAGAACGTTAATAACAATTGAGATTAATATAAACCAGGAGCAGTGAAGCTCTAAGCTCGCTTTCAAAGAAGCGAGCTTAGTTTGGAGCAAATGTTCGAATAAGCGAGCGCATGGAATCGTCATGGAAGTTCAGCATTGTTCTCCGCCTGCACACTGTAATCAGTCACATCGCCAGGAGAAGCAATTCGCGAGCAAATGGAAGTTCATGGGAGGCGACGAAAACGAAGTCGCGCCGACATGCGGCCGCAAGGGCGGTGTCGGCGTCCCCCCTGACGCTCCCGTGCGGGCATCGCGGCCCCACGAGTGCGGAGCGGCCTCATGGCCAAAGCTCACGACGAGGACTCCAAGAACGCTGCCAAAGTAGTATCCGAGCCCAACATGACGTACGTCGAGGAGAGCGCCGACCTGCGGGCGCTCATCGATACGGTGAGCATGTCGCGACCACCGGAAGGCGACACCACCCGCATGCTGCTCGGCCAGTACGAGACTGCCTTCCCCGAATTCAAGCGCTCCACGCAGAGGTGAGCTCTACGCGCTGCGAGCGCGCTCACGGTGGTGATTGCCGGTCCGGATGCAGTGCACTGCGCGCTCATGTGATCCCCACATGTGACCCGCAGATCACGTGACATCGCAGTAAATATTAACGCGCCATCCCCGCGTCACAAATGGGTGAAGACTTTTAGAAATGTTGTGGAAACTCTCGTTATAGTGTAATCTGAACAATCGGGATATATTGCTGACCATGTAATTCTTGTTTAGATACTTCATTCTCCTCTCGTAAAGAAAAGTGGGCTGGCTCACATACGTTGGCTTCTATACCGGCAACGCCACTCTGCCGTAACAGCACTGAAGCACATACTACACAGGCAGGTGGGCAGAGAAGGTGCGCAGTGGAACTGTGGGGACACACACGTTCATTCAACGAACGTGTTACGTAAAAAAGTGACAGACAGCAAGAATAGTTCGTCATCCAAGTTTGTTGGAGAAAGAAAGACGACGAAACTAACCTAAGGAGCCCGCAACACTTATTTCGAGGCTTGTCTAAACTTTGCACGTACCAATACAGGCAATGAGTCTAAATCGGGATGTTTTCTGCTTTCACATATATACTGCAGCATTTCGCACTGCACGCTTATTAAACGAATGGTTGGGGTATATTATATTGACACTTGGCTGGTCGTCGTGGAAACTTGCAACTTGATTGAAATTAAAGAAAATTAAGTTACTTTCGTATGACAAATGTCAAAAAGAAAAAAAGACATCGAAAAGAAAAACAACACTTATGTATTCTGATTCTTTAAGCGACGAGTAACAGCATGTGTAGCATGTGTAGCCTGTATAGTGCCTTTTTAAGCATGAAAAACTCCCAATACTTAGGTGTGCGGTTCTTGTGCAAGCTTGACATAATGCACCTGCGTTCGTGATAAACGTTCTTTGCTTTACTGTATAAGCAATCATTTCTTCAAATACTTTATGGTCTCAAATATTTTATGGTCTTGTGCTTCCTCATTGGGCGAATGTATTTCATGTATGTTTAGTGCGACTAATATTGATAATAAAGTAAATTGTCTTTTCGAGGACGCCGCTTGAAGGTTACCTGAGGACGGCACGCGAAGATTTGAAATTTCAATTTGATGCGAATGCTTGTATCACGTCAAGATAGGTTCACGATATAGGGTAAGAATGCATGGAGAACTTTATGTGGTATGTAAAATTCATACACACGTTACAACGCGCACAGCGCAATAACCTTGTTCGTTTAATCATTGAATAGAAAAATCACAAGTTAGCGCGGTCGCTTATTCATACAAAAAGCCAAACAACAAACATTAAATGCAGTGATTCTTTCGGCTCTTAACTTATTTAATATGATAGCAGCAAACTTTCCCAGCGGACACTGCCATGTGTTGAGAACACCTTGTTATCTGCGGTGCACCAGGGGCTTACACCTCCCCCCCCCCTCTCTCGAAATTTATGTGAGCACTATACCTGGCATAGAATGGTCTGCACCGTAAATAACAAGACACTGCCATATCCTAGGAACACCTTGTTATTTGCGGTGCGCGATGGGAATAGGTATCCTCTCCCTCTCTCCAACCACCCTCTTCCTCCAAAATATTTTCTCGCTACTGCATTGCGGTGCACAGAGAAATGTTTTCGTCTACCATACCTGCTGAGGCCTCCTAACACTTGCAGAGACGCCTCTCAATTCTCTGTGGGAACGTAGCAGATTACAGAAACATCACATATCAGGCACGTACCCAGGATTTTTTTTTTCGGGGGGGGGGGGGCACCCCAAGGTAACTTTTCTATGCAAAAGGGGGGGAGGTACTTTTACCAGTACAAATGTTAATAACGCCCGCCATTCGCCATAAAGACCCGTAAACCCGCCAAAGAGAAATGAAATAAGGTGTATCTCACAGGTATGCCTGTGAGATACACCTCTCTTTTACTAGGCAAAACAGGAACCACATGAAATGGACTCGCGCAGGAAAGAAGCGTAGGGAGAACGATGCCAAGAACAATTAAAAAAGTGAAAGTGTAAAAGAAAGATTTCTACGGTAGCATATAACTTAAAAAAAAAACAGCAGTTGACAACCAAGGCACATGGCCCACGCGGGGTTGTGTTACTTCGCCAGTCAATCACAGAAGCAAACAAAATTGTCGTCATGCGGTCTTTTCAAAATGGCGTCGTACATGATACCTCCGGAGCGTCTGCTGTTCTTGAAGAGTCTTTTCATCGACGGAAGCAATGACGTGTGCAATAGACATGGACAAAGTATATGGAGTCTGAGCATTTCACTCTTCGAAAGTCTACCTGCCATGGTTGATCAGTGGCTATGATGTTGGGCTGCGAGGCGCGAGGTCGTGGGATCGAATCCCGGTCATGGCTACGGCATTTTCGATTGGGGCGAAATGCGAAAACACCCATGTACTTAGATGTAGGGGCACATTAAAGAACGCCAGGTGGCCCGAATTGCCGGAGTCCCCCACTACGGCATGCCTCATGGTTTCGGCACGTAAAACTCCATAATTAATCTTCAAAGTCTGCGGTGCCGTTCATTTCACTTCTCAACCCGTTTTACTCATGAAACTTCACTGCCAACTGAAGTGAAACTTGACAACAAATAGTTGCAGCAAAACAAGCATGTTATTTCAGTTCAATAAAGAATTAGGATTTGGCCATTCCACTATAACAGGTGAGGCAAAAGGCATAAAATTACGCGCTAATAATATTATTTTTGTGGTTACGGCCTTATTTGGGTAACAGAAAAAGTTTGAAGTACGAATTATTTGCAGCCTGGCGGAGGAACAGTGGCTGGTGGTTATGAGGGCGTGTGCGGAACTTCACTGTAGACTTGAGTTGTATCCGACTATAGCAGCGTTTTTGAATTAGCTCTGGAAGAATAATAAAGGAATATACATTTGCGGAACAATCACAGTTCTTTTGGATGTGTCGTTTACAGCTCTACCAAGTTAAGTGCCACAACCGACTCGTATGGTTATTTGGGAAGTTGCGTAACGTTGGGCGGCCGCAAGTCCCGTATAACCGTGAAGAGCGCAAGACGCTGCGGTTCTAGATTTACTGCACCCACCGCGGAAGGTTCGAAAAACACCTATACATAAGCACAGCAGAGAAGTGGCTGCGTCAGAACTGTAGAAGCGTCATTCAAAACACACGGAATTGTTCTCCGCTTCTGGCGGCATTTTCTCTACTTCCTTTTTAAATAAAAAGATGAGGATCCATAAATATTTTCATAAACAACGGTTAAATTTGTTAATATTGGCTTTTTCTTCCGGTTTGGCTGTTGCCTTGGCTCTCACCCTTAGTAGACCGCTTAATTTCTAAACTCCTTGCGACTCTTGTTTCCAGTTGCCAATTTTGCACGAAAGTCCTGTACAATTAGGTTAAAACCAGACGAAGCGACGGGTGACAATCTAAACACATGTTAAAGGATAATTCGTTTTTATCGGCAACCACGGCACCGCATTTGTCGAGGTGTGTTGCATTTAAAAGAGAAACTTAAAATCTAGTGACTGTTGGTTTCCAATTTTTTATTTAGATCGTCAATTTATTATTAAAATAGTATTGGAAAAACATCTAAAATTTTCAGTAAACGAGACTATCAAGTTTACAACTACCTAACTCCGCAAAAAAAATAATATCACAATTCTATCAATTGCATCTGATGTTACATCTGAAGGGAACAACATCTATACGTTACACATGAATCTAAAATATTCAGTAATATGGAAATACAGTTTTTCTGAACCATTGTACACAACGCAACAAATTCACGTAAGATATAAATTGACGTATCGAATTTGTCCGCTTTGAATGATCTAATGGATGCCGTTTACAGAACTGCCGTGTCTGTTTTTCATGCAGAGCTATTGATTTTTAAACTTCGTGCGTCTATTTTCTTTCCAACTTTCAAATTTTTGAAAATATTTTTCATAGAATTCAGGCCATAAATCGAAATTACGCTTCCAACAGACACTATATATAATTTAACTTTCTCTCTCAAATGCAACAAATTTTAATAAAATCGGTCCGGGGGTTACCTCAGAAAAGCGTTTTTGCGTTTTGCATGTATTTGAATAGTCCGCGATGGAGTTGGGTCCGAGCTAAAGCTTCCTCTTAAGGGTTATTGCAGGGTTTAATGATAGACGCTGTTTCGTATTATTTTATTTTTTACCTTATCTAACCCATATCGCGGGTATATGGTTCCGAGGATCTGGCATCGTCGCGGCGAACCGTCACTCGAGGAAATAATAAAGCAGAATGACAAGTTAAGCGCAACTGGCGTTTTGTCCGGCCGCAAATCGTTTCTCGTGCATACAGACCAGCTGACTACGAACCGAATCCCTTTCCTGGTCCCTGGATCAGTCTAAACAAAGAAGGTTGAACTAAAGAACCAACAGCAATGCGCATGACCGTTGAATAGGTGGTGACAACTGAACGCATATCGAGTTAATCGCGCGTGCACCGAATCAATGAGAAAACTGGCCTTCACACCCCCGGAGATGCCGATAACTCCTGCCATCCAATAGGAGGGAAAAAGGAAGCAAAATGTTGACCACCAAATAGCTGTGTAGTCTCAACATTCATTTGGCGACGCTTTAGGAATGTGTGTAAGGAGTGGTGGCGGGGGCGGGGAGGGGGGGGGGAGTATGCCGCTTAATTTGGGGGGGGGGGGGCACCCCGGCCCCGCCCCCCTGGGTACGTGCCTGTCAAACATCCAAGTGGGTAGTGAGTGACATACATGTTCTGAGAATGGAGATAACGTGAAGACAATGCCTCCATGTTTCCACAAACAGACTTCCTTCTACCCTGAGGCGGACGCCAGGGGATCGCTCCCTGGAACTGGACGACGTAAACGAAGTGAAGATTGGCATCGAGAAGCGGCTCGAAGAAGAAACCATCGACAACGAGCATGCCTTCACGCGGAAAATTGACGGCGAGCAACGGAAACGCATTGCCGAGAGTCAGTGCAAAAAATCTTCGTTCCAGGTTAGTGAGGCGCCAGCTAATGCCGTGCGGTGTGCGTCGATGTTTTATTTTCACAGGGCGGCGAAGAATCGTATTTAGAGACAGTCAGAAGGCCCAATAAACCAGCAGGAGTTCCTGCTTCAAGGCGCTATAAAAGTAGTTTTACCCATCCCGCACCCCCGTTTGGCGACAGACTGGTCAATTAAAACTTGTGCTGCGACCAGTTTTGCGTATGATATTTTTCTTATACCTTTCGCGTGCGCAAAACAAATGCACGTATAGTGAATAAGATGTAGTGAACAGAAGCCTTCTCGAGGATGGTTTATCTCAGAAGTCCTAGAATGCACCAGCAATTTGTGCTGCAGGTCCTCTAGTTTGAAAGGATACACCGATTTTTGTAACGTTTCTTAAGGTAACTTTATAAGCACTTGTTTATGAATTTCATAACCCTGCATTTGATCAGCACTTTATCAGTCACTACGAGTAAATTTATTGGTTGCTGCTAAAAACTATTTAGTAGCAACCACTGTTACATTTCGGTAATGACTAATATTGAAGAGAATGACATTGCCGGATTCCTTGAGGGTCTTGAATGATGTATCCTACTGGCTACGTGGACGCATACGGTGTGCAGTTACGCTGTCCTGCCGCTTTGTGGTGTGTTTCGCGAGCCGCGCGTAGTACAAAGGCAAAACAAGATGCATAGACCATCTTTCATATGTTAGCGTTTCGGTCACACAAAGACGGTCGTACGATCATTTTACGACTGCGTCTGCCCGTCGTGGCTATGGCGCGCTGCAGGACAACACGAGCGTGCCGGGAGCGGGTGCCGCGTCGCTGCCACCGCTGCAGTTGGGCACGCTTCGGCGCGTCAAAATGACCAAGAAGCGCACCGTCCAGGGCAAGACCACCATCAACCGGACCACGACGCGCAAAGAAGAAGAGCGCAGCATGACGTCGCCCACGGGGGAGACCGACTGCCGCCGGAACGTGGACGAGTCGAGCACCACGGCCGAGAACGCCGAGACACACGAGGAGGAGCTCGTCGAGACGTACGACGATGATGACGCCCCGCTGTAGCAGACTGGGCACGCCGGCTTAATATTTAGCCTGTATCACGCAACGCACGGGAGCGATCGAGCACGGGGACACATCTGAAATGCTCCCAGTGGAGAAAAAGGGAGAGGGGGAGTCAGCGGCGCGACTTCTCCGAGTTTATTCAGGGAATTGTAACTACATACTAAAATGCTATATTATATAAACGGGATGAGTACTTGATGTTCACCATTTGGCGTCACTTCGCTCCTCTTAACGGCTGCTTTTTATTGAGGTCGACTTACCTAGCGGTGAGAAAGTCTAGGGGCGCAATGTTTGCTCGAGAATGTAACGAAAGTGAAGAAGAATATAAGTGGTCGCAATGGTAAGCTTCTCGGGGCAATGGTGAGTTTCACAGACATGTCTACTGGCGGCGAAAACGTCCCGTTAGGGTTAGCAAGTTGTCCGAAATTTTGGCATACTTGGTTGAGTCAAGTAATGCCTCTGGAGGATCAAATTACAAAAACCATAAGACTGATAACAGACTAGAAGCCCAGACTCTTATCTGAACCTGACTTGTAGACGCCATCTTCTTCATTTTGATATTATCGCAGCTCAAGACTATTCGCTCTGTTTCTTCGAGGCTTTAAATATGTTGCAGTCTTAATGGGGTATCGGACCTAAACTGTAAGCGAGGGCTGACACAGGGAAGGAATAGCTTCATAATAAGTGACTGGTGCAAAAAGATACTGCAGGAGCCTGCTAGCTAAAGTATACTACAGTACCTGCACTGTTTAGGCGGCTCAAATCTATCCAAATGCCCTCCAACTTCCCCTCCCCCTGTTTTTTCCAACGCGAGTGACCGCATGTCAAGTGACACAAAGCCTTATTCCGTCGTGGTCTCCATGAATAACCGCGACGTTCTGCAGCATGACCTTGGGGACTCTGGCTCAAACCCGCCTGCGCTTGTATAATGGACGATGGTCAAGCATCGAGATTTGGTGCTTGCATTGCAAGCATTTGCTGTCCTAAAGTGCAAATGAAAGGAACTTCTATAAGATCACTGCTTTTCTCCAACAGGACGGCAAATGTGATGCGACATGGCCAAGAACTAGGGCGGAGAAAGTCTTTGGTATGGGCGCTGTAAAATTCTACAAGACGGACGTACTTAACCGAGGAGCGAATAATATATAATCGAGGAACGAATAAACACTCCTTAGGGCTTCTCCATGCGTTGCCTTTTCATACGAAATGCAAATACGGCATGGTTACAGACATCCACATCCCGCTACGATTCCGGAAAAACCCGGAGCATAGTCAACACGGTTTTAGGAAGACCTCCTAGGCGTACAATTGACAGTGCAATAAAAGGCGCTTTCCCGAATATGGAAAACAGAAAATTGGCTGACGATTTTAATAAGCACTTCATTGAATCGGTGATGAAGTTACTTACGCCCAGTGCATCGTGGTTCCGCGTGTACGTAACACAACAAATAACTCAAACATTCATTCTGCTTACTTACCTTCGATCTCAGTGACTGAATTCTGGAATACAGTCAGGAAAATAATAATGACGAAATCACCTGGCTACGATGGCATTAGAATAAGGGATATCATTGTGCATTTTGATAAATTAAAAGCGATGTTACTACAGATAATTCACGAAACACTAAAGAGAGGACATATTCATAAGAAATTGAAAATCAGCGTAGTAAAATCCCCTTTTAAGAAAAGCCCAGGAAATTCTTACAAGTACAAACCAGTTGCTACCCTTTCGCCTATTGCTTGTATTCTTGAAAAATGTGTTCATGCTAATATGATCTCATTCTGTTAAAAGTATGATTTATTAAGCCAAACTCAATATGGTTTTCACACTAGACAGAGCACAATTCACCTGTTAGAAGATTTTAAGGACTTTATCTGCGCTGAAATTGATCGGAACCATATTGTTCTAACACTTTTTATCAATCTTCAGACGGCATTCGATATAATCGATCATGAACTTCTACTAGATAAAATAGATAGTTTTGGTTTCAGCGGACCATATCGGTCATTCTTTCATAATTTCAAAGAACGAAAACAGTGTGTAAAATAGATGACTATTATAGTGCGTAATTAGATATTAAATAAGGAGAGTACTTCAAGGGTCCGTCCTAGGACCCCTCTTATTCAACATTTATAATAATGAACTAGCCAGTTTACCGCTCGAATCCAAGCTGTACTTATACGCAGATGACACTGCCCTTGTACTGCCTGGTACATCTTATAGCGAACTCGGAGATGCACTTCAAACAGATATACAATGTGTGCTCTTCTGGTTTTCTCTTAATAAAACAGTCATTAACAAAGCCAAAACAAACCTTATATGTTTACACAATCCACATAAAGTCGTAATAAATTCCAAGCTAATTTACTTGCACCACACATGCTCTGTGAATTGTTCATGTATCCCGGTGAAGCTAGTAGATAGTGCAAAATATTTAGGGATGACATTCGACAAAACGCTATCTTAGATTATCCATATAGCGGAAGTCGCAAAGGGGTTAAAAACTGTTTGTGCTTATCTATATGCCCTGAGATCGTTATGTGATGCATCTACAGGAAAAATAGTTTATAAGAGCTTAGGCGAGTCAGTAGTAAGATATGATCTTACATTGTACAGCTCCGCACCTATGTACAAATAAATTGTGTTAAATAATATTTTTAAAAAATTGCCTGTAGCCTGTCATACGGAACATAATTTCATAGTAAAAATGTGTTACTTAGCATGAATCGTGTCGACGTATTATTCATAGAGAAGCAGTTACTATTTGAAATAGTGCATAAACAATATTTCTGTGGTTCTTTCAAATTGAGAAATATAAAAACACGGAATTTACGCACCACAGAAAAGTTTATTATTCCTCGTGTCTATACTGATTACGGAAAGAGAACCCGTAACTTTTATGTACCTTCAAACTTTAACAAATTTGAAATCAATACCACTTTCACCTCTGTTCGACAAATTAAGCAATTCGTACGGTCATTTGTGCAATCAATTGAATGAATCCACATGGCTTCCTATGCTGTCCAGTCTATAAAAGGTATCTTCTATTGTTTTTTATGTATAATGTGGAAAAAAGATAATCTCACGTTTATGCTCTGTCTTTGTGTAATGCCTTGTGTCTTTCTGCGCGGTTTGGCGACATGCTAATGTTGTACTTCATGACCTATGTTTCCTTGCGATGTGAACGATGTCTGCTTCTAATATGTCTAAATGCTTAATTTGTGCATGCCTCTGCACCGAAGCAACAACGCCGTGCTGCCCAGCCACGCTCACAAGCATTAATGCGTAAGCGGGCTGGCTATTACAATGTATGTTTACTTGGCAATAAAGTTATTATTATTATTATTATTATTATTATTATTATTATTATTATTATTATTATTATTATTATTATTATTATTATTATTATTATTATTATTATTATTATTAGCGTCGTTCATGCATGTGTAGGTGTTCGCGTGATCCTTAACTAACCTGATTTTACTTAGTCAGGTATGTGCCGGTACAGTACCGAAACTTTTTACAAACCTCTGTCTAATATTATGCAAGTAAAAGTGCTCAAAATTTCGGATTATCATAAGCGCCCCCGGACATGTTTGGAGAAGTGAGAAACTGTCTCAGAGTAGATGGCCCACCGGTTCCACGCCCTCGCAGCGGCAAATGATGCAGCGGCCTATAGAGCTCTGCTTCCTCTTTCTCGGTATCCTCAGACGTGAGGAAAGAGCTTGAAGAAAGTAGGCCGCCGGGTGGAACGTTTGTGAGTAGTGTGTTCCAATTCATTCCAGCAAGCAAAGCTGACTTGACTGACTTCTAAGAATATAGCTTCTCCTCTGCGTCGGTCAGCGTATTGGAGCACAGGCACGACTGGAAATATTTCACCTGAGGTGTAAAAAGTTTTGACGTGAAGGCAAATTGAATGTTTTTCTGTGTTCGTTTTTTCCCCACAAATGCATAGGAATAAAAAATATTCCTTAATTCTCCCGCATATTATTCGAGGTTATGGTACTATACTTTACCTGCTTCATTGCAGACGGCTGATAACAGGCCACTGATTTTCGACGACTCGAGCACATCGCTTTCATTAAACACGGTTTCTCCAAGGCGGTGCGGGACCCCTCACCTAAATAGCACTCATGCGTAAGGTTTGACGCCTCCAGGCACGTCTACGGGCCTCCCACGTGGTCGTACTCGTCCCGCAGCTCTTCTCTGTAGCACCACTGTGCGCATTCTTCTCGCAGCAGAGCAGAATTTTCTACATTGTCGTATACTTCGATGCTGTCTCCTCGAAGCTGTACTCTTTGGGGTCTTCGTCAGGATAGGAAAATGGCGTTTTAGCTCGGGGCTTCTCTCTAAATACATGGGAACGGAGCAATCGTTCTTTTCTCGGCAAGCACTGCATATAATTGCACGAGGTTTATTACATTTACAAGAAAAAATTTTTAATCTAGTAACTGTAGCAAGCAGATTTTTGTATTTAGTCAGTCAATGTTTTCATAAAAATGTTTGAAAATTGCAAAATTGGAAATGACTGATATTTACAACTCTCTAACTCAGAAATGAAAGACATCACAATTTTGTAACCTACACCAAATAATACGCTTAACGCGTATAAAATTGGAATATTATAGATTGTTTTAAAGTATTGCACTTATTTGTCAGTAGAACCTTTCCGAAACCTCTGTCAACGTTGTAACAAATTCACGTCAGCTGTAAATTTAGAAATCACATTTGTCCGCTTTGGGTATTCTAACTGATATGGTTAACAAAACTGCGGTATCAGCTTTTGTTGCGAGTTACTAATTTGTAAACATCGTGCTTCTAGTGTCCTTAACAGTACCGATTTTTGGCCATTATTGTAACACATTTTAGGTCCTAAATAAAGATTCTGCTTCTATAGTTACTAGAATTTAGCTTTCTGAAATGCAATACCTTCCATTAAAATTGGTCCAGCAGTTCTTTGAAAGAACATTTCAGCGTTTTACATGTAAAGCTTCCTCTTAAGCTGGTGGCTGTCGGGCGATGACGGCCAGGATTTGGTAAGCACTCATACTTTCGGTCAAAGGCAAATCGAATATAGTGTTCTTGACCGAAATGCATGGAGTGCGACATCCTGTAGCAGTGATGAGATAGACTATCGCACATGCAATAAGAGACATTCGCAGTTCACGCAAGTACTCGTCTTGCTGAATGTGTTCCGTCCCTGTCTTATAGCAGCGTTAAATGTTTTCACAGTGTGTGACCAGCTAAACTCAATTCAAGATACTGGCGTTGAGCTCTCAGTGCGAACACTCCGCTCCCTTTTCATTAGGGCGATAGATGTTTCACGTCTTTTTGTTATTCCGACTTTGCTACTGGATCCATGCAGTAATGGATCCACTTCTACAGCGAAGCTGTATATGGCTAGCCGATTCGTCCGCCCGTCCGTCCGTCTGTCGGTTGCCTGTACGCCGAAAACTCTTCCCCCATGCCCATGCGCGAAACAAAAAAAGAGAAAGAGAGGCGCGTGATTAGTCAACACCACCTATGGATGTACAAGGCCTGTTTACTCCGATGCGTGACGCCACGCTACCTGACCCAAAATTTCTATTGACAAGGCTCGCGTGTTGAAAGCGGTGACGCCAAAATCACTATTACCTACTCGGAAGCATCCCCATTAGATGCTATGGCAGTCGGTCCAGGTAACACGATGTCATGGATAGGGGTGAATAGGCCTTGTGATTTAGGTTGTGTTGGATTAGCTGTGCCAGTAGTGACGCGTTGCTCTCCGTCACAGCCGAGCGCACGTGCAGCAGTTTCTCCCCGGCTCCGAAATGAGTAGGTCACGTGTAATACCTACTTTTTAGGAGTAGGCAGCTTTCGATCAGCAACACCGCGAGCAGAACCGGGAACGAGCTCGTCTACGCCATGCCGATGCTGCAGCCCGGTCACAAGAACAGGCTCGTGCAGCCGAGCGCAAGCAGCAACTGCGTACCGAGGATCCAGCAGCCTACCAAGCCGTCGTTTAATGAACCGTCGGGATCAACCCGCTGATAAACACCGGGGCCGCACATTCCAGCTTCGCTGGTTAACCATCTGTACGGAGTGCTTGGGCGGTGAATTTTTTTCTTTTCTCTCTTAACGCATGTCTCGAACTATGCTGCACAGATTGACATAAATTGTGTATTAGAAGACAGCACACGAAATTCTAACTCTGCAGGTACAAAATAAATCTTGTGTGGTTACGTGGCTGTTTTCCTCTTTATTAGCGGCGGCCACCGGCAGCTGCGCAAATCAGCTGCGAGATACCGATGTTCTTGACCTGACGTCCCTTGAGTCGCTCCGGTGTAACGCACGGCGGTGCAGTCCAGCTGTCCGGAATCTGGTTCAGAAAGCGTGCGTGGCAGTCGCAATCCAGGGGGTTTCCTGCAGAGGAAGAAAGGCGCGCAAGAAGATTATCTAACAGGAAAGAAACCGTAGCGCCATAGCTTCAGAGTGTCCAAAATTTTGTGCAAAAACCATCGAGGATGATTGGCATTGTAAACGAACAGCCGAACGCTTCCAGAAAGCTGCTCACTTTGTTAAATGAATGGTGTGCTTGAGGTCGTATACTTGTTGCAGTGAGGGCATTTAGGTAACGTTTGTTGTTCCATGGCGTAATTCCGTAGAGAGAACGGAACCAGCACAGCTCAAGCTGTATAGTCGGTGGACAGCACGTGCGTCTCGGAGAGCTACGACGGTCGACTCGGAGACCTTGTTCCTTTCTCCGACTGCCAACCACCGACCACGATAACGGGCACAAGAGCCAAAGAAAGCTATTCACTTAAAAAGAAAGGAAATCGGAGTCAGCTGTATCTGTGGCGCGCACACGATCCGATTATAGAAGGCTGTGTTGCACAGACATGAGTGGGCGAAACCATCAGTCAACTTCACGATACGGCGAGCTTATGTTCGGCGAGAGGTATAAGCAGGATATCTGATAAATCGGTGGAAGCGACTACAGGCTAAAAATGTAAAACTAAGCCCGTGTAGCAATGCATTTCATCGCAATTTGAGAGATTTCTGTCAGCTTTAGCCTTCATAATTTTTTAGTTGTAGCCCACGGATCATCACCTGGCGCTGTCATTCCGTTTCAAAAGAAAAATTTGGAACCATAAATAAATTTAAAGAAAAGTTATGTAAAATCTCATCTAACTAGAAAGATACTCTAAAGTGGCATGTGCAGAATAGAAATGGGAAGGAGTTGGTCGAAGATGTGTTTAAAATTTTTCGCCGCACCTTCTACCTTTCCTTAAATGTGTTTCGTGCGTTTCACTGTATTTTACCCATGAATTCAATGTCCCGTTTGTAAGGCACCATGCGATACAGAGAAGTAGATTGTGAGCAGCTTACCAAGGAAATGCACCCACCCTCTCAAAGTTTGTGCTCTCTGTTGTCTTTTAACTTCTCACTGAATGAAAACTACGCTTGGTCAGTTTTCTGGCACACATATTAGCGGCGCACGCCGCGCGACATCGTCTCGTCCCTTCAGTAGAACAGGCGTGATGTAACTTAAGTACAAAAATTGGCATAGAATCACAAATAAGACTAGATGTTCATAGACTATGATCCAACAGAATTTATTAAAGCATTAAAGCAAAATGCATGCATGCATGCATATTGCTTGTAATGCACTCTGTCGAGACGCTTGAATATCGAAGCGCTCGATAGCACTCCTGCCACGTCCACGTTGAAAGTAAACCATATTAATCGCCTACAAAAAGTTTATTAGACAGTCCTTCAAAACCTGGAGACGTTTTTGTTTCGTTTTTCCCCGGTCTATGAAGTCCACAGGTTGTCCATACACAGCTTGTATAATAACTTGATAAACAACTCTACAGGCTGCTTACATACAGTGCTGGTTAGTATCGAAGATACATGTATCTTAGATACTAACTTAGATACTCTTTGGGTATCCCGTATCTGTATCATGATACGTCTGGAAAGACTTGCATCAGTATCTGTTTTTCCGATACACCCGCCGTGGTTGCTCAGTGGCTATGGTGTTGGGCTGCTGAGCACGAGGTCGCGGGATCGAATCCCGGCCACGGCGGCCGCATTTCGATGGGGGCGAAATGCGAAAACACCTCTGCACTTAGATTTAGGTGCACGTTAAAGAACCCGAGGTGGTAGAAATTTCCAGACTCCTCCACTACGGCGTGCCTCATAATCAGAAAGTGGTTTTGGCACCTAAAAACCCAGAAATATTTTTTTCCGATACACGAAAGAACGTATCGTGTATCTTAAGGTACAAGATACTGCTATCACAACATCACTGTGCGAAACTAGGTATAAACTCATATAAACGTCGGCTGAACTCCACTTCTCAAGCTCATACAGTGTTGACAAGCCACCTGAATAAAACTAAAGACAGCGACATTCTTTTATATTCCCGCCAAAGCAGGCGATGAGGTGTACGCGTCCCTATTGGTGGACCAGACTCACGTGGCGCCGCTCGCGCCGTCTCGACAAACACAAACGCGCCAACGTCTGCGCGCCGCCGACCTATTGCTTTGATTTTTTGTTTTTAGTTCGTTGGTGCCCTGACACTTGTACTGTTTCGCGTACGCCAATGCGTGCGGCGTTTTTCGCGCGAATTCTGATGCCGCTATAGTGTGGTTATGGAATTTTACAGCCAAGCTGTTTATGGCTAGGCTTCCCTGCATTTTTCGCGTCCGCCAACAAATCTGTGTGAGCAAGAACTATCATCATCACCAATGGCTTCAGCCACTGCTCGCGCGTTCGTCGTCGTCGCCTACTTGCACAGCTGGTTCCGTTGCCGCTCATCATTCCAGTGTTCTCATACTCCCTTTGCGAAGGCGCTGACGGTACTGGCCCATGCACTGCCAGTTGGTGCAGTGATTTCGGTATCAAATTCTTTGCCTCAATATATCGCTCGTGCCTTCGTCGTCGCCTTCTCCCACGGCTGGCTCTGATGCCGCTCATCATACTAGAGTTCCTATACTTCCCCTCCCTCGATACCCGCCTTGGTGGCTTAGTGCATATGGTGTCGGGCTGCTAAGCGCGAGGTCGTGGAATTGAATCTCGGCCACGGGGCCGCATTTCGATGGGGTCTAAATGCGAAAACGCCCTTGTGCATAGATTTAGGTGCACGTTGAAGAACCCCGGGTGGACCGAATTTCGGAAGTCCCTTACTAGGGTGTGCCTCATAATCAGATCGTGGTTTTGGCACGCCAAAAGCAAATTATTTAACTTAATTTTTTTTTGCTCCTCCCTCTGCGAAGGCACTGACGGCACTGGTCCACTGCCAGTCGGTGCAGTGCTTTCTGTCTCAAATTCTTTGCCTTACTCTATCGCGAAATGAGAACACGAATGCATATAACAAATGTATAACATGAATGAACACGGATGTTTAAAAATAAATGTGTGCGCGCACCTTCCGTCACGATGACCACCGATCAAGAGACTAAATGTGTTCGTAACTTTGTTGAAAATTCTTCGTCATCTCTGTTTCGTCTGCTACACAGCTTAGCTGGTCATCCACCGTTACAGATTGGAATGGCTCATGATTTTATTTTGCGTGGTGCTTTATTACGAAGTCTGAAGAATTCAAGAATGGGGTTGCCTCGCGTTTAGTGGCATTGACACATCTGAGATTTGAAGGATCCCGTGGTTGTAAGTTTGACTGTGGGGAACCAAAGCATGGATGGCGCTGCTTCCGGGGGACTTATGCATAAGGCGGCTATTTTGTCTACATGGTTGTTGCTCGCAAGCGCAAAAAATAATTTTTCGTACTACGCTACATGATATGTTATTGGGCTGCACAGGTTTTCTCGTAGAAGAAGAATCGTACAAGAATTGCACGTTAATATATATGTCGCTGAAGAATGCTTTACGCCAGCAGATAAGTAGAATATGAAAGGTCATTTGCAGCTTTATGTGTTCTATATATATGCACCATGCGTCACAAAACATGTCGCTACCAGCGTTGTTTGTGCTGTACACCTGTCCGGTTATCCGGTATTGCGGAAACATTAATACATTTACGGACACAGTAAAACTCCCCAACGGTGTTTGAGCCATCGTGCAGAGTCTTGTTGACGTTCTTGTAATTAGATGGCGACCCGCCAGCTGGTAAGTAAGCAGAGCAGCGACTCCCATCAATTACAAAAGCGAAAGCAACAACCGCTGACAGCGGAGCCTATACTGAGCTTTCATGTTAAGCAGCTAAAGCAACCCCAATAAATTGTTTCGGAATGAAAATATACTTTGAGCAAGGAAGACAAACATTTTGAGATAGCAACATACATTTCATTCAAATGAAACAAGGTTGGTCGGAGTTAACAAGTTTCCAAGCAAAAAAAGTTTCTGCATACGCATTTGCGGCTACATTAAATATATACATGATAAGAAATTGGGAATGTATCCAAGTATCTTAAGGTAAGAATGGAAAATGTCTTATCGGATGCAATAATTGGGGTCGTATCTTGTATCTGCATCTCAAATCCTTGTTCATCGAGTACCTTGTATTGTATCATGATACAATTGCAACGTATCTTTTCCCAGCCTTGCCTATATAGAGCCTGTAGGGTTATGCCCTTATTATTTCTTCAGTCGACTATTACTGAGAAATTTCGCACAACTTACTGCTTTAAACGTCTGCGGACTACAGATAGACCGAAGTAAATAGGATCGTAACGACTTAATATTTTTTCTATAACTTTCAAATAGACAAGCCAATAAGTCTATATGAAGGCAAGTATGCCTACGAAAAATCTATAGACCATCTTAGACCGTTCTGCATGGAGTACCAACGACTCGCTGCCATCTTAACACCTTGCTTATTCGCTTGCATTGCTCTCTTATTTGGTTGGCTGCATGACTTCCGTGGAAGCTAGGTTGGTCAATGACGCATGCAATGGAGTAAGCAAAACTACCGCGCCAGCGTAAGAAAAGCCTGATGAATGAGGGGATTGTGAAAGAAAGATTCCAATTTTTCGTAGCCGTCATAAAACAGTCAGAAAGCTCCGAGGGTGATTTTACGAGAAAATAAATCATATTCATAATGAGTACCGTGCCCCAATATGAGCGTCAGACGCTTTGGCGCATTATTGAAATTTCTATGCCAAGCGAGTTCTAGCGGTAGGCGGCTAGGCTGGTAATAAATGACTGTGAAGCTTGCAAGCGTATCTGGAAGGCATACACAATTAAAAGCACTTGTGCGGTACCTTCTTTCTGTTGTCTCTGTTAAACTTTCGCAGTCATGGAAGATGGCACTACGGCAAACGCATACATATAATCAACGCGCGAAGCGTCCCCGATCACACGAGTGCTGCCCTAGAAAACGTAGAAGGATCTTTTCTAGTATTGTTGCCATCGAGCCTGAGGCTCGGAGGCAACTGAGGTATTCTAACCTCAGTGGTGGTGTTTCGTAAATCATCTGCGCTTGATTGCACTTAAATTACCGCTACAATCAAGCTTGAAGTGTTCCATATAACATCAACAGCTACAGAGCTTGCTGCCCTGCGTGTTGTTGTAAAATACCTGTTGCACTACCAGCTTCATAAGTGTGTCCTATTTTGCGGCTCTAAAGCAGCATTTTAGAAATTGCAATTTGGACTACATCACAGCACTCATGAGCAGTTGGACCATCAGATAAAACGGACCCCCATCAAACTCTGGATAAGGGGCTCCAAATTATATTTAAGTGGCTGCCCGGACGCATCGGAAATGCTGGTAAAGACTTCGCCGCTGAGGCAGCCCGGCCCGGCCATGAAGAAGGCCCAAAATGCTCTGATTACTTTATACAGAGCATACCCTGAAATGTAAATATTTCTTGGCTTGAACTATGACACAGATTTATTGGTCTTCTCCTTGCCTATCTAGCTGTCGTCTCCATACACTTGAACGATCCCTAGAGCTACAAGTGCCATCACAAGTTTCCCGCTATGAGGCGACATTGTTGTGCCGCTGTGACTGAGGGAGGTATTTACAAAGGCTTACTTCTTCCACTTGGAATGGGTGATATGCTTATACGTGACTCTTGCTGAAACTAAGGAACTATTGAACGTTTTTCATGCCTTTTCCTTGGTACGACGTCGAGCGTGAACTTCTCTGGACAGCATTAAACAGGCTGGACTCAAGGCCGTTTTTTGGAACCTAAGGACTTGGAAACATGACCATGCGCGTCCCTGGCACAGAAAGCAACGACGGCTTTACTTCTGTACCTCAAGTCGACAGATCTCTGCAACCCTTTTCAAACTTGGTGGGCATCGTCAAATGTGCGCGAAACTGTGCTCTCCATCTCTCTCTTTATGCCCCTTGATCCCATCCTCCCCCAGTGCAGGGTAGCAAAGCAGACGCACGTCTGATTAACTTTCCTGCCTTTCCATTCCTCTATTTCTCTCTTTCTCTGCTCTATACCAGTGTATTCATTAACCTAGAGTACCTACAAGTGAGACAGAAGATAGCCAACTATTCAGTAAATACTGTAGTGTGAACTGTGTGCAGAAATTAACTTTGAACATATTATTGCGATAGCAGTTATGTGGACACTGCAGCCGCATTTCTGCCGTCGTTGTCGGCGTCGCCGTGACGTTCAATATAAAGTATAAAGGGCGATAACATCGTCGCCGCGTGCCATGTGCTTTATGTGCGAGGGAAAGCGGGCGTGAGTGAGCCGACGATGGTGGCTCAATCTCGCGCGCACAAAGGAGGAAAGCGGAGAGGTCTTCTGTAGCGCACAAGGCACCGGGGAAGTGGAAGGGGTGCGGGCGTTCCACCTTGGCGGCGGTTACTCATCGCGCGACCGCGCGTGGCTTATATTGAAAGTGATCTGGCGATAGGGGACAGGTTGTGCCGAGTGCTGATAACTTTGTGTGTGCTGTTCTCGCCGCTTCGTTCACATTGAAGCGAGAGGCAGCACGAAGGTCGATTCACTCGCTGCTGTTGCCGCGCTTTCTCGCTCCAGCGTTTTGACAGCGAGTGTGCGTGGTCATTGAGTGAGATGTGTTCGTGTTTGCTTATGCGTGTGTGACCCAATGATTGTTAATTTAGTTAGTAAGCGAATGTTTACATGTTTATACAGCCGATAAAACTACCATTCTTACTTCGTCTAGCTGTCATCTAATTTGCTATCGCAATCGATGCTTCGCCTTTCGGACGAAACCGCGACTTTTTTTACGGTGCCACTAAAGTGTTGTCATTGGCCTTTGGACGCACAGAACCGAGGAAGGGTAAAAAATCGTGTCCAGGGACACAGGACCATTCAACTGACAGGTGAGAAATAAAACGTTCCTAGGCGGTCAGTGAACGAAATCACTGTCATTTCATCATGTACTGCCAAATATGATTCGTTAAGTTTTTGCTTTTTCCTTATAAGGTGGCGGACGCTACTGCTCACAGTTTTCTTTAGTTGCACATTTTTAGTAGCGTTCCATATTTTCAGCCTGCTGTACACATCAGAGTTTCCTCCTACCCTTCACACTCCCGTTCTTGAGCTCTGCACTCTTCTAACAAAGGAAACCAGAAATAAGCAGAAATTGAAGAAGCCCTCATTAAGAAGTTTTGCCTCGCTAGATCGACAAAGAGCGCGTTGGCAAAACAATAATCATAGCATAACAAAAAGACATCTTTTTTGAAGGCATACCTCTCTTTTTTTAAACGCATGATGGTTTACTTCAATTCGGTAAATAAGTGAGGCTAGCTTGCTTCAATACGCTAACTCAGCAGCTGTATGCAGAGATTAACCAAAGACGGCGCGTGCTATATGCGTGTGTCTAAAGAAGCTTGGGTTGCGGGAATTAAGAAAAGGGTAGTTTGCAAACAGTGGTTCGTGACTCGGAAGGCACAATGACAACGCTATCTGCACGTAACATTCTCAAGGGTGGCAGTTTGGGCACATTGGTATTACGTAAGGACGATTAAAGACGGGCGAACTAGAAGCACACAGAAAAAAGACACATACATACATACATAGTGCATTTTCATCCGTAAAGGTACTGAGATTACCGCTGGATGTATTGGAAGGTCACACAAGTGAATACGCTCTGGGCTGTTTGCATTTCATATGTGTTGTGATGGTATGAAATAGCATATGCAGCTGGTTATAAACCTTGCTCACGCTGCATATCTTTTTTTTAAATCTTGAGAAAATTCTTAATAAGCCAAATGTCACCAATATATCGTGCACTGTGCATTGATTTGTGCAGGTCAAAAGAATTCCTAGGACACCTGCAGGAGCACGAAGTCGCATTTGGTAAGTTTACTGTTACCACGGCATGCTGCGTGCACCACTACCTTCCTCGAGCCCCTGCCCATCCTTTAGTTTCACTGCCAGAGGATCGACCACGTGCCTCATTTTGTCAGATAATCCTGTCCTTTCGTGCATGCGTTCCTTCAGGTTATACCGCTCCAGCGAGAGTTCCGTTTCCCCCATGGTGCTTGGCTAAAGCAAAAGTTCGACTAATGGTACCAAGAATACGAGCAAAAGCGCAACTATCGTCTCCAGCAATCAAGCAGCTTTCAATGCTCTTGCTGTACGAGACATACAACGAACATCACCATCTATATACTAACGCTTCAACCACGGTGAATGGGTCTGCAAGATCGGTGATCTTTCCTTAAAAAACCTTCACCGTAAAGATTCGACTATCTCACCAGACTACATCGACTGCCGCGGAACTCCCTGCTATTCGTTGTGCACTTCGCGTAATTTCTGACGAAATGCCCAAGAAATGGAGTGTGTTCACTGACTCCAAGGCTGCTCTTCATTGTTTGGTTTCTGCCTTACACCGGGCACCCCACGAACAACTAGTTCTAGAAATCAGACTGCTGTTTCACCACCTTGTCGAGCAAGGGCACGACATCACGTTACAGTGGATTCCAAGCCACTGTGGCATAATGGGCAATGAGCATGCCGATGCCACAGAACGATCTGCACATGAGGAGGGCTTGCAACACTCCATAGTATTCTCAAGAATACGCGCAGCAATGAAAATTCGTGTGCCGGCAAATGAAGCCATAAGATCTTTATGGAACACACCAAGCTTGAAGCACACACGTCTGCACCGATGGGACCCGTCCCTTCGACTTCGACCCCCATCTGGACTCTCTCGACTCGAGACAATAGTACTTTGCCGACTGTGGCTTGGTGTCGCTTTCACAAGATCTTTTGCCTTCCGAGTTGGTATGGACGAGAGCGCGACTTGCAGTCACTGCGGCGGCGGGGAGACTCTAGAACACATACTGTGCCACTGTCCTTCATACAGCACGCACCAGCTGTCGCTTGCGGCCATATTGGCACACATTGACGACAGGCCACACCAGGACGACAGGACGGACTGTCTTGGAAGGCCGAGATGAACTGTCGTCGCACCGAAAGTCGGTCAAGGCTTTGTTGACCTTTTTACGTGGTAGTGGCCGATTAGAAAGACTATAATGATCCCGTCCCTTTCTTTTCTTTCGCGCCTTTCTTTCTGTCCCCACTCTTCTTTCCCTCTTCTCCTTTTCCTTCCCCTAGTGCAGGGTAGCGAACCGTAGGCTTTAACTCTGGTTAACCTCCCTGCCTTTCTCTTATTCGCGTCGCTCTCTCTACAGGTATGAACTTTTCTCTTCCCCGCTGTGCCCCTCTCTATAGCACGCATATGATGTGCTTTGCGCGTCAATGCGTAGTGCGCGTCGCTCATTTATCTTTGCGCACTCTCTAGAGCAGCCCGACATACTTCCAACAAATATTTCCCTTGTACTGGACAGAGCTTATCTTCCGATCTAATGATGATCATGAATGACTGTATTGGCCAGATTTAATTCTTTTATGCATTGTTATAAAGAACTTCTAGTTTAAAGTTCGGCCATGGCAATAGGTACTAGTTGCCCTTGTTTCAGTATGTTCACTTATCGCTTTAAGCTATGTTATTGATTAATTTTAAGGAATGCTTCCTGAATACTTTGGTTTTTTCGAACAACACCTTCGTACGTTCACGCACTCGGCGCTGGCCGCCTGCATATCAACGAAGGAAACCTGAAACTGTCTTTATCTTACCATCTAAGAAGGCTGCGGCATTGGTGCTCCGTTCGAGCAGAGGAGTGAAACTGTGCTCGTCGAAGCGGTGAATGGCGTTTTGCTGAAGGTTGAGCTCAGTCAGCCGGGGCGCGTCCACGGTGAGGTCCGCCGGCAAAGATGTCAAATTTGCATTCCTGCACAACGTGGCAAGCGGCACAGCCGCAGACAGGTCACTGCATCGTGCATCATTGCATTGCGCATTACATGCGCTTAGTAAAAAGCTTCACCAGAACAACGGTTATACGCTTACGTGTAGTCTTGCTATCAGAGGCTCTGCAAAAACAGCAAGAGGTGCTGTTCTGAAACTGTTAGATTATACGAGTGATTAGGTAAAATGAAATCCAAGCAATCTCATCCTTTTGTGCCTGGTCCACCGCGGTTCTTAAACAGCAGAGTCCAGAATTAAGATTATGCACACAGCATCAACTATATTTTCTGCTTTGTAGCAGCTATAAACTACGCTAAAGGAGCCGCATCGTGGTTTAAATGAGCCGCACAAGCTTTCCCAAGCTAATAAGGGTAGCTACATGACCTCGCTGATATGGCATCTTCTATTTTGCTATAACACAGAATGGCACATTAGAAAAACACATAGCGCTGACTTTCTACAACAGACTTATTACCAATTCTCGCAGGCGTACGTATATATATATATATATATATATATATATATATATATATATATATATATATATATATATATATATATATATATATATATATATATATATATATATATATATATATATATATATATATATATATACTTCCTAAGCAACTTTTGCATACCACACTTTGAGCTAAAGGATATCATATAATTTGCGGTGGTACTCCTTCTTTATTTCTTTACATGCCAGTTCTCTGTTTCTTTTGGTGCTCATTCCGAACTTGATCTCTATGAGGCTCACCTACGGTGTAATTGCGAACTTATACACCGAGCGTCATGAGTTGAACATGAATCTCAATTGACTGCATTGGCCGGAAAGCGGTGTAGGTGAGAAATCGTCAATTCTTACCGCGTCCGACATGCTAAATACCACATAGCAATACTTGAGGTTTGAAGATCATGAATGACTGAACCTAAATAAAAAACTCACACCCTATACATTATAACAACAAACCTACAATAATACCTAAAGGTATTGCTCGTGCACGGCCACTATGGAGTTTTCACCAACTCGTTGGCGATTGCGAAATTATATAACCTGTGATTGGTGTATTGGTGTATTGGTGTATGGTGATTAGTATTCACAGATAATATGCATTATGCGATTACTCCACGCAAATGTATATGCCGCGCACATTGAATGAGATGCTGACATGTAACATGGTCAGCATGGCAGAGGCATACAGAATCGGTTTATAACCATTTGCTGCTGAGTCCAGCATAGTTTAAATTTGTTGGCATCGATTTGAAATATTGTATTTGTTCAGACTGTTGGCAGCTTGGGTGCGTGTTAATTACGAACAAAAAGTGGTTTTAGAGCTTCAAGCTTGTTTAAGAAAAAAATTATTGCCCTCAAAGCGATGACTAAAATATGTAATTTCTTCGTTTTCTAAACCGTTATTATACGCCCATATCGTTCGTAGGTGGAAACTAATATTTTTCCCTGCTGAAAGCAACATACGAAAATATCAAGATTAATATTGATATGATGAATAAAGGAAAGTTACTATATTTCTCAGGTAAAGCGACAAACAAAAGAAACGGCACGAATTGTGCGTTACTTTTCCGCGTCGCTTCGCTTGACGATACTAGCAGCTACGTACCAAGTGGCTCAGGTATTCAAGCTGTTGCAAGAAAGTAACGAACATAAAGAAAGCGCTCATGAGTTGGTGTTAATGCTTTTTTTGTGTGTTGACTGATGTCTAGGTCTGTGTGACAAAACATAACCGTTGTGCCTTTATACCTGAGCGTCAACGATGTAAGGTTGCGGGCTGGCGTAGGCAGCATAGATCTCGAGAAGTGGTTGATGTTGCTGTTCTCGACGTGGAGCTCCTCCAGGTTTTCCAGACCTGCAAGCCAGTCTTGGTCTACGCCAAGGATAGTCGAGTTCAGGACGCGCACACGCCTGACACTCTTCGGGAGTTCGTTGAAACTGCTGGAGAGGTTGACGTAGTGCATGTTCAAGAGGATGACCTCCTCAAGCTTGGTCAGCGGAGCTAGCAGCGCCCAGGATGGGGGTGCCGTGCTGCCATCGCTAAGGATTACCTTCTTGAGCCACGACGTGACACCAGTGAACGGGTGCCCATCAGACGTCGGAGTGGGGCCGTGCACTCGGACATTACGGAGCTCCACTACCGAGGCCATAGTGCCTTCAAGTGCTCTCACCGGTAAAAAGTCGAGGTTGCTGTCTTGAAGAAGAAAGTCAACCCGCGAATAGCGATCCGGCGAGAAGTCGCGACGGACGACTGTATTGAAATCGGCGTGGCTTGTGAAGCCGGAGCAGGTGTACGTGACCCGCGATGTCCCGGACTCGACGCAAGTCGGTGTGGCGGCGACGAAGCACGCGAGCAGAGCCCAGAGGGCCACCCGTCCGAAAGCGAGCATGGCTGCTGTGCGTGTGGGAGAAACCGCGGGACGAGTGCCGAACGCAACCCGTTTGAGCGACTCTTGAAAGAGCCTGTGATAAACTGGCCGTAAGATGACACCCGTAAGAGAAATCCTTGGTGGATTTGCTCTCGCATTCGTGGCAAGAAAGCTGAAACTGCGCGATAGGAGACATCGCCTTATGGTTCCACGATTGTAGCTCAAGTGTGAAAGTGGATCTTGAAGGTCGCCCACCACTCAAGGTCTTTCTTTCACAGCGTTTGTGCCAGAAGAAACGCAGGCTCTCGGCCAGGAAATGACATGACGATAGCTGTTACCATAAGGCACCATACGCGCGAAAACATCGCGTCAGAGGTACGCGTCCATTTTTTTTTTTGTAGCGTTTGTTCGCTTATAATGCTTTAATTCAAACTCGCAGAGAATCAAAGCTGCACTTCTCAGCTTCTTCTAGCAATACTGCAACAAAATATTTGCAAAGCAAAAGCAGACTCATTCCGTCGTAAGGGCTGCGATACCCGATTACGCCAGCGCTTCCGTGAGCGTCACGCAATCATTAAAGTGAGTTTTACGTTACTGGTGAGCAAGCACATAGCTGATAATAGAAGAGATAGAGGAAGCGGTTGAGAGAACTATTCCTATCAATTTTGCTTTTTGTTCTTAAATTTTTTTGGACCGCCAGAGGCTGTACTTAGCTAGACATATGCCCCTTAAGTTCCCGTTTATGCAAATATACGGATTCGGGTTCACCATGCGCAGCACAACGTGATAATATTAGAGCAAAATCTTGTTTCGGGTTTTTTGATTCGGCGAGCATATTATCATGGCTTTTACGTTATTGTTGATGTTACTGTGTATTGAGGTACAAAGGCCTAGAAAAATGCGCTACGGAGAGTCGGCTGTAAAAAATCAATAATAAATCTCCTCTGCGCCAGAACAGTATAAATGGTCATGGCTCAAATGCATGATCATTTCGTTAAAAACCATTTAACCCCGCGGTCAGTCGGAAGTCTGGCATAAATTTGGTATCACTACGCATACGACAAAGCATCGTTGTTCGGCGAAAGCTGTGCCACAAATGATTTCATTTTGATATGAGCGTGTGCACATCCGGAAGTGGACGTACATCTTCTTTTTCGCCTGCCGCTTTACATATTTTCCTACCTTGTGATTTGCTTCGCTTTCTTAATAAGCGCACTAGGATAGTTGCCCATATTTCCGTATAAATTGGCTTACCTAGTAGGAGCTATGGGGCCGGTATATTGTAAGGATTCCTGTCGCTCGATTCGATTCCTTTCGTATCAACCGCAGGTCACGACTGACCGATCTCGGTGATAACGTTGAAAGGAGCGCAGCTGGGACCACTGATGAAGGGCGAAAAGGAATAGCATCGGAATAGAAGCGCTACGTCATCCCGGCACTGTTTTTCCCCTTCTTTTTAGTGCAATCCCGCGCATTTACATTGTTGAAATTGGTGGGCAAAAATAGCGTTTTTTGTTCGTGTGTGTATTTTTGTCGGCTTGTAATTTTTTTGTGAATAGCTATATACTTTCTGGAATGATATATTAGTATACCGTAATTTCGATTTTCCGATTTTGCTTTTTTTTGGTATCGGAAAGTACACACTCAGGAAAACTACATCGCCGAGGGTAAGCTGGATGTCGAAACACCCTTTTTGCACCCTTACTTCTCTGAAAATTTTGAAAATGGGTGCATTCGTTAGGAGGCAACCCTTAGTGCACCCTTTCATTAATATGGGGGTAGGGTGCTAAAAGGTTGTTTTGTGCGATACCTACACCTCGCAAAATTGAAGGGTGCTCGGGCACTTCAACATTTCAAGCAAATAAAAAGCAATAAGTGTCTATTTCCAAGTGGTTTGCGCCAAGTATTTGTTAGAGTACATCATATAATCACAGTAGGCTATGGATGTCAAGTGGTACTTCATGAGCACATGCTGTCCCCTGTGGTGAAGTGGAAAGACAGCTTTTTCTTTTACTTCCTACCCTGGTATTCGCTGTTTACCACTGGCTTGTTTAAGATATTTCAGCTCGGTGTTCTTTTATAGATCAGCTGCCAGTCGTCAGCGACTCATAGCGCGTCAGCCAATCACAGTTCTTCAGGCGCATGTTCGTTTTGGTGTATCATCGTGTCGGTGCAATATTATGCGCTGTAAGTCTTGCGCTGATTCAAGCTGTAATGATACGAATAAACATTGGTTAGCAACTTATATATCAGCTGCATGCGGAGCAATCTACTTCCGATAAGAACGCAGCATTCATTGAGGAGGTGGCCCGTCCTGGTCGTAAAGGGGAAAGACACTACTTTGTCCTCTTTTCTGCTTCCTGAATTTCACACCTCACTGCTATCTACGCTGATATTGTTTGATATTGGTGCTGATTTATAGATGAACTGAAACAATGAATAGTGTGGCGTAACCTTATCAGAGCAGCTTGAGGCGCTACTGCACTGTTGAGGTGCTCCTTCGGTTGCGTTGGGGCCTATTACAAGGAAATACTAAAACGAACTTGCCGCTGGATGCATATGGCATAAGGTATTTGCCATTGAAGTTTGCCAGTGTGAAGATGATGTACCAGTTGATGCTGTCATGCTGATTGCTCTGCATGGCATCTGAAAGAAGCGCTTGGCAGTGTGTAATGCAGTTGTTGACATTAGACCAATTAGTCTGTATTTCCGAGAACTCATTGCAAGATTTCTTGAAGTATGTAGGCAACAAAAGCGTGTAACCGAATGGCTCGACCAACTGGAGTCACTTGAATGCTTAAAATAATTTTTGAACTTCTGAATCGGCCATTGATTGGGTGACATGCTTAAATCTCTTCTTATTATTGTATATATGATTGTATTCTGAGAAAACGCAGGCAATAAAGATATAAAGAGGGTGAAGTGGTCGAGATCTAACCCTTCCGACTGGCGGTCTGAAGGCCCACAGATCGAATCCAGGCGGCGCGGATATGTCTTTTCTTTTTCTTCGCTTTAATGTTTGATAAGTCTCGGAAATTCCTTCGGGATTACTTCGGCGGACGTCTGAAAGACTAGGGTACGGATAGCATAAACAATATCGCTGTAAAAAGATGTAGTGCGCACTTCGGCAGCGCACACATTAAGGAAAAGGGTGCAAATAAAGAAATCACCATTTCAAATGGGTGTATATTGGTTTCCTTAAACACAGTTTCTATGGCTGTAAGGGGATGAGTAAAAAACACACTCTTAAAGTAGTTGCACCCTTTGGAGTGTAATTTCTCCCACAATAATAATCGTCACCTACCTTGCTTGCGTTTCCTTTCTTGAAAACGCTGCGCTCGTTACTTTCTTGTCAAGAATGCTATGTCACGCTGATAACGCGCATGCCGTTCGTGACTTGGAGGTACCGGACTCGCAGCGCTAAACAAAGGAAAGGTGGGCAAGGAAGATGATAGTCTTTGTGGGACAAGATAAGCCTCAAAGGGTACAAAGTTTTTAAAGAGTGCATAAGAGAAACACCCTTAAGGGGGCAATTTTGCTGAGAAGGTGTACTGTTGTGTGCCACTAAAGTCCCTGGGACAATGAGGACATTTTAATTGAATAAACAAATAAATTGAATGCAGCACACGTTCATGAACTAAAGCTATTCACAAAGTAAAATCAAACAAACAAGCTCCACTGCCACTAGGCGTCATTGACATAGATCGGCGAACTCACTCATTAGTATATTGACTCAAAATCCCTCGGACTCGTGAGTCTGAGTGAGCTCGTGTGAGTTCGAGTGCGTGTAAGTATGAGTATAATTAAGACTCCCTGAATCGGAGTTCGGAAGGAAGTGCAGTATGAAACGAAGCAAGTATGAATAATTTGTAATTCCATTGGTCTTCAACTCCTCGAGACTATGGCGAGGACGATTGACATGATTCCGAGTGATTCTGACTGGTGCGCGTTCGAACCAGTAAACGTGAGCGAGTACACGGGAACAAAGAATTTGTGTCAATGAAGCGAAACCACATCTGTAAAGTTCCATGTTATACCGTGAATTGTACATGCGTATTTTTCCAAAACGTAGGTTTAGGCAGCTGTTTATAGCTTCTGCGTTAGTTGGCATTCTGTAATTACCTGTAACCTAATTACTTGTTTATACGTATTACAATTACCAAATGTAACCAGTGAGTTTTCAAGACATCGGCGCTAGAAAGGAATTTTAATGCGTCAGCATTAGAACGGTCATGCGAATGAAAACCGGTCTGTCGGTTTGTGTACTGCAATAGAAGAGAGAAGAGAGAGAGAGGAGGCCGACACAAGTGGAAGGGGTGGAAGCACCTGACGGAGGCGGTGCTAGCAGCGTGCTGACATGCTGGCTTTGCACAGTTGGCGATCGGCGGTGAGCTTCTGCTGACGTCTGAACAAAGCACCTCGGTCAAAGCAAAGTGCCTAGAGCGGCCAGTCGCGCGGCTATATTGCGTGTATACTCCCGCGCTTCTTTCATGCTCGGAAAAATGCCTTTATGTAGCACGTATCAAGCAACAGAAAGCTGCATCGGGAGTTTTTCATGTTGCTGTACAATTTTCCCATTCACACTTTATGTAAGTATAATATTTGAGAAGTTGATTAATTAATTAAGGCTAGTTGTGGAATTAGGCCGATTACAAAAAATAATCTGAGTATCTCCAAGGAACAGCTAACAATCTTGCCTTGGTTTTGTCCAGCTACGTGACATTTGCACATGTTTAAATCTTGGTGCACGATAGTTGGAGCACCCTGTATATATTACATACAGGGCAAAAGTACGAAAAGTAACTTTACTAACATTTCGGCAGGTGGTCCTTGCCTCCATCAGCGTAGTCACTCTGGCGAAGGCGGGACCGACATATATAGGTCGGAGATTAGCAGTACGCTGGGGAGCCAATGTGAAGCGTGTCATCTCGCCTCGACCGCCCATCGGAGACACTGCCCTTTCGGCCAGGAGCTGGCCTCTGTAGGAGGGAAGGCTCGTCTCCAGCCGAAGCGTCAGTAAAATCCTATTGTTTTTCCTACGAGGTTCTATTGTTTGACCTGTTTTGCACATCAGGATCCTGTGATTTAACGCTTCACTGACATACAGTATGTTTCAGTGAACACTTTCAAAAATCTTTAAAAGTTGCATGTGGCAGAAATCACAATTCTAGTTCATGAGCTGGTCTACTCGAAGTGGTGGACAGTACTTGCACAAAAAATTGAGATGCACAGGCGACTAATTATTACAAATCACCTAATTAACTTTCTAACGAATTACATGGTGGCCCATATTGCAATTTACAAATTATAGCCGTGGAGTTTGCAAGGCGGATCCACTTCGAGCAAATTGTCAAGATGACACCCGTTTCGAGGTATAAATTCCCGAACTTAGCGGAGAAATGCATTGGCGTTCCAGCTAATTTGTCAACAAAACGTTGTTTCATGCACTGAAGCCCACAAGTAACTGGAACGCCAATGAATTTATCCGCAAAGCTCGGGAATTTATATCTCGAAACTGGTGTCGTCCTGAGAATTCGTTTCAGGTGGATCCGCCTTGCGAAGTCCACTGCTAGAATTTGTAAATTGCAATATGGGTCATAAATAATTAGCTAAAACGTTAATTAGTAAATGCTTGTTAAGTAGTCGATTTTGCATTTCAATTATATGTGCTAGTAGTGTACGCCGCTTCGAGTAGACCCGCTCATAAACAAGAATTGAGCTATCTGCCACAGGCAACCTTTAAAAATTTTGAAAGTGTTCGCTGAAACACCCTGTATATACGCGCGTATGTAAGTGTGCGCGCGCTATATCGGTCACCGCCCTATGGAGGCCCGGAGGGAGACTTTAAGCCCTGTCAAGGAGTGCTATCTCCTACATGGGACTGTTAAAAAATCTGCTAAGATTTAGAAAAGGGAAACAACGATATCAGCAAGAACAGATGTAAATGACAAGCAGTGACGCAACAAAGTAGGCTGTATTACTTCAATATTTAAAATGTTTTAATGAACGTCAGCGATTAGTACGAGAAAGTTTTCTATCAAATGGCGATTTATACGCTTTTTTAAATAAATTATGTGTGGACTATGATTTTATAGAAAAAGGTATCGACTTCCATAGCTTGATTCCAGAAAAAATGAAACGGTTTTTGTCTTATCATAACTTGCGCGTACTGTAAGTAAAAGCTTATCACGTGTTTTGTGAAAAGGGAAAATTCTCATCCACCCGACTGTGTAACGAAGCTATAGAACTGAGACCATAGGGATTTCAAAGAAAGAAAGCTTCGCATTGAAGAAAAAATTGCCATGGTTCGGGGGATCGAACACGCGACTAACGCCATCGCTCTACCATCTATGCTAACCAGGAATCGCAGAGCGAGGCCGAATCAATTGACAACTCGAAGCACTGCAGCGATACAGAATGCGGCAAGTCAGTCGGCAGAAGCCCGCAAAGTGGAGGAAGGGTGAGCTTTCCTCCAGCTTGCTGGCTTCTTCAGAATTAAGTTACCATATTCACGTTGTGTTTCAAATGAAATTTATTCTTTCGGCAGTACTGAGAACTTCACCTATCAGAAGGTAATGCGTTGCTGAACTGACCTGCAGACTATAGATGGCCCGCAGATATGTGGCGAACGTGGTAGATTGCAAATGCTAGGATGAAATCAACCGCGAATTTAAGGACGCATACTATTGTTTATACGTATAATGCTGCTTTACAAATAAGCTTTTTGGTGAAGTCTACAGAGCTTTCTTCGAAAATGTCCGCGGCCATCTCAACAAACCACGCTACTTCAATACAAGACGCCAAAGCTTGCGCATATTTTTATCTTTTTTTTTCTTTTTTTCCGCCATTGCCTGGCAGCTGCAAGCTGGTTATGCCGGTCTTTTGTTCGTAACGAGGGTTTTGTGCGATATGTCCGAATGAACAGTGCTGAGCCGCTTGCGTCAGTTGCCATACGGTATAACCCGCTCTGTTCAGGGAGTGACCAACATGTGCTATAGTCTTCGCGGAGCGCCCAGGCCAGAGAAGCTCAGTAGTGGAGAGGCGTCCATACCACGCTCCACGAGGTCAAGGTGCGGCGTTCGTGCCCTCTACAAAGCATTGACGCCAGTGGCGGAATCGTGCGGCCTCCCTAAATCAGTCGCGTACGTGACGCTGGATTCCCGGGCAGGGCTCTTTTGATAAACTATGCCGAGAGACGGCTCTATTTGCACGCGCACACCACTCTTCATCTCACGACGACGAAGAGAGCCGCGTGACCGTCTCGTAAACACACATACGTAGACGTCCGGCGCTCGGGCCGCGTCCATCATCCTGCGCGGCGCCTAACGCGCTACAGAGAGCGTGAGGAGCGCGCGTGGCCTGTTTGAACAAGCCGCCCTTGTTACCAACAAGTGTTCAGCGTGATATAGCGTCGCTGATTATTCCTAATGAGGTGCGCTGATTCAGGCGCTCCTGGTGGCCCGCAGAGCATTTTGCGCGAAGCGCAGCCGTAAAGATTTTGACAGAGGAGAAACGCATACAGAGCGTCACCTGCGGCTTAGCCCGACTGAAAAGCCTTTCCAGAAGGCGCACTCTGCAAGCCGCCAAGTCCCCTTTGACGCGAACGGGCCGCCCGCCTTGTTTAGACTGCTGAGGTGCGCCAACGAGCTACGCAAAGGACTGATTTTCCGAGCGAATGTTTCTCCCACCGTGGTTCCCGGGAACAGGCGTGTACATCAGCCACAGCGGACGCTACCGACGCACGTCAATTCCTTGCGCCCATTGTTTCTTGTTCGACCATTTCCCAGTAGTTTCTCGATGTTCCACACAACCTGTAGCTTATTCGCAAAGAGAAGAACAGAGCGGAAGTACGTGCAATATTCGGTGAACAGAGGTCTTCCGTAGAGGTTTATTGGGGAAGCGCTAGAATTGTGACGGAGCTCACCGGAGCCTGGCTTGAAATTAAGACTGCGTGTTGGTCCTAAGGTCTACTTTTGGAAAATCAAACTGTGTGGGACTATGTAGAAGATCCATAGCAGCGTTTCACAACCTCGGCAACAATCTGGCTCATCAACTGCATTAAATACCGGTCATTAAGTCAAGGTTTTGGTGATGGCGCAATGTTGATGGTCCAATGTGAATTTACTGTACTACCTGGTGTCGACAGGTATTTGCGACTGTTATATAAACTTGCTACTTCTCGTCGTGAGTGCGCATAACTAGGGCTACTTTCTCCCTGCTTTCTCTCTTTTCGTCCCCGTATCGCCTTCCCCCAGTATAAGATAGTGAACCGGACATGCGTCAGGTTCTCTCTCTCTCTCTCTCTCTCTCTCTCTATATATATATATATATATATATATATATATATAAACAGTGTTCTGGAGAACATTACATATACGAATGGTAGCTATACTGATAACTTATTTTTGGCCCAGAATGCACTGTCCCTGGGAAAATTGGAGTTCTGGAGTAACCAAGGAGCCTACAATGACATCGTACTGTGAGCCTTGACCTCATTAGGCATCAGATGTTGAGGAACTTCTCAAAACGTTGAAGACAATTGAGCTCACTGAGTTGCCCAACAGTACGTGGAGCACAGGTGATATGCATGCAAGAGCTTGAAAAGTGGCATAATTGGTGCCTGTTTTTAAACCTGGGCAGGATGCCACTGATTAGCCTCGTATCTCCCGGTCTCCCTATTATCTTGCGTGGCGAAGGTAACGGAGAAGCTATTCTGCACCTGGATGAATTGGTTCGTCGAGCAGAAAGGAATTAAACTTTTTTCTGGAGTAATTCGCGCCAAAACCATGACCTGATTATGAGGCACGGCGTAGTGGGGGCTCCGTTATAATTTTGACCAGCTGGGGTTCTTTAACGTCCACCCAATGCACGGTACACGAGCGTTTTTTATTTTTTATTTTTTGCATTCTGCTCCCATCAGAATATGGCCACCGCGACCGGTATAGAACCCGCGACCTCAAGCTGAGCAGCGTAACCCCATAGCCACTAGGCTATCAAGGCGAGTAAGCATGAAAGAAAACTTCCAGCATACATGACTGGTTTTCGACAGCGGCTACGCACTTAATACAGTGCACTAAATTTTGTAAGCCACTCTGAACACCACAGAGAAAACGGTCTTAATACTCTTGCTCTTTTGTGGATGCTTCTAAAGTATACTGTATGCTACAGAGGTCTACCATCCCGTAACTATAAACTATGGAAATCGAGGGAAAAACATCTTACTTGTAGTCCATCTGTTTTTTTTCCTTAAATGAGTGTATTTCATGTTCCCCTTGGAAGTACTTTGAGCTAGAGAGGCGCATTGCACTGCCGAGGGTGTCTTGTTTCCCCTGTTTAAAACTGCATTGGTTGGTCACCCAAAGGTATTTCGTTGTAGAGCCACGTTACTTAGAGTGTCTGTATATGCAGCCATTTGTATTCGTTCCTCAGGGCATAATCACTCTTGCTTAGCATTTATTGTATCCTGGCCGATTTGGTAACACTTTGCATCAGTAGCAGCAGAGAAATCACACATAATTCTTTCTTAGGAAAATTCAACAAGCTGTCACGTTGCAGTTAAGTTGGGAGCTCATCCAATTCGACATGCCTCCAGTGTTCCCTTCCTGGGCGTCATTCTGGACCGTAGATTCATACGGCAATGAGCTGTGGACTGCGCTACGATGTTATCGTAACAAAGACGTTAAGTACTTCAGCCCGTTGTCGGCGCGCTGAGATAGAGAGAATGAAAATGTAAAGAAGTCAACCAGACCAGCATCTTATTTGCTGCACTATGCGGCGGGTAACAGAGAGAGAGAAGTGGTTCTCGTGGGAAAGGAGGAAAGGGTGGCACTATCTTCTGCAACGCGGCGGGTAAGAAAAAGTAGGATAGAAAGAAGAAAGAAGGGAGAGAATTAACACCCCGCGCACCGAAGTAAGAGGATGCACCGCACGACAACCGTGACCCAATCACATGAAGCCAAGAGACAATGAAAACAAGGAAAGCGTAGGGAGAAATTACATTCATTTCAAATGTAAAAAGGACAAGGTAAAGGGAAATGAAAGTGGACAAGAAAGAAAAACGACTTGCCCTAGTTGGAGCCGCACCCACATCTTCCGAATCATGATCATTTTCTTCTTCATCAGCCTATCTTTATGTCAACTGCAGGACGAAGGCCTCTCCCTGCGATTTGCTGATACCATCTTGCGCCGGAAAATTTCCTTATTTGATCACCCCACCTAGTGTTCTGCCGTCCGCGACTGCGCTTCCCTTCCCTTGGCACCCATTGTGTAACTCTAATGGTCCACCAGTTATGTACTCTATGCCCAGCATCATTTTTTTCTCCTAATGTCAACTAGAATATCCGCAAGCCCCATTTGCTCCTTGATCCACACTGCTCTCTTTCTGTCTCTTAGCGTTACGCCTAAAATTTTATTGCGATAACAATTATATGAACACTACAAGAGCTTTTCTGCCACCGGCATCGGCGTCGCCGCGAGTTTCCGCATAAAGTCCAAGGACGATAAAATCGTCGCCGCGTGTCGTATGCTGTATGTGCGAGGGGAAGCGTGCGAGGATGAGCCGGCGATCGCGGCTCAATCTCGTGAATGAAAAGGAGGAAAGCCCGGAGGAAGCGCGCCGTCTTTCGTCACGCGCAAAGCTCCTGGGGAAGGGAAGAGGGCGCGTTCTGCGCCGGGTGGCCTGGGCAGCCGCCCACGTCCGCCCGAGCTGCTGCATCTTGAAGGCTATCTGCGACGGGGACAAAGCCCGCCGCACTCTTCGTTTTCGCGGCTTAGCTCGCGTTGATGCGAGGCGCTCGCGTGGTGCTCGCTGCTGCTGCCACGCTTGCTCACTCCAGCGTTTTGACAGCGAGTTTCCGTGGTCATCGCGTGGGATGTGTTTATGTTTGCCTGTGTGCGGGTGAAACCATACTGTTTAGTTCACTTAGTTTGCCTATGTTTACAAGCTTATACGACCGATAAAACTACTATCCTTACTTCGTTCACGAATTTGCTATCGCAATCGATGCTTCACCTTTCGGGCGAAACTGCACCTTTTTCCTTCCATCGCTCTTTGCGCAGTCCATAGCTTGTTCTCGAGCTTCTTTGTTAATCTCCAAGTTTCTGCCCCATATGTTAGCACCATCAGAAGGCAATAATTGTACATTTTTCCTTTCAACGACAGCAGTAAGCTCCCAGCCACGATTTGGCAACACCTGCCGTATGCACTCCCACCCATTTCTATTCTTCTGTAAGTTTCCTTCTTCCGCATTGCGTGTGCGATACTTTGCCAGTTGAGGTAAGGTGATGGCTGCTCTCTCATCACGTACTACTACGTGACGGCTGTGGTTAGGAGAATGTTCTGCAATCGCCCTCATGGCCATGTGTGGCGCTGGCTAACGCTCCCAGGGCAAAAAGCAAATGCCCAGGAATGAGCATGGGAGAATAGTCGTCGCCGTAGCTCATTTGGTAGAGCATCGCTCGCCTAATGCGGAGAATGTGGGTTAGGCAACCAGCGGTGGCAAACTCTTTCTTTTTCGTCCCCTTTCATTTCCCTTTACCTTATCGTTTCCACACTTCAAACGAAATCATAGTTAATGTATGCTTTCTATGGCTTCATTATACGTTAGCTCCTTGTGGTTGTGTCCAACAAAATAGAGCCCCTCGATGCCCCTTCCTCTCGTTCGTGATTACAGACAGTCACTCAGGCCGCTGCCACTTCAATAACTGAAACAGCTCGTGAACTTCAGTTGCGTTGGTCGAAAATGCAGACGTCTTGGTTAGCGACAAATGTGGCGACATTTTCCAGAATCTTTGCCTGAGAAAGTATTCTGGAGTCCATTCGGTCTAACACAGTCTGGAAAGAGATGCTCTGGACGTCATATCGAGTATAGGTGTACAGTAGACCGATTCTCTAACAATACCGCGCGGGCGTCGACTGGCCGGCCGTTCAGCGCCGTCTAACGGCACGAAGCGACAAAATCAGCAACAGTAGCGAATGCGCACTTGGTGCGCATTCGCTACCGCAATAATAATGCGCGTAAGTTTCGTCTGATAGGCTCTTCCCACAGGCATGACACCGCCCCTGTCGCGATTAACTCAGTGGCAGCTTTCGCCACATTTGAAACTAGATCGAATAGTTGACAATCCCCTCTTTCGCTACTCTTTCTTGCCCCTTGATACATTTACACTGCAGCTTCGCACGTTTTGTTGATTATACTGCTGTTCATCCGCACTAGAGCAGCACACGCAGAAAAATAAAGAAAAATAAGGTCGCAAGCCAAGGGCACACGCTCCTGCTATCTTCAATATGCGGCGTAGCTTGTGTCGAATTAATTGTGTTATTGACTGTGTCATGCTGGTAGCAAGAGCCTAGCAGGCAAAACTTGAGCTTTGAGTGAAATGCGATACTCTTGCTGATCTCGTCGCTTCGCGCCGTTGGCGTTCGCACGGTACCATTAAAGAATCGGACCACTGTGCAAAATGTGTTTAAACTGCACAGTACTCTATAGGCGAAGGCAACCTCAAGTTTCCGCACCAGCACCGATTGCTCCCCTAGCGGAAAAATTCCAACATCGCCGGTCGCCTCGTTTACCTTCAGAGCAACCTCTCGACCGTTTACGTTGGAGTGCGTGCTACCAGTGTTTCTACTTACACTTAGGCAAGCGTGGTCCCGTCTTCCCTTAACTTTGGTGCACAATAGTTTTGTGTCGCTCAGTGCCACAACAGCCTCGAAAACACGAAACGCGGTGGAACTGCGTATTTTAGAGAAATTGACAGATGAGACAAGCGCTGCGCTGTACGCTGAATCAAATCATGCATTTTTAAACTCGCATGCCTTCTTTTGATACATGTCTTATAATAATCGAGTGGCTCTTACGTACACAACGATATAGTTTAGTAAGCTCAGTACATACGGGCGCGTTCACTTAATGCTGACTCCTTTCAGGAACAAGCGCGCTGCAGGACAAGCTGATGAGAAACATTGTCTCGGTTAAGGGTCTTGTATGAAAATGCAGTAAAAGCAATAGCATGTTTTGGCAGCAATTTAAAGGACAAGTATCTTGCCTACTTTTCTGAAACTCTATACCTATGGCCTGCGAGCCTGTGAGGCGGCCGCGTGACGGAACGACAAATGTAGTAAATTACACAATTTGTTCATTGTTTGTCACAATGCACTTAGTTAAACTTTGCAAACTTTGGAAGTAGTTGCACTAATAATTGCTTTTATTTTTACTCACAGTTGAACTGCAGAATATCTTAGATGGTTCACTGCGTATTTCACCATACAATTTTTTTGTAAATAAGTTGCCTAACCAAGCCTGTTACCGTAAGTCAGAATTTATTTCTCCTTCATTGTGTCCTGCGCTGCACTCTAATTTTCGTGTGAAGAATTTTCTCTGTTTAGGGGCCGTATAACGTAAAACTATTCCAATATGTTTTTATTCCAATCTCCTGACGGCAAACTTGCGTAACCGCCTACGCAAGCATCGAGGGGTCACCCATAGGGTTGTCTGAACTAAAGCCCCTGCATCTACGCGCCACCGCCGCTTTCTTAAGTAGCGACAACCTTTGTTGTGCGCCGCCTTTTCCCCTCACACCAAATCCGGTTCCGGTATTTCCGGTTCCGCCATTTCCGGTTTAAAAATTTCCGGTTCCGGCGTTTCCGCTTCCTGGAGTTGCGCTGCGGGAATTACCGCTTTGACTGCTGTTGGACGATGGTGAGACGCCCGCGCGTGCTTAGCAGAGCTGTGGCAGTCACCATAAGGAGAATGCAAAGGGGACAAGTTGTATTCCGCTGAAGTAGTAGTTCGCGGTCGCTGTTGTCCAAACGCACGAAAAACGGCAGTGGTCTCCAAGGGCCCAGGCACTACATTCCACTGTACGTTGTCGCTCGTGCCACAACCCATCGCAGGTTGACGCGAAGCAGCGAACACGAGCAGATCGCTGGTTACAGTAGGCGGTGGTTCTCGGATGGAATCGCATTCACAGTTTCAACCGCAGCTGGAATCGCATTCACAGTTTCAACCGAAGCCTCTCCAGCCGCGCGAAAGTAAACAACGCTAAAAAACAAAGTGTCACTTCCACTCGGAACAGGAAGCTGCAGCTACGTAAGTTCCGCTTGACGCCGGAAGCTAAGGGGGTGAGTGAGAGAGGTGCGGGAAGGAGGAGGGCAGGTTGGCGGTACTTAACCTGGTCAGCGGAAACGTGTATGGAGGGGCTTTAGTCTGAACAAACCAATCAAACGCTCCCCTCGTTCATAAGAGGTCCCTTTTGTATGCTTGAAAAACGAATAACATTGCCTGCACTGAGCAGCTTGTCTTATCTAATTGGCTCACAAGAGGCGAGGAGCATGCTCAAGTGGAGAGAGATTCGATGGGGCCGAGTTACTGCACTGAATATCGATAACCGGATAAAGAGGCTGGTGCCGGCGTCTGCGATTGGTCCGCTTTATCTTACTTAACTTGCGGTGGCTCGTCGACAATCGCGGTGGCATGCAAGAGAGAGAGAGAGAGAAATTTATTTACAGAAAGGCAGAGAGGTCGGCCTGAGCTATAACTTGCTCTGGCCTGCTACTCTACTCTGGGGAAAAGGGACGGGGAGGGAAAGGGCTGATGAATGATGATGGTATAAGGAAGAGATGCGTATATACAAATTCACAGAGTTGTGGTATCTCTAAAGGCGTGCGTCCAGCCCAGTGGCTTGGAGAAAAGCTACAGCGGCTCTTGTGACCAGGGCTGCGCTGGTTGCATTAGGCCAAGGACCTAAAAGAAACTCGTCCGAAAGCGGTCTCTCATGGATGTTTGCTATGGAAGAGACAAGTTGCTGTCGTTCTTGCGCGTACGCGGGACACACGCAAAATATATGTTCAAGTGTTTCTGGCACCTCACAGCATTCACAGTTTGGGCTAGTATCACTGGCACCTATCATATTTCTATAACGGTTGGTGAATGCGACACCAAGGCGAATCCGGTGCACCATGCTCGTGTGGTTTCTATTGAACTTTTGAGGCATACGAAATCGCATTTCTTGGTCCCATTTGTGTAATCGCTTGTGTCGTCGATCAGGTTGGGCCCAGTGTTCCAACGTAGAGTTGTGGTTTACGCGACGAAGTAGGGCGTTTGTGTCTGTTCGTGAGAACGGAATGCGTACTTCACAAGCATTATCTAAAGCAGTTTTTGCTTCAGCGTCTGCCTGTTCGTTCCCTATCACGCCACAGTGTGACGGTATCCACTGAAAGGTGACATTGTGGCCATTTCTAGTTGCGTGGTCGAGATACTCTGTAATTTCTATAGCCATAGAATGATACGGGCCCCGTCTGAGGACACAGTCAATCGTTTGCAGAGCTGGCTTGCAATCGCAGAATATCGTCCATGCGTGAGGACGCTCCTCGGAGAGAAATCGAAGTGCTTCCCGGATAGCAACAAGTTCTGCGGCAGTTGATGTTGAGCTATGGTCTAGTTTAAACCGGCGAGCGATGATCATATGTGGAATGACGAAGGCTGCAGTGGAGGCATATGGTGTGACAGAGCCATCGGTATACACATGTACAGTATCTCCGTACTCTGTAGAAATGTGCAACAGGGTGAGTTGCCTGAGGCCAATAGATGGAACGAAAGACTTTTTAGTAATTCCAGGGATCTGCAATGTAACGACAGGTTTAGGCAGAACCCACGGGGGTGTTCTCGGAATACAGGCGGGAGAGAATCTCGACGGCAAAACACTCTGATGCCGCGATATAGTCATTGAAAAGCTGGAACCTGGGTGTGTGGTAGGGAGCGATGACAGAGGATGGTGCCTGTGTCGGGTCAACACGCGGAGGTACATTCGAAGAGGCTCGCAGAGCAAGTACACCCGAATAGGACAAGCACGAGCTTCCGCTATTGTTCCATTGGTTGACGTGCATCGTGGGAGGCCCAAACATGTGCGCAATGCCTGAGCTTGAATGCTCTCGAGCGCGCGCACACAACTAAGTCCCATGCTTGAGAGCGCCGGCATGCTGTACCGTATATACCCTACGAATAGAGCTCGGTACAATTGGAGTAATGACGACTCCGAGGGGCCCCATCTTGTTGCTGCCACGACGCGAAGGACGTGAACAAAAGTCTTCAGCTTTGACTTCAGTGCGGCGACGTGTCTTGACCAAGATAATCCCCGGTCTATGACTAAGCCAAGGAATCTGTGGTGTGTAACCGTAGGTATCGCTACGCCGTCAACAATGATCGGATACCTGGTCATTCGTTTTCGCGTGAACGTAATCACAGAACATTTTTCAGTTGAGAGTCGGAGGCCTTGACGCCGAAGATACTTAGCTGTGATTGTCACTGCACGTTGAAGCCTAGCACGCATTTGGGGACGGGTGGCTCCAGATGCCCATATGCATATGTCGTCGGCATATGTGCTAATCTTTACCGTGCTAGGAAGTTCGGATGCAAGGCCAATCAATGCAACATTGAAAAGAGTTGGACTGAGAACTCCCCCTTGTGGAACACCTCGATGTATATGGTACTGTCCGGTGTCGCCATCACTTGTCGACATATACACCGTGCGGCCACTGAGGTAGCTAACAATCCATGTATATAGTCGGCCACCGATGTCTAAATCTTCCAGTGCATCAAGGATTGCATAATGTAGTACATTGTCGTATGCACCCTTAATATCCAGAAAGACAGCTCCAACTAACCGACGTCGACTTCTTTCTTGTTCAACAGTGGAGACCAAGTCGATAACTCCGTCAATCGAAGAACGGCCTCTTCTAAATCCGTGCATAAAATCAGGAAAGCAATTATTTCTCTCTAGAAACCATTCCAGTCTTGACAAAACCATTCTTTCCATTACTTTGCCGACGCAACTGGCTAAGGCGATCGGTCTGTAGGAGGAAAGCTCGTTGGGGCACTTTCCCGGTTTAAGCAGCGCTACAACGCGACTGCATTTCCAACCATCTGGAACATTTCCTTTCTCCCACGTCGTATTATAAAAAGATAGGAGAAGACGCCGTGATTCGGTGCCAAGATGGCAGAGTGCAGCGTATGTGATTCCGTCTGGTCCTGGTGCCGAGGAGCGTCGAGAAACTGAAAGCGCAGCGTCAAGCTCTTGCATCGTAAACGGTACTTCGAGCCGCTCATCAGGTGACGGGGGTGCGATGGTGACAAGGGATGAAGTCACTGCATTAGATGCGTCCACAATCAGTTTACAGTAGTCCTCTGCTACCTCCAATTCGGTCCGGCGTTGATGTAGAGCCACCGCATGGAATGGGTGTCTTTGTTGTGGAGTTGCCTGGAGACTTCGTATGACCCGCCATATCTTAGATAGAGGCTGTCTTGGATCTAGGGATCCACAGAAAGCCCTCCAACGCTGTCTGTCAAGCTTCTCCAGATGTCGAAGAACATGTCGTTGAGCTCGGCGACTGCTCGAAAGATCGGACGGTGACTTTGTTCTTCTGTATCGCCGTTCTGCGCGGCGACGGATCGCACGAAGGGCCTCATATTGTATGTCGACCGATGACCTGTGCCTCGGTATGCTGACTTCTCTAGTTTTGTCCCGCAGGGCAGAGGCAATGATGTCCTCTATTTCGGATGGAGATGTCATACTCTGACAGGCGGTGTCGACAGAGGTCTTAAATGCAATCCAGTCTGTTTGACGAATGCAACGTGAGGCTGAACGGCGAAACCAGCTAAAGTGAACGTAAGTGGGGAGGTGGTCGCTACCATGAGTCTCTAGATCCGTCGACCAGGATGCTGAAGACAGAAGGCTCCTTGATACAAACGTTAGGTCAAGACAACTGCTGTAGGACGTGCCACGAATAAATGTAGGAGACCCGTCATTGAGCACATTTAGTCCCCGACTACACATAAAGTAAGGGAAGCTTAAGAATGACGCTAAAACGGATCCTCAGCAAAGATGAGTTGGCAGAACGAGGTCTTAAACGTGCCGAACGTTCTCAAAAGCGTTACACGGCCACGCAAACAGTTTTATTGCACGCAAATAAACCCATGCTCTCCGGCATGGGCGAATAGCCAGTGCATGCCGGAGCGATCGGCGGCAGCCATCTTTTATTCCTTTCGGAACGGGGCAGCCTGCGGCTGTTCAGAAGAAACTTCTGTTTTGGTCGGCATAATAATGCATCTTTAACGCATACGCATCACTTTGACGCGGTAAGTTTTCGCGGTTTTGTGACGTCGCGTGAGAGGCAGGTGAAGTGGGTGCAGCCCGAAGACTTGTCCAATAGCCGAGGGCTAATGGCAAAAAGGCGTCGAATCAGAAATAACTATTCTTTTGTTCGGTCAAATTATGCATAATCAGTGTGTAGACATCATATCAGATGGGAAGCTATCGCGGTTTTCATGACGTCGCGTGACAGACAGGTGAAGTGGGGGTGGTCCCAAAAAGTTTTTCACCAATCGCGGTGGGCTAATTGCAGAATTGGAATAGAAAAGTTTGGAATAGTTTTACGTTATAGCGCCCTAGGTTAGTTTTACTGCCTCATATGCGCGATAGGCAGACGCTACTTTGTCTACTGTGACAAGTTATGTTTTATATGAAAGGTGAGATAAATCCCTTCTTATGCTCTGTATTAACACTCCATAATGGCCCCTTAGGGGGCTAACAGTTTGAATAAACAAAACAAACAACCAATATTATTATCTTTATCTATTCTCGCTCTTGTATTAAGCCATCTGTAATCAGTATCTGTAAACAAACAAACAAACAAACAAACAAATTAATTAATTAATATTTTTGTGAAGCCAGCAGCTGTCGGCTGAGTTTGCCTGGAGGCACGCTACGATATAGTTGCAGAATTGCGGACCTCGAGTCACAGAACATAACAAAATTATCTGCAGAACATTCCTACAGTTTGCGAAAAACACCAGCAATAGCAACACTCTTCGCCTATGCCGAAGAGAGCGAAGTGGTCGGAGCGACCACACCCCGCAGCTCTTAGAGACGGGACCTTATGTACAGCCGCATAACTGCCGGAATATGCGCTGACCGAGCCATCCAAGTAGCGTTAGAGGTGATTGTGGTACGCATTCAAGTAACCAAGCACCCAAGATGCTGGCGTTTGGAAAAGTAAACCGCTAGGAGTGTAGCCAAAAAGGTCTAAGGAAGCCAATAACATTGTTGAGCATATAAGGTCGATAAGCACATTTCTTTCGTTTCGGACACAATAGTCAGAGGACGCCTAGCGTATTAGTGCGATTAGCATTCTCTGGATACTTAGCACGTTTCCTGGTGTTTAATTTCCTGCCTGCCTGCCTGTCTGTCTGTCCGGGTTCCTATATCCGTTTTCCCACCAACTTGCATCACTGTGTATGTGACACCGGGTATGTGCCGCTCTTCAATGACGAAAAATCATTTGAAATGTATCCGGTGATTGGCGGAATCAAACCCGTCTAATATATTCAGGCAGTATTGCCTGAGTGTACGTTCACACACGCGCCACGCACGGACTTCGCAGCTGGCGGCGTTAGGCAGCTCAGCGTGTCCGAAGGGAAACGCGATAGAGGAGCCCAGCTGCATACACGCCTCGAACATGACGCGTCTGTGCGGTGGCAATATGGTGTGTGCATTGCTTCAATACTAATCGAATTATCGTCGACATTCATTGTGAAATGGGTTCTACCAGAATTTCTTAACACTGCAGAAAAGGAGAACCGAGGCTTGGTGCTGATTCTTCGGAGAATGGCCTTGGAAGGGGCTGGGGTGCCGGCAAAGATGGATTAAAAGAGTTTTGGAGGACAGAGGGCGTAATAGGAGAGGCTAGATGACGTGTACGACATTCTTGTTTGAGGCTGGACGAGGAACGCCGAAGGATGAGCGTAGTCCATTCCTGTCCATACAGTCTCAGTTGGTAACATATCTGGCTGGTCAATAGACCTCACAACCTCGGCCAGGCGGCGCGCCCAATGAGAAGGGCCCCTAATCTTAAAGAGTGTCTTTCTGCAGTCGCGTCGGCGCGCCACTGTGTGTTGTCTCCAATAAGGCGGCACGCGTGCTCCACTCTTCATGCTCGCTGCGCTTACTCGCGGGACGCGTGCTGTCTCTCTCTCGTGGCGCTGCGTTTCCTCCTCTCTCGTTGCACGCAATGCTCAATCGCTCTGCGCGTGCTCTCTCTCCCTCTCATCACTTTGTAGGTGAAGGGTATACTTATGATAATGATAAATTATCTTTGTTTTAGCGACGGCTGCGAGCAAAATAATTAAAATAATCCATGCTTGATCTCAATGGGTCAATGTTTAACAAGAAGCATGTGACTGGTTGGACGGGAGGGAGGGGATGGGTAACGTGGTGTCATGGCCGATGCTGAGCGCACTGTCTTGTGCAGCATTATGACACGTCTGCGGGTGACTAGCTGCTTTAGTTTAGAAAGTGGTTGAACGGGCAGCTTGTGCTGATGGCGATAATGCGCGGTCGAACTTACGGCACATAATATCGAATCGCTTTCTTTTGTACGGATTGAAGCTGATCTGTCCTGTGAAAAATGAGATGAACAAACAGCAAAGTCATATTGAAGAGTCAGTCGCACTAGATGTTTGTACGCCAAAAGCTTGCATAGGCTAGTTGCAAGCTGCAGTATACATTTTGGATCGCCAAGTTTTCTCAGTGGGTACGCGCAGACGTGATCAATTTGGTTGTGCTAATTTAACTTTGCCACAGAAGTCATACCGAGGTATTCGAACTCGTTGACACGTGGTTAATTTCTGCACTTGATTAGCATACTTAAAATCTAAAAGCCACTTTTCTTTAGTAAACGTTACTACTAATATTTTCTTGTAGTTAACTGTGCCTCTGCCAATTGTTACTCAATTCGCAAAGTTAAGAAATACGTTGTTCAGCATTTTTTTGGTCATGAGCGCTAGCAATGCTTTATCAAAAAACACAATCATCGGGATGCAAAAGTAGTTCAACGCGGGTCTTTGCGACCACTTTCAACTACATCATTATATTATGATGTTTGATTAAGCCCTTTCAAATCATTTGCATTTTGAGTATTTGTGAGGGCATTTTAGTGTTGCCCCCATGACGCTCTCTGGCGGCGTCACTGTCACCGATGTGGCCGCTGGCGGCCCTCATTGTCGCAATTGCTGCTGTCGCCGTTCTGCTTTTTCCGTTCAATTGCAGTGTAAAAAAAATATTTACATTCATCAGTCAAGTGAGTTGATGCATAAAGTGATACATTAAATAAGCAAGCTCTGACACAGTATATCATCAGATAAACAAGCAGTAGGTTATTATTATTATTATTATTATTATTATTATTATTATTATTATTATTATTATTATTATTATTATTATTATTATTATTATTATTATTATTATTATTATTGCAAAGCAAATGTAATACAGAAGGAGGTACCAAGGTAAGAACTGTCAGGGGGACCTCCTGTTACGACATGTATAAAATATATAATATAGGATTAGCAACGAAGGTAAGAACAGCGTGAAAATACAATCAACATATTAGAAGTGATTAATGAAACATCTGGTAGTTGAAGATTACACGAAAATTAGCAAGAATAGTTATATATTGAAATACACATGAAGGTACGAACATTACAGTAATTGAATAGGAGTATAATGATTATGTAACAACACTGCGCAATCGAAAAATGCAGCAAAACTAATTTACAAACGGCTAATAATCTATGAACATAAAACGAGAAACAATAAAACATGGCTACACAGTAATGAATTTATACACGCACGCACGCACGCACGCATACATACATACATACATACATACATACATACATACATACATACATACATACATACATACATACATACATACATACATACATACATACATACATACATACATACATACATACATACATACATACATACATACATATGCATACACATATAAACATATGTACACTTGTCGAATAATCAGGTAAGGTATGTTGTTAGTAAGAACTGTTTTAGAAGCCGCTGGAAACAGTGTAGTGAAGAGCATGATTTAAATATTTGATGGCAGTGAATTCCAAAATGAAATTGCGGAAAAGAAGGCTGTCATTTTACCGTAGTTAGTGTTGACTTACGGAAACAAGAGATTGTTATTTTCAGAAAACCGCGTGTTATTTGTATTGAAAAGTTGCGTTGGGGGAAGTAACTTAGTTGGAATGTCACTGTTTCTACTTCTATACAATATAAGACCTAGTTTGAGTTGAAATGTGCAGGTTAGAGGAAGAATTTCAAGAGTGCGAGAAATTGGCGCTGCTGATGCGGTGTATAAACTGTGGGTAATTATTTGGACCGCCCGGTTCTGAAGGTGAATGAGGGATGTCAAGTGTGCGGTATAGGTGTTGCCCCATGATGAAATGCACAGTAAGGTGACTGTTAGTGAAAGCGTAGTAAAGTGATTTTAGAATATATCGTTGAAAACAGTGTCTTGTTCGAATGAGCACGCGGATGCCAAAAGTAGTCTTCTTAGTGAAAGAGTTTACGTGAATGTTATACTGAAGTTGGGGGTCCAATGTAACACCAAGGAAAGTAATAAAGGCAGATGGGCTAATGACGTAGTTATCAATGCATAGTTCAGGGGCTCTCGTAGGTGTTTTTTGGGACGAGTGAAATAACATAAACTTTGTTTTAACAGAGTTTACGTTTAGCAAGTTATTTTTATACCGAAAAACAAGATTCTTGACATCGGCGTTTAGCTTTCATAGTAGACTGTTAATGTCTTTATTACTAGTGAATATCGTTGTATGATCAGCATAGAGGATGCACTCAGAACAGATAAGCGATGATGGTAAGTCATTAATGTAAATGAGGAATAACAAAGGTCCCAAAATTGATCCTTGTGGAACGCCTTGGTTGGTTGTTATTGGAGAGGAAAAAACGCTTCCATATCTAACAACATGGTTTCTGTTAGTAAGGTAGCTTTGCAAAAGAGCTAAAGCAGGTCCACAAATTCCAAATGTTTCAAGTTTAGCATACAAAATGGAGTGGTTAATAGTGTTAAACGCTTTAGTTAAATCAACAAATACCACCCCCCCCCCCATAGCCAACTGTCGATAAACTGCTTTATGCTGTCATTTAGTTTTATCAGTGCTAATTCGGTTCATAAGTTAGCACGAAAACCAAACTGCTTAGTTGTCAAAAGGTTAAATTTTTTAGGTAGTTTGTTAGGCGATTGACAAGGAGCTTCTCAATTACTTTACTAAATATGGGACTCTCGTTATAGGGCGATAATTATAAAATATATTTCGGCCACCTTTTTTAAATACTGGACTTACTTTTCCCTGTTTGAGACTCGTTGGAAAAACGCCGGTACGAAATGCAGTGTTAATAATATCAGAGAGGACAAAAGATAACTCACGAGCAACAAGTTGAATTTTAGATGGATGAATTGAATCTAGACCACAGCCCGTAGTCTTTAGCCTTATTATAGTGCGATGAACTTCATTTGGCGAAGTGGGTATTAAGAAAAAGGAGAGAGGCAAGCGAGAGAACTTAGGAAAGTTAGTGACATCTGCTGCAGATCTCTTGAAGAATGATTCATTAAATGAATTCGAGACATCTGTAGGATTAGTTAGAGTGCTGGTGCCGTCCGTAAACTCTGTCACAGGAGCGTCCTGTTGATTAAGATTAAAAAATACTTTAATTACGTTCCAATTCTTTCTCCAGTCATTCCCATTTTCGAGCACTTTATTTTCATAGTAGGTTCTTTCAGCCTGTTTAAGTAAGACGGTGAGAGTTTGTGTGTATAAAATTTGAATCGAGCCTTAAGGGCGAGGTTAAAGGGCTGGAGTTTTAATTTTTTGTAGAGGTTATCTTTTTTATTTATAGAGCGAAGTAATCCATTAGTGATCCACGCGTGCATGGGGGTTGAGTACCAACGTTATATGGAGGATACAGACGTACAAGTATTTATAATATCTGTTAGTTTCTCATTCAAAATGCTTAATGCTTTGTTAATACAAGATTCCTCGGATAATAGGCCCCAGTCAGAGTCGGATACCATATCCAGAACGTTTGCTGAATCGAAAGAACTCTTAATAACCATTTTATTTTTATATGTGGTTTGAGTATTTAGTAAGATAAAAATTGGATAATGGTCTGTCAGATTAAAATTGACCACACCAGCTTTTTGATTAGTCATGACATTACTGAGTACATGGTCGATAAGCGTATTTCGACCGAAAGAAGCACATCGTGTTGGAGAATCTAGTAAAGATTCCAAACCATGTCCAATGAAGCACCTGGAGTACTAGACACAAGAACTATCGTTAATATTTGTAATGTTAATGTTAATGTCGCCTACAATGGTTACATTATAATTTTTGTTAATTAACGAGTTTAATAAACTATCAAGTTCACCACAAAAGTCATCGTAAGATGATGATGAGGAACGGTAAATTGAACCAATGATAGTTCTTTTGTTGGTTGGCAGAAAGTGATTGTCAAATTCAAGCCAAACTGATTCGCATTTGGCCATGGAAAATGAGATATCTGCACGCCGTTTATATGATAATGAGTTAGAAATAAATATTCCCGATCCACCGTGGCAATCAGCCAGACGATGAAAAAATTCTGAATGATAGCCCGTATGGAAAATAAGGTATCGTCAGCTGCAGATAGCCATGTTTCCGATAGACATATGAGCGAAAAGTGGTAATCGGTTAAAGTAAGAAAGTTAACCATATCATCAAAGTTTTTGGGTAAGCTTCGGACATTATAATGTATGATAGAAATCTGAGAAGTGGACGAAGAACTAAGAAGTTGCTTCAGCTTATGAACAGTGTGTGACGCCATGGTGGTTCACAGTCATCAAGGCACAAGAATAGTGCTTTTCAGGTAAAGATGGCTAGATCATCGACTCCAGAGATGCGGTACACCCGACTGTCTGTAGACTTTCTTTCTTTGATACGGCAGTTGTCGGCCCAAAGGAACTGCCACTGCTTTTCCCTTTTAAGAGCCAATGCTTGAGCAAACAGCCGCTTGTTATCCGGAGTCAGGTGATCGTTGAAGAATATGGGCTTATCCTGATTCGTTATGCCAATGGACCTGGTTGACAGACGCACCTTCCTAGCCTTTGTAACGAATTTGGTCTTGTTTTGACGAGAACAAAAACGGGCAATAATGTTCGGGCCACCTTTAGCAGGGACCCTGTGCACAACATCAATCTCTGCAGGACTCACAGGACAACCAATTTTTTCTGCGATATGTTGCAGAATTGCTGCACACCTTTCGCCCTTTGTTTCTGGTACACCTTTGATTTCCACATTGTTCATGCGGGAGTATTGCTGCAACTCAGCAACCTGTTTTGTTAGCTGCTCGTTCGTTCGCGAGAGCTCCTTATTTTCTTTGACCAGGCCTTTCTGCTTAGTCTTCATTGTTTCAAACGTGTCGTTAAAGAGGGCGATGCTGTTACGCAATTCCTCAACTTCTTTTCGCAGTGAATCCAAGTCTCTAGATAGCTCAGCACACGTTGGCATTATGATATGGCAGCAGTGCGTACGGCAAAAAATGTGAAAACGAATTCCTATGCAGTGACGCAAATGCAACCAACCTGCGTAGGCGACGGTAAACGAATTAATTAGGTAAATAAGCTCTGACACAGTAAACAAAAAAGAAGTAGAAAATAACTAAACAGCAAATACAAATAAGTTTACCCAAAGAATGACATTAATTGAAATAAAGATATCAGGTGTTAGTACGTTACGTGTGTAATTAACAAGTATCTGATCTTTTATTCCTTTTTTTAGGATCCCGTGCTTTGGCAACGTGATCAGACAAACAATTCCATGATTCAGTCGCAGGAGGTCGTCACCTCTCTATCACTTTGTACGTCGCCGCAACCGCCCCCACCCCCCCCATACCTATTAACCTGCATTCCAAAGGGACTCAACCGCATAGATAAATCTCAGTGCTTTACAGAGTACTAGAGGATCGGTCTACACTCCGGCATGGGCATTTAAGGTTGAGCACGGTGCTCCTCTGAGTTGAACCAGCGTAACAAACTGGACGACACGGATCACTTTATCTGTTCCTGTCAGCGCTTCTGTCATGAAATAAAGTTGCTGCTTGAAAATATGAGAATAAGACGTTCAACTCAGCCGTGGGCACAACTATATTTTTCCCTGAAGGATGGCGGATAGGGTGCAAGGCCATTTTGCGCTTTCTGTTAACATTTCTGAAATAATCTGTACTGATGGAGGCGCGGTGACGGAACCTGGTGACCCAGAAAGAGTCGCTCAGATGGAGCAATTACTGGCCCAGACTTTAAGGCTAAGCAAGCTTTTAGGAACACTGTCACCACTACCAGCACCAACACCTGAGTGCAGATTCTATACTGCCAACAAATTCGAGGGCGGAGGGAAAACTGGGCAGCATGACGATGCGTGTAGGTGTGCAGCAGCCGTTATAAGACTGTGGCTTTTGCTAGCATTAAAGAGGAGCTTACACACTCGTGAAGAGAAAGCACCAGAGAAAGGTGCTTCAGAAAGCACTCGGCCCTATTAACAATGTCATTTACTCTGCATATCGCCAGTCTATAAACTTGACGTCGTGCACTTTGCTTTCTTGTAGACATTTCCATAAGTGCAAAAGTTTGAAGCTCCCTGTCGCCAAATATTGTTGACAAACCTATTTATTTTCTACTCGCCATGTGATCCGCATGTTTAAATGTTTTCCAGAAAATAATCGACAAATTGCGAAAGGCCTTGAGCTTATATGCTGCTCACACAGAAAGCTGACAGACCTTCACGCAAAAACATCTACTGACATTTTATAGAAGATGCTAAATATTTTTTACAAGACATTGCATTGCACGGTCAACCGCCATGCGGAATTCCCAGGCTTACCCCCCCTTCCCCTCCCTTCTTTTATGTAACAACACCTTGAAGGGCACATCACCTGTAACAAAGGAAAGCCCAGCGCTTTATGAATGCGAACACTTATTAGTGCACTTACACACGCCTGCCAGCACAGGTGCGTGCTGGGTCAGGCGGGGGCTCGCAGAACGGCAAGCACTTGCGAAAGCTTCGTGCCACTCAGCTGTCCACCGCGAACGTGAGCGGCATGACATGTTTAATTTCGTCTTTCGCCTGTATCACGCCAGTTAATTACTGCGTCGACTGCAGAAGTGCTCATTTGTTTACTTTAACGCTGTGCGTGTCTGGCCCCAGACAGGTGATGCGACATCGTTATAAGAAAATGAACTACGCCCGCACTATGCCACTCACGCGTTTACGTCGGGAAGCGTCTGTACGAGTGCCGGAAATAATCAGCTCTTGATTATGAGCACGTGCGTAAGTTGTCGGCGATAACAAGCAATGTCATCGATTCGTTCAATAAATTTATCTTCATTCATTCATTCATGATCGTCCGACTCAATCATTTAGGTACAAATGAAAATCTTGAAAAATATTGCAGACTCATCGCAGTGGGTCTGTGGTTATCGCGTTCTGCAGGCTGCTGAGCACGAGGTCGCAGGTTAAATTCCCAGCCGCAACGGCCACATTCCAGTGAGGGTGCAATAAATTAACGCTCGTATACCTAAATTCCGGTGCTCGCTAAAGAACCGCAGGTGGTGGAAATTAATCCGCAACCTCCCGGCCTATACGGCGAAGCGCGTGCGTTGCTTTGGTACGTTAAACCCCAACAGTTAATTTAATTGCAATATTGCAGTATACACTGAAAGTATGCGAACGCAGAATTTATGTGATTAACCGGCACATTTAGCAAAACTAAGGGTAATTGGAGAAAACCAAGGTAAATGAGTACAGCGATTAAATTATGTGGGCAAGGCAACAGCGGCGCTGATCCGCTGTCTGTTCATCACGCAGTTCGCCGGCTACCTTGCGGCCTCCATGTTCAAGAATATTGCTGTGTATGTCGCTGACGTTGCGCTGCACTTGGCGTCATCGTCGTTTCCTCGCCGTGTCGTGGATGTGCCGGACGGTCAACGCGTGGTCGACCCTATCTTCCTTGCGGATAACAACGGCAGACTGCGTCTCGCATGATCGGTCAATATCACGCATGCTCTGCTGGAGAAGATTAACGTCATAATCCACCGCCAAATCATCGACAGACCAGGTTCCCCGACAACATGGTTTACGGCTATAAAAGCGTCCCCGGCAGTTCCCTTCTTCAGTGGGCGAGGCAACAGCGGCGCGGGCACCATGTTGATCCGCTGTCTGTCCATCACGCAGATATGTTACCTTGCCAATTCTCGGTGCATCCGTTCTGATAACCGATATATGCTGCTGTCCCCTCGCCCACATGACTGCAACCATAGTTTTGTCTATATTTCTTTGTATTCTGCTCTGTTAAATGCTGCCCGCAGGCTTTTATCACGCTTATGCACTTTACCATGGATTCTAACCAACTAGCCCGCCAACGTGTTTATTGAGCAGCGATGTGGAGAGAGAGAAATAAAAAAAGATGCATAGAAAGGCAGCGAGGTTAACCAGAGGCAGTTGCGGTCGATTACCTTGCACGGCGGTAAGAGTGAAGGAGAATAAAGAGAGAAAGAGAGCGGAAGGGGGAGAAGTTAACCCTGGTCCCAACGCTCGTTCTCAGCGCGATCCTGCCTCCCAAACTCGGTTGACAGATGTTGATAACTACCCGAAGTAGCGGAAATGCTCTCCGAACTCGTAAATGGCCAAAGGAAACTGGCTCTGGATATTGCTTAGATCAAAATGTTTCAATCGTATGTCAACACGAGGTTTGAGACTTTGGAAGCTCGTGTATCTTCTCTGGAGTCACCCTCAACGTCTAGGGGTGCGCAGGATTCTAATGACAACTTAAACACTCAAATCCAGCAATTAAAAAACGCTATATCAACTCTGTCTTGCAGAAACGACAATTTAGAAAACAGGTCGTGTAGCAACGACATTATTATACATGGTCTCAGCGAGGGCCCTAACAAGAATTATGAGGAACTTTCTTCCAACATTGCTAAGTGGTTCCAGTACACTCTTAAGATCGCATTTCGGAGTATCGAAAGGTGTCATAGACTAGGCAATAACTTCAGAGGCCGGTCACGTCCCGTTATTATGAAGCTCCTTGATTTTCAGGATAAGGTGCTGGTGCTAAGAAATTACTATAAACTAAAAAACACTAGCTTTCGTGTTTCAGAAGGCTTCTCGCCACAGGTTCACAATATTCGCAAGAAGCTCTGGGATGCATCCTGCTCCCATAGGGATAGTGGTTCATCTGTCCAACTTTGATTTGATCATGTATTTATTGACAGGGTACGATACGATTGAGATAGCACATCCAATACTCTCGTCAGATCATCTGCTGGCTCAACTAAACCCACCGGAACATCTGCTAGGACCAAATCCCCTTGACTTCACGGTACTGGCAATAAACTTCCCATTTTAAACGTTAATGCAAGAACCCTTGTCAGCAATTTCTCTAAATTTCTTTCCGTAGTCTCGTCTTACTCGCCACATACTATCGGTGCTACTGAGACCTGGTTACGTGATGGTGTGCATGATTCTGAGGTAACTGCCCTGGTTTGAAAATGGTTCGGCGTGACGTAAAATTCGGGAGAGGAGGCGGTGTTTCTTTATTTCTTCAATCTCACCTTCACTTTTCTGTACTCCTTGCCCCAGCTGATACTGAGTCTTTGTGGTGTAAGAATCAACTGGAAAATATATCTTTGATTATAGGGGTCGTTTACCGTCCGCCTGGTTCTAATATTGAGCATTTACTCAATCTATGTCAATTTTTGCATAGTCATAATACTTCAAGTTCAACTTCAAATTCAAATTCTTTATTTATCCATGAAAACACAATAAAAGTGTGTCCAGTACTGTTTGGACGCGTAGCCGTAGGCTAGTTATTGGTCCAAAAAATGAAATTCTATAATGCAGACACTTCGTCACATGCACAATAAAAGCTTGGAAAAGCGGAGAGGGGGATATATACATAATACAAATGACAAAAAGAAAGCATAGCCAGGAACAGTCGCTTCAATTCAAAAACATCGTGCATGTTATATTACAATAATAAACAGAATGCGAACAGCAGCAGCCTTTTAAAATGTTTATATCTGTATTATTTACATTGGTACCTGAAGAAATTACAACGGTAGTAAAATATGAATTAAAGCTGAAAGAATTTTATAGCTCTAAGTGAAAAATTTTGACAGTATTTTATTTCTTGTGGAAAAGTATTCCATATCTGAACACCAATGAAAGAGTGCCGTCGTTCTCGATAAACGTTGTGCGTGGGCGGTAGATTATAGTTGCCTAATAATGCATTTCTGGTAGTCCGCGATGATATATGGAAGAGGGACATATCGAAGGGGTGGTTGTTTCTTACGATACTGTTTACGACAGTTGCTGTTTTTAGGAGGCGCAGTGAATCTGGGAATCCGTGGGTCGTGGAATAATGGGTTGCTGGGGTGATCCTGCTTAGATTGCGTTATGATTCGTAATGATCGTTTCTGCAATTTTCTGATTGGCTGGAGATAACTATTGTAGGTCTATCCCCATGATTCCAGACAGTATGAAAGATGACTGTGGATAAAGGAGAAATATAAAATACGTAATGTACTTGTGTCAAAAAAGTCACTTGCTTGAAGCAGTTTATAGCACCCCGATGCCACCTTCGCCCCCACTGCTAATAAATGATTTTGCCAGTGCAGGTGTCTATCAAAGATTACGCCAAGATATCTAAAACACGGAGTATATTCTAGTAGAGAGTTGTCAATACTAATGTTTACAGTGTTGGCATCTACTTGTTTTCTATGGGAGTGAAATATAGTATATTTTGTTTTCTTGAAATTTACAGTAAGCTTGCTGGCTGAAAACCATTTAGAGACGTTTGCCAAATCTACGTTTGCTTTGGACTGCATTTCCTCGATGCTATTACCTTTAATTATTATAGTGGTGTCATCTACATACATCAGCATTTCTCCGAATTTTAAGACACGTGGAAGGTCGGAAACGTATATAGAAAAAAGCATGGGTCACAAAACAGACCATTGTGGCATGCCTGTATGAATACGTTGTGGTGACGATGAGACATTATTTATGACAACTATCTGATGACGTTCATGGAAGTAACTAGAAAACAAATCGGAAATCCGTTCCCGGAAACCGTAGTGATTTAGCTTGTACAAAAGGATGGAATGGTCGACCGTATCCAAAGCCTTTTTTTTTAATCGAGAAACACTACAGCTACAAGTTTGTTGTCATTTAAAGCACAGTTTATAATGTGGGCTAAGGACTGCGCTGCTGATGAGGTTGAATGGTTTGGCCGAAAACCATGTTGCTGAGGGCAAATTATGTTGTATTTGTGTGTAAAGGTATTGATTCGATTCGCAAGGATTTTCTCGAAAAGTATATTAATGGCGCTGAGCACGGATATTGGTCGATAACTATAAGGGCTTGAGCGATCACCGTCCTTGTATATTGGGACAACTCGGGCTGTTTTTAGTGACGTTGGGTACGTGGCGGTTTCAAGTGAGTGATGGAAGACGTGGCATAATATTGGGCCCAGAATATCAATATTTTCTTTTAACGTACGTACTGTAATTTCATCTGTACCTGCAGCTTTATTACTATCCATAGTTGCTAATGTTGAGTGTATCTCGTTAAGTTCAATGTCATCCATACGAAAGGAGTTTGATGGTGGGATTGGTAACAAACAGTTTATATCTGTATTATTTACATTGGTACCTGAAGAAATTACAACGGTAGTAAAATATGAATTAAAGCTGTTTACAACATTCTGATCAACCACGTCAGGAAACGTCTGTTTGTGTGGCTTGCCTATAACACTATTCACGATTTCCCTGAGTTCTTTAGAGTTACCGGAGCTCTGTTCGATTAAACGTATATAGTATTCTTTTTTTCGAGTACTCATCAATGTCACAGATTTATTGCGTACCTTTTTGTACTGACCCAAGTAATAACTGTTATCCTTATGCTATTTCCATTTATGATACCAAAAGTCCTTCTGCTGCAATACTGCTAAAATCTGCTCCGCCATCCAGGGTGAGACGAGCAACTTATATGAGCGAACAGATGTCTTAGTACTGCTGCTAGTTTTAACGCAAGTCAGAATGTCAATTAGATTGGACAATTGTATGTCGACGTCATCGTGGTATATGGTACTAGTGTCGATTAACTGGATATTCGATCTCAGCAAAGAGTAGTCAATCCTCCTATTTACTGTGGCGTGCTTTAATTTCGGTTTTATGACGTTTTTGAGCGGTACATAGGCGGGGAGATGATCTGAGATGGGTTTGTAGCATTCTCCGGCAATAATATTCGAGGTTATATTAGTTAAAACATGATCAGTGACAGTTGCGGATGTACTCGTTATTCTAGTAAGGACAGTGGAGACAATGGAGGTAATCTCAGAAATGCTTTTTCTGAGAAATCTCCTGGGTCTACTTTCATGAAATGTCTTGCACATTAGAGAGACAGTTAAATTCTAGTGACTGTTGGAAGCGGAATCTTAATTGACATAGGGCCTGAACATTTTTGCGAAAATTGCCAAAAATTTATAAGATTGAAAAAAAAATAAAAGTACGAAGTTTACAAATCCGTAAGTCTGCACCAAGAACCGATTTCACTGTTTTGTACACTGCATCCGTTAGAGCACCCAAAGTAGAAAAATTTGATACAACAATTTATACCTTCCGTGATTTTGTTACAATGTTTACAACGGTTTTGCGAAAGCAATACTCAGATATCAACGGTGTACTTGATAGCAGAGTTGAGGAGTGGGGCCCTCCATTCCATTCCCACTCCATTCCGGAGAGGGGAAATCCCCGCCAATTCCAATCTTTCTATCTTCTCAGAATGGTGAGAACTCGCCCACTTCCACTCCTGCAGTGGATAAGCTGAACCATCCCATTCCTGTAATTCCAGTATACGAAACGCTTTCTCTCTAATTGTTTACTACATTTCGCTTGCGTCCCTCGTAACTAAAGACATATTTTTTTAAATACTTATCTATGTTCCAAGTAATGTTACGTACAACTTTTTCGCACAAGGAACATGTTCGTGATATGTTATGTCTGCAGCACGTTGTCGCTTGTAATCTCTCTAAAATCTACTTATTTAAGGCGACGCTTTCTTTTCGAACCCTTCCTGACTTTCCTGACCGTGCGCGGGTGCTGCTATCAGGCCGGATAGCGTATCCTAAACATAAACTGAATTACGTACTCGATTACGAGCCCGTCGCTCTAACCGTTAGACCACAATCGCACCTGCTACCTCCTTGAGATGCTCGCCGAGTGTGTTACATTGTGTAGAACAGGTGCGCGAGAGCAGACGCCCTTCAGCCACTTTCCTTTACACGAAAGACGCAGGAATTAAATATGCACATTTATGCACTTGAATAACCAATCCACACATATTCCAATATGTGCGTTAACCCTGCGTAATTTTTTAAAAGAAGCCTTTTGTGAATTTTGGTTTGTGCAAAAATCTGTGCGCCTGTACGTCCTCAAAAGAAGCTTTGCGCGAACGCTCAATTGGTAGAGCACACGCTGGGTCAATGAAGTATCCATACGTAAGCAACCTTATTTCACAAACATGTATGCAAGATGCGTGCTCAAGTCACGTATACGTGTAATACAACAAGACAAATAAATACATAAAGCATTGATGGGTAAATTTTATTGTCTTGCTTTTGAAATAGCGTCAACAAACATGCTAATTTATGTTGACAGCCTGAATGGTTGTCCGCTTTTCAGAAGCGCCTCCCACCTTACATCGAAGAAGCGAAGAGGGAGATCGTAAGCTCACTCTCCAAAACCTTCTTAGAAACCGCAATTTCAAAAATTGTCTATGATAATCGAGGTCTTCGTAAGAGAAATTACACCTCGTCAGTTTTATATGGTTCTTCAATTTAGGATGAAGCTAAACCTGACTGTATTTTCTGATATTATGATGAACGAATTTTTCAAATACTATAGTCTACAGCTTCCACATTGCGACCGATGAAGTTTGCTTCACTTTAGCTGCACACGTGTCAGGCGTTTCACGATCTAGTGGCACGCTGCGACACAAGCAAGGCTTGCGTTCTACATATTATCCATCATTTAAAAATATCTGTAATTTGTTCGAAACTCAATTCTGCAAGGCAAAGTAGAAAATAATCTTACATCGTTGTATTAACCACGCATTCAGCTACATTATTTTGTCGCTTTGAGGACCAACATGAAAGCCAAACTCATTGATATGTATTGCAATACGATCTTCATTGTTTCACATCTGCTGGCATATTAATGGGCACCGATTTTTCCAGGACACCTCTCTGACTTCCTGTTATCGCTCCTTCGGGATAATCGACAGTGTGCCAAAAAACATGGCGTGCGATCTAAATCAACGTGGACTCGTGCAGCGTACACCCGCTTGCGACGTCGTTTTTTGCCTCCATCCTTGTGTCATAGGTCAAGTGTGCGCTTGCTTAAGCGAATCAAATTTCTTGACAACTAGAAGTTGCTGCCTTTAAAGGCACTTCATTCTTGAAACACTGAAAGGCTTCCATGTCTTCACAAGTGTAGAATGTGCAGAATATAGGTGTTCTTTATGTTCACCTTGGTGGAGGTAGGCACCCATTGCAAGATACTCAAAGAACAGGTAAGAAAAATTAAATATATTGGCCAAGTCTAGCTTAGTCTAAATGGCTAATTTGCCGGTTTGGTTGTCTCACTGAAAATCAACGTTTAGCGTTTCAGGACTACGTGCCCATTCTTTTCCAACTCCATTCCGGAATCTCAGGATGTCATTCCATTCCCATTCCATCTGTCCTACTGGTGCCATCATTCCATTCCTATTCTATTCCGGGTGTTTAAAAATGTGGAATTATTCTGTAATCACTTGTGGGCTCTTCGGGTCTCACAGGAGTACCGACCACCACGGTTTCGAGCTTAGCGAGCCATAGGGAAGGCCGTCAGCCGTCAGCCTCTAGCGCCGCTGTGCGCGAGCTCAGGCCACAAGGGGCTACCGAGCGACGCACGCAAGAACACAGTATTGCCCTGAGTTAACGGAAACCGTTTATTGTATCCGCTGGCACCCGACACTGCACAAACGACCCGTCCCGGGGCGGCGGGGAACGGTACCGCACTAAGAGCGAAAAATACAGCCAGGGGCGCCTGTACCACGTCGCTGCGAGAGCACCGGCTCAAGCTGGGACACGCCGCTAGGAAAAGTCCCGGCGGCTATGCTACTTGCTCTCGCGATAACCAATGGGCTAACTCGCGAGAGCTCGGGCAACCTCCTTCGGCTTGGGCCTCCGATGAGTGTGGCTCGGCGTGGTACGACCTCGCGCGAGCACTAGGCATCCGTTCTTCGGCTTAGCGTCCGGACAGGATCAACGCGAGGCACGCGCTCCCCGCACGGGCAAAGGCACCGTGCGTGAGCTCAGTCCTAGTCACAAAGGTGTCGGTGGACGAGAGGAAGCATGGGATTTTTTCCTCGTATGCCTGTAACCAGACACGCGGCGTTCCAGCAAAGTAGAAACTTGCATTAGCCAGCATAATGGTAGGGTCATAGTGGTTGTTCTAACATGCTCGTATATACTGAGCCAGTCGTCAACGTCGAGACCATTCTGGCCGGAGAACATGCCAGGATCGCGGGGTGGAGGAAGCGCGATGTAGGTGGTATATAGTTGGAACTGCATGATGCTGGCGACGTAGTGTCATCACTGGGAGCCATGGTCGAAAATGTGGATGGTACCGTATGGCCGCTGCGGAGCTCCATGGCCAGGTACGAGGAACGTCCACATGCAACGCTGGCCACTCTTAGCTCAACAACAACGTGGCTACAATCGTGTTATTGCCTATGCAAGCCGGCTCCTAACAGCTGCCGAGTGCCACTATTCGAACACAAAGCGGGAATGCCCTGCGCTCGTCTAAGCGGTATCAGCTTACGAACAGTTCGGCAGCAGCGCGTCTACAGCACGCAGCTAATTTTGGCTGCCTGCACTTGCAGGTAATTCCTAGATAGCAGTGGACTACCGCACCCGGAGGAAAAGCTTAGTTTCTTCGGCGCATTGGCCACCAAACGACCAAGCAGCGGAGAGAGCGGGCCCATCAAGCCACGTGACTGCTTACTGAATGCATACGTCACCCTATGCCTACCATCATCATCATCAGCAGCAGCAGCAGCAGCAGCAGCAGCAGCAGCAGCAGCAGCAGCAGCAGCAGCCTGGTTACGCCTACTGCAGGGCAAAGGCCTCTCCCATACTTCTCCAACTAGCCCGGTCATGTACTAATTGTGGCCATGTTGTCCCTGCAAACTTCTTAATCGCATCCGCCCACTTCACTTTCTGCCGCCCCCTGCTACGCTTCCCTTCCCTTGGAATCCAGTCCGTAACTCTTAATGACCACCGGTTATCTTCCGTCCTCATTACGTGTCCTGCCCATGCCCATTTTTTTTTCTTGATTTCAACTAAGATGTCATTACCTCGCGTTTGTTCCCTCACCTAATCTGCTCTTTTCTTATCCCTTAACGTTACACCCATCATTCTTCTTTCCATAGCTCGTTGCGTCGTCCTCAATTTAAGTGGAACCCTTCTCGTAAGCCTCCAGGTTTCTGCCCCGTACGGGGGTTCTGGTAAGACACAGCTGTTTTACACTTAGACAGCTGTTATACACTACCTGCCACGCTACCATAAGTATGACGGGCCGACCAACCTGCTCACCAGCTCGGTAGCAGTGCGTCCACGGCACGCAGCTAATCTTGGCTGTCTGCACTTGCAGGTAAGAAACCTCATGCAATTATTTTCTGCGTAGCTATTTCCCTAACGCGCTGCTGCCGAACAAAGTGTGCTTTTGTTACTAACCATGGTACCCTCTGATATCAAAGACATCAAAGAAATTGGAAAACTATTTCAAAATCTCAAACGCGAATTCAGAACAGAAATGATAGAATTTAAAGACAGCGTAAAGTATTGCTCGGATACATGTGATGATGTGAAAGGATTGAGCAAAGTGATTGCAGCACTTAGAGAGAAAATAATGGAAACCCTGAACAGAAACTTAAAAACAAAAAACGAAAGATTGTCACAACGAATCGAAGAACTGGAGCAGTACCAGAGGCCGAACAATCTCGAAATCAAAGGAATAACAGAACAACTTGATCGTATGAAAGTTGTGGAACAGATAGAACAATGCGTTGGAGCGACAATCAGTCATGCTGTTACGTTTCGCCTACGACGCGCGGTTTAGCCGGCGCGACTGCAACAAAGCGGCAGACATTTTGGCCCGTCCGGCGTCGCCGCTACGCCTCCCCGCCAAGCGCGTCCAGGCATGTTCCGATGCCACGTGTCTTCATGTGCGTGTGTGAGTGTATGTGCCATTGTGCCCGACCGGCGGCGGTACGACAGTGTGAGTCACCCTCTCCTCCCCATTGTGCCCGACCGGCGGCGATACGACAGTAGGAGTCACCTTCTCCTCCCCATTGTGCCCGACCGGCGGCGATACGACAGTGTGAGTCACCTTCTCCTCCCCATTGTGCCCGACCGGCGGCGATACGACAGTAGGAGTCACCTTCTCCTCCCCATTGTGCCCGACCGGCGGCGATACGACAGTGTGAGTCACCTTCTCCTCCCCATTGTGCCCGACCGGAGGCGACACGACAGTGTGAGCCACCTGCTCCTCCCCTTTGTGCCCGACCGGCGGCGATACGACAGTATGCGTCACCTTATCCCATTGTACAGTCACGTGCTCGTCTATAGAGGGGTTCCTTCTTGCCCTCAACCGCGAGAGTATAAAAACAGCTGCCCCCGGACGCCAAAGGGAGGGCTCCGATTTCTTCTGTTGAGTAAAGTGCACTCCCGTCTCTCTACTTCGGTCAACCTGACCGCCAACTCTTTGCGATGTTAGAATAAACAAGTTGTTTTGTTGTTACCAGTCGACTCATGCTTTGCCGGGACCTTCAGATGCTTCCAGTTGTAACCCAGGCCGCCAGGCCAACGCTACCCTTGGGGCTTGCGACCCAGGTGCAACCACGGGCGTCAGCGCCGAGTTCCCAACAACTCGCGCCAGCAGTCCGACCACAACAACTGTCTGCCAGCGGTGAGATCGCGACAACGGAGGCCAGCAGCGAAGAGATGCAGTTGACTGTATGCTGAGCAGCTCAACAACCATCCGGGAGCAGTGCAACGAGCCCTGTGTGATGACTGGTTGCCTGCAGCGGAACGACTGCGCTGAACTCTTGGCTGCGAGGTTTGGTGAGTGCGGGACTTTCTTCTTCTGAGCTTTGCCAGGCTTTTGTTAGTGTCAGAAACAGAGCTGGTAGTTGTGGTTGTCGTTGCTGCCGGGTTAGTTTGCGGCAAGACAATAATAGGCAGTAGAGAAAGCAGCATTCAGAGCAGCCATGGATTTGAAGTCGTTGCGCAAACCGAAATTGTTGGAGCTTGCAAGAGAGTTGGGTCTGGATGTCTCGGACAAACTCAGAAAACCAGAACTGCTAAAGGCTATTCTTGAGTTAGAGGCTGAGGATGACGAGCTGTCGGAATGCCTTGAGACTATTGAGGAGAGGTCAAAAAGACAGGAGCGCGAACTTAAAGAGCAAAAAGAGAAACAGGAGCGCGAACTTAAAGAGCAGAAAGAAAAAGAAGAGCGCGAACACGCTTTGGGAATGAAGCGTCTCGAGGTAGAGATGGAACGCGCTCGTAATGGAAGTCAGGCACACGGTGCAGGAGAACGAGTATTGTTCAAAATGACTGACCTGATGCGGCCGTTTAAGCTTGGAGAGGACATTGGTTTGTTCCTGGTTAACTTTGAGCGAACGTGCGAGAAGCAGGGGTTCTCTCGGGAAACGTGGCCACAGCGCTTGCTCACTTTGTTACCCGGCGAGGCGGCCGACGTAGTCGCTCGCTTGGATAGAGAGGAGGCAGAGGATTTCGACAAAGTGAAATCGAGTCTGCTAAAAAAGTACAGGCTGTCAGCGGAGGCGTTCCGTCGGAAGTTTCGGGAAAATGAGAAAAGGCAGAAGTGAGTCATACACAGAGTTTGCGTACAGGCTTATGTCAAACATGCAGGAGTGGCTCAAAGAAGAGAAAGCGTTTGGTGACCACGATAAAGTTCTGCAGTGTTTCGGGCTAGAACAGTTTTATAGTCGGTTACCGGAGAACGTGCGGTACTGGGTCTTGGATAGGCCAGACGTTTGTACGGTGGCTAAAGCCGCTGAGCTAGCCGAGGAGTTTGTGACGCGTCGGGCTCGCGGAGCTAAGGACGGTCAAAAGGGTGAATTTGGCTCCAAGTTTGAGAGGCCAACGTTCACACCCATGAGAGCAAGGGGCGACACACGTAGTGCGGATGAAAGGAAACGGCGGAGACGGCGGCAAAACGAACGAAAGGAGACGGCGGCAACCGAAGCCGAACGCAGAAAGCGGTTCGAGATGAGGCAAGCGCGCGTTTGTTATACGTGCCAGAAGCCGGGTCACTTTTCGGCGCAGTGTCCGGAAACAACACCAAAAGTTGTGTTTTTTTCATTATGCAGCACTGACGAGAACATGAAGCTTCTCGAGCCTTACATGCGAGACCTCCTCGTGAACGGGAAAGAGTGCCGAGTGCTTCGCGATTCCGCAGCTACGATGGATGTAGTTCACCCGTCTTACGTAGAACCCCATATGTTCACGGGCGAGTGCGCATGGATCAAGCAAGCCGTGGAAGCTCATAGCGTGTGTCTGCCGGTAGCAAAAGTGCTTATTGAAGGACCTTTCGGAGCGCTTGAGACGGAGGCGGCAGTGTCATCTATGCTGCCCCCCCAGTACCCGTACCTATTTTCGAACAGGTCCGATCACCTCCTGCGCGAGAAGGGGCTTTTGTTTGGTGAGGCTAGCGTTCAGGCCTTAACCAGATCGAAGGTTCGGGAGCTCGCTGCAAAGGCGGTAGTTGCGGGGCCGACGTTATCGAACAATGAAAAAGGGTCAGAGGTGCAGCAAGCTGACGAACTGAATAAAATTGAGCCTGTAGCGTTGAAGGCGCCAGATACTGGAGAGGAAATGCCCGATACGGGAAAGTTAGAAGAGCTATCTGCAGATTTGCTCATCGCGCCTACGTCAGACGGACTTGATAGGTTGCTAAAAGTCAGCCGGTCGGCTTTGATAGCCGAGCAAAAGAAGGATGGTAGCCTAGAAAACATACGCTGCAATGTCAAGGAAGGTATCGCCAGGAAAAATGCGCGTTTTGTGGAAAGAGGTGGAGTCCTGTACCGGAAGTATCTAGACCGCAGAGGAGTGGAGTTCGATCAGCTGATCGTGCCTCAATGCTATCGTCAGGATCTGTTGCGCTTGTCACACGGGGGTTCGTGGTCCGGACACCTAGGAGTTAAGAAAACTAAGGACCGTCTCTTGCAAGAGTACTATTGGCCAGGGTGTTTTCGGGACGCAGACCACTTCGTGAGGTCATGTGACACCTGTCAGCGGGTAGGCAAACCAGGGGACAAATCGAGGGCGCCATTGAAATTGGTACCTATCATTACGGAGCCTTTTAGACGGCTCGTTATTGATACAGTGGGACCTCTGCCGGTAACAGCCACAGGGTACAGACACATTTTGACTGTGATCTGCCCAGCGACAAAGTTCCCTGAAGCAGTGCCGCTTAAAGAACTCAGCTCAGTTGAGATAGTCAATGCACTACTGTCCATATTTGCGCGAGTTGGTTTTCCTGCGGAAATCCAATCAGATCAGGGCACAGTGTTTACTAGCGCTTTGACGACAACTTTTCTCGAAAGGTGTGGGGTAAAGCTGCTACACAGCTCAGTGTACCACCCACAGTCGAATTCCGTTGAGAAGCTCCACTCCGTCATGAAGCGCGTGTTGAGAGCCTTGTGTTTTGAACATCAAACTGACTGGGAGCTGTGTCTGCCTGGGGTGATGTTTGCATTAAGGACCGCGCCGCATGCAGCTACGGGGTTTTCGCCAGCTGAGCTGGTGTACGGTCGCTCGCTTCGGTCTCCGCTTCGCATGCTTCGAGAATCGTGGGAAGGCAGGGGCGACGACCCAGTCGTGGTGGAGTACGTGCTTAAGCTCCTCGAACGCTTAAGAAGGGCACAGGAGTTGTCAGGTGAAGCAATGGCAAAGGCCCAGCAGAGGGCCAAGGTTTATTATGATCGGACAGCCAGGGCCCGTCGTTTTGAGGTGGGCGATGAGGTCATGATATTGCGCACATCGCTAAACAACAAACTAGACGTGCAGTGGGAGGGCCCAGCACGAATTGTTCAGAAACTGTCGGACGTTAACTACGTGGTAAGTCTGCCAGGAAAGCGGAAAGCACAGCAAGTTTACCACTGTAATCTGCTCAAACCTTATAGACAAAGGGAAGCAGTGGTGTGCATGATGGTAAACGTTCCTGAAGAGCTTCCGGTCGAGCTTCCGGGACTAGGCTCAGTGACGAACAGGGAAGACACCGGTCAAGTCATTAGTGACCTTATCAGTAAAGCACCGCTGTCGCCCGAGCAGAAAACCGAACTACACCAGCTCTTACAAGAGTTTCAAGGTCTGTTCTCTGAGAGGCCTGGTAGGACTTCTGTACTTACTCATGATGTAGAACTTACCTCCCCAGAGCCAGTACGATCCGAGGCGTATCGGGTGTCACCCCGCCAGAGCGATATTATGGAGGCTGAGGTAAAGAAAATGCTACAGCTCGGTGTTATTGAGGCAGGTGAGAGTGATTATACCTCCCCTTTGATTTTAGTTGAGGTACCGGGCAAGGAACCTCGTCCTTGCGTCGACTACCGCAGGCTTAATTCCATCACTAAGGATCAAATTTATCCGATCCCTAACATCGAGGAGCGCCTTGAGAAAGTTAGTAGCGCTCAGTTTATTTCCACCCTAGATCTTGTCAGGGGTTATTGGCAGGTTCCACTTACAGAAGAGGCTAGTAGGTATGCGGCGTTCATTTCACCAATGGGAACATTCCGTCCTAAAGTGTTGAGTTTTGGTTTGAAGAACGCGCCATACTGTTTTTCAAGCCTCATGGATAAAGTGTTGCGGGGACAGCAAGAATTCGCTTTACCGTATCTAGACGACGTAGCGATATTCTCCGCATCCTGGTCTGAGCATATGGCACACTTGCGGGCAGTGCTAACCCGCCTGCGCGAAGCGGGCTTGACAGTCAAGGCTCCTAAGTGCCAGTTAGCACAGGCCGAGGTTGTCTACCTCGGTCACGTGATTGGTCAGGGTCGTCGCCGCCCCTCTGAAATAAAGGTGGCCGCTGTGCGAGACTTCCCGCAACCGCGCACGAAGACCGATATTCGGTCGTTCTTAGGTGTCGCCGGCTACTATCAGAGGTACATCCCCAGGTACTCTGATATCGCGGCTCCCCTGACGGATGCTCTAAGAAAAACAGAGCCTCAAACAGTCGTCTGGGACGAGACAAAGGAAAGAGCTTTTAGCGCCCTAAAGAGTGCCCTAACAAGCCAGCCTGTGCTACGATCGCCACACTATACAAAAGGGTTCGTTGTTCAGTGCGATGCTAGTGAGCGAGGCATGGGCGTTGTACTGTGCCAACGGGAAAATGGAGAAGTAGAACACCCCGTCCTGTATGCTAGTCGTAAGCTGACCAGTCGTGAGCAGGCGTATAGCGCCACCGAGAAAGAGTGTGCATGTCTCGTGTGGGCCGTTCAGAAATTGTCATGCTATCTAGCCGGCTCGAGGTTTATCATTGAGACGGATCACTGCCCTCTCCAATGGCTGCAGACCATCTCTCCCAAAAATGGCCGCCTCCTGCGCTGGAGCCTCGCTTTGCAACAATATTCCTTTGAGATGCGTTACAAAAAGGGGAGTCTCAACGGTAACGCCGATGGCTTAAGTCGAAGCCCCTAACGTAGGAATCAGCCTCAAAATTGTTTGTTACTGATGTTTTTCTTCCTGAGGCAGGATTCTTAACATATTGCTTTTGTTTAATGTTTCAAAGTGATGATATGCTTTCTAGTGCAATTTTCCAATTTGTGGACGCGTTCTAAGTGCTGCTAGACTACTGTAAGGAACTAGGCAGTGGTATAGAAGGGGAAAGAGCCTGGCAGGGCTTAGTGAGGGTTGTGCCGTGCTTGCTGACTGAGCGGTTGAGTTTCAGCGTAGTTCTAACGCTTGCCGGGAACGAGAACAAAAATGTGAACTCTCCCGAAGTCACTTTGCAGTGTCCTGTGCGAACCTGAACGAGAGAACGAGGCCTTCTCTGTGCGCTGCGCTCAAGAAACGTCGAGGGACGCCCGACTTCGGTTATGAGCATCATCGAGCGACATCCCTCCGGACAGCGGATGCAGTCCCCTGTCCATCGGGATCTCCTTCCCCCGGCGGGGCGGTCTGTTACGTTTCGCCTACGACGCGCGGTTTAGCCGGCGCGACTGCAACAAAGCGGCAGACATTTTGGCCCGTTCGGCGTCGCCGCTACGCCTCCCCGCCAAGCGCGTCCAGGCATGTTCCGATGCCACGTGTCTTCATGTGCGTGTGTGAGTGTATGTGCCATTGTGCCCGACCGGCGGCGGTACGACAGTGTGAGTCACCCTCTCCTCCCCATTGTGCCCGACCGGCGGCGATACGACAGTAGGAGTCACCTTCTCCTCCCCATTGTGCCCGACCGGCGGCGATACGACAGTGTGAGTCACCTTCTCCTCCCCATTGTGCCCGACCGGAGGCGACACGACAGTGTGAGCCACCTGCTCCTCCCCTTTGTGCCCGACCGGCGGCGATACGACAGTATGCGTCACCTTATCCCATTGTACAGTCACGTGCTCGTCTATAGAGGGGTTCCTTCTTGCCCTCAACTGCGAGAGTATAAAAACAGCTGCCCCCGGACGCCAAAGGGAGGGCTCCGATTTCTTCTGTTGAGTAAAGTGCACTCCCGTCTCTCTACTTCGGTCAACCTGACCGCCAACTCTTTGCGATGTTAGAATAAACAAGTTGTTTTGTTGTTACCAGTCGACTCATGCTTTGCCGGGACCTTCAGATGCTTCCAGTTGTACCCCAGGCCGCCAGGCCAACGCTACCCTTGGGGCTTGCGACCCAGGTGCAACCACGGGCGTCAGCGCCGAGTTCCCAACAACTCGCGCCAGCAGTCCGACCACAACAATGCCCATATTGACACATCCCACTGGGTGCATACTCCGAAAGCAGGCTTGGAGAATATAATTGTGGGTTTCGTTCAAATCAGTAAACGGGTCGAGGTCCTCACCCTGACAAAAAAGAAGAGGCTGAATGCATCGGCAGTGGCATATCAGTCGACAAGTGCTGTGCTCGTGAAAGAGCACCTTACACAGACAAACAAGAAGCTGCTTGCTGCGGCAAAACAGAAAAATCAAAGCCCCTTTCTTAAAGAAAGATGGTTGAACGCGAAGCTTTCTCCCAACACAAACTGGATCAAAGTCAAAGTCCAAAGCCAGCGACCACGCAAAGAAGCCAAGAAATGCTGAGCGACCCGATGCTAGGCATATGTGATTTGATTGCTTGTTTAGGATTGTATTTTTTGAATGTTGAAGCTGAATGAAGACAAATTTCGTTAAGTTGCAGCATAACCTTTATTTTAGATCATGTAGCCATTGATTGCACGCACACACTCACACTTTCACGGACGACTCTACACTTACACCGTATTGCCTTGTGATCGCTGTGGCAGACGGTGAGAGGCGTGACGCGCGTACTACAATGGAGATATATACAGTTCGTCTGGGTAGCGTGGCGTTCAACAATCTTTCCTTAAGAAAGGGGCTTTGATATTTTTTTCCGGGGCGCTATAACGTAAAGCTATTCCAAACTTTTCTATTCCAATTCTGTAATCAGCCCTCCGCAATTGGTCAAAAACTTTCTTGGGCCACCCCCCCCTTCACATGTCTGTCAAGCAGCGTCACGAAAACCGTGATCGCTCCCCATCTGATATAAAGTGTACACACTGATTATGCATTATTTGACCGAAAAAAGAAAAATAATTACTTATGATTCGACGCCTTTTCGTCATTAGCCCCCGGCTATTGGTCAAAAGTTTTCGGGCTGCACCTACTTCACCTGTCTGTCACGCGACGTCACAAAACCGTAAAAGCTCACCGCGTCAAAGTGACGTGTACGCATTAAAGACGCATTAATATGCCGAACAAAACTGAATTGTCTTCTGAATAGTCGCAGGATGCCCCGTTCCGAAAGGAATAAAAGATCGCTGCCGCCGATCGCTCAGGCGCTAGGTACTCGCACCTGCCGGAGAGCATGGGTTTATTTGCGTATAATAAAACTTCTTGCGTGGCCGTGTAACGTATTCGAGCCCTTTCGGCACGTTTACGACCTCATTCTCCAAACTCTTCTTTGCTGAGGATCCGTTTTAGCGTCATTCTTAAGCTTCCGTTGCATGCCACCGCGATTTTTCGACCAGCCAGAGCAAGCTAAGTAAGGGCAAGCGGACCAATCGCAGACGCCGGAACCGCCTTCTTCATCCGGTTATCGACTTTCAGTGCAGTGGCTTGGCCCTATCAAATCCCTCTCCACTTGAACGTGCTCCTCGCCTCTTGTCAGCCAATTAGATCAGACAAGCCTCTCAGTGTAGGCAATGTTGTTCGTTTTTCAAGCTAACAAAAGTGACCTCCTATGAACGAGGAGAGCGTTTGATTGGCCTGTTCAGACAACCCTGCGGGTGACCGGGCGGTGCTTGCGTCGGCGGTTACGCAAATTTGACGTCAGGAGATTGGAATAGAAACATATTGAAATAGTTTTACGTTATAGGGCCCCAGATCCTAAGACGAGCCCGTGTTCACGCGCACTTGCTGTCTCCGATAAGCAGGGAAATTCAGTTAATCGCGACAGGCGTGGTGTCATGCCTAGCAGAAGCAACTTGCGCTTACAGTGAACTTTGTGCGCATGGGCTACTCTTGCTCCGTACGCGGTTCAGAAACTTCGGATTATACATCAGACTTGGTCAGTGACCTTGATCCCCTTCATTTCCATGCCTGACCAGACGAGCTTTCGTCGAACCCTTGATTATGGTTGGGTATGCGTGGTTCGGAACTTGGTTGGGGATTCTTTTTGCCGAAGCGATATCCGACGCCGGACGCCAACGAAGGTGTATCTCACAAGTACACCTGTGAGATACACCTCTCATTTACTTGGCAAACAAGGGACCACATCAAATCTGCTTGTGCAGAAACGAAGCGCAGGAAGAACACTGCCAAGAGCAAGTAAACAAGCGAAAGCGTAAAATAAAAACTTCAAGTAGCGTTTTTTTAATTAGATCTGGAAGAATTATAGAGAAGTATAAATTTGCGGAACAATCACAGTCTTTTTTCTATCTCTCCTGCTCTAGCAAGTTAAGTGCCAAAACCAACTCCTATTGTTATTTCAGAAGTTGCGTAACGATGCGTGTCCGCCAATCCCGTACAACCGCGTAGAGCGCAGGGCGCGGCGGTTCTAGACGTATATGCGCCCACCGCGGAAGGTTACCCCACCGCGGAAACATAAGCAGAGCAGAGAAGTTGCTTCGTCAGGTGGCTCGACTGATAACCGTAGAAGCGTCATTCAAGACACACGGAATTATTCTCCACTTCCCGCGGCGTTTTCTCTGCTTCCTTTTTAAATAAAAATATGTTGTTCCATAAATATTTTCACAAGCAACTGCTAAATTTGCTAATTTTCGCTTTTCATTTGTCTGTGTTTATCTGTTGCCTCCGCTCACTCCCTTAGTAGATCGCTTAATTTCTCAACTCCTTGCGACTCTTGTTCCAGTTGCCAATTTCACACGAAATGTGCTGTACAATTAGCGAAAAACCAGACGAGGTAACGGGTGACAGTCATATTCCTTGTGATTTTAGCAGTTATTGCAAGGTTTGATGATGGACGCTGTTTCGCATTGTTTTATTTTTCACCTTATCTAACCCATATCGCGGGTATACGGTTCCGAGGATCTGCCAGCGTCGCGGCGAGCCGTGACGCGAGGAGGTAACGAAGCAAAAGGGGAAAAGTTAAACGCAACTGTCGTTTTCTCCGGCGACAGCTCGTTCCACGAGCATACAGAACAGCTGACAATGAACCGAATCTATTTCCTGGTCTCTGGATCAGTCTGAACAAGGAAGGTTGAACTAACGAAGCGACAGCGATGCGCGTGACCGTTGAATAGATTGTGACAACTTAACGTATCTCGAGTTAATTGCGCGGGCACCGAATCGATGAGACAACTGGCCTTCACACCCCAGGAGATGCCGATAACCACCACCATCCAAAAGGTGTGAAAAAGGCAGCAAAATGTTGACCACCGAATAGCTGTCAAGTCACGGTGGAAGAATACTCGTGTCAAATCTCAAAATTGATTTGGCGGCGCTTTCGGAATGTGTGTGAGTGGTGGCGTGAGCGGGGAATCGGGGGGGGGGGGGGGGTGCCACCTAATTGCGAGGGGGGGAGTGCGCCCCCCCCCTCCACCTGGGTACGTGCGTGGTCTAGGCGTATACCACAAAAAAAGTTTCAGGGACCCTTTAAAGGGGCCCTCAAACGACCCTCTGGCTTGGTGAAAAAACACGGCACGCGGATAGCATATATGCTGCTGTGAACATCTCAGCCAAATTTTGTACTAGTGCGCGGCGCGCGGATCTCGCAATTAGAGCGCGAAATCAACTTTCTCTCAAACGCTCTATTTTTAAACAGAAGCTTGCTCCTCACTTTTTTATAGACGCTTTATTTCGTAATATGGCTCATATTGGCCAATAGCTGACATAATCAAGAAGGGTGTTTCGGTCAGTGCGTTTCTTTCTACTGTTACTGTTTAATAAACAGGCTGAAGTAAGCGAAAATCTGCTTTCGAATTTCGATAATAATTAGGTACCTCCGGAAAACGCCATCTATCGTCAGCTCACGCTCGGTCACGGCCGCCCGCGTAGAACTAAACTTTGGCCACGCTGCTAATAGGTGTCGTAGCCTTCGGGTCTCGATGCCGTCGACTACAGTTTTGAACACTCAAGTGGCCTCAAACCACGCGAAACTTAAGGTCGAAGCACGCAGACGCTTGACAGCACGCGCTCACTCCTGGCCGCTCTGTATAGTTACTAAGCCTTGGCAGACTTCGCTTCGTAATCAGCTATTGATAGCGCTTCAAATTGCGCAAGTTAGACGTGGCTACTGTTCGTTGGTCAAGCTGGTGCAGAACAAAGCCGGTGCGCACCCTGTAGCACAGCCAGACCGGAGCATATGCGCGAGCGCACACTCAAGCCCTGTCCTGAACAAAGCAAACGTTGCAGTTGCATGTAGCTGTGGTCCGCAACGTAGCGTATAGGTACCGCAGCCGCCGCGGGTTGCCGCGACGAGTCCACACTGTAAAATAATTTACACCCTTCTTCACTTTTAAGGGTGTAGATTATTTTACAGTGCACTGGCTGAGTGCACTGCGGCTCGCTGAGAACAACCGCGTTTGGCTAAATAGAGGGGCTCTACGTTTGGCGCGCCGTAGGCGCCGGAGTCGGAAATAGCGGCGTCTACGTGAACATTAAAAATCAAATTTAAACGGCGTGCCACGATGACGTTCAGTTGGATGAGCGTTGTGGGCACACCCCGCACCGCCGTAGCCTTCGCAGTGCAAATCATTGACGGAGCGGAAGCATCGTGAAGGGTGTGTTTTATTGCCAATAACTCCGCTTCTGCTGAATGCATTGAAGAACTTTTTGCGGCAAAGTATTTCTGAAATAGTGTAATTGAACTTCAAATGCGTTTCTCGACTTCGATAAGAAGTGGTTCAAGTCTAAGCACAAGTGCATCGGCTTCAATATTTGCGGAGACTCAAGACAAAGCAACGCCCCCCCCCCGCCCCTCAAGTTTCAATGTCATCATCATAATCTTCATCAGCCTATTTTTGTGTCCACTGCAGGACGAAGACCTCTCGCTGGGATCTCCAATTACCCCTGTCTTGCGCTAGCTAATTCCAGTTTCCACCTGCAAATATCCTCATTTCATCACCCCATGCACCTAGTTTTCTGCCGTCCTCGACTACGCTTCCCTTCCCTTGGCACCCTAACTCTAATGGTCCACCGGTTATCTACCCTATGGACTACGTGGCTTGCCCAGCTCCATTTTTTACTCTTAATGTCAATTAGAACATCGGCTATCCCCGTTTTCTCTCTGATCCACACTGCTCTCTTCCTGTCTCTTAACGTTACGCCTAACATTTAAATGTACACGAAACTGAACCGTTCTTCAAAAACTTTTCTAACCAATCCAAAAACTCAAATATACATTGTAAACGAAAGCCTGCTAGTCAAATCTGCATTTTCTCTCGAGGTGGATGTTCTAAAAGCGTCTGCCATTAAACGTCTTGTCGCAAGTGTTTCTTCAACTTTGCATAATACGGGCCGCTTTTATTAAGACCATACAGAATTTTCAGAAATAACTTGTGGCAAAGGGGGTAACTCTAGTCCTTGAGTTGCATTGCTCGAAGCGGCGGACATTAATCTCCCGAAAAATCGAAATGCGTAATCGGCTAATTAACAGTCATTCACTAATTATCCTTTTTATTAATTAATTCACGGCGCTTATTGCGATTTGCGAATCATAGCCGGTGAGTTGGCAAGGCATATTCACTATAGAACGACTTCTAAGGATCGCGCGCGTTTCTAGATATACGCCGTAAAGCTTTCAGTAGAAATGCACTATTTTTCCGCTTACTTTTTTAACAAACCGCCATATTTCTTCATTGAGGGTCAAAAGTAACTTGAACGCCCATGCATTTCGTCGCGCACTTTGAGAATGAATACTTTGAAACTCGTGACATCCTGAAAATTCGTTCCAAGTGGATATAGCCTTGCGAACTCACCGGCTACCATTGGTAAATTGTAATGTCTGCGCAAAATAAGTAATTAAACGTTAATTACTCAATTTTATTAATTCGTTAATTATGCACTTCTATTTCTGGTACAAGTAATTTAGGCCTTGTATATTCCAGTCCAAGCACCTAAATTATGCTATCCGCCACAGACGATCTTTAAAAATCATGTATGGCATAAAAAATACACACCCGGTATACTTAGACGTCTACGCATCTTTCAAAACATTTGAAGAAGCGTTCTAGAAGTTTTGTGTTCCGGGAGAAGTAGGGGGCTACGAATGTTACAGGGAGTTCTTGCCTATACAGGGTGTTTCAGCTAACATTTTCAAAAAAATTTTCACACTTGCCGGTGGCAGATAGCGCAATTCTAGTCCATGAGCTGGTCTTTTCAAAGAGGCGGAGATTACTTGCACAAAAAAATTTAATGCATAATTGAGTAATTAACAATTCATTAATTAACTTTTTAACTAATTACCACATGGCACATGTTGCAATTTGCATTTCTAGCGGGTGAGACTGCAAGGCATATCTACTTGAAAAGAATTGCCTGGATGACACCATTTACGAGATATATGCCATCAAACATGGGGTAAAAATGCATCGTCGTTCCACTTATTTTCTTAAGAAAATGACGTTTCATGCATTGAAGCTCAAGAGCAAATGGAACGCGAATGCATTTCTCCGCAAAGTTCGGGAATTAATATCTCGAAATTGGTGTCATCCTGAGAATTCGTTTCAAGTGGATCCACCTTGCAAACGCCCCTGCTAGAACTTGTAAACTGCAATATGTGTCAGAAGGTAGTTACTTAAAATCATATTTGGTGAATTTCGTTAATTATTCAATTATGTATTTCAATTGATCGTGCAAGTAATGTCCGCCTCTTAGAGCGTACCAGCTCTTGAACTAGAATTGTGCTATCTGTCAAAGGCAAGTTCAAAAAATTTTTCAATATTGTTCGCTGAAACACCCGATATAGTTTGTGCTAGCACCTTATGGTAGTTTGTGGTCTTTTTATTATTATTTTTTCATTTTTATAGAAATCCACAACCGTGAGCTATGGGAATCGTACACTTCTTGACGGTATAGCTGTCAAACTAATCTGCGCTGTGTCATTCAGAAGTGCAAGCTATAATATAAGAAGATAAACGAAATGCGGGTTTCACCGAACGAGGGCCGTTCTGGTGCGCTCCACAAGAAATGTGGGAATAATCTTCACACATTCATTTCCTATGGAATTACCTATAATTCCCCATTTTAATTATTGCCATCCCAAATTTACTCATTCATATCGCGCTGAGCATGGACTGCGTGATGAGCATCGCGCCCAGTAATGAGACCAGCAAAAAGGGGCAGAAAACAAATGAGCTTCGTCTCTACTTTTCCGTGTCCCCAAAATAGGCAGTGTAGATGAAAAACGAGACGCCTGAATGCATAAATGCGAAAATGACTGGGGTTACACAAAGTGCCCACCAAACATGAAAAATAACTAAAGAAACTGTGCATGTGAAGAATAGTCTCGCGTCCCCTGCCGATAAGCCTAATTGTCTCGAAAGCGGTCAACGATCATTTCGCGAATAGGGAGGGAAAAGAATAACGGGAGCGGTCCGCTGTAACGACGTTGTAATGATATCTCCCCCTCGCCTCCCCTTTCCAGTGCTCCATCCTTCATACAGAGCCCTTTGTTAGCGCCCTTCGTAACGTCATTTTCAGTCGACTGTAGGATGGCCTGCTACCGCGACGTTAGATAAAGGACGCGGAAGCCTGGGGGACCACCCTTGGCTATGTAGACGTAACGATCCGAGGCAGGAAAGAGTTGCGGCTGTTTTGCTTCAATCGAAGGAAAGCGAGTGCGCCATGCACGCCTGCAGCGCTCGAATTGGGTTTCGCTTTGCGGATAGCCGGAGGCGTTTCCCCTCTCCCTGGGTTGTCGATTAATTGCACCTCGCGTTGCTGTCTGCCAGCGTCTGGGCTGTCGTTTTTCAGTGTCAGATGCTCCGTGAAAAAGCGAGAAATAAATACCGAGAGCTGAACTAACGACACAAAGTTTGCTTCGTTGAGCTAATTAGCTAAAAGCGTTGCATTGATGTCTCGCGCCATTCGCGCTCTATTTTTCCTTGCTCTCAGAGTTCAGAAGGTTTGAAAAAGAACAGCCAATTCAAGGCGACACGCGAAGAATGAAAAGCTCCGTAGTGTCAAGACGACCCTCGAATCCCTTTTTGAAAAGCTGGCGGGCCCGTGTAAACGGAGGGTGCCGCTGCAGCTCGAAATATTGTCGACAGATGGCGGCAGGAGTACCGCGTCTGATAACTTCTCGTCTCTGAATTCACAAACGCGATGCGAAGGAAGTTCGGCGAACTGCTAACTCGTGCATAGGCAGCGGCGCACGCGTTCACTAACGAGTTGCGAGGCAAGTTTGACAAATAACTAATTTGTAGCCCCCACGGTCCAACCTGGTAAACTTATTGTTAAAATAATGCGCACCAAAATGCAAGAATGCCACGCATCAGCGAAGATACAATTGTTGCGGTCGTGACTGTTCTGAGAGGATGGATTAGTTGAAGCGCAAGCATTTATGCCAGGAAACATGCTCCCGCGCTGTCCTACCAATTACGGATTGCTACCATGAGAGCTGGTACAGAAACCTGGAGCACACAGACATGTACAAATCGGTAGAAAAAACTAAACAAGATTGAATAAAAGAAAAGAGGAAAAAGTTGTGCGGATCCTACGCACTATGGAAATCGACACAATTGAAGATTTCTGTGCTGTTTGCTTTGATTCAAGATAATTAGCGGTCATGCTGACGGTGTATGTTGAATTTCTTCAGCGTTTAGTGCAATACGAGAGTGGTGAGTTGATGACAATTGTTACCTGCGCGCTGCTGTTTGTTTGCACAAAATACACAGAACACACGGCGAGACGTGTTTACTTGAGGCCGTTGTTGTGCACCATCGTTCATAATCTTCAAGAAGGTCAGCATTGTCATTGCGTCACAGGGCACATCGCATCGTGGCGGAAGTGTTTAATCGAATAATGGGGCTGTATATGCCAAAACCAAAATCGGATTATGAGGTGCGCCGTAGTGGCGCAATACGGATTAATTTTGATCTGCTGGGCATCTTTAACGAACACCTAAATCGAAGTGCACAACCGTTTTTGTATTTCGCTCCCGTCGAAATCCGGCTTCCGTGGCGGGGATTGAACCCGCGACCTCGAGCAGTGCCATAGCCGCAAAGCTACCACGGCGGGCACAGAAATTGATATGGCGTGTGACCGCTACCGTAGTATCACCTAGACGCTACGGTGCTGCGGCTTTGCGTCTGCACGCCGTGCGTCAGTTGTCCACTTGACAAATTTGCGTGGTGTTTATTTTTCAGAAATAGCAGAAACGTACGGCACCATACCTTGAACTCAAATTTACCCACTTTGTCCGCAACCGCTGATATTATGCTGACGCCCTGCACGGAGCTCCAGAAGGTATTGTGACGATCGTCAATCTAAAGATCCAAACGAGTTTTGCGCGTCGCCTTTAATCTCTGCCACGCTCCTGCCACGTAACTGCACGCTCTGAACCGCCTCCCGACGTTGCGTGCAAGACAGCCGCTGCAGCAGCAGCAACAGCAGCAGTGGAGAAGTCGAAGGATGAGACAAAGAAATCTTCGCTTTAAAGACAAGCAGACTCCAACTCCGGTTGACATCTACGTAAAGCGAAGCATTCTTTGTGTGATTGGCTCATGAACCATGTGTGGGTGATATGAAGTGTGGTTTTCTAGGTATAAATATCAGCATTAAAGTGCGGCACGTTATAAGAAGAAATTATTTTATTTCCAGTGGATTACAGACAGGCTGAATATTACAAGCACATATTTACATGTGGAACATTATACATATAATGTTTGGTTAAATTTTCGCTGGTGGATCCATAGTGTACTGTTGCACTCGTGGTGTTTCTGATGCGTCAGTTCCTTCTAGTGCAAGTGCGGATCGAAACACGCCAAGCGTCCCAACGCACTGGCTTGCACGCAAGAAAGGGGGTTCTATATATGCCGCTTGTCGAAGCATGCGGCCGTGCCGTTCGTCGTTAGAGGCCATACACGTACGAAAAACTACTTCGAACTCCGCAAGAAAGCTTCCCTTTAAAATAGAGTAGCACTGCTACAAAGTGGAACGATCAGGACAGAACAAGCGTTCATGAGTGAGTGAAGCTAAAAGAGTGCAGTGACGGAGAGCAGTATCATATGCATCACATCATAATCTCTTTTTTTTGTGTAAGCGTCACATCACTTAGGGTGCTACAACTTAACGTCTTGCTCAAATCCCGAGCAAGAATTACTGCAGTCTGTAGGAAATACGCAAAATATATTTCGAGCTCAGGCTTCGTTACATATTTCATTGGAATTTAATCTAAGCATTCTCCCCCACATTAGCAATCGCGGACGTGGAAAAGAGAAAAAAAAAAAGAAAAGAAAAAGTAAGACGCGGATAGATTTTTAAAAAAAAAAAAGAAGAAGAGGAATCGGCATGAGCATGGTACGCTCCTGTAACACGTGAAAGCGAAGGTATGCTGCACACGTGGTAATGCATTAAGTTGTCCGATCGGATGGGTCAGACTTCTTGCAAGACATAACGAGCTCTAGTGTGAAGTAAACGTATTGCGCTGTAGGTTGATTTCCTCAACGACACATGCGAGCACCCAATGCACTATCTAAAGGTTCTTTCGTTATTTCTTTCGTTTTTCTTTCTTTCCGTCTTTTCCCTTTTATTTCACTCTTTCTTTCTTTCTTTCTTTGTTATTTCGTGCATTCTTTCTTTCGTTCGCTTCTTCGTTCGTATTCAGCCATTGATCTTTCATCATACCTTGCTGGTGAAGCAGCGCACTGACACGGACACAGAGAAGACACACAAGACGACACTCGCTGCTGTATCTGTACAGCAAAGATGCTGTATTGCGTCTTTGCTTGCTTACGGGGGTATGAGCCATTCCTGATGTTGATGTTTCCTTTCTTTCCTTCGTTCTTTTGTTCTTTCGTGCCTTCATTGATATTTAGCCATTGCAGCTTTGCTTGCTTATGGGGGTGTGAACCATTCCAGATTGTCATTTTTTTGGGGGGCATGAGCCGTTGCTGATGATATTTTTGTGCCACTCCACTAGACGCCGCTTTTTTCGGGTATGAGCCATTGCAACGCGCCACTTACTGCTTTCGCCTTTTAAAAAAATGCACTAGTTGTAACCTTCTCTCCCCGCATACCGTCCCACATCACAACTTGGAAAGCTGTGGCAACTACGGCTAGAACGAGTCAGTGACACTGCAGCGGTCGGTTATGTGACTGTTCCCACGCCTGTTTATCACCATTTTTACGGAAAAGATCAAGAGGCAGTGCTTACAGGTGGCAGTTACATGCGGCTTCCCTACTTGAAACTCTCGCTGTGGCATTTATATGTCAGAATGTGATAAATAGAATGCGCATAAAGCAGTGTAATGGCTGCAAACTGCAAAAATGACTTTGATATTAGTAACTTTACACTTATGAAGCTGTTTCTGCTAATGATCGACGTTACAGTCCGAAATTATTTGTCCTTTTGGAATTAGAATTAACGTAGCTGATCTCGAATTCCTTTGAGACCCTATAGGCGCACGTTTGACTGCGACGACTACGTCACTGTGATTTTCCTCTCCGTTGCATATTACGAATGAGCACTACTGTGATGATTAATTATCGCGCTATATACCCTATAGCAATAAATAAAAAACAAACATGAGCATCATCACTTCCATATCTTCATATCATTCGCCATAAGAGCCCCAACCACACTTTATGTTTCATGTGGCTATATAATATTGCCTGAAGTCATAACCCATATAACTTTACATTTTAGTTGATTTATTTCGCATTATTAGATCTGGAGCCAGGCACGTACCCAGGATTTTTTTTCGGGGGGGGGGGGGCACCACCTTCATCATCATCATCATCATCATCATCATCATCATCATCATCATCATCATCATCATCATCATCAGCCTGTTTTATGTCCACTGCAGGACGAAGGCCTCTCCCTGCGATGCGATCTCCAATTACCCCTGTCCTGCGCCAACCGATTCCAACTAGAGCCCGCGAATTTCCTAATTTCATCGCTCCGTCTAGTCTTTTGTCGTCCTCGATTGCGTTTTCCCTCTCTTGGTAACCATTCTGTAACCCTAATGGTCCAACGGTTATCTAACCGGCGCATTACATGACCTGCCCAGCTACATTTTTTCCTCTTGATGTCAATTAGAATATCGTCTATACCCGTTCGCTCTCTGATCCAAACCGCTCTTTCTCTCTCTTAACGTTATACCTAGCAATCTTCGTTCGATCGCTCTTTGCGCGGTCCTTAACTTGCTCTCAAGTCTCTGCCCCATATGTCAGCACTGGCAAAATGCACTGATTGCACACCTTACTTTTCAATAATAATGGTAAGCTTCCAGTCAGGAGCTGGCAATGTCTGCCGTATGCGAACCAACCTATTTTTATTCTTCTGTGAATTTCTTTCTCATGATCAGGGTTGCCTGTGATTAATTGACCTAGGTAAACGTGCTCCTTCACAGTCTCTAGTGGCCGACTGGCGATCCTGATCTCTTGTTCCTTTGTTGTTGTTGTTGTTGTTGTTGTTGTTGTAGCCTGTGGCACGTGTGGCTCATACCCACGATGGGGGATTGGCCAAGAAATGGGTGGATTATTCCAAAATAATATAGAGCCTAAATTTCCTAATATCTATGGGAATAGCATTGAATAGGGTTGAATTACCGGCTAAAATAAAATCAGGAAGGTGCTGTTGAATGAGGAATAATTAATTTAAAAGTAATAAAAAAATAGAATTTAGCAGGGCATTCGTTTAGATTCTGTAAGAAATGTTTGGACAGCGAAGCACGCATCCCTGTGGCTGAATCCCAAAGTGGACGCCCCGAACGAAAGAATTGCAGGTGCTGTTGAATGAGGAATAATTAATTTAAAAGTAATAAAAAAATAGAATTTAGCAGGGCATTCGTTTAGATTCTGTAAGAAATGTTTGGACAGCGAAGCACGCATCCCTGTGGCTGAATCCCAAAGTGGACGCCCCGAACGAAAGAATTGCAGGTTCTGTCAAGTCCAGGCCAATTCTTCGAAAAGGTATCTCCAACAATCTTTTTCTTAACGCAGCAAAGCGGCGGCAAGATAGAAGAAAGTGCTGTATCGTCTCCTCCTCCTCACAAAAGAACAAAGGGGAGAGGGAACCAAACCCGACCTGTATAAATAGAAATTTAGGGAGGGAATGCGGCAGCGTAGTTTGGTGAGGCAGACCTCAAGTATCTTTGTGTAACAATATTCGCTATGCCAGGGAAATGCCAGGTGTTTATACTCTGGAGAAGCTGTCAAATGTGGGTTTAATAAGGCTGATCTAATTGATCTCATCCGAAATCTTGCCGCCGTGATCTGTGCTGTCACTGGTAGAATAGGAAGAACAGTGCCGGCTAGTGATGCATGTGCCAGTGAATCGGCAGTTTCATTAAAAAACAAACCTTTATGACCAGGCACCCAAATCAAATGAATACATTGCACATGGGCAGGAACTAGTAAGTGGAAGAGTTTTAACATAGGTGACTCATTAGTAGCGGTAAGGCAAGAGCATACAGAAAGGGAGTCAGTAAGAATAGCAGCCGTTGTAATCATTTGGTCCAATTTACGCAAAGCTAGGATTACTGCTAACAACTCGGCCAGAAAAATAGGCACAAAATCAGGCAATCTTAAAGAAAAAGACCAGTCGAGCGCAGGACAAAATATGCCAATGCCAGCTTTTTCCTCGCACTGTGAGGCATCTGTTGCAATGATCATGTTTGTTTCTAGGGTGCTTAGGTGCTTTGCCCGGCTATTTATCATTATCTTCATCTTCGGCATATTAATATTAAACCCCACTCTTACACTCTCTCTGTTAAGATCTCCAATCATTTGTTGTAGCTCGTCGGCATTGTTGTTGAATAGAACAATGTCATCGGCAAACCGAAGGTTGCTGAGATATTTGCCGTCGATGATTTACTCCTAAGCCTTCCCAGTTTAACAGCTTGAATTCTTCTAAGCACGCAGTGAATAGCTTTGGAGAAATTGTGCCTCCCTGTCTGACCCCTTTCTCTATAGGTATCTCCCTGCTTTTCTTGTGTAGAATTAAGGTAGCTGTAGAACCTCTGTAGATATTCTTACGCGAAGGACGAGTCAGTAAGACGAGAAACTATTTACAGATTATATTTACAACAATGGTTGCAGCGCTGACCGGTTAGATTCACAGCGCGAGCCCAGTTCGTTCTTCCTCCTCTTTTCTGGAGTGATGGCGCCCACGCGCCTCGTTCAAACAAACAAATACCACACGCATGTAGCATTATTTTCCAAGCTTTTTACGTAAGCGTTCTGTACTCCTTGATTACGCAGTGCCTCTATGACTGCTGGTATCTCTACTGCATCAAATGCATTTTCGTAATCTATATAAGCCACATAGAGAGGCTTATTGTACTCTGCAGATTTCGCGATAACCTGATTGATGGCATTGATGTGATCCATTGTAAAGTATCTCTTCCTGCAGCCAGCCTGTTCCCTTGGTTGACAAAATCCAGTGTTGCCCTTATTCTATTGAAGATTATTTTGGTAAATATTTTATATAATACTGGGAGCAAGCTAATGGTCCTATAATTTTTCAATTCTTTAACGTCTCCTTTTTTGTGGATTAGTATAATGTCTGCATTCTTCCAGTTTTCTGGGACCCTTGCAGTCGATAGACACTTCGTGTAAAGAGCCGCCAGTTTTCCAAGCATTATGTCTCCTCCATCTTTGATTAAATCGACTGTTATTCCACCTTCTCCTCCCGCTCTTCATCGTTTCATGTCTTGCAGGGCCCTTCTGACCTCATCGCTAGTTATAGGAGTTTCTGTATCCTGTTCATCACTGTTTCTAAGTGAGGTATCGTGACTCCTCTGGGTACTGTATACAGGTCAGCTTAGAATTTTTCCGCTGCTTTTACTATATCTTCGAGATTGCTGATGATATTCCCCTTTTTATCTTTTAGTGCATACATCATGGTTTGTCCTATGCCAGGTTTCTTTTTTGCTGATTTCAGGCTGCGTTCATTTTTTACGGCTTCTTCAGCGTTTCTCATGTTATAGTTTCGAATATCAGTTATTTTCGCCTTGTTTATCAGTTTTGACAGTTCCGCGAATTGCGTAACGCTGTGCGGCCGCCAGTCCCATACAACCGCGTAGAGCGCAGGACTCTGCGATTCTAGACGTACTGCGCTCACCGCGAAAGGTTAGAAAAACACCCACATAAACACAGCAGAGAAGTGGCTACGTGAGGCGGTTCGACCGATAACTGTATAGAAGCGTCATTCAAAACAAGTAATTGTTCTCCACTTCCGGCGGCGTTTTCTCTACTTCCTTTTTCAATAAAAAGATGTTAATCCATAAATAGTCTCATAAACAACGGTTAACTTTTTTATTATTCGCTTTTGCTTGCAGTTTGGTTGTTGCCTTGGCTCTTTCCCTTAGTAGATCGCTTAATTTCTCAACTCCTTGCGATTCTTATTTCCAGTTGCCAATTTTGCACGAAAAGTGCTATACAATTAGGGAAAAACAGGCGAGGTAATGGGCGACAGCCATCTTGCTTATGGGTTTAAGGGTTATTGCAGGGTTTCATGATGGACGCTCTTTCACATTATTTTATTTCCCACCTTATCTAACCCATATCACGTGTATATGGTTCCGTGCATCTGCCAGCGTCGCGGCGAGCCGTAACTCAAGAAAATAATGAAGCAAAGGAAAAGTTAAACGCATTTGGCGTTTTCTCCGGCCGCAACTCGTTCCATGAGAGTACAGACCAGCCCAGTAACAGCCGCATCCCTCTCCTGGTCCCAGGATCAGCCTAAACAAAGAAGGTTGAACTAACAAAAGCAACAGCTATGCGCGTGACGGTTGAATAGATGGTGACAACTGAACGCATCTCGAGTTAATCGCGCGGGTGCGGAATCTATGAGAAAACTGTCCTTCACATTACAAGAGGTGCCGATAACTACCGCCATCTAAAAGGAGTGAAAAAGGCAGCATAA